>NC_047664.1:45601294-46262850 GCF_011762505.2 Arvicanthis niloticus | reverse complement strand
ATGTTTTCTCTATAATTCCAAATCTTTAGTATAGCAATACTAAATTGGGTAAATAAAGTAAAAATTAGAACCTACTAGCCCAGAACTTTAATATAGAAGAACAAATCAAATATATTCTGATTGGTGGTCCAAGAATTGGACTTTGAATGCATAAGAATTCCCATAGTTGCTCAGAACTATCTGGAGTATTTGGCAAGAGACCCACCTCTAATCAAGAAGCAACTTACCATTTATAATTGCTAGAAATGGGAAAATCCATTTCTCCACTGGACTGTTACTCTGGGTATATTAACCACACTTTAGGACAAGCCCCATGGCCTGAAGTTATTGGTCAACACAAACAGACTCCATACTTTGGTTTGGTTCAGTTTGGTTTCATGGATTTTGTTTTGTTTTGCTGTTTTCTGCCTTATTTTTTGTTTGTTTGTTCTGACATTTTTTAAAAAATTATTTTTTAAGAGAGAGAGAAAGAGCATGAAATCAAAAGGATAAAGAAGTATAGAAGGTCTGAGAGGAATTGGGGGAAAGGAAAGAATATGTTCAAAACACAGCCTATGTAAAAAATGCTAATAAAACTTAAAGCTATTAACTTCTTGGAAATAATGATAGATTCAAATAAAGCAGAAAGGGATGAGGGATGACTAGTCAATGAGACAGGTCATGTGTTCTGGTACCTCTGCTCCTCCTCTCAGCCATTTCCACTGTAGCCAAAATTAGCTTTGTAAGCTCCAAATATGAGAGTTTTCATTCTTAGCACAATATATCTTAATTGTTCCTTAATACCAGGAACAAATTCCTTCGGATAGTTTACAAAATGTTCTAATGTGGCTCAAAATTTCTCAAGATTATCTTATAGGTACTGCATTGAGACTTAAGGAAAAAAAAAGTTAAAGACACCCAGATAATAATGTCTTGTGTGTACATGTACCATATGACATGCAGATGTACTGTATTTTTTAAATTACTTTTACTGTTTATCTGAATTTCAAATTGATCTAAGTGGTCTGCACCGAATTTGGTAATCCTGCTTACACAGATATCAAAACCTAAAGAAACCAAAGTCCTTTGGACTTTCTTAAACATGCCTCTGACATGCTGCCTTATATGTGAAAACAAGATTCAGTCCTACCATCTGTATCGCATGTTGTGAGTATCAACACTTAATGAAAATTCGTTCCTTGCAGGAAGTAAGAAGGTGTGAGACAAGGAGATTGGAAGAATGAATCACCTTCAAGCATGGCGTACTTATCCTTAAAGTGAAAGCTAATGACTGTTGTCTAGCCACCTTGGTCAGTTACTAGACCATGTTTTCCTTATCACTTCCTTCCCACCAGAGGACCCAAAATGTTAGATGCATATAATAACTGTTTAGTTAAATAAAAAGTAATCTAAAATAATCAGTGAAGTCTAGAAAAAAAACTTAAATAAAACAAATAAAAATCAGGTTGATTGTAAAAACAATCAAGGATGGTTGAGAAACTTTGCCTAAAGTTTATCCTTCAAACTCAAAATAATGCATGACTAAAGGCTTCTCAGTCTTACCTCATGGGAGGGCAGATGTTTTCAGATATCCATGCCAAGTTGCTTGGCAAGGTTGGCACTTCTTTCAGGGATTTTCACAAAAAGATTTATTCAAGGTCATGAGGAATGTGTTTCATGGATATGTTTGCATCCACAGCGCCTAAATGTCTCCAGGGAAAGTGGCTGACTGTCATGGAAAATGTCAACTGGAGAAACTGTCCAACTCTCGCAAAAAGGATCTGCATCTGAGCCCTGTCCTCTCATAGATACCTTGGCCATATAAAGACTATGGCCCAATCAGAATCCCAAGCCTATGCCCTACACCTTGGCTAGAATCAAACAAGGCTGGGGAAGCTTTCCATATCTACGTACTTGTGACAATTGTTCTGCGTTGG
Source organism: Arvicanthis niloticus (assembly GCF_011762505.2). Taxonomy (NCBI): domain Eukaryota; kingdom Metazoa; phylum Chordata; class Mammalia; order Rodentia; family Muridae; genus Arvicanthis; species Arvicanthis niloticus. The sequence continues at coordinate 46,260,934 of NC_047664.1, read as the reverse complement.
TTCATGCACATCTACCATGGTGATTCTGTTATCATATGAGTTCCAGCCTATTCACTCAGTGTTTGCCTGTGGGTTTCCATCTCATCCAGAATAAAAACAAGAGTCACTCATATGGACCACAAGGAAATCTAGGATTGGACACCTTGATACCCCCCACCCACAAACCCTCTTCTCTGTTCCAGCCACAATAAACTCTGGGTGTTTCAGAAAGCCTACCAAACTCCTATCTGAAGACACATAAAAAAGTCTAACAGGCACACTCCACACATATAAATTTAAAAAGCAGGGTTTTATTTGAATTAAAAAAAGACACTTAGACTCTTTGCCTAGGAAAATGTACACCCATGTTTGCCTTTGACATGCTCCTCTGAACTTAGAGACAAAGCCTGCTAGTCTCTCTTAGAAGCCTATCCTTCAGCTTGCTGGACTATTGTCTGATCTCACCAAATCTCCATCTAATCTATTGTGGATGAGGACTGGATGTGGCATTCAGCTGTAAACAGTAAAGCACTGCATTCGATGCTTTCTACCATGTTTTCAACCTTAGAGATAAAGTACAAAAGATACAGTTTTCTCAGATATCAAAGACCCCCCTCATCATTGTGATGCTCAATTTCTTAGAATTATTTCATTCTCAATAAAACTGACCTATCCAGTTTTAGTCATTGCATGTTAAAAATGAGGATACCAAGTGTGGGGTCACATGCAGAGCCTGCAATGAAAGAAAATTCTAATCCAAATTGGCCTGTTACTATGGACCGTGGTTTCTACACTTCATGATGTTTCCCACCAGGATATCCTTAATGGATTATTCCAGGCCAACTCAGCTAGACATGAAAACCCATTATGAGGCCTCTCTCCATCAATGAAAGGTATTTCTTTCCTTCTCACCTTTCAACATGGACAATTAAGAAATGAATAGCCCATGACAATAGGAAGTCCTAGAACAATGTACCATGCTTCATTTATCTGTTTAACCACAAAGACTTTCTCACAATAGTTGTCTACAAAATTCTTGCTGAGTGTACCTTAATATAGAGAGAACTTTAAACTATTTTCCATTATCTAAAGTAGCAAGACTCCTGATAGTCTGTGAGGAAAATAAGTTTCTCTCTTCATTATTCATACAATTACATAATTGTTTTAATTCATAACAATTAAAAATGTTAATATTCACATATTAATATTCATGTCTAGATGATGGATATATTTTTCATCACCATAACATTGTATGTTAAAAGTAAACAGTTATTTTTAATAGTGTTTATTTACCTTTTATTATAACAGAGCAAATTTGTTGGTGTAGAAAAAAAATTTAAATGCAAAGGATAAAATGAAAAATATGACTTTTTAAAAATTATGATAATCAAATATATAACTAATGGTAACCAGAAATAGCCAGTTGTTTTGTGTTTACCCTACAGAGTTTTTTTGTGTGTGTGTTTTAATGTGCTTGAAATAATGACATAATACTGCTTTTAAGCATAAAGAACTCAGACATGTTCATAGTTCCTGGATGAAAAATAAAATAAAGAGTGTCTTAATGACAGATAATGTCTGCCAGTGGGTGGTTTATTTCTTTTCAAAAAAAAAAATTGCAGGCTCTTCCTAGTTCCAATACACACTCTACAGAAGTAAGAAGTCATTATTCCTGTTCCGTGGCAATGAGAATGGTTATATGCCACTTTCTGCAGCTCAAATGTTATAGAAAAGAAATGGATTGTTTTTGTTGTTTATTAATTTTCTCAGTGGTGTTTTAAGTATCTTTACATTTTAGCAATCATTTCCGAGTGCTTCCGTAACATAGTAAGAATTATTGTTCTGAGTGGGCATCAGTCATAGACAAAGATTCCACCTGAATTGATGAAATTTAGGATTCTGGACACATGTGTCTTGGGAAATGGGAGAAAAAGAAGAGCCAATGAGGGTAGCAGCACACCAGAGCAATTGGGCGCTCCTGGGTGCACAGCTTCATGCCACAGCTGCTTTCTGAGTGTGGGTCCAATCTAAGAAAGGGCAGGCTACCACCATCATCTGCCCCTGCCTGTCCTATCCTTGGCCTCTTTATTTGTAATTAGCTATTGATAATGGGGAAAGACAAGCCCTCAATCTTTTCCTTTAGTCACCCCATCAAGCTGCAGACAGCATGTTTATCAGAAAGTGATTTTTTTTTCACACAAAAGACTACTTGGAGGAAAACAATATCCTTTGTACACAATACTGATTTTCCTCTTGAAAATGCTGCAGATGTGATTCTATTCACATTCTGACCTTCACTGCTTCCAAAGGAAAGCCTTGATTTCTGCTCCTTTGTAAGTAACCTGTTTGGTAACATCATCTTATGTGCTTCATTTCATGCCTACCTGTATCACTGCAAAATTGCTTTGTTTATAACTTAAAGAAAAACTTAAATATCGGGGTAATTCTCCATTAAAAAAAAACTTTTCTGGATGGTTGAACAAAGCCTATTTGTAAATAATGTGCAAAAAAAGAGAATATTCCCACATTATTTTTGGAGTTGCAAATGAGAGAAACTAGAAGGAACTACAGCATAAATGGGCATAAAGATCCTTCTCTTGGCTTCAGATATGGATCAGAGGAGTACCATGCCCTGACAGGAGACATCCATGACACACTGCTACAAGAACAGGGTGAAAAGCACAACACAGTTGTATGTTCACTGCAACAATCTTTTCCTTTTAAACCAACAATGTTTGGAGGCACAGCTGATTCAGGGTAAAGATGCTCCAGGGTGCTGATCATATCTTGATACCTATACCTTCTGCAAGGGATTATTTTGTGTTCTTTGTGTTAGATTCTTCTAGGATGTGTGACTATTTTATTATTTGTAATTAAGACAAGGAGAAAAATCGATGTAATTATGTCTGGGTGATTTTTCATTTCTTCACTTTGTTTGTTGCTCCGTTCACTGTTAATATTGGTAATGTAAAAAAATCAATTCTAAAGAACATTTTTCTTTCTTTCTTTTGTCTTTCAATCATTTATATTTGACTTTAAGATGAGAGGTCTTGTGCATTCGTCTGAAAGCCATTTTAAAACTCCTTGAAACTGGACCACAGGAGTAGCTCAGTGCTCAAGGACTTGCCCAGCAAGTATAAGCCTCTAGGATCTATGTACAAACCACACACAAACATACACATGCACATGTATTAAAAACACATGAAATGATCTTGTATGGTTCATTGTTAATGGTTGGAATAATCCCCAATGGAGACCAAATTACTAAGGAGATTTCTTCTCTGGCCTCTGGTTTTGGTAGCCTGAAAGGGTTAGGAAGATTTGTGCTATACACAAATGGATCCTTTTCACATTAAAAAAAAAAAAAAAAAAGGTGTGTGTGGGGGGGTATGCAGTACATTTTGATGATGTTCTTTTCTTTTCCCAATCTCCTCCCAGATAGCCATCTCTCCCTACCCACCCAACTTCATGGTCTTTTTCTCTTTAAAAAAAAAAAATGCATACCAAAAAAATTAATGGAGTCATACTTGAATTAGACAATGACTTGTGAGCCTGAGGCTTGCCCCAGAGTGCAGCTGACACACCAAGTGTCACTTTATTGAAAAAAATAACATATTTTTCTCTCTTGCAGCTCGTATTAGTCGCAAATACCTTCTACATTGACTTTTTTCAGCAGCAAATTTTCTTTAAATATATCTTTTTTTTCTTTCCTCCTCCAAGTAGAAATGGCTTATAGTTCATCATTAAAGCTCTTGTTTAAACTTTTCTCAGAAAACACTCAGCTCCTTGCCGTTTGTCATTTGTGTGCCACACTTTTGAAAAGATGCCTAACATGTACCCCATCATGTGGTTTCCCCTCAGCTCAATTATCTCCTTGACTGCATCTCAATGCTAATGTGATTTTGCTATTTCCTCCTCATCTTACCCAGTTCCATTTCCATGCCATTGGGTTGTTCTTTCTTCTCACTTCATGACATCCTGTTTTGGAGAGCCTTATCTTGTCTTGCATTTCATTTTAAGACACTAAATACTTCTCTAAACCAAATCAATTTCTTTCACTACACAATTATAGAAGGTCGAAGCTTATCTCCTTCATGTTTTACAGCTTTACCATCCCCAAATTAAAAAAAAAGAAACATATTAAAGCCCAGAGTTTGCTAGAAAATCTCAGGGAGAAATCCTTGGTTAGCCATATTGTCTCTGCTTGACCCTTCCTCTTCCGAGTATAACCATCGCACATCCTGGGCAAGCTTAGCATCATGACCTGCTCAGATAATTGCCTATTAGAACTCTGTCAAGATGAACTGTCTTCCTCACCTACCAATACAGGAGTTTCTCTATTTCTTTCTACCAACGAGGGTACAAGAACTTCACTTTTCCACCTTATAACTATGCCATTACCATTAGCCCCACCTTCTCTGTTTTTGCCCTCCAGACTCTGACCACTGACCTTTGAAGAATGACCAACTCTGATGTAGTGAAGAATATAAGGCAAAAGCAACCATAACTCTGTCTCTAAGCATTCACAGTTCTTAGCATTCTGTGGCTTGTTTCTGCACCACTTCAGGCTCTGTGCTTGTATTCACATGCCCATGATTTTTCACACACCTCAAGCTTCATTGTATCCTCTAAGGACTCTCCCATTGGATTTAGGACACATTTCAATCTGGTATGGCCTCATCTTAAGGCTTTCTTGATTATTGCTTCAAGGAATCCATTTCCAAGTAAGATCATGCACTGAGGTTCTGTCTGTGGTGACTTTCCACCAGCACATCTGTGCAGGGATACAAAGTGTAGGGACAGCATGCCCTAGCAGAAGCCCAAAGAGAAATGGCTAGTGACCCTTTCCACCACATCCTCACAGAGAACCTTATCAGCATCTGTTAGATGTACCCACTTCACCTAACCTACTGGCATTTTTGAAAATATTGACCCAGATGTGATTACCAGGCATAGTTTGTGGCTGTTTTCTGGGTTCATATCTTTCTCTAAGCCTTCACAGGTACTTTACTGTACATTCCTGGGAATCCATGCTGGGGCCTATAGCTGACTTTATCTTATAAAGCAGCAGTGAGTGAGTTAATTTTAGAAAACAAGAAAGAAAGTGGAGACTTTAGGAAGTAAAAGTCTCATTTCTTTTCAGTCTTCCTGCTTTCATGAGCTCTTCCAAATCCACCAATCACATAGGTGACATCAGAGAGATGGGGAAGGTAAGGTGGAGTTGCTACACGCCCACAGGACAAGAGGCTGGAGGAGAGTGAGTGGGACTTCACATTGCAGGGCTGAAGTACTCTGGTTCTGTACTCTCTGTACTTGTATTCATGTTGATTAGATAATGAGAACAATGCCAGGTTATGAAAATGTTGCTAATTAGCACTGCATGCACACTGTTGCGATTGATTTGTATATTTAGTGGAAAAAAAAATCCTGACTACTGTATATTCATTATTAAATTATAGATAACATTTCATCCAGAAAATGAGCAAATGAATGTCTTCAAAAACAAAAGAACAAAAGAAAGAAAGAAAAATTCCCTCACTCCTAGAACAGTGTAGAGCAGAGGAAGGAAATAATGCAGAACTTTCAAAGTGCAGCTTTGCAGACAGGTTTAGAAAGCCAGAACAATTCACCCTAAGCCACTCAGGTAATTGGCAATGAAATTGGATGTATAACCCGGGCACCCTGACTTTTGAGTTGCTCTTTTCCATGATAGTAATGTAATAAATTATTTTAAGCAAGTTAAGAATGTGTCTTTTCTGTATTATTTAGCTAATTCACATATTACCTTAGAGTTTGATTTGTCAACAGGTTTCTGAAAGATGTCACTTGATTGCCGCTATCTTTGTCACCCTCTGCCAAGGGAACATCAAGTATTATTACTCCATTCCATTGTGAATATTACTCGCTTGTCTTGCCTTAGACCTTCAAAGGCAAAAATGGCTACAAACCCAAGGGCCAAGCGACCTGGAGAAGGAGCTGTAACTGATAGGACAGTGGACAAAAGGTCATAACAGAGCTGATAACAAGGTGACAAGAATGTAGAGAATCAGATAACCTGAAAGCAGCAGTCACAGGAATTAAGACTGAGCTGAAGCTGAAGGGTAGATGTTCACTTGGGTGGAGAAGAAAGTGACATTTTTCTTTGAGAGGAGAGTTATCATGTGCAGAGGACAGAGTACATAATTGGTGCAAAATTCCAACATGGCTTCTGAAAAGAGTCTCATGACTTGTGAAAGGCACAAAGAAAGACCCATGGAAGGTGCAAGGAATTTAGCTCAGTGGTGAACAGAAGCGAGGGAGGGAGGGAGGGAGGGAGGGAGGGAGGGAGGGAGGGAGGGAGACAAAAAGGAAGGAAGGGAAGGAGGGAGAGATGACAGAGACAATGATATAAAATTGCAGAAACCATTTTTAAAAATTGATATTCCAGGCTAGCAGGCTAATTAAGAACTTTAAAGAAAATTTTGAAAAGGTCATATTTGTGTCTTAGAAAAACAGTGTTGTATATTTTCTAATTTGGATCCCTCCTGGCTCAGGCAAGTAGCAAGAAAGGGAGATAAAATGATAATATAGAGATTAATGCCTAATAATGAGAAACCTGATGACTGGCCCACGCTCTGCTTTACCTCTTTGTTGTTCTGTGTGAGCCAGAGTGGTTGAGTCACTTGAATTTTTAAGAGAAACAGGAAATATGTACTTTCATACAAAACTGCCTGGTATTTTTAATTTGGAAAGTCCAAAAAAATCTTCCTGTGGGCTGTGTTTACAGCAACATATTGTTTTTGCACTTGACCTGTATATAAATTCAAGAGTCTGAAAGCAGTAATGTATTTCAAAGGTATAAACCCAAGACAAATACAAGAAAGGAAATTGCTGTTAACAATAGTCCTGCTGGGTGGTAGATGGAATGGCCTTGCGAGGTGATTGGGGCTCTGGACTATGGTTTAGTTATTGGTATCCTTGTTGTGAATGTAGAGGCTTGATGTTTTACTTTTCCTCATAGAAAGAACTTTCAAAAAGCAGGTTCAGGGAAACAAGTGTTAACACCATCCAAACAGCACTTTCCCTGAGTCTCCGAGTGTAGAATGGAGCACAGTGTGGATACAAAATATCCAGTTTGTATACAACGCAGAGTTCAAAAGGGAGTCTACAGTTCTCTTCATTTATCAGCCCCAGTCTCTAAAACATCCAGCTAATGTCCCTGACATAAAGCAAGGGATGGTTGATCCCTTTTCCCTAACTGTGATGTCTTTCTGATTTAAGTACTTTTCACCTGCCAATGTCCTTGGTTTCTTCTGAACCGTGTTCTATCCCATAAAAGGCTCTAAATTAAAAGCTGCTTTGGCTCGGCATTTTAGTGAGGCGATTTTGGAAAATGCTCCCAGATTGTTCCTCCCTTCACAGACCCACTGAGAGTCACCTCTAATGTCATTTCCACTCTGCAATTTTCCTAAAAGCTCACCCCTTTAAGGCTATATTCTGATGGCCTTCCTTTCACGAAGTCTCTGCTGACCATACCAGTCCCCTCTACTCCCAGACGCCTCCAACAGGGTCCAGTGTACCCTGACAACATAAACTATCAGCTGTCATCAACTAACCCATTTCCACTTTTGAAAACCTACCTACCTGTTCCACAGAGCAGACAGGGTAGTCTTGGTAAACATATCCAACCACGTGCCCTCAGAATTTCCTGATTTCCCTTTGGAAATATGAATTGTTCTAAACTGCTTTAAAAGACCTACAAAACCCCAAGTACTGATCCCTGTCTATAGCTGCTGCCAGTCTCTTATGATTACAGTCAAGCTTCTCTGGTCCTCTGAGTGGCCCTCAGATGTCACCATAGGATATACCGCTTGCTCGTTTTTATGCTTTTCATACATCTGGGTTTTCACTATGCTCTGGTTTTAGGTTTGATGACACCTATCCAGGAAACCATCTCTGATTATTTATTCTCCTGAGTTATTTTCTCCTACCAACTGAACTCTTCAGTTGTGATGCTATATATTCACTAATATTATAGGATTTCTTAAACATGTTCTTAATTGGAGTTTCATGTCAGAATGTAGCCTAAAACCTGGGTGTGACAGCAACTCAAATAATGTTCATTGGATGGACATGAAATTTCTTCCTTGCTTCCTTATTTATAAACTGTTAACTCTCCTCCAATCCTCAACAATTCCAGTTGTCTTTGCCAAAAAAGCCTTCTACTTTGGTTCCAGTACTTCCTTGTCTTGGTAATTGTATCTCTATGATGAATGCCACCATCTCTACCCCTTTCTCAGTTTTCATTAAATTCTCTCCATCCCTAGCTTTCTACCTCTTCCCAGCATCCCAATCCATGACAACAATATCATTTCATTTCTTCTTACCCCAAAATACCTATTCTTAAATTTAATTCACTATCCTGGTTCTCTATATCTCCTATCTTAACTCTGATGTAAGCCTTGACCAATCCTCTGCCCTGCAATAATATCTCCTTCAGTTCTTCTTCCACATCAGCTGCAGTCCCTTGCATTCATACACACAAACCAGATGGCCTTCTTGAAGACAACTTTGATAAGATTAAAACACTTCGAGCTCCCACAGGCTGTTAAAGATGGTTTTCTAAACTGCTACAGAGTCCTAGCACTCCTTCCTGGTGATCCCCAAACTGCACACATATCCCATCTTCCAGTCACATAGAACTTGGCTCCAAATTTCTCTCCTTCCTTGGAGAGCTATCTTCTCCTGACTCATTCCAGCCCCTCCTCGCTAATTCCTGCAAGGATCCCTTTTTCTGAGAAGTCCTCAGTAGCCACACTAGGGCTAGAAAGGGTCATTTTTTTCTGAATTCCTACAGTAACTCAAATCATTCTTGTACTTTCTCATTGCTGAGACAGAATACCTGAGAAAAACAGAAAAAGAAGGATTTATTTGGGCTGAAATTTTGAGAGCATATAGCCCATCAAGGTAGCAAAAGGTTGATGCAGTCCATAGTCACTGGAACATGTGGTAGGTAGCTAGGAAATGGGAAATGAAGCAGCCTGGAACTCTTAAGCCCCACCTTTATGGCCTTAATTCTACCAGCTAAACCCTGTATCCAAAATTATACACGTTCCAAAAACTGTACCAGCATCCAAACCCTAATCCTGTGGGAAACATTCACATTTTGCTTGCGAACCCAAACAGCTTTTATTACACTGGCTTGATTATGCACTGCCCCCAAAGTCTGTGACCCTTATATCTCAAAACATAAATTTTATCAAGTCATTCATAGCATCTATCCCTTCAATATCCCCTCTTTGCCCCAGACATGGGAGTGTCCAGCTGCATCTTTATCCTTACTTCTACATTGCAAGATCTGTGCATCCCAACCATAAATACATCCTCATCCACATGGCTCTGGGTTCATGGATATTTGCATGTGTTGTTTATTTTGTCTAGACAGTATTTCCATCTTCTTTCTGGTCAGTTGGTTTTCATTTTCAATATTCATCATGCTTTCTTTCTTCCATAAAGTCTCTCTGGGCCCTTTTTCCCCTAGGTGGACTATATTGTATCTTCAACTTCGGCACCTAAGAGAACAAAGACAAAGCCTACCCACTTTCTCTTTTTACGTCTGTGCTCTGCACACAGAAGGGCTTCAAAATGTGTTTGTTGATTGACTGTTTTTGCTCAATCTCTGAGACCTCATAATATCTATACAAAGTTCAGTTCTGTGCCTCATGGCATTCTTGGTTTATGATTCTGTCTGTCACTGCTATACAAACTTTTCAGGAGTAGATGCAAGGTCTTATTCAGCTTTCTTTTTCTCGTGTCTGCTACACACAGAGAAGGTGTTCGATGAATACTCACTGGAAGGACAAATGAATAAACAACTCCATCAATTTTTCAAGGCTCTACAGTCTTTACCTTTCTGGACATTATTCTTGCAGTGAGCCAGAGTCAATCCAACTGCTTTATCTGGTTTCTATACATACACAGAATGGCTTTCTTTTTTAGTAGGTCTGAAGCACCCAAGAGAGCAAGGACAAAGCCTAACCACTTTCTGTTTCTACCTCTGTGCTTACACACACAAGGGTCTCAATCTGTGTTTGTTGATTGATTGTTTTTGCTCAATCTATCTTTTCTTTTGATCCTGCAACTTACTGAAAAGAAAAAGTTAAAATGAGAGCCTTCTCAGAAATCAAACAACTAAAATCACAAAATGTTCTTTTCTAAAAATAACACATTCCCCAAACACTTGAGGTAGAGCTGTGTGTTTTCTCCTCAACCCTTAATGAGAGCAAGATGCTACCACCTCCTCTTTCATTTTGCCTGAATCACATCTGAGTTGCCTGGAGATTTGTGAGTGTTGTTTCAAGAAAGATCAAATGACAACAGAAGATGGATAGTCTCCTTGATTAAAAAGTGGCACTCAGATACATCAGCGTCTTCTGAATCCATGGAGGAGAGAACAATTCAACAGCTGGTACTTGCAGCAGAGGCATGCATGTCTGCAATGCCCTAAAGCTGGCCACTACCATACCATCAGTCCAGACCCCGTTTCCCTATAAGACACAAAGCATACTAGGTTCAAATAGCAGCCTCCATAAAGTAGCTAGAATTTGCCACTGGTTGACTCTGGGCAATATTCGGAGATGGAAAGCATTGTTATAGCATAATAGAACAACATGCATTCAAATTCCAGCTCAAGCTTCTACTAGCTGTGTGATTCCCACAATGTCCCTCAGCCTCTCTGGCATCTGTGACAGCATTTGGAGAATAGGAGATACACTTAGGGAAACTGCTGAAGTGATGGGATGAAATAACACAGTATAAATCACCTGTCACATAGGGTTCATTAACAGCAGCTGATATCATTAGGTACCCAGACCCATGCCTGTTATTATAGCCAACACCTGATGAATGACTACACAGTGTCATAGTGTGTGTGTGTGTGTGTGTGTGTGTGTGTGTGTGTGTGACTAGATGTTTCTATCCCAGTTTTCTTATGAATCTCATGATAGCTTGTTACTTGGGTATAATTACATTGTAGCTGGAAATGAGCGAATTCTGGAAAGCTGCAGTCTGTAGCAGAATAGACTGATTCCTTTTTATGTTCTCATGCCTCTGTTTTGTATTCTCATAGGGCTGAGAGCTGATTAGGACTTAGGTTCCACCAAATTCTCACAACTCTAGGAAGGATTTGTGGCATAGGGGCACTGAGTATCCATGGGGATACTCAGTAATTCTGACTTTAGCTTGAACACTTCATCTGACCTCAGATCTTCCCACTCCAAGGAATAGAAAAGAACAGATCAAAACTCCTGCACTGTCATTTTGCCAAACTAGGGGAGAAGTGACTTCAACTGCTTCCCAGCCCTCATTCCTGCAGATATATGATCTATAGATTTCTCCTTGACAAAAAGAAAAAACAACATTCTCTGGCCCTTTAACAATGGACTCTTTAAAATGAACTATTATCCTTGCAAGAGAACAATCTGAGCTTTTCCTTTTTCTTTCCCATTAAATATTCCCATATATCTTCCACATCAAGTTTTTTCTGTATACGTCTGTCATTCAATCCTTAATCTCACAGATTGCCTCTCTCTTTCCAGATTGACTGCAGAAGGTGGTAAAAGGCCTTGAGCTCCCTCAAGAGGCTATAATGTTATAAACTCATAACATCATTGCCTTGTTGCTGAACAGAAGAAAGTATTGGCACCAGGGGTAATGTCTCATTAGGCATAAAGAGTCAAGACCCCTAAAGGAATACATTCCAGACACGACACCATATCCTTCTCAGGAAATGAACAACACATTTGCTATTGTTGGATTGCTGGTTTCCTGTTTTGCTGGATTGCTGGATATTCTGACAACAATAATTGGACTTGCCCCAAGGAAGTCAATGACCCTAATCACCAGGAAGTATTCTAAAGACTTCTATATCTTCTTTCTACTCTAACCTTATTTTTCTCCTACCTAGAAAGGAATTGGAAGGAATTGGGATGGAATAAGAGTTGGAAGAGTGGTAATAGTGTAAGAACCTAAGAAAATAATAAAACAACTATACAAACACACATATATATAAATCTAGACATCTACCTGTCAATAAGACAAACATCTCCCTCCAGTGAGAAGATGACATGGTCACTGGAGCAGAATGGAGTTAGTAAGCCACTATGAAGTGCTACCCAGCCTGCTAAGACCAAAGTAAAACACAACAAGTGAAAAGCACTAAACAGGTAGCCTACCAACTGCAGAGGACTGCAGGATGACAGGAGTCACCTGCCTCAGACAAAGCATACCAGACACAACATAAAGCACCCTGGTAACTAAGACTCATGGCCTGCATGCCTGCCCTTGTGCCCAGCCTCTGCATGCGAAGTATTGCATTTTGGCTAATATAATTTGAAATAATATTGAATGAGCTCACATTTAATATGGTTGTCTATGGAAAATAAAGCTAGGGGATACTTCCATTATTTATCATAAATTACAATGGATTATGTCTCAAGAGACACTTTCAATTCTTAAACTCCACCATTATCAATGTGACCATATTTGGAAAGGAATGATTACAGATGGCATTAACTCTTATAAGAAGGAGAAAAGTTGGTTATAAATGCATCCACAAAGACATGTGGGAGAACATTGTATGGCCTTGAAAGACAGATATTAGACTGCAAGACATACTAAGATTGGCAGACAACCACAAGAAAATAGAAAAGAGACATAGAGAGATACCTCTTTGGTGCTTGGGGAAGGATCATAGTCCTGCTAATAACTAGCCTCCATAGCTGTGAGAGGGTAAATTTTAAAATAAAAATTACCTTCCATATGGATACTTATTATGGCAGCCTTAGCAAGCTGGTAGAGTAACATATTTCTTCCCCAGCATGGCTACATGAACAAACATACAACTATAGACAACTACAAAAATGGTCTCATCCCAGGTCCCTTTCAAGAAAGGCAGATTAGCACCAGTTGTCATGTGTTTTCATTAAAGGACTTTTAGACTCGGAGACTGAGAACATAAGCTGGATGCATCAGCAGCAGGTCTACAGGAATCATAGCTTTTATGTTTTTGAAAACATGAGCGAAAAGAAGGCATAAATTACCAGTACAATATAAGTCCATCAGTATGAGACAGAGAACAGCAGATATGTTTTTTCCAAAATAGCATTGTAAAATATGTTTATTTTATTATTACCAGCAGGCAGACTTCTCAACAGTATCGTTTATTTCACACATTGGACACTCTGGTTGCAGAAACAGCTTCTCTTTTGCATAAAAATATCAATGATCATGATGGTCTTTTAGTCTCATCTGATTCCAACAGTAGGAAAATCATCCATTGGAAGTGGCAAATACTCTACATCCACTCTCCCCCAGAAAAAGTTATTTTCATTAGGGTTCTACCTTCAGAGTAGCTACCACACAGGGTGCTTTATGAAAGAGGGCCAGCCTCTATTTGATTCTCAGAGTACGGTACACAATTCCAGGTCTGCAATTCCGTAGGAACTATGACATCTGCATCCATGGATAGAAAAGAAAAGGTTCCCCCAAATTTACAACAACTGAAAACTCAAAGATTCTCCACACTGTCTTCCTCCTATCACACTGTGCAAAAGAATGGGGAGACATCATCTTCTAAAACTTATTTATCAGTTGACTTTGACGGAAGGCTTCATCATTCATGTTATCCCATTCATGCAATGGGTGGGTTTCAGTCATGCCAGTATATTACTCAAAACCATATTTAAGAAGTCTGAGTTTCCAGAGACTAAGCCACCAACCTAAGAACATACACAGCTGGACCAAGGTCCTGGTACATATGCAGTAGTTGTATAGCACAGTTTTCATGTAGGTCCCCTGACAACTGGAGCATGGGCTGTCTCTAAAGTTGTTGCCTGTCTGTGAAACATCATTAAGATCTTACAGACAATATGAGCTGAGAATTTGCCTGACAGTGTCCTCAAAATTGTTGTCTTGTATTGCCTAGGGTAAAGTGTTGGTGATAATTCAAAGGACAGAAGGCCATGGATTGAAGAGACAGAATAAATAAAAGCATGTGGTGATGGGGGATCAGCAGCAGAAGCTTTTGTAAATCAAACACTTCTGATGTGTATGCGAGTGCGCACACACACACACACAGAAGAAGAGAGAGAGAGACAGACACAGAGAGACAGAAAGAGACAGAGAAAGGAAGAGAGAGAAAGAGAGAGGAAAGGAGGAAGAGAGAGATAGACAGAGGAAGGTAGGAAGAGAGGAGGAGAGAGAGGAAGAGAGTGAGAAAAAGAGGAAGGAAGGGAGAAATAGACAGAAAGAGAGAAAGAGAGAGAGAGAGAGAGAGAGAGAGAGAGAGAGAGAGAGAGATCCCTAACTCATGTGTCAAGGTTCTCTATATAAACTTATCTGATCTAGTAGCTTGAAATGGAAGAAGAGTGTCCAGGTTAACAGTAGGCACTGGAGAACTCTGCATGGAACTGTTGAAGACATCATCTGAGAGGAGGTGGCAGGCTCCTCAGAGCTCCTCAGCAGTGTCTAGTATCCCACAATTATGAGCATGTTGCTGAGATCCTAGAGAATCAGGTCAGTCCTGAAGCTATCTAGGTATTTCAAATGATATAACAGCAGCAATATCTCTATCGACCTGAGAGGACTCCTGTAAGATTACTGAGAATGGCTGCTAGAAATCTTTGAAGAGATCACCAATATTCAAACAAGAAGAAGGGATTATGAATGCCTTGTGAAAACTTTTTCTTCATCTACTGACGGAAAGAAATTGGACCTCTAAAATTTGAAACACAAGTTTGGTAGAACAGGATGCCTACAGAGTGATGCACTTCAAGACCAGGCAGCACTGATTCAGCTAGCTTTGAATTTATGAAATTGTAAGCAAGATCATGAAGTGAAAGCTGTGTGAAAAAAGAATCCTTGAGAGAGGAGATGGAGAAATGGCTCATAGGTTAAGAGTGCTTATAACACAAACATGAGAACAAGAGTTCAGATTCTAGCACCCACATAGCAATCAATAGTGTACAAATCCCAATAACTCCACCTCCAAGGGTCCTGACGCCTTATTCTGGCTTGCATGGGGACACTCACACACACACACACACACACACACACACACACACACACACACACACACACACACACACAAAGAAAGAGTCCCCAGGGGAGAATCAGAAATTGTATTTTCATGTCAGGATGGCATAGCCTGTACCATCAGCTGTCTATGTACAGGACTGCTTAGCTATTTCTACCTATTACAGTTTATGAATGTGTATGTGAGTGCATGCGTGCATGCATGCATGTATGCACAGGGCTGCACCTTAGGCTGGTGCAATCTTTAGGAAAAGTTCTTTCCTCAGCATGTGCTCCTACATTTCCCAATCTCTACAGCTCTGCAGAGCACTCAGAGGGATATGAAGCATGAAAATACCACTGTGACTCAGTGAATAAGGAATGCACCTCCCACATTCTTCCTCTGTGTGCTAGGCAACCTTGGGTAAGTCATTTCTCCACTCTAGAGAACATATGTACAGAACTGTGGTGCGAGTTGGATAGATTTTGTGTGAGCTATTTAACACAGTGCCTCCGCCTAATTGACTGAGATGATGTTATCCTAGACATAAATATTATCCATGTTCTTATTCTCATTATTGACGTATCCCTCATAGCATTTCACTTTTCCATATCAACATGCATTCTCCAGCTTTCATTTAAGAACATATTTCCTGGATCTTTCAACTAAACAGCAAATTGCATTAAGACAGAGCCTGTCTCACTCCTCACTTTGTCGCCTGATCTCTGCTGAGTGCTCATATTCAAATTAAAACCCATGGGAGGGAGTTAGAAATGGTATTGAGAGGCGGGGCCTTCCAGGAATAATTAAAATTAGATCCAATCTTCAAAGTAATGCCTCATGATTGAGTGACTGACTTTTGTTGGCATTCTATGTAGAGGGGGAAACACTGGATCACTCCCCTGGTCCTCTTAATGTGACACCCTGAGCTACCTAAGGATGCTATCAAAAAGCAAGTGCAGACTCCCAAGTGCAGACTCTAAGCCTTGAACACAAAACATCATCCAAAATAGAACTCTTTGTGTTAAGCCAGTCTGTGGTACCTTGTCATTAAGAGTAAACAATGTACCAGGAAACTAGATAACAAAGGTCTTGATATTTAGACACATCTAAACCTGCAACGGATCCAGAGCAAGGTTCTGGTACTGACCTTTTCTAATGGCTCTACAAGACTGGAGTGGGTAGCCAGACAAGAAGATCACTTGAAAAGCCTCAGAGATCAGCAAGACTAGTGATTTACAAATGTTTTCTTTTTACATAAATCATTGTGGGTTTTTTCTCTTTGTTTTTATTGTGGTTTTAGTATACAGTAAAATCTTAAGTTGAAACCTACTACATGAAAGCAAGCTAGACCACAGTTCTATGTGAGAGGGAAAGAGAGAAAAAGAGGAGAGAAAGAGAAAGAAGATAGGTCCTGGGGCTCTTCCTATATCAGCATGTCCCTTAGGTGGTTCACAAAGCTTCTGGTAATACCCATATTGGTAAGACTTGACCTCTCCTGACTACTTTGAAGTAGCCACTCACTGCTCCACACTGCCTGCCCTGTTCTCTCTCCATGGAACACAGCCTTCCTCATGGTGATACTGAGCCCACAATTATCTGCAGTTATTTTCATTTTAGAGCCAAGCCCAGACCCCCAGCTCTTACGGAAAAATCATACTCAGGCATTCAGAAGAGAGGAGAGAAAATAGGGCCTAAAATATATAAATGATTCAAGACTGAGTTTATTCACGATGCTGTGTTTTCTGCAGGCAGTGGTTTGTATGCTCTCCCTTACATTGCCAGTTGGGCGGCCTCCATAGCATTTATTACTGCAGACAACCATTTGGAGCTGTTTTGATTTATGCATCTATATTCTATTATGGAGGTACTTTTATAGCATAGCGCAGTTTCTCCTGTGACATTGTAGGAAGAAGGGGGGAAAAAATGAGTGGATAAAAGAATAGGACAAGTTAATTCTACCACCCCAGATCAGAACAAGAGCAGTGGGGCTACCTATTCTTGTCAAACAGTACACACACACACAACACACACACACACACACACACACATTCATACGTGACAATGCACATGTATTGTGCCATTGTGTCAACAAGGAATACATATCCACTCCTGGCCCAGAGCACTGGTAATACACACCCCACACAGTTCTGAAACAACCAAGATAATAGGAAAGACAGGCTCTAGTCAGAGCCAGTGAGCACAGGTAGCACTAAGGAGATACAGATGGCAAAGGGCAAGCGTAAGAACATAAGCATCAGCAACCCAGGGTACTTGGCATCATTAGAACCTAATTCTCCCACACAAGAAAGTCCTGAATTCCCCATATCACTAGGAAAGCAAGATTCAGATTTAAAGGAATACATATCAAACACCCACTTAAGTTATGGCTTTCTGTTCTAGGTCATAAAAATGCTTTGGTGAATAAAGTAGAAATATCTCCCCTCTCATACCTTAATCTAGTCTCTACTCACATGTTCCTGCTCAATATTACGCTGCTTCCTCTTAGATTGTATAATAATGCTTAGTAAGGGCTAACATGTGGTATATAGCCAGTGCATGTGGATGAGTGAGTGTATGGAAGGTGAGGAATAACATAAAATTCTATTACCAAGGTCACTTTTAATTTATCTTTCTACACAGTAATTGGACATAAAAAAAAAAAAAAAAAAAAAAAATAGCTAACCTCCTATGCAATAATGTGTTCAGGCTGTCACTGTGGATGACTCTGCCCAGCCCACCTACCCCCTTCCCGCTTCACTTGCCTGACTCATACAGCCTGAAGATAGCTCTTGTTCCAGACTTCCTATGCAGTGACTCAGTCCTAGTCTCTCATACTAAGCTTAGTAACAACTGTGCATGTTCTTCTCAGCATGGCAGAAGAGTGGCGAAATAGAAACACATAGCTCTCTTGATGTCTAGATTTGAATTGGGAAGCCAGTCACTAAGACATCTCAGATTAGAGACATGAGCAAAGATTCTGTCTTTCCTCGAAGTATCTACAGAGTCACATAGCAAAGGGCAAAGCAAAATGAATTAGATACCAAAGCTGCCATTCCAGTATTACCTAGGAACTGAGCATGTTAGAGAAAAAGCTTAACTTAATGCAACCTCTCAAGGGAGTGTCTACTGCCTATTCAAGCTTCTAAGTAAATCTGCTACCTAGAACCTCTACAAAGCTTCCTGGTAAGCTCAAAGAGGCTGTACTGTAAACAGTTCAAAGTCCTGAATATCTTTTCACCTTTGACCTTGACCCAGACCACACCAACTTGGCTTCCATTTCTGATCCCTTGCTTTTGCGTTCACTTATTCTTTGTGCTCCATTTTCAACCCATCCAGGTGAAAATGGAATGTGCTTATAATAAAATAATGAGCCATAGTTTAGCTTACAGTACTTGATGGTTACACTATGTCCAAGCCGATGCTGAATAACTTTGAATATGTTATCTAGTTATTTAATCCTTAAAACAACTCGATAGGCTATTCATAAATATCTCTCATTTTATCATGAAATGATGATAATAGTAATAGAAATAATAAGAGATGTTGAGCCATTTGCCCAAGTTTTCAGTGATAGGAAACAAATCTGTTTTCAGACCTAACTCATGTGCATCCAGATCCCAAATTCCTAATCTCTTTAAACCTGTGTTTCTGCATCTATAACCATGATGCCCCTTGTTGGTAATGAAGCATGCCTTTCTTAATAAAAAAAATCACAGTCTTTTATCATACTTCCAAGAGGATTCTAGAAGGATCCAAGCTTTAAAAAGACCTTGGTTTGCAGTGACTTATAATAAAGGTGTAATGGCTAGGATTTGTATAACCTTTCTTACTTCCCACCAAACCATTTCAAGCTTTGTTCATCACAGAACATTCAGAGGAGACCACAGATTCTCTTCTTCATTGGGCACACTGGATTCAACACAGCACACAGTGTGATTTATTTACTTACACAACCACCAGTAAGTCTTCATACAAATCCTGTTGTTGGTCAGGAAAGAAAGCTGGTCCCAGAGCACAGAGAAAGTGTGAGAGTCTCATAAACACTACTGCAAGAGAACCAGGTCTCTACAGTGGCATTTTGCTATGAATCAATGGGAGAATGAGCAGAATGATGGCAACTTCATCCACAGTTAACTTTGAGGATGATAGACCATTCCTGTGGACAATGGTCTGTCTCATCTCCTCAACTAGGTAGCTCTCTCTCTCTCTCTCTCTCTCTCTCTCTCTCTCTCTCTCTCTCTCTCTCTCACCTCTCTCACCTCCATATTATGCTTGCAATAAAGGAACAGTGGCCAACAGGAAACTTAGTTCCTACATTTTCAGACTAGAGTTCCAGTGTTGGATCTGGGTCTAAATGAATCACTGGGTTTAAATGAATCACTTAGGTTTGAAATCATGAGAATAATGGATTTAAATGTACTAGAAAAGAAAGAAAGATTTATAACATCCAAGTGTGGTCTCTCTCTCTCTCTCTCTCTCTCTCTCTCTCTCTCTCTCTCTCCATACACACACACACACACACACACACACACACACACACACAAACTGATCAGGAGCAGCAAGACTCTTTGTGCATATAACCAAGCAATTACACAAGTGAGAATAGCCAGCCTGCCTTACTTCACAGTCAAAGGTAAAAGTAAGCTATGGCTCACTGTGTACCAAGTTCCCTTGGGCAAAAATAGGATACTCAAGAGAGAGCAGTAATAACACTGAAGAAAGAAACAACAGAGAATCCACTATGTTGAAGCACAGAGAAGAGTATAGATTTTACCTTGCCTCTATGATGCCCTTTAATCTCACCCACTTATCAACACATCTCAGATGGGTGTTCAGCTGAGAACATCCAACTAATCATTCCTCTTCTTGACCCAAAGAGGTGGGAAGGGAATGAGTAACCTACTTTTTTTCCTTAATAATCACCGTTTGGGAAAAATGGGAAGAATTGGGTAAAGTTTGAAAGGAAACTTTAATATGAATACCTCACTGTGGATTCTCTGCAGGGAGCCAAGAAGAGGGCTGATAATTTTGAATGTGAGAGAACTCTGCAATAGGGAAGGTGAGGAAGCAGACAGGAAGACGCTATAAGGACTGAAGAGGAGCCCATTCATTCTGTCCTTGGGCCCCTGAGAAGCCAGCCTGTCACTTAGACATAGCCTCAGTGTGGGGGGGGGGGGGGGGCTACATTAGTGCTCTAGAGACAAAGACAGAGACAAAGCCAGAGGAACAGATGCTAACTAGGTCTCAGAACAAGATAGAAGCATGATATAAGCCAAATGTGAAGCAGAGACCAGAACAAGGAAGGATGAGACCACCAGAGAGGACAAAGGGAAGTGCTGGGGACTCAATAAGAGACATCCTCCCTTGCAGGTGGATTTCTGCCTCCTCCAGAGGGCTCAGGCAAGGATAAGATGGACAGTGTCCAAGGGAGGCTAATGACCTGCTCATCTGGGTTTCTTTGTTCTCTGAAGGCATGGACAACCACATTAGTATGCTCAGCAGAAGGCCTTTCTTTGTTGTGGCAGGTGCTGCAGGAATGCAGAACAGCTGAGGCTTCATAAAATCCTGAGCCTGCAGAGAGCCCCAGGAGGTCAGAAAACCCAAGCCCCTGCCCCTCACATCTGGCCCATCAGTGGAATGTGCCACAGCTCAGAAGTATTTTGAAAATCATGTTTATTGTACTTCATCTTATTTTGAGAGGTGTGTGCTTTCTTTGAAAAAAAGGAGGGACATGCACCACAACATTTATTTTCTAATCTTTCTTATTACCTAATGGTAGTCATTGTAAACATTTCAGTAATGACATTTCTTTCTTTCTCTTATGTCCACTACCCCATGAACTGTGAATGTGGAGAAGAGGGGGGGGGGGAGGGAGGGAGAGAGAGAGAGAGAGAGAGAGAGAGAGAGAGAGAGAGAGAGAGAGAGAGAGAGAGGTCTGTGTATCTGGGCATGTATGGTGTGTTATAATTATATAAAAAGTGGAAGTTGACATTCCAGAATTAACAAAGCATTGAATAAGGAGATATTAGATAAGTATGATACAACCTAAATATAACCGACTCCTTCCTTAAACCGGAATAACAGGTATATGATCCAGCAACCCCTCTTCTGAGTATTTATTAAAGGAAATAAAAATCAGTGCCTTAGGGAGGTATCTTTACTCCCATGAACATTGCAGTATTGTTTATCGGACAACAGACAGAAAGAGTCTCAACATTCAACAATAGATAAATGGGTGGAAAAAAAAAAAACTAGCATTGAGCACTCTTCAGCCTGTGACAACATGAAAGAAACCGTAGGATCTTGTACTAAGTATATCACTAAACCAGGCACAGAAAGACAAATTCTTTACAATCACACTGTTATAAGCCATCTGAACTAGTCAAACACATGGAAGTAAAGGGTTATTTGGCTCTTGCCAAGGTTCTGGAAAAGAGGAGATTGAGAGATGTTGGCAAAACAGCACGAGGATTCAGTTATGAAACAAACTGAGATCCAAAAGTCTGACCTATGCCTTAGTGCCTACAGCCAGCACTGGAGTATTAAATTTTTTAAATTTACTGAAAGAATAAATCTTGTGTAAAGAGTTCTAATACAGTAGTAATACAGTAGTAGGGGTGGTGGTAGTGGTAGTAGTGTTAGTAATAGTACTAGTAGTAATGACAGCAAATCCAAAGGTTGGGAGTCATAGGCAAGTCTGTGAGCTTGTCTTAGATTTAACTGTCAGTTTGGCACAGCTTACGCTCATCTAAGATGTTAGTCTCAGTTGAGTGATGCTTGGATCATCTTGGCCTGTATGCATGCTATGGTGGATTGTCTTAATTGATGATTCCTATAGGGGGTCTAACTCACTGTAGGTGGCAGCATCCCCTGCCTGTACAAGATATCTGAGCATTAGCGTTTTGGGTAAGCCTGCAAGCATTATTCCTCCATGGTTTATGCATAAAGATCTTGACTGAGTTTCTGCCCTGTCTTGACTCAATGATGGAGTGTTAACCTGTATGCTTAAATAAACCCTTTCCTCACCTAAGCTGCTTTTGTTCATAGTGTTTTATCACAGTAACAGAAACCAAGCTAGGACAGATGGAAAAGTTGTGAGTGGGCTCGTAGACATATAATTATTACAAAATTCATCAAGTTGTATTCAATACATCTGTTTATACATGTCAATCATACCTCAATCATGGATGAAATTTTAGTAATAAATTAGTAAGTAAAAAGGTTACTGGACTTCACTGCCAACCTTAACCATTATGTATCTATACCAGCTCATGTTATTTTCTTTTGTCAAAACAGATCACAGGGAGAAAAATCTAGCCATCTATGGTAGTTGACTGGTATTGCTGAGCTAAGGCATAGCCAAGATCCAAATGGGGAGCAGTGACCTCAGAGACATGAATATCTCATATACCTGTGCAATGTGTTCAGAAAAATAACAAAAAAAAATATTGGGGAACCTTTCAAGAAGTGAATGTTGGCTCCATGTTCCCTAGCTGTGCAATCAATCGAGTAGCAGCTTTGTTGATTTGTTTTGTTCCTGCATAAATAGGAAAGCAGAGCCTTAATGTGCAAAGAGGACACTCTTGCAGTAGTTTCTTCTCCTAATTGCTTTTGGAAGAGATAGAACAACCTTCTAGAGGTCCAGGGGACACTGGCCAAAGCAGTCTTGACATCATTCAAGAAATTACATGGCTAAAATGTGTGCTGACCTGAACAGCCAGAAATACACCACGACAGAGCATCTGGGGGAAGCTTGGAAATTACTGAGTGGAGTGAGAGTTTCTATCATTAAAAGACACCTTAAGAAAAACCTTAGAAAAGTACCTGTGCATCTGTGATGGGTAGTGAGTGGTCACTGAAACCTTGACAAGTGTGGCAAACACCTGGGAAATGGACTTCAAGTCACGCCTATTAAAGATCATCTTGATTCATTAATTGAGGTTGGAAGGCTTGCTGTCTTTACAAGGCACTATTCCCTGGATGGACTTTTGGTGTATGTCTGTAAAGAAAGAAAGCTGAACAGCAACAATCACTATTTTCTGCTTCCTGATTGTGGATGCAATGGGACCGGCTATGTCAAGCACTTGCTACCTTGACTCCCCACTCCCCAGATGAAGGACTGTGCCATTGAACTCTGAGCCAGAATAAGCCCTTTCTCTAAGTTGCTTTTAAGGGGTTGTGCTGTTATAACACAGGCAAAGAACCTAAAACAACATGTACAGTAAGGAAGCCACAAGATGACAATCTGCTGCAGAGAAGGTTAAGGTCCCATCAATGGGACCCATAGAAGCAGTGACAACCCACAGAGTTCACTGTAGTAATGGATACTTTAATGAGAGATGCTGATGCCTACCTGCCCTCTTTCCTTCCCCTCCCAACATGCTAGAGCATTTGACACTTAGATTAGCAAGAAGCAAAGGACCAAGAGGAGAATACTGAGGCTCACTACTTCATTCCCCTCCCATGTCCCAAGCCCTGAAAGCACTGGAGAAAGACAAAGAGATGAATTTCATCTCTTAAACTGGAAGAAGTTGTTTTAAACAAAAAGCAATATGAAAATGTGGAGCATGCTGCACCACAAGCGAATAAAATTTAATGTATTATTACTGAGAACAGTGGGTGGCGTGAAAAATTTTTTTGATGTTTGTAACCCAGCAACCTAAATGCTTCAATAAACCTAAACACACAGAGGACTATATAACTATATATGTGCAAGTAAGTAATCTGAGCAAAATAAAAATCGGACCAAAAGCATATTTTTTTGCACACACTGATGTTTCTCCATACTCTCATGAACCTCTCTCATCAGCATCTTGATGAAATAATTTTTGTATACACTTTCACAGATAGCAAAGTCCAGTGAAGCCTTGTTAATTCTTTTGGGCATTTGAAGCTCCTTCCTTCCTGATCATACACACCTGCCTCAGGCTAGAGAAATGGAGTGATCAAAGATGCAGTGGCTTCAAGGTCAGATTTTTTTTTCATTCTGACTTGCTTCCTGTCCTTTGCTTTTCATTGAAACTCTAAGTAAATTAGAGGATATAAGGGCTTTAGAGTGCATCAGTTTAGCTAGCTAATCAAGAACTTACTTTCCAGAGTCTGATCTCTGTGAGGTTCCAGATTAGAGAGACTATACAATCATGCTTTGGGTTGCCACTGTTTCCGTCCAGAATGATGAGCTTCATAGAATACATTTGAACTCAATATGTAATTAGAAATAAATCTGATCAATCCAAAATCTAAAAAGCACCCAGATGATCCCAGTTTAGAGCTTTTGAATTGCAGTCAATCTGAAAATCTTTTAAAATGTCTATTGTTGTAAACTAATAAAATCATATGATTTGTTACACCACATTATTATAAAAGCTCACAGGTACACACTGCTTTACACAAGAATGGAGTATTTAGTTCCAATAATTCTTTCCAAAATAGTTTTCTAAATACTCAAACTCCCAATAAATTGTAGCATCCTTTGCATAAAGGTAGGTAATAAGCTAATAATGAAAGAACATGCTGGATATTGTTTCCTTTGCAAAGGCTTAGCTGATGGTTTAGCACATACACTTACAAAACGAAAACATATTAGTATGTATTGTTGTTCACTGTGAGGACTAGAGTCAAATGATAGTCATGATTCATGCCTTACTTTATATGTAGGTACCCAAACTGTAGAGGGTACTGAATATGTAGACTTTTGACCTGTTTCTCTGACTTACAGAGATATTTTAACATTTTTTCCACATCATTCCATTCTCTTCACTGTTCATATAATTATTTTGAAAACAAAACCAGAGAGAATTTTTAAAATGGACTGTAAAAAGAGGCAGAATATGCCCTTGGGTTCTTCATACCTGCATTTGTTTGATTTTTTTTTTAGATGCTCTGAATACTCAGATTAATAGACAGAGCCTCCACTCTACCCAATGGAGCCATAAAAGCAGCAAACACTGAAGCTATTCCTTTCATGCTCCTGTTATGACCAAGAAAAGAGTATCTGGGCTTGTACAAATACTCAATGCATAAAGAATGGATTGGATTGAGTTACATCAAATTTCAGTGAAATAAAATATACTTCTCTGAAATACAGAGAAGACAAGGGAGATGTCTTATTAACCCCTGCTGACTTGAAGCACCACTCCACCCCTTTCCGAATCTTCATGTGGCTAGAGATGTTTTAAAAGCAGACTTTTTTTTCTCTCAAAAAAAAGCATAATAAGCAGTAAAGAAAATCCTCCTCCAAATCTTTAGAGGTTTGTTTTTGTTTTTGTTTTTTTTCATATTCTAAACCAAGCCTTCAGATCTTCAAAGCAGAAATGGGAACAAAACAAATGTATGTGACATGATTTATTTTTGTAAAAAAATAAAATGTATTTAGATCTGTAGTGAATGTTATAAATGAATCTGCAATGTTTCTATTTTTCCAAAATACTGACTCCCCTTCCCATTCCATCACTACCTCCTAAGAAAAACACCTTAATTTTTTTCTTCTCCTAATGGCCTCTCTTCTGACCTTTGTCCTTGGATTTTTCTCAACGTGTCAGAACTCACTGTATTCAGAGCACCTCTATGAAAATTCATGCCTATTCTCAAAGGATTCTTTCTAAGACTGAACATAATTGGCTATGCCACACCCCAGAAATATTTGGATTAAATGCTAACAAGCATAGTATGGGTGGAACTGACGAGTTTTCAAGCTTGCCTTATAATGCATCCTTTATAAACTGCACCAAGAAGAGCATAAATCCCTCTTCAGTGCTGCTACATAGCCATGGTGACACAAACAATAATAGTAGCCAGTTGACCAATTATACTAGCTAGACCTGATACTATCACTTGACTCTTCAGATCAAAAACCTTCTTGAGAAATACTTGTAATTACCGTGCCTCATGGATGAAGAAACTGCTCCTAAAATATTAATTGACCTGCTTTAAAGTTTTAAGATGGTAATTCTGTTCATTCTCTCAGTTCACACCCCAAAGTTTGTAACTATGATGTTTGGGGCCCCAAAGCCTCCCTGTCTCACTTGGACAGACAGAACAACATTGGCTCACTCTGCTTCTATTCTCTAAATCCTATTAATGAAGCCTGACTTTCCATGTTTCTTATAAACATAATCATTATGAACCTATTTCACATTAGTATCCAAGCAACACCACATAATTTTGTTTACCTAAGTCAAGTGAGGTTTATAATCCTCCAATGGACAGAGTGGCACAAAGCTCCACTGATGATTATTGGTTGTAGAAGGATTTCTATCTCTTCTCTCTGAAGATGGTAAAATAGCTAGGCCCCATTAATAAGCTAGTGTTTCGAATTATCCTTTTGGGGTAAATTGTTTAAAAAGTGAACATTTCAAGCTTGAAAGGTCCCCCAGTGAGCAGACAGTTTATCACAAAAGCGTAAGGATCTGAGTTGAGATCTTCAAAGATCACACAAAGTCAGGTTCAGTGCACAAAACTGTAACCTCAACGACCATATGATGAGATGGAAGGTGCAGACAGGTAGCCTGGTAAATGCAATAGCTATCAATTAATAAGAAGACGGATGGCCAGAACTGTAATCTAAGATTGTCCTTTGGCTTTCATGTGTACACATGGACATGTAGGCACATGTGTATACACACACACACAATGTGCATACACACAAAGATTAAGAGTAAGAAGTAATACATTCTACCATGAAGACCTGGAAGCACATTTAAAAGGTTGGACACACCATGTTGTCTCAGTACACTACAGAGAAAGAAAAGACCACACGCTTTAAAGCAAGCATGCTGTACTGACATGTCACCGCATCCTACTCTGATCCCTTTAAAAAGCTGCAAAGTCAAAATTGTTGTAATTGGTTTTCAAATGAATAAAAAACAGATTAGAGAAAGTTCTTTTTTAAGTCTCTAAACTGTATGTGTAGTTCACTCTTTGAAAATAGCCTGGAGAAAACCCGCAGCTAATCTTAATAATAATTACCATGTCTTCATCTCTCTGCCTGTACCAACTGTGTACTAAGTTCTTTATAGCCACTTGTTTCCATAACAACCTCTAACTTTTGTCATTGTTTCTGCCTAAGAGATGAAAACCAGTGGGGCTCAGAGAAGTTAAGCCTTTGGCCCAAGGCTACACATCTGGGAAATAGCAGCAACTAGGATGCAAACATCCAAGTTAAAATGCAAAGTCTGATTCTTAACCACTGCACAGCACCTCTCCTCTAGCTTTGAAAAATGGACTTGGCAGCCTTGAGAAGATGGAGCTTGTGACAGAGGTAAGTGGAGAAGAGCAAGCATGCCCATGGGCATTGCTGGTGTTCTCAAAGCCTTACCATCAAGAATTTTATTATGGGAGTGAATCACAGGACAAAAGGGCAGAGACCTTGCTTTCTTTGTTTTGCAAACTATACACTGTGGAATGAGAATAATTATTAGTCATCAGTGAGCTTCCTGATGCTCCAGCTTAGTCATCCAATAAGAATTATAGATCATGAATTTCTAAGCCTCTAAGTAGAAAGTGACTTTCCAAATACCAAGGGGCTAGGATGGCTTCAGACACACTCCAAAGCTATGCAGTATGGTTTTTTAAGAGACAGACACACCTTGCAGCTAGTAGCATTTGGGAGAATTGTTCAGCACAGTGAATGGGAAACCCTTCCCTGCATGCTCTTCAACTTCCCTCTCAACCAAGGCAGGCTCTTTTGAATCCCCAAGTATCCCAGGAAGCACAGGAGCTTCATCTCAACTCTATTTGGTTATGAGAGATAGTCTCCACATAAAAAACACAGAAGAAAATACAAGAGTCATACAAATAGCTCCAGATAAGAAATTCTGTTAGAAATACCATAAATGCTCATGAGTTAAGTGCCTTCATGGGAAATGGAGGCTCCAGCGAGCTGCTGAGCTGTGTGTTCGTTCTGTTTTGGATTTTGAACCGTACATGTGCAGCTATGAAGATAAATGACCAACTCCAACTACCCCCAAGTCATGCATAGTTTGGTGGGGAAACAGAAACATTATTTATGCAATAAAATCAAAGTGGCCATTATGAGAACTCTAGAGATAGGTAATCCAAATGAAGCAGCAGGGTGAGCAGAAATCAGGAAGACCACTTTGTATCAAAAGTTTCATTACACTGCTCTGGGTGAACACGAAGCCAAATTTTATATACAATGTATGCATCATGACATAAAGAAACACTAGAAAAGATTTAATCAACACATAGTAGTTTCCTTGGGTAGTAATTCAAAGTCCAATGTTTTTGCCTTTTACTTTTGGCATTTTCCAAAATATTTATAATGAGTATGTATTGCCTTTATAATGTAAGAACACAAGAAACTCACTGATGGGTTGTTTGATTGATTATCCTTATTACCTCAGCCCTACCTACAATTAATCCAGATTGCAGTTGGTAACAGCAATAAGCCAGGTGCTTAGGAAGAAACCACAATGCCATACCTTTTTTCCAAGCCATCTTCATCTTCTCAAGCTTACTTGCCCATCCAAACCCTCTCAGAAGAGCCCAGAAGACAATGACACATAACTCTTTACAGAACCTGATGGGTTCTCCTTCCCTTACTTCTCTCAAACCTATTTTTCCATCCCATGCATTTTGGAGTGCTGTGATTTTAGGCAAATTATTTCATTTACACAGTTTGAGTTTCCATATTTTCATAAAATAGAAAGCATAAATTGAACTATGCTTCTCTTCACTAAGAGTGCACAAGAGAAAAATGTGAGTAGGCACATGCACCCCTCCACACACACAGTGAGCAATGGCTATTATTTCTATTAATTTTTTTAATCCATTTCTCTTGAAAATGTAGTGAGTTCAGAGCTTATCAGATAGAAATCACTTCGTTTATGGTTAATGGACTGATAATTGCCACCATAGCTGTGAGCAGACCCTGGCAGATATGGAGGCATGGCTGTGTGGTTTTTAGATGACTTATCTCGACAAGAAGGCACAAAGTATGAAGCTGGTTGTGGGAGAGGACTTCCTACACAGAGTGCTTTATTGATTCTGATCAAAAAGAGGCTTTGGAGAACTGCCTGCAGGCATCTCTGTAAATGTTCACACACAAAGCAAAGGATATCAGAAAGAAGATGGAAATGTTTCTTATCCTTCCCTCCCTACTCCCACACCAGGCCCCTATCTCAAAAGGAGAGTTTGTTTCTGTTTTTAAATGTGCCTTTGCACTTTTTTTTTTTCAAAAATCAGCTAAATACCAGTGCGTACCCACAGCTGAATAAGCACAATAAGATGAAAGATGTATCCTGGGGGCAGCAGAAGCTGTGATCCAACTGTCCACTCAACTTATGGAACCTCCCTTGTTTGTTGAGGACAGGGGAGGGAGGGAAGAGTCTCCTAGCCTCCAAAAGACAAGCTTAGCCATCTCTAGTTGTTTCTGGAGGCTTGTGATGCTTACCTCCCTGAGTATATTCTGCGTTGTCCACTCAGATGCCACAATGTGAAGGATGCTCTTACAGTCAGCCAATCAACATTATAGACCAGCAAAACATGAAGCAGTCCCACAGCTTAAGAGTCCCTCTTAAATAGAAAGAAAGTCTTGTATAATTTGTGTTATTTGGGGTGGGTTTTAAAAAAAATCTTTTTACTTATTTTTTGTGATCACATCATGCACCTTAATTCCACTTATCTGCCTATCCCCTGTCTCTTCATATCTGCCCTCTACTCTACCCAAAAGACTATAAAAAAATAAATAAATAAAAACTCAATAAAACAAAACCTAAAAACTATCTCATTGTGGAAGCTGTTGTGTGTCACAGTATGTCCACACTTTTGTCTAAACATCTTTACTTGAAAATGTTCACTACGATGAGTCATAGGTCTGGTATGAGGCCTCTGGCTTCTGCTACACCATCAATATTGGATCCGCACCAGGACTGCTCTCAGATACCATGTTATTATCCTATGTCATGGATGGCTTTAAGAGAGGAGTATGACAGAGGGCGGAGAGCTGAGAGTTTTTGAGAACAGCCTGAGAGTTAAAAAGTAGATCAACTATGAGCAGCAGCAAGACGTGTGTTTGACAAATTTTCTCCAAATCTTTTAAATTATTCATTTGTGCATTTAACAAACACTCAACAATGAACTCGGTTTTGTTTGCCTTTTCATTTATTCAGTCAATAAACATTTACTAAGCACAGGATAGATTGCATGTGTTGGACGGAGTAGAACGAAGAGTGAAACTATGACGTGAATGATTCCAGTGTGCTGTGGACTGTCAAAAGATCACACAGCTGCTTAGTAGAACAACAGAGACTGTATGCCAGAACCTGAAGCTCACGTTTGACCTCATGTTGTATTGCCCTTCAGGGATGAAAGGCACTCTGATGTAAGAAGGCAAATGCTGGCCTGGGGGAATTTTGCCTACAGGACAGCTGGTGCATATTAAATGTCTTAAGAATGTCTCAGGAACCTGTAGTAATCAAGAGTCTTAGGAAGACAGCAAGATTCACTAGATGTCCTACACTCAGCTACCAAGTGATTCAACTGGACCCCAAAGAGATGCATCAGTCCCTCTCTGCCTGTGAGCTACCCAGCAGGCATGTTCATTAGAAAATACCTCAAGATGCAGTTCTGTTAATTACTACAAGGAACAGCAGGGAGCAACTATGGGAAACAAATCAACATTAGGGACTCTGCCAGTCTTGACTGAGAATCATTGGAAAAAATTATTTTCCCTCTCTAGAACAAAAAAATGCTTCTTACAGAACCTAGGATGATACAAGCAATTACCCTGTAGTAACTAAAATCAACATGATTTTGAGGGGATAGGTAGAAATCTTTCTACAAGCATTCATGGAAACGATGACCTAGATCTTGCCCAACTTCTCTCCTTGTCTTCCACCCACCTGGATTCACATTGTTTCATTCAGCACTGCAAAGCCATCTACTACCCACACCAAATGGAGGCATACAACTCAGGGGCGCTACATAGACCATTTTCTCCACTAGTTTAAATGAGATGATTGGATTTCCTATAAGATATAATTGTTATATTTCCTACAGTGCTTATCATCAGTAGAGAGACGATACTTGACAATCACTAGAGGGTCAACTGCATGTCATCTTGTTTAGATTGGCAGGTAAATTTTTTCTCTATTAATTAATTAATTAATTAATTAATTAATTTTCATCCCAATCACTGTCCTCCAACTTCAGGTCCGCCAACTCACAGAGTCCCTTTCCTATTCCCCATCCCCTTCTCTTCTGAAAACAAACGTCCTAGCATGGAAAAGAAACTCTGATGCAAAAGACTAAACAAAATAAAACCTTGTCTGGACAGACCAAACCCTGAGTTCAATCCACAGAATCCATGGAAACGTGCTGAGCATAGTGACACACACATGTAACCCCAGTGCTGGTTAAGAGAACCAGGAGGATACCTGGAGCTCACTAGTCAGCCAGCCTCGCCAAACTGATTAGCTCCAAGCCAATGAAAGACCTGCTCTCTAAAGACATGGGCAGTGTTCGTGAGGATGACGTCCAAGTTTATCATCCACCCCCACACCACATGCATGTACATATGTGTATGTGAGCATACACACATATCCTGCACATACAATTTTTTAAATAGAAGGCCTATGCCAGGCAGAATGGTGCATGCCTCCAATTGTAGCACTGAGAAAGCTGAGGCAGAGAGATTTAGAGTTCCGGGTTAGCATGGGCAATGCAGTGAGCCTTTGTCTACGTTAGGGTTACTCTTATAAAGGAAAGCACTTGGGTCAAAATGTTTGAAGGTGGGTTGGTGATCCCATCCCTCCACTGGGGTCCCTGCCTATCTACTTGAGGTGGTCTCTTCAGGTTCCATCCTCCCACTTTTGGGCATTTTGGCTAAGGTCATGCCCATTGAATTTTGGGAGCCTCTCAAATCCCAGGTTTCTAGGATTTTATAGAAGTTATCTCCACCCCATCCCCGGCAGCTGCACACTTCCATTTATTCTCCTGATGCTCTGGACTTCTCTTCTGTCTCCCCTCATACCTAATCCTGCCCCCTTTTTCCTCCTCCTCCTCTCTCCTACGGAGTTCCCTCCCTCCCTCTGCCTCCTATGAACTACACTTAGGCCTTCTTTCTTCTTAAACTTCTTATGGTCTAGGGGTTTTGTCATGAGTATTTTGTACTTTTTGGCTAATACCCACTTATGAGTACATTCCATGAATGTTCTTTTGGATCTAGGTTACCTCACTCAGGATATTTTCTAGTTCCATCCTTTTGCCTGCAAAATTTATGATGTCCTTGTTTTTAATAGCTGAATGGTATCCCATCATGTAAATGAACCACATGTTCTGTATTCATTTTTTTTTTTTTTTTTTTTTTTGGTTGACAGACATCTGGGTTGCTTCCAGTTTCTGGCTATTACAAACAACTCTGCTATGAACATAGTGGAGGATGTGTCCTTGTAGTATGATGTAGCATCTTTTGGGTGTATGCCCAGGAGTGGTATAACTCCAGGGAGGGTCTTCAGGTAGAACTGTTTCCAATTTTCTAACATAGCTCCAGATTGATTTCCCGAGTGGTTGTGCCTGTTTGCAATTCCACCAGCAATAGAGTTCCTCTTTCTCCACATCCTCACCAGCATGTGCTGTCACTTGAGTTTTTGATCTTAGCCATTCTGATTGCTGGAATCTGAGGAAAGGATTGAATTGAGATTAGCTTACAGTTCAGAGGTTTAGTCCATTATCATGATGGTGGGAAGCATAGCACCATGCAGGTAGATATGGTGCTAAAGAAGTAGCTGAGAGTTGTATATCTGATCAACAAGCCACAGGAAAAGACAGTGAGCTATTAGGCCGACTTGGAGCTTCTGAAACTTCAAAGCCCACCCTTAATGACACACTTCCCCCATACTCAAAAAGACCACACCTCCAATAATGCCACTCCCTGTGAGTCTATGTGGACCATTTTCATTCAGACCACCACAGACCTTGTCTCAATAAATGGAAGAGAGGAGAAGGGAAAAAGGCAAAGGGAGGAAAGGAAAGTCAATGAAGAGAGAGAGGGGTAAGGGAGGGAGGGAGGAAATGGAATTTAAAAGCAGATATTCTTGTAAGTACATCAGAATATAGAATCTTGTCCACAGCTCAGCATTTCATTGACGAGATGAGGGAATTTCTGTTACATAACAGAGCATGGGCTCTGATCTGAGACTTTTGGATATTTTCTCTCTCCAATGTAGTTCTGGCCCTTCTCCAGCTCTTCTATTCAGTCCCAGGCACTCAGCCCCTGCTTTTCTCCTCCTTCCTGATATACAGCAATAAACTCAGCCCTCTTGCTATCTCAAATGTCCTTCCTTCCCCTGTTTTAAGGGGTCAAAAACCATTGTGTTGAGGATGAAAATGTATTGATGACTAGCAAAGAAGATATTTTCCAAACACAAAGCAAGGAACTGACTTCATATGTTAAGAGAAGGATGAATTTGCATGCCTTCGAGCACAAGTGGAAGCACAGAGGGATATGGGTCAACTGTCACTTCATCCAAAATTCTCTAGAGATACTTTATGTGCTTCGTAGAGCAGAGCAGCTACTCTGCATCTTGTCGAGACCTATGCAGGGGAAACTCCTGCTCACACTGCAAATGAAAGTGGCCAAGCACCACCCATCTGAGAAGCCTGTTCTGACTCTACCCTATTCTGTACCATCAGCTTGTCTCCCTTCAAAGTTCACTGATGGTCCTGCAGACATTCATGTCATGGTTGTTTGCACCACCTGTCCATATTGGGGCACTTATCAATCATCTGTACTCCCATAGACTGAAAGCTTCTACAAAAACAGATGCTGTGTGCCTCTCTAATTGAGGAGTCGTGGGATAGAGATGGGGAGTTTGTTTGCATTTGTTGTAGCAAATTGAACATGTAAGTCTCTTCCAACTACTGTTTAGGTGCACTCATGAAGACACAGGCATACAGGCATGCATACACAGATGTGTGAGCACTCATACATGCCATATACTTATTTGGACTGTCTTACATTTTTGTATGTATTCTCAAGATCTTCATTCTAAGCCACATGGATAGCAACATTGATTCTTGAAGGCAAAATGTGTGTGACTTCTATTCCTCACTTTAACCTGGGGGAGGAGGGAAACTGGTTCTGATGCATCCCGGGAGACTAAATTTTTTTGTAGGTGGAAGAAGCAAGGAAGCGAGAAGCCAGAGAATGATTTGTAAGGGAAAATGAAGCACACAGCAAGTTAGAATCCCCAAGGTCCCTAAACTGGTAGTTAATTGAATCCAGTGTTCCAAGACTTTAATTTCAAACAAGGTCTTTGGGAGAAACAGTGAATTGTTCTCCCTCAGGCAAAATGTAAGCACCTTTTCTTAACTCTGACACCTAACAAAGCTCACACACATCTCCTGTCCTAATCCTTGGGGCCTTTGGATTTGGAAGGCAGCCCCTGAGCTTGGCATTCTCCAGCCAGTCCTATTCTCAAATATCAACAGATATCCTGAATGCATGCTTTAAGACAAATATCTTACATAAAACACTATACTTGCCTGGTTTGAGTCCTGGTCCTGACTGACCTAAACATTGTGTGTTTTAGAGTTGAGAACCAAGGACTCTCCACACCTCCACACCCTGACACCTCCACAACTCCGTGTTTGCTTCCCCCTAATTATCATCACCCCATTTCTTTCTGCATTAGGGTAACCCTGTTCATTCATCCATCCAGAAGTGAGCATTTGCTGACTGTTCGCTGAATAATTATAACGGTAGCTGAATTTAACAGTGAATTAATGAAAATCAGGCAAACTGAAAACAATCTGGTTCATTCTGTACCTAATTGAGCACTCACACACAAAAAGAAAATCTTATAGTGTGGATTCACAGAGGAAAAAGGCAAGGAAAGAGAGAATGCCTTTCTGAATGAGTTAGGATAATTTTACTTGCAAACAAAAGAAAAATCAAATCACTTTGGCTTAAACAGAGGGCTATATGTGTTACCTAATCAAAGAGAAAAGGGGGAAGCTTCAGAATATAAGTTCCCAGCCCCCAAAGATTTAACTGGGTTCTCAGGGCTGCAACAGAACTGGAAATGTTTCATGAGATTCATCCAGGCATAACAGTACAAAGGAAGAGGCCAAGACCACGTTTTTACTTTGTGACTATAATATACACATCATGGGACAGCTGCTGACAAAGAGACATAATCCAAGTGACCAAAATGTATTCCCTCACAGTTCTGGAAGCTGGAAAACTTAGATCAGGACTGTGGTTCTAGAAAAAAAAAAAAACACTGTTTGGTTTCAAACCCAGGACTAATGGCTGAGGCCTATTTTCTAGATCAAAGTGGACCTGACCACCATGTTCTCCCAGCATCCCTTAATCTCTATCTGTTATGTGGCATACCCATCTCCATACCCTAAACTTCTCTAGCCCAGGGGCTGGACTACCATGCTCCCAGCTTCCCTTGTCTATAATCAAACAATTTTTGTTACCCTTTTTTGTCTACCCTTTACTCTGACCCCATGGTCTCTGTGTCCCCTGGTCTCCTGACTCTCCATTTTCCTCACATGGCCCGGCTCAGGTTCATGTTCACTCTGGACTCTCCTGGGTGTCCCTGCCTCTGGCTATGTTCTCCCTCATATCTACAATAAACCTTCTCCTCCAACATACCTAGGACCAGTCATGTCCTTCCTTTCTTCCTTCTTTTAAATTTCATTGTTTTTTAATTCCGCTGCAAAAACCTGGGATTAATATATCTGAGTTCCCTTCCAAAGGACTCGACCTCTCTGAACCAAGCTGCTGATCTGTCTTAAGATATGTACAAATCATGATTCTCCTTGCTTCTGCCGTTCATCAAACTTGTCCCCAAATTCTAGAGTCTGCCTTCTCATCTACTTCTCCCCCTCCATGTGCTCAAACTACTCCTTTTCTTGTCTATGTCACAAGTGTCTCACCAGCTCCTAGAGCCTTCTATGCCCTTCTAAGACACCCTCTTGGGCACTCATCTTGGTTCAGAGAGGTCAAGTCCTCCAGCCTGCTTCACCAGTCTGGGTATCTTTACTATAAACACTTACCTACCCTCCTCTTCCCCTGTATCTTGTCTCTCTCTAGGTCTCTCTTGCCTCCCCAGGCACTGCAGTCCCACCTGCAGTCTCAGATATCATCAGCCCCAGATGAATAGAAAGAAAAAAAAGAAGGACAAGACTGCTCCTGGGTATGATGAGAAAAGTTGGTTGTAGATAAAACAACACAGCCAGAGGCAGAGACGTCTGGGAGAGTCCAGAGTGAAGGGGACGCTGTGTCAGGTCACATGAGAGAAAGGAGGAGAGCCAGGTGAGTCAAAAGGTAGATAAAAAAAAGGAAGGTAACCAAAATGGCTGGATTATATAGAGAAGGGAAGCTAAGGGAAGGGCAGCCCAGTTCCTAGACTGGAGATGTTTAGCATGTGGTACTAGGTATGACAGGCATACCCTGTAACACATAGGAATTAGGGATGCTAGGAGAGCCTGGCTGCCAGGTCCACTTTGATATGTTAAATAGGCAACTCAGCCATTTGTCTATGGTTTGAAACCTGGCACTTCTTTGGCTCTCCTAACCTTCTGATGATGGCCTGTGATCCGTGCTGACCACTTCAATTTCTGAGTGACTATTTTGTCTGTCTGTGTGTCTGTTTGAATGTATGTCTGTCTTGCTTTGCCTTTTCTTCAGGAAATGGAAAAACAAATTTTATATACATCAAATAAGGCAGTAGCAACAGACCAAAGTAATGATTCAATCAAAGTCTAGTTTAGCCACCTTTTGAGTTTGTTAGAGTTACTTACAGGAGTGTGGGTGAAGCATTGCTTTTAAGAACATTGATGAATCCCAAAAAAGCTCACCCCAGCAGGAAAAGTTCACAAAGCAGGGTTCCTTGCAGTTTTTTTTTTTTTCAGGGCTTATGTACAGATGAGCTAGAAAGGGTCTCTTCCCCCCAGCAATCATTATGTTTGTGTGACCTTGAAGAATTCTTATAAATCTTTTAACCACCATCTCTCCAACATGTCTAAGTTTTTTATTCCTGAGACTTACGAATCTCCATTCTCCTTTCAGTAAAAAATAAATTCAATTTGAAGGTAATCATTGTACAGGACAATCTGTCTCTTTTTCTCTTGGTCATCCCAGGTTTAGTAACTATCTCACACTGTAATAATTCCGTCTTAACACAATTACATCTGCAAACCCTGTTTCAGTTAAAGTCACCTTCACAGGTCCTCTGGTTATAATTAAACATTTTTTTCTAAGGGGACAAAATTCTACAAGTACTCTCTTATTTAAGAATATAGAAAGTCTTTCCTGAACCTCTTGAAAACTGAGTCATCTCATCATACACACATGCACACATAATAGAAATTAATGTAGAAAATGATGCTCTCTGCTTTCCTTGACTCATGGGCTTCCAAAGACTGTCCGTCCTTCTTTTCAGAGGTTAATACTCAGTTCTTCTTTCCTTAAAGTTGAATAACTAATACATTAGAATGTAAACACTACATATATTAGCCAGGTGTGATTATGCACACCTTTAAGCCCAGTGGCAAGATGGTCTCTGTGAGTTTGAGGCCACCCTATTCTACATAGCAACCATTTTCACCCTTGCCTTGTCATGTTCTCTCCCATCCATAGGCACACACAGGAGTGGGATTGCTTGATGGAACGGCACTTCTGTTTAACTGTCTTAGGAAACTCCATACCCATTTAAGTGTTGGTGGAGCCAGTTTACATGCTTGCCACCAGAACTCCCTTGTGTGCTCATCCTTGCCAGTACTTAGTTTCTTTAACCTTTTGGGCAATAATTATTCTTAGCAAAATGAAGCCATGTTGTTGTGGTTCTAGTTTCTATTTCCCGGGTCATTAGTCATGTTGGGCATATCTTTTTTTTTTCTCCTTGACATTCCACATGCTTCAGTATCTTGTTTATTTTAAATCAGGTTCTTCTTTCACTTGAGAATGATTTTTCCTATTGCTTGGCCATTCAACCCCCCTGAGGTATATGGTTTACAAATGTTTTCAATCTGAAGATTTTCTTCACTCTGAAGACGACTGTGTGCTATGGAACAGAAACTTTTTTAGAGTGATATCATCTCCACTTAGCTACCTTTGCTCACTGTGACTTTGTTTTTAGAATTTGTCAAAACCTACTTAGCTATGCCAGTGTCTTAAGTCACTTCAGTTGTTTTCTTCTGTTGTTTTCTCCTGTAAGTTTCCTAGCTCCTTAACTTACATTTAAATCTTCAATGAATTTTGGTTTTATTTTTGTGAGAGACTTTTGACTTCTGAGAGACAGGAGTCTAGACTAGAGTTGTTCTGCATATGTATGCCTTGTGTTCTTAGCACCAGATGTTGAAGAGGCCATTTGTGTGTGTTCAGCCCCTATATCAATAAGCAGTATAGACATGTACATTCACTTCTTAGTTTTCTGTTCAGTTGTTAACATACACTTTTTCGTGCCCATACCATAGGGAGGGAATGCTGCTATAATTTAAACATGTTTCCCAGCCGTGATTAGTGTTATGGAAGGGGACTGGTTACAAAGGAAGTGGGTTTGTTATAAAAGCCCAGTTGCCCACTTCCTTCTTGCTGTACTGCATTCTCATGAAGTCTGTTCTTCTAGCCACTTGTTCAGGACAACACAGAAAGAACGCTCTGACTAAGTGCAATATTATGTTTGACTTACTAGCTCCCACGACCACAAGTAAAACAAGGTCCTTTACGTCCATAGGAGCCAGGCTATGTTATTCTGTTACCAATACCAAATGGAGCAAGGTAAATGTACACCACGAAGCCATTATTAGTTCTTCATTATGAAAGCTGCAACTTGAAAACCAGTGCCTCAGCATTAGAAAACCTGGAAACAATAGGAAGCGGTAGAGTTGATGGGGAAATATACAAGTGTCTGTTTCTGTTGAGTGAGTTAAGAGAAAAACACTGGTGTTAACTGTCAGACTAGGACTTTTCTAACTTTAGCAACTAAATAGCCTGCTTCCTTAGCTATGATTGCTGTCTTGACAATCTCATCAGTGAAATAAAGGAGTTAAACTAAATTATGGTTTGATGTGGGTTTTTTAGCCAAGACATTCAAAGCTTGAAAATGAAGATTGAGATTCAGTATGAGGGTGCCACATCTGCTTCTCCCACCCCCTCTTTCTATGTGCAATTGATAATTTAGAAACTCGGATAGCGATAGGAAAAGTGGGAGCTGATGGGTTCACAATCATGTACCCACTGAACAGTTTGATTCACAACTGCTTTCATGTTCACTGCCTTGATTTGTTTATATAGCTATGCTGTGGGGGATATAAAGCATAAAGTGATTGGGAGAGGAAATTTACCTAAAGTTACAAAGCTAAGTGGGAAATCCAAACCTGAAGTCAAGTGTTCAGTTGGTACTCTAGAGTCAGACTGCACAGCTTCCAGGGCTCCATGGATTCATCAAACCTCTGCAATAGTTATTC
Organism: Arvicanthis niloticus; assembly: GCF_011762505.2. Classification (NCBI taxonomy): domain Eukaryota; kingdom Metazoa; phylum Chordata; class Mammalia; order Rodentia; family Muridae; genus Arvicanthis; species Arvicanthis niloticus. The sequence goes on along the minus strand of NC_047664.1, from coordinate 46,221,456 downwards.
AAGTGATGAAAGTACAGGTGAAGCTATTAACTTAAAGTGGCAAATGCCTTTATCATTTTATAATTAAGCAATAGCTCACCCATGAAGAATCAAATATAGAGAAATCATATCTAAAAGTAAAGTTGTTGAAAATACATTGAGTAGCTTTGGGAGATGGTGAGCTACTCACTGTGACAATATTCAAGCATTTAATAAACGAGCTTCTGATGAGACTGTGGAAATCAATCTTTGGATAAGTACTTTCCTTTAATCTCTAGTGAGACTTTATTTGCACTAAGGCAATTTGAGCTTGTATGGAAGATTTTTTTTCTTTTCAGATAAAAATAAATAAATCTATATGCCAGCAATGGGCAACTGGAAATTGAAATTAAAGACAGAATGCCATCCACATTAGCATTCTCCGAAAATTCACAGTTATAACTCTAACAAAATATGCATAAGATCTACACACGGGGAAATTTATAATTCAAACAAAAGAGATCAAGGAAGATTAAAGTAAATGGAAAAACAGTCCACATTCCTGGCATCAGATGATTCAACAATGTAAAAAGATCAGTTCATCCAAAATATGTCAATGGAATGAGCATTGTCCTACTCAAAATATAAGCAAATTATTCTTTGGCAAGTATCTATGCTCACCAATACAAGCTATTCTTTGGATATTGATGAATTTGTTCTAAACTTTATACAGAAAAATGAAAGACTCAGAAGAGTCCATACAACAACTGAAGGCAAGGAACAAAGTAAGAAGAATGATGTTGTCAAAGCTCCAGAATTACTATAACATTTTTAAAAATAAAGTTACTGCAAAGACTGTAGTTTTGACAAAGAATTCCAATCCCATGACATCCTGGGATAGTTAGGTAAAACTATGATCAGCATAACATGAAAGGTATATAGGGTATGAAACAAGATATATAAGATGTATTTTATTTGTCAAAATCTGATGAGCTGAGTTAGCTGATGTGAATAACAGATTTCAATTAATGGTTGCATCAGAATCAGGTCATCAGTTTTATGCAGCACAGCATGCTACTGTGGGCCTTAGTGACAGTACAGGAATCGAGAGGCAGAAGACTGTTGACATGCTCTGTGCCTTACTAGCAGCACCTCACTCATGTGAGTTTGGAAATCTTGACAGGCAGAAACACGCTCCTGACATTTGAAAGCTGCCAGCAATTTCTCTTTCTTTGAGGAAAATACTCAAATTCTTCTATGATGGAAGACATGGTATAGAGAAAAATACTTACAGGGAATTTTAATTAGAAAAAGTAAAGATCTTTTTCCAAAACACCAAGACAGAAAAAAAGGGAGAAATCAGTTGCTCGCATGCAAGGTATGTCTAAACTAAGCCAGGGGCTTTAAGGGAACCATGGTTTTTCTCTTTCAAGAACTTCAGAGATCAAAGGCCTGAAATCAGTTAAGAGGCATTTACGTATTTAGGCCACTCTCTCTAAGAAGTGTAAAATATTTGGGCATTATATCCTGGAGACAAAGACTCCCCTGCTAAGGTACTTGGGCTGAGGTATCCAGAACTGACCATATTCTATCTATCCATGTTCATTTACACTGCAATCCTTCTCATTTCCCAAGCCAATAATATTTATAGTTCATCATGGTAGAGAAAGCATGATGCTATGTGCACTTCTACAATAGTGAGAGCTTGTGGCTTATTCTGAACTTGAACAGTCATAAGAAAGAAAGCTCAGGCCAGAAGCAATGCTAAGTTATAATGTCTAAAGACTCATTCCTGGTGACCTACCTACACCAACTATAGCTCCTGTCTCAAAGGCTCTACAGCCTTTTAAGACAGAACCACCAACCAGGAACAGCATGAGCCTGCATGGGGCAGTGCATACATCTAAACTATAATCAATCTTGACACGAAGATTATGCCCCTGCCCATGCACAAATAAATTTGTGTGGCTATGAGTCACACCATCTTTGGTATTTTGTTAGGGATTTCCAGATAGACTAGAGAAGCTTGAGTAAGAAAAGAGAATGATATAAGGCTTAGGGGAAGAAGCCCTACTGGTCTGTACAACTATGAGGCCAGGGAATAGAAGCACTCTTCTCAGAGTTTGGGGGTCCACAAATGGGTCCTTTCCATAAATATATAAGTTCCATGTTTAAAAGTAATTTGTTTATATTTTTATAGTCATTTTACAAAATAACATCTCCTGTAAATTTTCAAATAAGTTTTTTTTTCATTATGGAGATGAACACACACATACCACCACCACCATAAACACATATGCTGTCTTCATCTCATGATGTAGCTATAGAATTCCAAAGCATGTCTGGCTCCCTCTGAAGTTATTTTCCTTTCCATGCTTGATCACAAAATTGTGTTTTTATATTTCTTTTCTACTTGAGTCCTGTGGATCTGCTTAATAAGATTCAGGCTTTCATTTTTTTTCCATCTCAGGAACTGAAGAAAGAGAAGTCTCCAGGGGTCAGCCCTGCTTGAATTCTCAGCAGACATGACAATGGAAAGTTCAAACATTATGGCCTCTAGTCATTTTTTAAAACAAACAAAACCAAAACAGCCTGCTGAGCTCTTTCATGACTTACATGGCTAAAATCATTCTCATTTTTTCTCTATTTCCCTTTCCTCCATCTCCCACATATGCTTCCAAAGCATGTGAGTCATGGGTGCACTTGAGATCCATCTGACAGTCCTCACTCATCAGTTTGAAATGTTAATAGTAAATTAAGTAGAAGTTCTGGCTGGGTAGTTAAATCCATGCAAAGAGCTGCAATAGCAGCCTTTTAAGGCTCCTTCCAAGGGCATGGAGGACACAGGGTCAATGCAGATAAAAAGAGAAGAACAAAGTACGAGATCAAGGCCAGAAGACTGAGTGACAGAGTATGTGGGCTGTTGGGGGGGGGGGAAGATCACAAAATAAATGCATTCAGGACTCCTATGTTGGATGGTGAGGTGTAGGGGCAGATGTGTGGATGGTGCCTGCAATGGAGCAGATAGTATTCTCAGCTTTCATATAGTCAGAATATTAACCTGCATTTTGGTTAGCCAGTGACATGCCTTCCTGTAGGAAAAGCTAAGGTGGGAGGATTAAGGAGAGGAAGAGGAGGAGTAAGAGGAGGAGTAAAAATAGGAAGAGAGAAGGAAGAGGAGAGAGAGAATGAGAGAGGGGGACATGAAGCAGATGTTCACTTGTCTCTAGCAGTCAAAGGTAGTTGGTATATCTAGGTTGGATATTGGGTTACACCTCTGATTGTATGGGCATCTCATTATTGATCATTACCAAATTTACAAAGCCTTTGGATAATTTAAGCATTAGAGTCTCATTTTTGTACTGAGCCCATGTGGATAGCGGGATGGTCTAGGCTATGCCCAGCCTTGCAGAGATAGCGTGGAAGATTGTCAGAGTCATCTCCCATGCTGGTGTTTGTGGGTGGCAGGTGTTTCTGGATGGCTGTTTCTAGCTGTAGCGTGCATGTGGCCTCTGGGCACTGAACATGGCAGCTGAGCTAGGCAGAGCCACCGCAGCTTAGATAGTCAGCTTGACCAGTGGGCTTTTTAAAATAATTACAACACCTTCCTCTTGTAGTCTCCTCAGCATTTCTTCTCCTTACCTGGTTGGCAAGAACCACACAGGTAACAACAAATAAGATCTGAATCTGGTCAGAAAGATACATCAAAAGTGCCTCTGCTAGCAGAAAGGAGCCATGGTATTGAGGAGGCAGACATTATCTGGACTCCAGTGCATCCCATCAGAGACTGAGTGTTAAACCACAGATAGAGGAAAATACCATTAGCTGGTCAATGCCACTAGTAGTCATAAACACTACTGAAGGGTAGATTACTTTTCAAGTGAGGAAGAGCCTGGTTATCAGTGCAGAAGCTCTATCATAAATGATATATCTTATTTGTTTTCTAGAGCCTGGCATCTAACACCGCTGGCTCGTGCATGTGCTGGGTAAATGCTTTACAGATAGAACTCAATCATAAGGAATATGACAACATAAGAAGAAGAAGAGGAGGAATTGTCAAAACACCCTTAGAGTGATGGGTACCTAAGCAGTATCATTCTGCTTTCAGGGGCCAGGTCTGGCTTGAGACTCCATATGGGAAATAAAAACAATTAGAGTCAGTAGACCGTGGATGGTCAAGGACAACTACAGTGTTCTCAGCTCAGAAGTTGGTGGTATTGAGATGAACATGTAGCATAGTTACATACATTTTCTGTCTGGAAAGCTTTTCTACATCTTTTGTGGTTCCATTGAGACCCAACCAGCTTGCTAATTTACTTGCCACCATGTTCTACAGGAAGGACAGTGAACCTGGATCCTAAAAAATTCTCCAGACTTACAATGTCAACAAAGCTGATCATGGAATCACGGAACCATCATATCAGTCTTTAAATCCTAATAGAACTTGAGGTTGAACTGGTGAATCTGAGTTTGCTGATTTCTAATTGAAATTAGAACCAGTTAACGGGATGAACACTATTCCTGTGGATCAGAAATCAAGTTTACATTGATTAAATTAAAATAGTAGCACGAATCAACTATTATTATCAGGTGTTTATTTAGAAAAACCTTTATAAGAATACTGTATTGTGCAAGAAATTAATTTTAAAAAGATATCTTGTAGTTGATATATCCAGGTTGGGTATTGGGTTACACTTCTGATTGAGCATTACCAAACTTATAAAACCTTTGATTGATTAACATTTTAAAAATGTCATATAAAAGCAAAAAGAAAAAGGGGGCATGGAATAGGGGTTTTCTAGGGAGGGGAATTGGGGAAAGGGGATGGCATCTGAAATGTAAACAAAATATTCAATAAAAAAGAAAAAAGAAAAATAAAAAGATATCTTTGGTATAGAAAGTTTGGTTATAATCTGACAAGAAGCAAGAAAAGACTTATGTGCTTTATCATCCTATCTCTTGGGGCCAGAGGTTATCTCTTTCCCTGCTGAGGACAAGCTAAAAAGGTATGTTCATTCAGGAACCACATGGCTTTAGGCACAAAGAAATGGTGAGAGTAATTTGAGAGTTAATGAGGGAGTGCTCTGTATTGGAGATGAAGTTGTATTTCTTGCCCATGGGTTCTCTACATTATTTAACAAGAGGACATAACCATCACATATCATCAAATCTGGATGTGGAACCCAGCTTTCACACTTGTTAGGTGTTTGACTTTGGAAAAATGCATCAATGAAGACAGGCCCATAAATAATTGATTAAAAAGCAAAGGGGTTTTGACATCATATAACAAGAAATCAGGCAGAATGATCTTAAGAGTCCCTAGCTAATGGTATCATCCAGGAACTGTTTTCCAAAATTTGCCATTCTGAGGTCTGAGTATGCACATAGTGTTCATCCTCTTTGTAGCATAGTCACTGTAATCCCTCCTATCACTGCATCTTCATCCCAGGAAGGAAGGAAAAGAAAAGGGCAGGAAAGCCTTCCAATTTTATCTCCTTTTGTGAGGAAAATATGTTTTCTTGGAAGTCTTTATTCAATGAAATTTTTACTAAGTATATTAACTGGAATAGTGCAGAGTCAGACAGGATTTTAAAACAATCAATTAACAAAGAACATTTAAAGAAAGTGTTAATTGAATCCATAAGCATTTTCTTCCTAATATCAACATATACTTTAAAAGGCAACAAGCCATATGAGAGCATCAAATATGATCAGGTTATAAAGATGGTTTTGTTATAAACACAGTGATATCTTTAATGTGGTAATAAAAAAGTAGAAATGGCAAGGAAGACATGGAGGGATGGGGGAGAAGGGGAGGGAAGGGAGCAAATTATATCGCCATGTTCACAGTTTTGAAAAGTAGAAATAAAAGCAAAACTAGCCAAGCACTTGCCCTCACTTTGCTTTACAAAACACTTTTGATTCACTATAAATAAATAAATAAATAAATAAATAAATAAATAAATAAATAAATGTGATGAAATTAGAAATCTCCATTTGTGAATCCTGATGAAATAACTTGTCTAGATATGGCCACCGAGGTTTCTAATAGAAAAGAAAAAACTCTTTAAACATGATGAAAAAATCTTGAATATTGTGGAATTTTTCCCTAAAACTCTGCCCTAGATTTATCAAATTTCAAACTCTAACCACCAAGTTACAGGAAATAACAATGGCAGAGTGGATTACGTGACACCACTGGGCTTCAGTCTGCAAATGTGGGAACAGTTACAGGCCACATCAGCCATTTTATTTGACAAGTAAGTTGCAGTGTTGGTGGGAGGGTGGCTAAGGGAGTGGGCATGGGGCTGTTCTCCAGGTCTGGAGACAAGTTAGGAAGTACAAGCTACTAACAGGTAAAACCATCTATTCAAAAACATAAAATAATTACAAAAGTTCCAACACAGACTCAACATCTCATTATCGTAAGAAATTACTTTAAATTACTGTCATAAAAATAACTGTTTTTGTATTTTGTTAAGGGTGCTTATTAAATATACAGCAAAATCCATATGGGTTAAATTATATAGTGTCTGGGATTCACTCCAAAATAATTTAGGCAAAGGGAATGGTGTACAAAACAACAGATGACAAAATATGAGCCCTGGATTGATAATTGTTACAATTGGATCATAAGTCCATAGGAGTTTGTTATAGTACTATTTTGAAAAGTTCCATAATAACTTTTATAAATATTAACTAACCTTAGAATGAATAGAATTAGACAAAATATATGAGCTTATTACTTCCTTCTTGAAAATGTCTAAGATTTCCTCACAATGTTTTAGTGTCAGGGCATGAGCTGTAATTGAAACTAGAGCATGCCTCTGCTGAAGTTTGAATAAAATAAAACCCTTCTCTCACATCACAAAACTCTGACATCTAAAAACTACTTCAAATATTATTGCAAACACCTAACCTATTTGACTTTATAGTGCCATGGTTGCCAAAAAACTATCAAAGGCAAGTAAATCTTGCCTTGTTATGGTATTATCATGTAATTCAACTTTCTTTTTCCTCTCTATAGAGCCAGTTACTTGTTATATTTTCATATAAAAGACTGAACACCTGTATCCTGATCGTCATCATTCAGGGTCATAGAGAGACAGTGCCTAGGAGAAGCAGAAGCAGAAGATGCAGCTTATACGTAATACTACAGCATAAGGAGTTGAGTGAAGCAACACATGTGCCAAAGACACCCAAGAATAACTAATTAAAATGTAAACTCACAGAAGAATTGTTTTCATCAGCCAGATGGTGGGAGCAACCAAGGTGTCTATCCATAAATGGACAGATACAGAGAAGGTGCTACATACAGGCTGAGCAGATGTGTTCACACTTAGAAAGGAAAGCATCTTTGGTGTACTGATGGGCAAAGAGCTGATCTTTAAGGACACTATGTTAAGTGGCATAAGCCAATAATGGAAAGAGGAGCAGTGTGTGCTTCTACTCATATGAGTGACTTAGAGTAAAGAAGCTCAGAGAGGCATAAGGTAACAATGCTCACTAGAGGCTGGGAAAAGACGGGTCACTGATTAATAGATTCTGTTTGGTAAGATGCAGAGTTCTTTAGATGGGTGGGGGTGATGGGCATAGATTGTAGTAATGTGTAATGATAACCATACATTTTCAGATGGATGGGATGAGCATACAGTGTTGACATATTTGGTGTCATTACACTATATGCACGAAAAACAAAACATGTTTCATATTTATTTCATCATAGCTTTTAAACTTTTACATTAAAACTTATGGTAACTTATACTAAGATGAGGCATAGGTGTTCAATATGATCACCACTGGCACCCTCCCATCATCTGACCCCCCACTGTTCTCTACCTAACATAACCCAAATTTTGTTATTTTGTTTGTTTTATTTATTCTCCATGATGTTATAAGACTCAGAAGATGCCAATGCCTCCTTAACAACTATACAAATACTTCCATATCAATCACGCCTGTGTACAGACTGGTTGTGCATGTCAACTTGACACACACTGGAGTTATCACAGAGAAAGGAGCCTCCCTTGAGGAAATGCCTCCATAAGATTCAGCCATAAAGCAATTTCTCAATGAGTGATCAAGGGTTAGAGGGCCCATTGTGGGTGGTATCATCCCTGGGCTAATAATAGTCCTGGGTTCTGTAAAAAAGAAAGCTGAGCAAACTGGGGGAAGCAAGCTAGTAAGTAACATTCCTCCATGACCTCTGCATTAGCTCCTGTTTCCTAACCTGCTTGAGTTTCAGTCCTGACTTTGTTTGGTGATGAACAGCAATGTGGAAGTGTAAGCTGAATAAACCCTGTCCTCCCCAACTTACTTCTTGGTCATGATGTTTTGTGCAGGATTAGAAACCCTGACTAAGATACCCTGATATCTTCCAGCTGACTCATGTTGACATCGAGAGTGATTTGGTCATGAACTATTGGCTCCTGCTGAAAAAATATAACTGTATAACATATTGAGACTAAAAAAACTAAGGATGTAGCTTCCACTGCTGCTGGTAGCCATATTGTAATGAGTCTGTTTAGGCTGAACATAATGTAGGGAACAAATAATGGGAGATGTAAAAGATTTTCATTTCTTAAAGACTTTGTTGGCATTGCTAAACTATTGAAATAAGCATCTCTGTAACAATATTATTGTCATTATACGAGCCATCTTATGCCGAGGAATAAAGAGAAGTAACCTGCGTAACTGTAGAGGTCAAGAGAAATAGCATCCAAGTTGAGACACCAGTACCTAAAAAACCCTTGTAGTAAAACAGACCCTGAGTTTTTTCTGTCCAGGAGTCTTAGAAAGGAAAGGCATTCCAGTGTAGCTGAAGCTCAGAGGGAGGAAGGAGGAGGTAAGTACTGACAAGGTCAGGTTGAAAGACAGGAAATCTGAGGGTCACATAGATGTGGGGATTGATCCTAATGAGACTCAGATACCTTTGGCATGTTTTTATTTTTGCTAATTGTGAATACACGACTGGGCTTGCTTCTAGGGGGATGCTACAGTAGGGAGCTGACTTGGGGAAGGCTGACTTGCACAGACAATATTTTAGGCAAAATATTGTGACAGCTTAATCTAGGTCAATAGCTAGCCAGACAAAGGAATATGCACAGATTTGTGAACTCTTAAGGCAAACACAGTGGAAGTCTGTGTTGTATCTGATTTATATTGTGGATGAAGCCGGCCTGAGTCAGGGATGATTTCTGGATATATAAATGTAACAGGATGACCCATAAGCTTTCCCATGTGACAGGTGACAGTCCTTGGGATTGGAGAAACATATCTTGAACTATATAAGTAAAGATAAAATTATTATCAAAAACCTGATTCACAGAATCGGGGATTATTACTGCTGACTATTACTGCATTTGTTCTGGCATATAATCTACAAAGAGGCCTGTGCTCTGCATTCTTTGTAGAAAACTATAGTATCATTCATTTCATGTATTTTACATGTGACCTTGTTCTGATTCTATCATGATGCAAACTTCCTGTATTAGAATTGGGCAGACTCTTTTTTTTTAATCCTTCCAAGGGCAGTCACATCATGTAAATGATGCAATGATTGAGGACAGACTGGGAGGTCTACACTCAGAGACCTGCTTGCTTGCTGGCACTTAATTAAGATCACTGATAAGTCAATGCCAACTCATCAGCCTAGTGAGAGTAAGTACCACATTGGAATGCATCATCTTACTCAGGATGAATCTGTTCTTATCCAAGATGCTCAACACTACATCTGTTGCCATGAGAACCAGAAGCAAGTCATCTATATTGATACCTGCCCAAGATGGAAAAAAAAATGTTGTGAACAAAATAACTTATTGTTATTTCTCTTTTATGGCACTGAGCTTTGGGAGGGATTGGCCACACTTCCCGGTCATCAGGGTTGTAGAAATACAGGGCACAGAAAGCAGAATTTTAGCAAAATCTATCTGTCAGGGCCTTGTGCTGTTTTATAAATCTCATTGCTCCTATCTTTTTCGGTCACACACACGTCCCAAAATTCAATTGCTATTTCTATTCAAACTCTTTCACCTTGTCCCAAAATACATTTTAAAACCATAACCTCAAACGAATGCATTTTGAAAGTAATCTATTCAGCTTAAAAACAGCAACCCACAAGTAGGGGGGAAATGCAGATAATTGCAAGTGCTTGGGAACTTTTTTTTTCTGTACTCCATCTCTTTGCCCAAGCTGTGGGGAATTGATATGAAATTAAAACAGACAACTTTCGTTTTCTTTCAAGAGAGATTTATGGCCACTGTCTACAGAATTTCTAGCTGGGAAGTGAACTGTAAAGCAGAATGTTTTAAAATAATATGTTTAAAGCAAAGCAGTGTTATGTACAATTAATGTAAAAATGATCAAACGTGATAGTTGCTGAGCAAAAGTAAAGATAATGAAATATGAGCTATGGGGATAATGGCATTTCATGAAGCTCTAATCTGTCTGCAAGAAGCACAAATCAAGGGAATAACCAGGCATAGTAATGACTTCAGAGGGGAGTTCACTAATCAGACATCTTAAAGTGAAACTTTTATCTTTTGTCCCAGCCTTGGTCTAGGCCTTTGGTATTCTATCACATGCCCAGTGCCCACCCTGAGTTGTTCCTCTTTCTATCCTTCATCCCACATAGGAGTATTTTACCCAAATCCCATGAACTAGCCTACTGCCTCTCCTTTACTAGAACTGACCAAGATCCCAGCATCCCAGTGCCGATGTCTGGCTAGGACAAAGGAAGTTGATGAGGAGTATACTCGCATATTGCTGCCATGCCTTGGAAGTTTTTGAACCAGAGATGAAATATTTGTCCTCCAAGCTCTAACAGAAGAGTAATCTAAACTCCAAGGCAGCACTTCTTTGACTTGACAGCTCATGTTTATTTAAAACTATGTAAGGAGCTAGAACGATAGTAAACAAAAAGACAAATTAATGCCTGCTTTCAGAAACAACCCTACACTCCACGGTAGAGCAGGACTTTCCCTTCAATGACAATTTAGCAGTGCCTAGAAACTTATTGTCATGAGGAGTATAGTGCTACTGGCATCTAGTAGGTAGAGGCCAGACATCCTGTTTTACTTTCTACAATTTCAGAACAGCCTCACACAAAGTCCCCTGGAGCTAGATGTCAACTTGGTAAACAATGAGATGGTCTTCGCCAAGTGAACAAAACCATAAATACAAACACTTCTGGATCTGAAAACCATGAAGAGAGCAAATAGTAGAATGTATCAGAAGGCTGGAGCAAAACCCTTCCAAAGAGGCTGAAAGGAAGGGTACAGGAAGGCTGAGGCTGTACCTAGGTAGGCTGTTCCATTTGGTGTCCCACAAAAAATATCTGATACTGAAGACTGATCCGGATATGCACTCTAGTTATCATCTCAAGCACTGCTATGTGCATTTCTTGTTACCCAATATTGGAGTTCACTGGAGTCTCCGTAAATCACCTGGCACAGCAGCACATACACAGGAAGGATGAGAATGAGCTATCCTTGCAGGGTGTGGGTGAGAATGCAGATGTTGAATTCCTCCATAGCATATGGAAACTTCCTGGAGCTTCTGGGACATCTAGAGGACAAAAGTCCAAAGGCAAGGTGTAAGTAATGTCATCCTTCTTTGAAGACTCAGGACAGAATGCTTCCCTGTTGCAGCTGGACATCTTTCATGGTCCTAGGCTTGCATCTGCCTTCCCTTCATTCTCTTTCTTTGTTGCCATGTGCCTGAGAATCTCTGCTTCTTCTTACAAAGACAATGGTCATGTTGTAATAGGGTCATCTCTGAACTTATCTCAGTGTCACTAACTATATCTGCAAAGACTATTAACAACAAACAGGGTCACAGTAGCCAATACTAAGGACTAGAATGTCAACATATCTTTTTAAAAATTCTTTATTTACATTCCAAATGTGGCTCCCTTTCCCCGTCCCCTCCTTCAAGAGTTCTTCACTCCATCCCATCTCCCCTTCACTTCTGAGAGGGTGCTCCCCCACCCTACCCCACCCCTGTATCCCTCTTCCCTGGGGTATAAAGTCTCTACAGGACTAGGCTCATCCGTTCCCACTGAGGCCAGACAAGGCAGTCCTCTGCTACATATGTAGCAAGGGCCACAGGCCAGCTCATGCATGCTCTTTGGTTGGTAGCTTAGTCTCTAGGAGCTGCTACGGGTCCTGGTTAGTTGACACTGTTAAGCTTCCTACAGGGTTGCCATCCCCTTCAGCTCCTTCAATCTTTCCCCTAATTCTTCCATAGGGGTACCCAACCTCAGTCCAATGCTTGGCTGTAAGTATCTGCATATGTCTCAGTGAGCTTCTAGTGGAGCCTTTCAGAGGACAGACATGCTAGGCTCCTGTCTGTAAGTACAACATGGCATCAGTAATAGTGTCAGGGTTGGTACCACCCATGGGATGGATCCTAAGATGGGCTGGTCACTGGATGGTCTTCACTACAATCTGCAGTGGGGAAATAGACATTGAAGAGACCACCTCCAGTAGATAGACAGGGCTCCCAGTAGAGAACTGGGATTACCAAACTACCTTCAAATTTTTTGATGCAGAATTATTCCTATCTAAAAGGAATGCAGGGTCAACATATCTTTTTAGGGGACAGATTTTGTCTACACTAGGTAAGAGATGAGTTGAGAGAACATTAGTTTTCAGTCCTAAAACATTTCAATTGCAAGTGAGTGAGGGCATGCCAGACAAACCCCAATCAACAAAAGTAGCTGGGAAGCACTTGGTCAAATTAGAATCAGCTCCACACTATTGCCATGCAGCCAGCTTGTCCAGGCAGGAGCACAGTTCCCTTGTCATTCTTCTATCTACCTTGGTTGGTTGTCCAGAAAATAAAATAATGGCTACAAAGCCTTGCATTTTTGAGGGGCCTTTCAGAAACTTCACACCTTATTATCCACTACCAGTGTAATAAGGTGTGGTTTAGTGAGCTTGTTTAGCTGCAGGAAAACTAACAGTCTTGTCACTTGTTATACTCTTCCTTCTACCTGCCTGTGAGGAGCAGGCCTAGATAGTTGATCCCCAAGGTTCTGCTTTTTCTACTGTCAGGTGTTCATTGCAGAGCTAAGTCTTGCCTGAGAGACTAGGACTCCCACGATATGAGACATAGCAAGTATCTAACATGAACTGAAGAAGAAACTCTTTTGTAAACAGATCAGTAAACCTAGCAAAAAATGAAACTTGAATTTCTCCTTTTGGACTCAGTTTATCACTTTTAAATGAAGTAACTCAAGCCCTACTGTGCATGACTCTTTAGAAAGGCAAGGCCTGCTGATTATGTCTGAGGACTACATACTAGGTAGGGAAGAATTTCTGGTGTGTGCAGTCTCCTGGTTTGATTCTTTTACCTCTCACTTCAAATGTTCACGCTAGTTAGTTCTTGTCATCTCTGAATCTTCACCTCACAAATGGATGGAGCCTTTTTCTTTTTTCCTCAGAGTAACCAAACACAATGCCAAGATGAGAGACAGATTCTACTGAAGGCTCCAAAACAGGAAAAGCATTGCAGCTTGAACCAGAAAAGAAATACATTCTCAGACATGCTTTGCTGCTTCTAAAGATGATCAACCAAGTCTCCCAGGCCATCATTCTTCTGAAGGACACAGGAGAATGTGCCCTTCAGGTTGCTAAGACCTGAAGTCTTCAAATTGATCTTCCCTGTTATCTTTTCCCAGTCTCAGTAACCAGGCTCCAACCATCATCCTCAACTCACTTATTGGTTCACTACCATTTGAGTGTCTCATAAACCAGAAAAGAAGCCGACAAGTTCTATTAATTTATGATTTTTTAATCAATCATTCCTATGTTGGTTTGAATAAAAATGACCCCCATAGTCTTATAGGGAATGGCACTTTTAGGAGGTATAGTCTTCTTAGAGGAAGTGTGTCACTGGGGGATGGGCTTTGAAGTTTCTGAAGCTCAAGCCAGGCTCACTGTCACTCTCTCTTCTTGCTGTCTACCAATCCAAATATAGAACTCTAGGCTCCTTCTCCAGCACTGTATTTGCCAAAGTGTTTCATGCTTCCCATCATAATGACAATGAACTAAAACTATGAACTGTAAGCCAGCCCCAACTGAATTCTTTCCTTTATAAGAGTTTCTGTGGTCACAGTATCTCTTTACAACAACAGAAATCCTAAGACACTTCCATTCCAAAGCAGAGCCTGGGGCTTTGTGCTTCATCATTAAAGGCTCACTAAATGTGTATAAAGCATGAATTCTGCACCCAACTTGCCTCTTCAGAATGCATAATTGACTGCAGTGTGACTCTGCGAAGAAACTCTACCTCCACCCTATAAAAGAACAGGTTCTTAACACATATCATCTTCTCGTGTACAGGTTGAATAACTAAAGGTAGAAGGGTTAGTTGATTTGTCAATGAACTATTCATTTGAAGTGCCTCACATGGATCAGAATAAAGTTCTCATGACCCTGTAACACATTCCATGTGACTGGAAGTGTTTACTGATCACTTCCAGATTCAATAAAGTGCTCCAACAAGTTAAAGGACACTGCTGTGCCATATCCATGTCTCATACTGGCCCTGAGATATTCATTCAGATGGTAATATCCCACCTCAGCCTACACCTCAGATTTTGTCCTATTGTAAACCGTTTTTGAACTAAACATTCAAATAATTACTGGATAGTGTGTTCACTAGAGTTCTTTTATTTAGGGAAAGTACATTCATGTGCCTGTACATGAATGAGTATATTGAAACTAGGATTTCATGTCTTCTTAATCATTCTCCATCTTGTTTTTGTAGACAGGGTCTCCCACTGGTTTTAGAGCTCACCAACTAGCTAGGCTAGCTGTCCAGTGAGCTGCAAAATCAGCTCATTTATGCCCTCCACATTAACACTAGACTTACAGATAAACACTGCCATAAGCCTTTGTGTAAATGCTGAGATCTAAATTCAGGTCACTGTACTTGCACTGAAAGCTCTTTGCCCACTAAGCAATCTCCCCAGTCCTATTCAGAGGTCTGAGCACCAGTGGCAAAACCAAAGCTAGCTTCTTTCTATAAAGTAAAGGAAGGTTTCAAAGGATAATTATAATATAACTTTTGGGTGGACAGGAGACTGGTTTTGGAGACATTCAGCCTTTCTTAAAGACTCAAGGGAGAAAAATGGAGTTATTTGATAAAATAGGGCAGGGAATACAGTATGAACAAGGTTGAGGATGTGATAGACAATCCATACAAGAGATTATAAGAGCCTGAACTAAAGGAGATATTGTTAGATATGTGTGTAAAGCATGAATTCTGAAAGAGTCAAGAAATATGTGTGAAAGCATGATAGAAAGAGTCAAGAAATAGTTGGAAGAGAATATTTATATTACCTGAAAGCTAATAAGGTAAGATAGAAAGTAGAAACACTGAAATCCATCTCTACCAGCTAGTTGGGTAATGGGAAGTTTGTGGTGTCATGTGACAGAGAACACAGAGAAGGTAGGACAAGGATGGATAACATAATTGGGGATAAAGGCAGTCTGGACACACCAACATATAGATTTTCCTAAGGTGTGCCCTGGCAAATAAACTGGAGCTAAGACATGTTAGGAAGAAAACAGAGTGGATGTCTTAGAACATGGTGGTGCCTGAAAGTAATAGAATACAAAGTGAGGTTTTTTAAAGGGAGTGTCCAGAGATGGGAAAACATCTCACATCTGAGACTGAGCTAACTGACACTTCTCAGCTTTGCATGGGATGTTTGTGGTTTCAGGACTGAAAATTCTGTCGTAGGCTGCCACTCAGTCCTAGGCCTGCCAGAACCTGGCATGTGATAGAAAGTAAAACAAAGCATGGAAGACAACGGCCTTGCCCAGGGCAGTTAGTAAAGTCCGGATTTCTAGAACATTGCAATTGCTTCAACCTCTGTGTGGTAAAAGTTCAATGCAATAAAACGAACAGAAAAGCAATATGCTGCCACCTAGAATCCTAACCCACAGGTGGATGACCTTGAGCAAACCAGTTGCATTCTCTCTCTCTCTCTCTCTCTCTCTCTCTCTCTCTCTCTCTCTCTCTCTCTCTGTGTGTGTGTGTGTGTGTGTATATGTGTGTGTAGTACTTGTAGGCTATATAAACCAAATAAAAGCATGGCGGTAGTATCAGCAAAGATTGTGCCAGAACACTAAGTGGCTTTTCCTCTTGACTTTGGAATCTAACCCCAAGGGTACCTGACCACCCCTAGTCAGGCCCTCACACTAGTTTGGGAAGTTTAACCCTCACTAAAATGTCTTCACACTCATTTGAAAAATATAGTCCCATACTAAATCTGTCTAGAGTGAAATATATTTCCCCCAGAAAATGCTGGTGGATTTATCACAAGTAGGCCATTCATCTGTTAAAAAGCAGAATGGCATTTATTACCAATTGCTCACTTTATGGGAGGAAAGAAACAGGAAGCCTAATAAGCCTGGTTAATTTTTTTTCCTCTTTTATGGCTCCAGTAACTGCACTAAATATCCCGTCTGCTTTTCTTATGGAGTTTGGAAACTGCTCTGAACTTGGGAGTATTAAATGGTTCCAGCCAACTCATGTGCTTGAGGCTCCTGCCTCAAGAGGAAAAGCGGGGGGGGGGGGGGGAGCTGAGAACCATTCTCATGAACTGTATTGGTAAGGACACAGAGTGACTGTGTGGTTTACAAAATAAAGGAGGCAACTTTTTAAAAGATCCACTCGGGCTGTGCAGCTTCTCTGGAACAATCTTGCTGGAATGATTTTGAAGGACTCTACCTTCAAGACATGTGAATAAGCAGACGAGTGTACTAAAAGGAGAGACTATGGACTATGCCTAGGTCTGAACCCTGACATATATGCATTGCACAAACAGTGGTAACATCTGAGAAGAAGCAGATGACCTGTTTCAGCTTTGGTTCATTGGCATTTGTAACCACGCTGAACATCCTGTTAATATCCATCAGCTACATAGGGCTGGGAAGTATGTAATGTGAACAGCACACTGCTTTCTTCACAAAACACCACACTGCTCAAGATTATTGAAGAGTTTCTGTTTAAACCCCAAATCTATACTTAAAAGTCCTTCAAAGCCGATGCCATCAAAATAGAACTTCTTAATATGAGAGTTTTAAAACCCACTGCCCAGAAGGTCCACTCGGCATGTGTGAACACTGAGTACTTCAAATTTTTGGTTTTATGCAATTTTGGTTGCCTTGGAGATAAATTTGAATTGCTAGTAGCTTTGCTGTTGATGTCTGGGATCTAACCTATGTGAGTAATGGTCATGTTGCCTACAGGAAGATGCAGTAACAAGCATCAGTGAAATACAGTCTGAATTTGGCTATTGAGAAGAACATTGGTTCTAGTGCATAGAAAGCCTTGCAGTACATCACCTGTGCCTCTAATTCTCAGCTAGCAGAGCTGAGATCTCGAGGACAACAAAATGGGGCCACTCACAGATTGCTCTTCAATGATCTCAAGAATTGGTATTTTGGGGCTTGATATTTATAAACTGGGAGTATGTGGCAGCATAAGTGTTCCCATCAGCACTTGTCATGAAGCCATGGAAAAGCAATCCATCTTTTAGAGATGTTTACCCCATTTGTAGCCAAGAATGTTCTGCATGAGTAAAACTATTAACTGCTTCATGTGAGCGAATATTTACAGGAGGTTAGAAAATCCAGAGTTTAGCTAAGAAAAATGCCCTTCTGTGGAGTTTTGTGGATGTCAAATGCCCTGGATTTTCATTGAGAGGATTTATAGGTAATAGTTACTAACAAATCAAGTGTATCACAGGGCAAGAAGTCACCAACTGAAGGTTCTATTTGAGAGTGGCGTAGAACTTCTAAGACTCAAAGAAGAATTCTCTTAGTACAGAATTATATAAAAACAAACCCAAAGCACTTCAACAGTGTTGGCCACAGGCATTATCTTACAAAGTCTAGGATTCTCAGCCTTAGGCCATAATGATAAACCCATTTCTGTGCCCCTTTAGTGTCTGAAACTCTATACACACTTTTGTTTGGGCTTGAATTATTCCAGTAACTGGACCTACTTATACTCTATGGCAGCTTATTTCCTCCAATGTAGAATCTGATATAATGTCAGAAAAAACTCCAGATGAGTCTAGGGAAGAAGGTCATGGTGTCTGAGAAGAGTTCTCCCATGTTTGACTTTGTGAGGTATAAAATAATACAACTCAAAGTTGCTGGGAAGACCAAGGTAAACAGAAATCCAGTGTGGTAGATTCCCTTCTACTGGCTCAGCTTTCTCAGCTCTTGGAAAAACTGATGAGCCATGACCTCATGCAGCGTTTGGCCCCACAGTGGTGAAAGTAGTAGTTATAGCAATAAAGCTAGTCTTAACTTTCTGTACCTATAAATGTTTTTAACTGCTATTAGTATTTGCAATTCTCTTTCCCTAGACTTGTAAGCATGTGGCCATGTGCCAGGCCACTTCTCCAGACTCGGCATTTTCCCACTTTGATATCTTTCTTCTGTTGAGTTTCAGGTGCTGATAGCCTTTACATTCAAGTAGCAATGGCTTGATGTTCCTACAACTGTCTGACCCTGGAAAGAGCGATACAAATAACATCTACAAACTTCTGCCCCGCTTTCCATAATGTTGTATGCTCACCAGGAGGTAATATTACTACAAATAATGCAGTGTTGAGTTTTAAGGATGACCTCAGACCCTGTGTTCAAACTTAACAAAGGTGACTATCTTCTATGAATTAGGTATTGCTCACTGTCAGCACTGGAGAAGATAGAAAACTGAGCAAGGAGAGTTAAGAACTTAAGGCTCAGCTATACCGGAAACCTACCACAGTTGTCTATTATACTATAAAGATACTGAATTCAAAAAGGCTCTCATCCAAAGGCAGAGAGGATGGTGAGAAAAACAGTTACCATCAGGGCAAAGTGACCCTGACCTGGAGTGGAAAAAGAGAACAACATGGAAACAGAGAAGTGTTTAGGGGAAGGGAGGAGCCACGGGATTCAGTGTTTGCTTGGATATGCTATGATGAAACTTCCTGCTAAAGGATGAAATAGGGGAAGGGATAACAACGCTAATGGCCGTTAGAGATGACAGTAAAACCTTTAAAAATGTATAAAGTATTGAACAAATCAAGACATTGGAGAAAGAAATGGTTCTTAAAATGTGAATACATATGTATCCTTGTATGTGCCTATCTCTGTGCCTCTCTCTGCTGTCTGTCTCTGTCAGTCCATCTGTCCATCTGTCTCTGTTTATCTCTCTCTGTTTCTGTCTCTCTGTCTCTGTCTCTCTGTCTCTCTCTCTGCCTCTCTCTCTGCCTCTCTCTGTCTCTATCTCTCTGTCTCTCTCTGTCTCTCTGTCTCTCTGTCTCTCTGTCTCTCTGTCTCTCTGTCTCTCTGTCTCTCTGTCTCTCTCTCTCTCTCTCTCTCTCTCTCTCTCTCTCTGTGTGTGTGTGTGTGTGTGTGCATGTGTGTGCGTGTGTGCGTGTGCGTGATGCTTGCAGAGGCCACAGGCGTTGGAACTCCCCGGAGGTAGAGCTGTGTGAATTGGGTTCTGATCCTTGGCAGCAGCAGCAAATGTTCTCTACAGGTAAGTCATCTCTCCAGCCCAATAAACATTTTTAACAGAAAGAAATTGATCAATTTAATATGAATAAATTTAACTTGTGTTATCATCAGACGTGGAACATGTGTGAAGAAAGAGTCAGAGGCCTGCCTTCCAAGCGCCAAAATGTGCCCTACAAAAATGCTCACATCTATGATAAAATTGCAACCTGATCTAGTTGTTCTTTGTGGGTCCCTGTTCCGGAGGGTTTCCCACGAAGATCTCCTGCCCAGCCGGGTGCAGGAGGCCAGGCCAAGGGGATAGAGTGCGAGCAGGAAGGGGGAATTGCCTCTACTGCCCCCTCTGCTGCCGCCTTTGCCAGTGTCTCTGCTGTTGAAGCTCAGTCGTTCCCAGGTGCTGCACCTGTCTCTCTATGCTGAGCCGGGCAGGGCTGAGCCAGTGAGAAGTTGGCTAGTTAGCAAGGAGGGGAGGGTCCTGAAGGTGCTTGGGGAGAGCAGATCACTTTGCAAGTGTGACAGAAACTCTCAGACAACAGGATGATTCTCACACACCTTTACTTCTCCCAAATAGGGCTCTTATATACAGTTTTATGGTGGGTCAGGGTCTGGCAGCAGATAACTATTGGCTTGGTCTGAGAGCTTGGAGATACCTCATCTACATGTGAAAGAGCCAGAGGCACTGTTCCTACATGACTGATGGCCATAGACCTTTCTGTGGGAGGGACTGTGTAGGGCTGAAACTAAGTGAAAGGAACCAGGGGTCAAGGAGCAAAGCCAAACACCTACCGTTCCATTAGAGTCCGGGATTCCAGGCCTATGCTTGACCAGGCGCCCAGCTGCCTCTCACAGCTCACTGCCTCACAGTTCTTTTCTGGCTCCTAAACGTAGTGATGTGCTCAGTGGGTCCATATTCTGCTCACGTCTACTTCAGGCTCCAGCATTGGAAGTGAGGGTCTCAAAGCCATATGCATACATGGGGGTTTTGCATTCTGTGTGAAGACTGAGCTCCAAATTTCTTAGCCAACCAAAAGTGGAAACTGCTGAGCACCTATGAAAACACAGGCACTGTTCAAACAGTTTCTGTTAATTAGCTGGTTTACTCTTTGCCTGACCTATGAGATGGGTGCCATTAAAATTCTACTTTGAAGATGTCAAAACAAAAATCAAAGAACATGCCCAATAGTAAACAGTCCAGCCAAGATAGAAGTGTCAGCAGCCTGATGCCAAGGTCTATAATCTAAACTAGTCTTGATTGAGTCCTTTGTACGTGGCATTTATTCATGAGAGTTTATAACTAAGGCAAAGCAGCAATAGAAAATTAGACTTCAGGTAAACCAGTTGTGCTCTCAAATTATATAGGAAGATTGGTGGTAAAGAAGGGACAGTGACCCCTCTAAGGTCATTCAGTCATGGCATAGTTTGATCCAATTTTTGGGAGCATTTCGCTGATCTTTCAAAGTTATGATGAAGCACATGAGAAGCTCTGCTCTACAAGCACATGATGTATTTATTATTGTTAATATCATTCCTATCCCAGCAGGCAAATGTTTTTCACACAATAGGTGGCTGTCAGACATGTTCAGGATATAAAAAGTGGACCTAGAAATATAATTTAAAACTCAAGGTCTTAGGTCTGAAAGGTTTTTTAGGAAATATATGTGAAAAGCATTTTTGCAGGGCCAACATTCCATTAGTACTTCAAATCATTAATCATATTTTGTGCTCAAAGTCAACTCAATGCCTTTGTCTGTAAACTTTTAATAGATTGGAAACAGGTGACCTGCTTCTTGGACTCTCCTTCAGTAGCAAGGCACTTGGGGAAAAGTAACAGCAAATTTGTTCCTCTAGCCCAGGCTAATGAAGACCTGGACTGCCTATGAACTTCACCATGGAATCAAGCAGATGTTCTTAAAGTGCAAAAGGCTAAGTCTAAAGAAGTCAGTCAGGGAAACAAGACTACCATTTCATCAGGAAACAGGGGCTCTCTAGATATCGTACACACAGTGACTGGACAGAGAATTGAATGAAATGGAAACCAAACACATTTTTCACAATTCCAGAATTACAGAGCATGAAGTAAGGACTTCTCAGTTATGATAATTTCATCACTGGAGGAAGAACAGTCACTAGCTCTCTCCACCTGCTTGGGTGGAGCAGCTGACTCTCACCCAGCTTGGACTAAGTGTCTTACTATTTCAAAAGTGTTTATCATTTCATATACTTATTAGTGTAAGAAATGTTACAAATTTATTTTCAAATTTCCTTTTCATTCCTGCTTCATTCTGATAGATCTAATGCTGTCTGGCAGAAAAATTAATAATAATGGACCCCAGATAGAGATTTTCATGGTTCAAATCCTCAGAGATTCAGGAAACAATCATGATCTTGAAGATGAATAAGTTATTTAGTCTCTCTGAGCATTCATTCTTCTTGAAAATAAGTAATTGGGCTGGGAAATGAATCTTCAGGTAAAGGTGTTTGTTGTGCAAGCATCAGAGGTCAAGTCCCCAAAACCCACACAGAAGCCAGCCAAGGTCATCAATGTCTGTATGCTTATTACCTAGCACCATGGGGGAAGAAAGCAGAGACAGAAAGGTTGTTGATAACCAGTCTAGCTCTAAGATCAATGGGAGGGAGAAAGGAAGGAAGGAAGGAGGGAGGGAGACAGAGAGACACAGAGAGAGAGACAGAGAGATAGAGAGAGAAGGAAGAAGGAGGAGAGGAGAGGAGGGGAGGGGAGGGGAGGGGAGGAGAGAGGAGAGGAGAGATCTACCTGTCTTAAAAGAATAAAGTGAAGAAAATGGAGCAACATCCTCATGTGGCCTCTGTGCACACAGGCACAACATTCACCAACATACACACACACACCATGGGTACAGGGGTTAAACAAAATGGAGAGTCATGAAAGGAACATATGAAAACCCAATACCTTGCAATCTAACTTAAAAATAAATTTAGAGAACATAGAACAACTGCAATGTAAAAGAAGAAGGGGTGATATTTGGGGTTAAAAGTTGAAGTAGAATGTATATGAAGGGATGCAAAGAGGATGACATAGGGGATTGGTTAAGCAAAACAAATTATGTATAAACAAAAGTTATGGAAATCTACTACTTAATGAGTATAATTAATTTTTATACAATTTAAAAAACTTTATATGGAGCTGCCTTGCATAGGTAGACAATACTCCAGAGGACACGGATTAGTCAACAAAAATCTCAGTGCCAGGTATAAGAAACCTCACATGTTATTATTAAAGCATTAAATGGGTTCCCAAATCAACATAGGTTATTGTCATTTCTCCTGGTGGCCCACCATAATTAAGTGATAAGATCCTACTGATGAAGACAAAACACACTGTGATTGTAGACTATAAAGAAATCGGTCTTGAACTGACCTGAAAATATTCTTCCCTGCTGGGTAGCCTTCATGGTGCCAGAAAGTACTATGCATATTCTGGGATAGAGAAGGTATCAATGGTCTTACCAAGTATAGGACTCTGTATGCTACAATATTGACACGCCAGGCACACTATACAGTAGCATGATTGTTTGGGAAGTAGTCTACCACTTTCTGATTGGATATGAGTCTTTCCTCCTAGGAAGGATTTTAACTTAGTAATCTAAATCTGATCAAAGCCCACAGATGGAGATGTTAGTTATACACCCTACCTACTATTGTTATTTCAACAAATAAACAGGTGGTCAAGTTTCATTCTCTCTATCTGTCTCTGTCCCCCCCCTCTATATAGATAGATAGATAGATAGATAGATAGATAGATAGATAGATAGATATAGATATAGATGTGCTATATGCTATATAGAGAGAATATATTCATATATATAAACATATATATATGAATATATATATATGAATATATATTCATAGATTTGTGTATTTTCAACCTTGGTCAGAGAAAGCTTTCTGTAATGGGCAGTGGTTAATACAGAGACTTATTACTAGTCAGAGTACTGAGAATGACTGTTTTAGTGCTCATTTCTAAATGGGAAATCTATATCAACCCTGCTTCCATGAAGTTGCATGAATATCATAGAAGAGGGAGTAGAAAGAATATACAAGATATAGGGTGGGAAAAATACTGTGAAATATCTTTTGAACATGACGTGGGTATTGCTATAACCATGGCTACTTGTTCAAGACCTATGTGAGATCAGGCCAGTCAAAATTCCAACATAGCTGAGAAAAGAGCCCACAAAGCTTCATCCCTAGCTGAGGAGCTATTAAAACTGATGGCTTCTGCAAATGGGTAGTTGTTTTTACTTGAGGATATAGCCACTGGTTGCCAATTCTCTAATGCATGGCTCCACACTCATGTGTATGCAGGCAGCACCAATGGACACAGTGTGTGGGAGGTTTATAAAAAGGAGGAAGACATAACACTGAGGAAAAATATATTGAGATGGCAGAGAAGAGTAGGAGGAAAAATGGGGGAGCAGATATAATCATAACACCACTATATACGTGTGTGAAATTCTCAAAGAGTATTTGGATAAAAATAAAGGTAAAAATGAAACAACAATAATAAGTTAAGGAACATTAGTACCTACCTCATAGGGATGCTAAAAGACAAAATGATTTAGTATCTATAAAACCTCATCCCTTATTCAAGATCAGACATACAGTAAGCATTCTGAAATCCTTCATCTCTCTGAAGATTGAGAGCTAATTGCAGGAAAGTATCAGTGTACCCAGAGGCCATGAGAGGAGCCATGATGGTGCAAAATCAGATGCTGAAAGCCTGTTGTTAAAATGATGCACCAGCCCTGACACTTCTCCCCTCCACCTGTAAGACGGCAACTTCTACCAAAGTATTCTGCAGTCACTGGAAATGGGCAATTCTGTTCAGACTGTCTGTGGTAGGTAGTTGTTTGGATATAATAATCTGTTTTAAATCCTGTGTGTAAATGAACACCGGTGTTAGCCACTGGGTGCATACTAATCTAAAATAAATGAATACATTTGAATTAATCAGATCTTCCAGTCTATGTAAATTGATGATTTATAATGATATTAGCACAAATTGCAACGATAAATCATTTCAGAATTAGATCCAGCACTCTTAAAGCTGCAAGGACTCTGGAGATTTGAACATAGCTTTGAGATAACTTTAAAATGCAGATTGGCCATGGATTTTATAGTCAAAGACAGAGGACAGGAAGACCTCAGGTCATTGCTGAAGTACACTCTATTGAAGGAGTAGTGGTAACAGTACCCATAAGGTCACAGAAATAAGACAACAGGAAGATGAAAACAATGAAGCAAGCTTATTCCACATTTCAGAACTCATTTTCTGGTTTGAGACAGAAGACCTTCAGACTTCAATCCACTGTAGCAAGCAGACTCAAGCTAAGGTAGAGCAGTAAGGAGGCCAGGATGCTACTGGCTCTTTCAGTTGTAGGTGACCCTGAGTAAAATAATTTTGTTGAAGAGTAAGCTTGATTATTTTAACCTTGAAGGATTAGGATCAGTGTGAGAATTAAATGAAAGTACGTAGTTTCCATAATTTATGGGCTACTTGCAAATGTTGTTATTATTATAAATCATGATAGTTGATCTTATCTTAGTTTCACAGAGGTGAAAGTCGTAAAACGGGTTTATGAAGAAAGAGGGGAGATGTGCAAAAAATTAGTAATATGCCAGTGAGAATGAAAATAGGTGGTCAGAGCTCAAAAAATAAAGAGGAAGAAAACATGGGGGTAGTCTTTAGCAACCACGCTTCAGTTCCCCTCATCTTTATGAAAGACATCAAAGACTTTACTTGGTACCCCCTCTACTGACTGTAGACTTTTAAGTATGACTTTTGTTTTCTTACCCATAAGATTAGAGAAGTGTATTTCAGAGAGCTATCTTATGGTTAAAAAAATATATCATTATATTGAGGAATAAAAAAAAAGAATAGAAATCCATAAAACAAGGAGCCTCGCCTGAGAAGAAGCACTATGTAGAAACATGATTACCACATGTGGTTACTCTAAAGCTAAGGTAAGAAAACCTTCCCTGACATGAAAGCCTATGATTCTTATCTGTAATCTTAGCAATAAAAGTACTAATTCCCCTGCTACTGAATCATGATGTTTAGCTATCTATAGGATGACATCATTCGGAGACTTAAGAAGGAAATCTGGTAGGAGAAACTGGAGATGAGGCTTGGTGATTCAAGTATTAGCTGGACATACAATACCAGAGTTTGGATTATTGGTAATAACAGAAATGTCCTATAGATGTGCTGAGTCACCTGGAATTTGAACCTGATGGTGGGATGAAGACAGCAAACTATCTAAAAAGACTAGCCATGCTAGCTAGCTCAGGGATCAATTGAGAACTGTATAAATGTGTAGCATAAAAGAGCAATTGAGAAATATTCCCAGTGTTAAGCATGGGCCTACACATGCACACACACATAGGAACACACACACATAAAAATTATACATACACACAGTAAAGGAAGAATACTTGTTATGTCTGGAACAGGAGGGTGAATAGAAAATACTTGATGATGAGAAATCATCACCACATGCCAATGTATCACCTGGAAGGAAATGTTTGAGCACATGTTACAAAAGGAAATACTACAGCTATCCTCCTATGGGCTGGGAATGACTCTAAGTGCATAATTCTGAAGTTACTGTTAGTAGTCACTGTTCACAGGTTGAGGTTCTAGCCCACAATATGGTATTTGGAAATTGAGCTTTTAGAAAACAATTTGGCTTAAATGAAGTCCTGAGAATACAGCCTCACAGTGGAATTAATTCCCTTATAATAAAAGTGCTCTTGGATTTTTTTTTCCAAAACTCTGGTAGTGCACATTCTCTCTGCCATGTGAGAATGCAATGGGAAGACATGTATCTATGAGAGAATGTATGAGAGACAGAGGACCTCCTCACCAGGAGCCAAATAGCTGCCAGTGTGGTCTTGGGCTTTCCAGGCTTAACATTATAGAAATAAATATCTGAGAGGAGCAGTAGAGATGGGGAAACACTGGCCTTTAAGTGGGGAAGTAAGCGGGAGGTCAATAAGAAGAAAAAGGAAAAAGGAGGAGAAAATAGCAATAAGAATATTTGAAAAGGCCATAAGGAATTACATTGTTTTTGATTTACTTAAAATTGCATATAATACATATAAATGTATGTATATTATTTACATATATAGTTTACATAAATTTATGCTATGAGTTTGCCTTGATCCCAGAAGAGATACAGACAATCTAACAGAACTCTAATACCATGCATAAGAAGCCCGCTTTAGAGATGTTAGTCAGGATAGTTCAAGAGTCTCCCAAAACAATGTAGCCTACTAATGTTGCCCTTGGGTGCCACCCAAAGGCTGAAGGTAAATCAGTATTGCTCAAGACACAATGCATTTCAAACAAAGAACTGAAAGCCTCCTCACAGAGGACTAGTGTTAATAGTCCTAGACACAGTGCTATGTAAGCTTTCAAGGAAGGAAGCAACCAGAATTCCTACCCAGCTGTGATGCCTGTGAAGCACAACAATGATGAGCTTGGTGAGATATTCCTAAGGGTGCAGGGTTGGCACTCATGTTGGTAATAACCAACACTGTCTAATTGAACTTAAAGGCTGCCAAGTAAGAGACCTAGTACTTAGTATCTATAAGGCCAAATACTCAGGGCCAGTCAGGTCATGAAGTTTCGAAGAGAACCTACTACCCCAATTTTATTAAACCAGCATAATTCCTAACTAAATTCTAAATACTTAACTTCATACCACAGAGAAGTATAGCTCTCACCCCTCATTTAAAAAATAAAAAAGTCTTTTTACAAGACCTAGAGACCATTACAGAAAGCCACAATATCATAGCTGATTAAAATTCCTAATAGCTGATTAGTTCACAACTGATACATTTACATCAGAAGTCCTAAACCTAAGATTTGGTGAACATCGTGTGTTGGGGGCCGACTTTTAGCAGAAAGCGGCTATCAGCTTTGCAGCCATCTTGAGCCATATATCCTGACATGAGACTTGGATTACAATAGCCTACAACAGCTGAACACACTCCGATAATCTTGGTTTAGATACCTTGGGTGCATGAGATTAAAGGTGTGTGAGATTAAAGGTGTGTGACTTAAGAGTGTGACTTAGAAGTGTAGAGATCAGATTTAGAGACACGACCTAAGGGTATGATTAAAGATGTGACTGAAAGGCATGGCTTAGAAGTGAAACATAAAAGGCAGAGGCAGTCGGAGAGAATCAGACTATAGGGAGAGAATGAGACACTTAGAGGAAGAGAGACTGAAAAATAAACGGGATTGAAACACACTCTGTCTGGTCTCCATTCTTCGAGTCCATCCTCACTCATTCTCTTGCTGAACCCCGCCCCGCAGACCAGAGCAGCAGCTTGGACCTGGATACAGTAGCTGCCAAACGCAAGGCAGCCCGGACCTCAAAATTTTGCTTGGGCCGTGACATTTTTTTGCCGCCCGAACGTGGAGCTAGTGCAGCTCTCAACAATCGTGAAAGGAAGAGGGGGATCCTAAGAGCCAGAGAACTATGAAATCTGCTATGAGAATGTGTGTGTCTCAGAAAAGACAAGGGAGTTCCACTCATGATACTTCAACAATAAGGTTTCCTAAGTAAGACCTGAGCAGGTACAACATCAACATTGACACATTAACATGGAAAGCGAGAATCTCATGCTGTTCCATACCTAGAAAAAGAAGGACAGTCAACTGAGGAATGCTGACAGTGGGAAAAGTTCTTTTCCAAGGATAAGTCACCTGATTATATATTCAATACCAAGTGGTCAGGGTGGAAATAAAATACACACAAGTTAACACTAAATAAACTGAGTAAGACATATATGTAAATGTGTCCTCTGTGTGTGTGTAAACAATGGCAACTAACAGGTAGAAAGTAATAAATTTGAGAGAGAAAAGTAGAGAAATATGGGCGGAATTGGAAGGATGAAAGAAGAAAGAAAATTATGCAATAATACTTTAATTTCAAAACAGAAAATAAGTAAATATGCATTCTTTAATCCACACCACCAGGATTTTGTTATACCAGTCTGAACACATAGTTATCACTTTCAAGAATTAGGGAAGACCTTCAGGATCACAAAGCATGGCCTTTAAACTGTCATCCTTTTCTTGAATGTGTAAGTCCAGTTATATGTTCTCTCTCTGTCTCGTCTGTCTGTCTGTCTGTCTCTCTCTCTCGCTCGCTCTCTCTCTCTCTCTCTCTCTCTCTCACACACACACACACACACACACACACACACACACACACACACACACAAGCAAATTTTAATGCAAGTTATAAAATACCAAAACTCATAAAAGGCTTGTTCATTTTCCAAAATATTCATGCTTTAAACTTACAATAAGTTAAAATAAATCTTCTCTTCTAGTTGAAAAATAAACTTCTGTCTCTACTGGAAAATTGATAGACAGGGACCTCTGTCCCAATAGTTCCTATCGGTTATCTACTGAAAGAAATTCCTGAGCTTTGATTCCAATCAGCAAACTATCACTAAATAAATGACTTTCAATGGGGCCAAAACATAATTGAAAGGTCAGTCAAATTTTCAAAGGCACAAAGTAGATTTGTTTAAAGATACCTTCCCTGGAAACATTCCCCAGCATAGTCTAAGAAACAAGTATTAATGCTTGTTTTATCCCAATTTGAAGCAGAGGTTAAAATTAGCAAGAAATCTACATATCTATCAATAGAGGACAGGGTAGGCAAAGAGGGTTTTGCTGTTGATGTTATTCTATTTTTAATGAGGCAACTATAAATGTTTGATGTTCAAAAAGCATTTCTGAGTAAAAGGAAAACTCAAAATTCTGATAAATGTAAAAATATATTGCTTTTCATGTCAAAAGAAAAGCAAACACCAAATAGCAGCGTTGGCCATGAATTCTTACGTACATAAACACATTTTTTAAAAGTGGGAAGCAGTGGGCAAGTATGAGAGTAGTTTATTTTTAAAGGAAGAAAACTTAAATTGAGAAGAGGATGGATGAAAGATGTTTAGCCCTTTTAAAACTTCAAACTTAACGAAGATATATAAGTATTATTACACAACTAAAATACTAATCCGCAAACATCATAGTCAAAGCCATCATGGCCAACAAACTTTTCTCCAAACAGACAGCAGCCAAATCTAGGGTTCCCTAGGCCACCTGTGATTCTTCTCAGCTGGCTACAAATCTAGGCAATTATTATGGTACCCCTGAGTTTGCTAGAACTTAGGAAACTGTTACTCTTGTCCGATAGAACATCTACAAGAATCCTGAATACAATTGCCCAGCATTCTATTTATGAAATCCAGACATCCTCCTGGCATAATAGATATGTGTTCCACCACCAACTCACATCAGTGTGTCTACCAAACCTCATTCTTCCAAGTTTAATGTTGATTAACTTTATGTGTATGATTCAATGACATATAGTCAGACTCAATCTCCCGCCTCCTTTTTCAAGAAGAGGAATGATCAAATAGTTTCCACATGGTGCAAATTCCCAAGTTTCAACTGGGATCTTGAAATTTCTACCTACTTCCTGTTAACCAGTTGCATGGCTTAGTTCAAGGCACTATCACTTTACATGGTTAAAAATGTCAGTATTCACAAGAACTGGGACCACTTTAAAATCTACTGTAGCAGCCAAAGTTTTGAGAGCTTATAATATATCGTGGCCTTTGCTAAGCAGTTCATACACTGAATAATGCAGGATTAAAGGATGTTGAAGATCAAGAATTTAAACCTAAGCTGGTCAAAATCCAAAACAATTAATAGTGGATTATTATAATCTGAGTTTGTATCCAAAACTGACTGAATACATACCCTGTACCATTATACCCAAAATTAAGTGAGTTTTGTCGGTTACCCACACTTTTCTAAGTCTGGAAGGTTAAGCAGTCATAGGGCATGGGGAAGGCCAATTAATGTCATCTAACTCAGCTTAGCTCAAAGTGTTACATTCTCCATATCTGGTGCTACTAATTCAAAATGCCCAGTTTTGAATTCCAAACATATGTGGTTAAAAAGTATGAGTCACCATTCCTTCTTCCTTAATTTTCTCATGTGTAAAAGATGAAAGTAAAATACCTGAAAAGATTAATGTATACCTTGAATATTATATAGATTAAATGAGAGAATAAATAACAATTATTTTTCACAAAGCTAACCAAAATTTATACAGGACTTACAACATACCAGACAATATTTAAACACTTCTCATATAGATTATCTCATTTAATCCTCAAGAGATGTTTAGGGACAATGTTGTTATTCTTCTATAATTTAAGAACATGGAGACCAATATGTCAATAACTTAACCAACTTTTCTCAGTCCTCAGAGTTACAAATAGCAAAACTAGAATCCTAATTGAGCAACTTGCTTTTTGGTATAAACTTTTAAACAGTTGTCAGATTTGACACCAGCAATGGCTCCTATTATAGTTGACTTGATGTTAATTCCTAGAAGTCACACAGGAGTGATATATTCACTAAGGCTCTGTTACTGGACTTTTTAACTCCAAGTGTGTGAATGAACAACTGATTGACACAAAACCAGATGAGGACTTTAGTGTGTGCCTCTGAAAAGCAGAGTTGAAACAGCAGGCTATGGGAGTCCCACTCAGGCCACCCTCTCACAATGGATTAAAACAAACAACTCTCAAGAAATCCACTTGAGAAGCCCTAACCTGGAACTTCTGGCTGGGAGCTAAGGAGCCTCTTAACACTTCAAATCTTGTCATTCAAGAATCTGCTGCCTTTGCAGAGACAGAGTTGAATGATTCTAAACAAATAAAATAAAGCTGGAGATGAAAGAGTTGTCCTTAGCTTTTTAGCCTGAAGCACAGAATATGAAGATTCTCTCTCTCTCTCTCTCTCTCTCTCTCTCTCTCTCTCTCTCTCTCTCTCTCTCTCTCTCCCTTCCTCCCTCCCTCCCTTTCTCTCTCCCTTTCTCTCTCTCCCTCTCGCTCTCCCTCTCCCTCTCTATCTTTATCTCTATCTCTCTTTCCATGTTATAAAGACAAAAGAAAGTGACTTAAATACTAAACTGCTTTATTTTAAGCTACTGTGACCTAATACATTTGTGCATACCAATATTTCATCATAGCTGATGTTCTGGTGCATCTTAACAAGGGGTATTTTGAGTTAAGTTGTGAAAAAGTATTTAGCCCAGGGAGACTAGTCAGAAATCACTTAAACACGGGACTATGTTCACCACAGACTTTTCCATGGCCGGGACACTCAAAAGTTATCTTGCAGGATACATTGAAATTGGGTTAAAGACACAGAACTGAGTTCTTACCAATATAATATGGACAAAGCTGATATAAAATAATTCCATCCCACTGTCAGTATTCTGTAATGTACTTTCAGAATTATGTTATAAGAGCCTCTATACAACATAATTCATGATAGTATAAATATCAGAAATTCAACAAAGAGTAAATGATTGTGATATATTCTATATAGAACAGGTAGAATACATATAATAGATTATATAGAATGATGTGTTATTCTATGTAGTCTTCAAAATCAATAAAAACATTCTATTTATTTTGAGTAGTTTGTGTCACACTAATCTTTCTGTTAAGTACAACCACAAGTCAGACAAAATATTTTCTACATATATGTTTTTATAATTCTTGACATTTATCAAAAGAGTTAAGAAGTTTAAAAACGTGTGTCTACACAAAGCCCTTCACATCAGTGTTTATAGCAGCTTTATTCATAAATGTCAAAATGTATAAATAACCAAGATGCCCCACAGTAGCTGAGTGGATAAACAAAATATGGTATGATATAGATATATTCAGTGGAATGATGTAGTTAGTGTTAAACAATAAATAAGCTATCAATTTATGAAAACAACAGATAAAAATAAGTTATCATTATCAAGTAAAAGGAGTCTATATCAAAGGACTAGAATTTCCATGATTCCAACTACATGATATTCTGTAAAAGTCAAAACTGGAGAGACAACAGGAAGATATGTGTAGCTGCTAGGGTTAAGTAGTTAACTATAGATGAGTTAAATAGCAAAAGATAGGTGGAGCTCAGAGGATTCTAAAGTCAGAGAGACCATTCCATGTGATCACAGACAGTGAATATATGTCCTTATACATTTATCAAACCCTATGGTATGTGCAGTCCAAGGGGGGGCTCTAATATGAGCACAGATTCCTGGTGCAGTGATGCATCATAAGGTCATCAGTTCTTATAACCACTCTTCTCCAGCAAGCTCCAGAAACATGAGAAACTTCTGTATATTTTTCTTTTTTTTCCATTTTTTATTAGATATTTTTTTGTTTTTTGTTTTTTTGGTTTTTTTTAAGGATTATCACATATTTATTTCAAGATTTCATTGCATAAATGAGCACACTGCTTTTGGTTTAATTATATCTTTTCCCTACTAACCTGTCTTCTGTTTACTCCCACCAGCTCCCCTTATGTTATATATTCTATTTGTCTTCTATTATTTTCAACATTCATATTTACATACGTATACATACACACAAAGGCTATGTATATGTGCATATATAATATATTTTTATCATATTTTTATTAGATATTTTATTTACACTTCAGATGGCATCCCCTATCCCCATTCCCCCCCAACCCCCCTTAGGAAACCCCTATCTCATGCTCCCTTTTCCTTTGTGCATTTATACATTTTTTTAAAAAAAAATGTTAATCATAGGCTTTATAAGTTTGGAATTGTTCAATCAGAGGTGTAACCCACTGACCGACCTAGATATAACAACTATCTTTGACTGGTGGAGATACATGAATATCTGCCTCCCTGTCTCCCCCCTCTTTCTCTCTTTCATCACCTAGCTTCTCCTCTCCTCCTTCTTCTCCTCTTCTTACTCCTTTTCTTCCTCTCAGTACTCCTCCTACCTTAGCTCCTCCTACACATCACCCTTCCTGTTAAAATGAAACTTTTCTCTCAAAATACAATTAGAGCATAATTATGCCAATTTGTACCAGTGAGGTACAGGATAGTCCTAATACCCAGTCCATCCTTTTGTTGACTAACCAGCTCCTCTGTCATCTATTCTAACTAGAACATTTAGTTCTGAACCTGGCTTTAGGATGAATGTCAGCTGATGACCATCCACTCAAATCTTTTCTCTTAAGGTCAATAGCTATATGTTTTCAACCCATCAGAAATCCAGAATGACTGAGTTAACTATAATTGTGGGAAGCACAAATCATAGTTTCTAAAACTTAGCCAATTTATAGAGACCTCTGACCACCTGGACACTCGCTCTACTTCAAAACATTGGAGCATCTGTTCTTCTGCCTTCTGGCCCAGGATCTTCTGACAGACCTTAGTGCTGCAGAATTATTAAGGGCTGATTACTCTGTCTAGGCAGATATAATCAGTCGACTATTCTGCAAGTGTGTCCTTTTCTGGACAGTAATTTGTCTGTAGAAGGAAAGTGGCAATTCTCACCACAACTGGAGTAACTCCAAGGATGCTCAATTTCTTCTTAGAATTCAATATAGGAAGCTGTCTGGAGCAGACAGGTCTCTAATGAAAATGAACATTAATACTGAAATGTTTGTCATGTCAATTCTAAGGATTTCTGATGTTTTGAAAACCAGCTATCCATGTAAGGTAATCTGGACTGTTGCCTGTTAACTCCACTCAGCTATTTCTAAATAAAACATAGAGAACACCCTTATAATAAACTCCAAGTCATGAATTTGCTATAGTCCCTTAACTCACAGGCTGACCATCTCAAATCAGTTTTAAAAAGTTAAAGAAGGACTGGGTCTAAGCTTTGTATTCCTAAATGTGTTATACTGGTACGATTCCTATGAGAGTAACAATATTCGTCTCACTCTTATATCACTAAGAAGCTCATGCCAATGAAAACCTTAAAATTTGTAAACAAAGTAAATTGGTGCCATTTAAGAATTTATATCTTCATCTTGATATTAATTATACAGATTTCTACTAATAGGTTATGGCTATGCAATAAACCCTAGCTAATTCTCTCTATTCCGACAAAACCACTACTTTTCCCTAGAGAGACAGCCCAACATTTACCACCTTAGTCCCCAAGCCCAGGGAATAGGGGCGCTGACTCTTCATTAGCTTCTTCAAGCTGATTATGGGCGTTAAGATATTAGAAGAGGAGTGGGGGGAGAGCAAATTGACAATCCTCTGATGCTGTGTCTTCGCTGCCTCCAGATGGAATTCCCGGACCTCAGAGGTTTGAGCAGGTCTGCCCAGCTTGCTTGTTGAGTAGATACACCAAGGCTGATCATTCTGCAATATACAATTCTCAAAACAAATTTTAGTATCAAGATAGTTTTTTTTTTTTTTTAACAGGGCTGACATTTTATTAAGAATGTTGGTTCTACCCGCTTTTCTATTTTTTCCCCTCTTTTATTGGATATAATATTTACATTTCGAATTTTATCCCCTTACCATATTTCCCCCACCACCGAGGAACCCCTTATCCCATCCCCCCTTCTCCTGCTTCTATAAAGGTGTTTATCCACCTACCCCCAGCCCCCCTCCCCACCCTCAGATCCCCCCCCTCAGTGCTCAGTCTTCAGGGTACCATTGACCTTGTCTCCCACCTATGCCCAACAAGGCCATCCTCCCCTACATATACAGCTGGAGTCATGTGTCTCTCTATATGTGCTCCTAGGCTGGTGGTTTAGACCCTGGGGAGCTCTGGCTGGTTGGTATTGTTGCTCTCCTCACGGGGCCACCAGCCCTTAGGTTCCTTCACTTTACTCTCTAACTCCTCCATTGGGAACCTTTGATCAGATTAATGGATAGCTGTGGTATCTGTCTCTGGGTATGTCTGACTCTGGGAGACCTCTAAGGAGACAGCCTTATCAGGCTGCTGTCAGCTTTCCCATCCTGACATCCATATCAGCATCTATTTTTGGTGACTGCACATGGAATGAATACCCAGGTGGAATGGTCTCCCTACAACCCCCCCTTCAGATTCTGTCCCACACTTTGTCTTCACATTTGCTCCCTTGGGTATTTAGTTACTCCTTCTAAGAAAGACCTAGGCATCCTCACTTGTTCTTTCTTCTTCATGAGCTTCATGTCGTCTGGTAGTTGAATCTTTGTTGTTTCAAACTTTTGGGCTAATCTCCGCTTATCAGTGAATAAATACCATGTGTGTTCTTTTGTGATTGGGTTACCTCACTCAGGATGATATTTTCTAGTTCCATCCATTTACCTAAGAATTTCTCGAATTCATTATTTTTAATAGCTGAGTAATATTCCATTGTGTAAATGTACCACATTTTTTGTATCCACTCCTCTGTTGCGGGGTATCTGGGTTCTTTCCAGCTTTGGGCTATTATAAATAAGGCTGCTATGAACATAGTGGAGCATATGTCTTTGTTATCTGTTGGGGCATGTTCTGGGTATATGCCCAGAAATGGTATAGCTGGGTCCTCAGGTAGTGCTATATCCAATTTTCTGAGGAACCACCAGACTGACTTCCAGAGTGGTTGTACCAGCTTGCAACCCCACCAACAATGGAGAAGTGTTCCTCTTTCTTCACATCCTTGCCAGCATCTACTATCACCTGAGTTTTTGATCTTAGCAATTCTGACTGGTGTCAGGTGGTATCTCAGTGTTGTTTTGATTTGCATTTCCCTGATGACTAAGGATGTTGAGCATTTCTTAAGGTGCTTCTTGGCCATTCATGTTTCCTCAGTTGAGAATTCTTTGTTTAGCTCTGTACCTCATTTTTTAATGGGGATATTTTGTTGTTTGGCATCTAATTTCTTGAGTTCTTTGTATATATTCGATATTAGCCCTCTATCAGATGTAGGATTGGTAATGATCTTTTCCCAATCTGTTGGTTGCCATTTTGTCTTGTTGACATTGTCCTTTGCCTTACAGAAGCTTTGCAATTTGATCAGGTCCCATTTGTCAATTCTTGATCTTAGAGCATAAGCCATTGGTGTTCTGTTCAGGAACTTTTCCCCTGTGCCTAGGTATTTGAGGGTCTTCCCCAACTTCTCTTCTATAAGTTTCAGTGTATCTGGCTTTATGTGAAGGTCCTTTATCCACTTGGAGTTGAGCTTTTTACAAGGGGATAAGAATGGATTAATTTGCATTCTTCTACATGTTGACTTCCAGTTGAGCCAGCACCACTTGTTGAAAATGCTGTCCATTTTCCACTGGATGGTTTTAGCTCCCTTGTCAAAGATCAGGTGTGAGGGTTCATTTCTGGGTCTTCAATTCTATTCCATTGATCTTCCTGTCTGTCTATGTACCAATACCATACAGTTTTTATCACTACTGCTCTGTAGTACAGTTTGAGGTCAGGGATCTTGATTCCCCCAGAAGTTCTTTTATTGTTGAGAATAGTTCTCGCTATCCTGGGTTTTTTGTTGTTCCAAATAAATTTGCAAATTGCTCTTTCTATCTCTATGAAGAATTGATTTGGAATTTTGATGGGTATTGCATTGAATCTATAGATTGCTTTTGGCAAGATGGCCATTTTTACTATATTAATCCTGCCAATCCAGGAGCATGGGAGATCTTTCCATTTTCTGAGATCTTCTTCAATTTCTTTCTTCAGAGACTTGAAGTTCTTGTCATACAGATCTTTCACTTGCTTAGATTCACTCCAAGATATTTTATATTATTTGTAACTATTATGAAGGGTGTCATTTCCATAATTTCTTTCTCAGCCTGTTTATCTTTTGAGTATAGGAAGGCTACTGATTTGTTTGAGTTGATTTTATATCCATCCACTTTACTGAAGTTGTTTATCAGGTTTAGGAGTTCTCTGGTGGAAGTTTTTGGGTCACTTAAGTATACTATCATATCATCTGCAAATAGTGAAATTTTGACTTCTTCCTTTCCAATTTGTATCCCTTTGACTTCCTGTTGTTGTCTAATCGCTCTAGCTAGGACTTCCAGTACTATATTGAATAGGTAGGGTGAGAGTGGGCAGCCTTGTCTGGTCCCTGATCTTAGTGGGATTGCTTCAAGTTTCTCTCCATTTAGTTTGATGTTGGCTACTGTCTTGCTGTATATTGCTTTTACTATGTTTAGGTATGGACCTTGAATTCCTAATCTTTCCAAGACTTTTACCATGAAGGGATGTTGTATTTTGTCAAATGCTTTCTCAGCATCTATTGAGATGGCCATGTGGTTTTTTTTTTTTTTTTTTTTTTTTTGAGTTTATTTATGTAGTGGATTACATTGATGGATTTCCAAATATTGAACCATCCCTGCATTCCTGGGACAAAGCCTACTTGATCATGATAGATGATTGCTTTGATGTGTTGTTGGATTCAGTTTGCAAGAATTTTATTGAGTATTTTTGCATCAATATTCATAAGAGAGATTGGTCTGTAGTTCTCCTTCTTTCTTGGGTCTTTGTGAGGCTTAGGTATGAGTGTAATTGTAGCTTCATAGAACGAATTGGGTAGTGTTCCTTCTGTTTCTATTCTGTGGAATAGTTTGAAGAGAATTGGTATTAGGTCTTCCTGGAAGGTCTGATAGAATTCTGCACTAAAACCATCTGGTCCCGGACTTTTTTTGGTGGGAAGGTTTTTAATGACTGCTTCTATTTCCTTAGGGGTTATGCGACTGTTTAGATGTTTATCTGCTCCTCGTTTAATTTTGGTACCTGCTGTCTAAAAAAATGTCCATTTCATCCAGATTTTCAAAATTTGTTGAGTATAGGCCTTTGTAGTAGGATCTGACGATTTTTTAAATTTCCTCTGTTTCTGTTGTTATGTCTCCCTTTTCAGTTCTGATTTTATTAGAGTACTGTCTCTGCGCCCTTTGGTTAGTCTGGCTAAGGGTTTGTCTATCTTGTTGATTTTCTCAAAGAACCAGCTCCTGGTTTTGTTGATATTTTGTATAGTTCTTTTTGTTTCAACTTGGTTGATTTCAGCCCTGAGTTTGATTATTTCCTGCCATCTACTCCTCTTGGGTATATTAGCTTCTTTTTCTTCTAACGCTTTCAGGTGTGCTGTCAATTAATGTATATTCTTTCCATTTTCTTTTTGTGGGCACTTAGAGTTATGATTTTTCCTCTTAGTACTGCTTTCATGGAGTCCCACAAATTTTGACATGATGTGTCCTCATTTTCATTTAAATCTAAAAAGTCTTTAATTTCTTTCTTAATTTCTCCCTTGACCAAGTTATCATTGAGTAGAGCACTGTTCAGTTTCCAAGTGTATGTGGGCTTTCTGTTGTTTTTGTCCATGTCAAAGACGAATCTTAGTCCATGGTGGTCTGATAAGGTACTAGGGATTATTTCAATCTTTTTGTATCTGTTGAGGCCTGTTTTGTGACCAATTATATGGTCTATTTTGGAGAAAGTACAATGAGGTGCTGAGAAGAAGGTATATTCTTTTGTTTTAGGATGAAATGTTCTATAGATGTCAGTTAAGTCCAATTGGTTCATGACTTCTGTTAGTTTCATTGTATCTCGATTTAGTTTCTGTTTCCATGATCTGTCCATAGCTGAGAGTGGGGTGTTGAAATCTCCCACTATTATTGTGTAGGGTGCAATGTATGCTTTAAGCTTTAGTAAAGTTTCTTTTATGTATGTGGGTGTCCTTGCATTTGGGGCATAGATGTTGAGAATTGCGAGTTCCTCTTGGTACATTTTTCCTTTAATGAATATGAAGTGTCCTTCTTTATCTTTTTTGATTACTTCTTGTTGAAAATTTATTTTATTTGATATTAGAATTGCTACTCCAGCTTGTTTCTTGGGACCATTTGCTTGGAAGATTGTTTTCCAACCTTTTACTCTGAGGTAGTGTCTTTTTCACAAAGGTGCATTTCCTGAATGCAGCAAAATGTTGGGTCCTCCTTACGTATCCAGTCTGATAGTCTATGTCTTTTTATTGGAGAATTGAGTCCATTGATATTAAGAGATATTAAGGAAAAATGAGTGCTGTTTCCTGTTGTTTTTGTTATTGGCAGTGGAGATATGTTGTGTAGCTACCTTCTTTTACAGTTATTGGAAGATTACTTTCTTGCTTTTTCTAGGTTGTTGTTTCCTTCGTTGTGTTGGAGTTTTCCACCAATTATCCTTTGAAGTGCTGGATTTGTGTTGAGATACTGTGTAAATTTGGATTTGTTATGGAATATTTTGGTTTCTCCATCAATAATGATTGACAGTTTTGCTGGGTATAGTAGTCTGGGCTGGCATTTGTGTTCTCTTGGGGTCTGTATGATATCGGTCCAGGATCTTCTGGCTTTTATGGTCTCTGGTGAGAAGTCTGGTGTAATTCTTATAGGTCTGCCTTTATATGTTACTTTGCCTTTTTCCCTTACTGCTTTTAGTATTTTTTCTTTGTTTTGTACATTTGATGTTTTGACTATTATGTGGCGGGAAGTATTTCTTTTCTGGTCTAAACTATTTGGAGTTCTGTAGGCTTCTTGTGTATGTATGGACATCTCTTTCTTTAGGTTAGGGAAGTTTTCCTCTATAATTTTGTTGAGGATATTTACTGTTCCTTTACGTTGGGAGTCTTCCCCCTCATCTATACCTATTATCCTTAGGTTTGGCCTTTTCATTGTGTCTTGAATTTCTTGTATATTTTGGGTTAGTAGCTTTTTGTATTTTGCATTTTCTTTGACAGTTGTGTCAATGTTTTCCATGGTATCTTCTGCACATGAGTTTCTCTCTTCTATCTCTTGTATTCTGTTGGTGATACTTGTGTCTATGACTCCTGGTTTTTTTAGGTTTTCTATCTCCAGGGTAGTCGCCCTTTGTAATTTCTTTATTGTTTCTACTTCCATTTTTAGATCCTGCATGGTTTTGTTTAATTCCTTCTCCCGTTTGGTTGCATTTTCTTGCAATTCCTTAAGGGACTTTTGTGTTTCCTCTTTAAGGGTTTCTGTCTACCAGTGTTCTCCTTAAGTTCTTTGAAAGTGTTTATGTCTTTCTTAAAATCCTCTATCATCATCATGAGAATTGATTTTAATTCTGATTCCTGCTTTTCTGGTGTGATGGGGTGTTCAGGGCTTGCTATGATGGGGGAACTGGGTTCTGATGAGGCCATGTAACTTGGGTTTCTGTTGCTTACGTTCTTGTACTTGCCTTTCGCCATCTGGTTAACTCTAGTGCTGCCTGTACTTGCTATCTCTGACTGAAGCCTGCCTTTTCAGTTATCTCGCTTGTGTCTGATCTCCTAGGGGTCCAGTCTCTGTGATCTTTTCCAGCTGCACTGATTACAGTGGTACCTCTAGGATGCCTCAGGATATGGTGCCTCCAAGGTAGCAGTCCAGCTAGATGTCTGCTGTTCTGGGTGCAGTGTCTCCTCTAGGATATCTCAGAATATGTTGTCTGACACTCTGAGTTCAGTTGTTCCTCTGTGGCTCTGGGTTGAGTGGACCTTCCAGTATGTCTCAGGTGGAATCCGGGGTCCACACAACAGCAGACCGGGCAGAGGTCTGGTCCAGGCCTATCTGGGAGGGGGCAGAAGGGGAGTGCTTGTCAGCAGGGGCGGGGAGGGGGTGTATCTGCTGGAATCTGATTGCTCACAGCACCCAGCAATGGGCTTAGGGCAGTATGTGGGTCTTCCTACCTAGGCTGGCTGTGGGATCCGTGGAGCCTCCAGAATGTCTCGGTCCACACAACAACAGACCATGGGGCAGAGGTCTGGTCCAGGCCTCAGATCCAGGAGAGGGCTGTATATTTTTCTATAAAGCTTAACCTACCATTTTTGGGATGTGAATGTGTGTGTGTGTGTGTGTGTGTGTGTGTGTGCGCGCGCGCGCGCTAATATCCTAAAAATACAAGAAGTGTGGTTGGGGAGCTGCACTTGTTGAAGACATTGGGGAATAGGAATGCAACTAAGAAAAAAAAAAGAGGGGGGGATGGAAAATCTCAGAGACAGGAAAAATACTGAGATGAATCCATTGCCAAGGCCATTGTTTTCCTCTGGCATCTTGCAAATCTGCAGCAAGAAGCACAGGAACAAAGAGAAAATGGTATCAAAATCTCACTGGATTGGGAGGGGAAATAAGAATTAATAATGATTACAGCAGCTATGACTGAAAGAACCCTGGTCACAGAAGAAAATTACACTTGAGATTTGCCCCCTCAAATTGCTTTTTGACTTCTAAATTATGCAGTCATGCAGGTCCATGAAGAAAAATCAAGCAGAAAGCAGTCACTAGGCAGCTAAGAAAAAAAGCTAAGCAGAGATTTAGGGAATCTTTACTTGGTAGAGAATTAAAAACTCCAGTCCAGAGCCCACCAGAGAAGAAAAGTAAACTCCTGAGAGAAATCTTGGGATTTGTTTTTTATTGTTTGGGATCTCATTCTTTCATGTAACTTATCTTTATCAAATCCACCCTCTTTATCTTTCCTTCACCCCCTCTTTCTCCCAATTTCATGCCCCTTATCCCATTAAACCTGCAGAATCCATTTGATTCTACCTGTATATGCATCTGTGCAGGACCATTTACTGTAGTATGGGTAGCCTCTTAGGAGCTACAGTCCTGAAGAAAATTGACTCTCCCTCACTAGTCAGTCCCTCATACAGAGGTGGAATGTCAGGAGGTCCTCCCCAACCCATAACAAAATTTTGGCTGGCTCAATTTTGAGAAGGTTTTCTGCATTTTATCATAGCCACCCTGAGTTCATGTCCGTGGTAACCCTGTTTCACTGTAGCTGGCCACTACTTCTGGCTCTTACAAGCTTTTTTCTCCTTTTTCATGGTGATTCCTGAACCTTAGAAGGAGGGAATGTGATGTGGACATCCCATTTAGAACTGGTCATTCCTTATTCTATAATTCTCCACATAGTGACTAATTGTGGGTTGTTATTATAACTGACATCTATTGTTCAACAAAAATTGTTTGAAAAAGACTGGGAGGAAAACCCAGATCTTCAGCTAAAAACATATACAGGCTAGTCTCAAAAGCAATGGCATGCATAAAAGATGTACGCAAACATAGCAAGAAATACAGACTTAAAGGAATAAAGAAGATTCTTCTAATAGCTTATACCACTTTTAGAAGACAAATAAGAAATGTCGTCCAGAAACTCTAAATTTTTGAAAATACATTTGGGTGTACTTAATGAAAAGATATAGGTCATGCCAAGATAAAACCCAATTAATAAAAAAATAATAAAAAGTAGATGAAAGAAAGTTAGTCAAAAACAATCAGACAATTGGACGTTCAGATGAGCTTTAAAGAAACTAGGATTGATGAATTCAACAAAATGTATAATAGTAAAGAGAGTATGGCTATCTTTGAATTTTCTGTTTAAGAACAAAAATATCAGATGAAAATTCTATGATTAAAATTAGAAACCAAGGAATTAAAGAAAGCTAAAAGAATTAGTGAAAAGGAACA
Source organism: Arvicanthis niloticus (assembly GCF_011762505.2). Classification (NCBI taxonomy): domain Eukaryota; kingdom Metazoa; phylum Chordata; class Mammalia; order Rodentia; family Muridae; genus Arvicanthis; species Arvicanthis niloticus. The sequence continues at coordinate 46,178,636 of NC_047664.1, read as the reverse complement.
TAAATAATCTTTTAATAATATAATCTGTGTTTAGTTACTGAGTAAGGAAATGAATATAAAGAAACAAGTAAATGAGGCATCTGGAATATGGAACACTTGTCTTTGTATGTATAACTTATGTTGCAGAACAAAGGAGAATACGGATCAGAATATTAAGAAAGCCAACTCTGGATTTTCCTAAGCCTAAGAAAGACAAGCCACACATTCAAGACTGTCCTAGAATCTGAACAACATGAATACAAAAAAAATTTGAAAATTAGAAAGGTAACATCAAAGAACATCCTTTAAAAAAATATTACCTCAGAGAAATCAAAAGTGCAGAAGTAGAAAGAGATCTGTCCTGAGTTCTTAGCAGCAATTATAAAAGCCCAAAACAGTATAATGGGATTTTATATATTAAACAAAGATTAATTTAGAATGTTTTGCTTAATAAAATAATCTTTCAAAATGAGAACTGACCAAATATTAATATGTTTTTTTTTAAAAATTAAAAGGCAAAGAACTTGTCATCATGAGACCTGTGAAGAAACACTATAGTCACAACAAGGAATTCTTCAAGCAAAAAAGGAGGGGATGAGGTGTGGAGGAAGAAGTATAACAATATGGTCACTACAGCAAATAGAAGGCCACACACACAGGAGAGAGAGGGTGGGTGCTGTGCTTCTCTTTTTCACAAAGATATATTATAAGAAATGGCACCATTTGACAATTGCATCATCTTATAAACATGACAGTGTGTGGTTACACTAAATTAAGAGGGGTACAACATCACCCCACAACACAATCTTATGGTAACACCATTGTACACACAACCTATTAGTGACTAAATAATGTGTCATACAACCATGTGTACATAAAAAAATTGAACTGTCCATCTACTGGACACATGTACAAGCATACTAAACAGTGTGATAGCAAACCAGTGTATGATAGATAAAGAGTGCCATTATAACAGTTGAGGGCTTATTCCAGCTATTAAAGAATAGTTAACGTTTTAAATTAATCACTCTAACTTGCCACATTAAAAAAAAAATGTGTGAAAAGTTTATATGGATAACTCAATGAGCACAGAGAACACAGATGATAAAAGTCATTATGCATTTATGGTTTTTTAAAATGCTTTAGAAAGATATAAATAGAAATAAACTTTCTGATACTGAAAAAGTATCCCTTTCTTTAAAATAAATCTATAGTAATCATGGTATGAAAGATGGAATACTGGTATTTCCTTCCTACTACCAAGATTTCATTGGCATTAGAAAAGAAATGATAATATTGGAGGGTTTCTCACCTTGATCAGACTTTTCTTAGGTTTCTGTGAACTCTCTGCTTGTGCAGGCTCAATCCTGGACTTTTGTCTCTGTCATTGGGGATAACTTACATCAAGAATTCTAAGTCAATTTTGTTTACCATCAATATCTGACCATTTCCTCTTCACTATTGCAGGTGGTGAGACCTGATAGAATGGAGCTGACAAACTCAAGTCTCATGCAGTATCCAACTTTACCTGGAACATCAAACAACTCATATTCTAAGGGTTCAGAACACACAAGGAAACTGTACAATCACAATGACAAACCACATGTGGCAGACAAACTACACATAGCAAAAATGTTTTTCCAAAGAAGCATGTAAACAAATAACAATAGCCAGCTGTAACAGATCATCTGAAGTAAATTCACTCCTATCCATTATATCTGGGAGGAACACAAAAGCACATTTCAAGAAAAATTCTGTTTTCAAGAAGCTGAGGTCACTAGCCTCTTGTCTTGTTTTCTTGGAGTTTTCTCACAAGCACTGAGAATTCTCCTCATACAATTTCATTCCTTTACCATGTTCTGACAATCTATAATACACGAAACACAATCTCACACACCAGGTAATATCTGTTCACTGTAGCTTACCTACATCAAGAATTCCCTCCCTTCAGCTTAGCAGAGTATTTCTCTGTCCTTAAAGCAATTTTCCATCTACTGACACCCCATGACCACCAGCAGAATTTCAGCTGTGCCTCCATGAACATATCATGTATACACATACACAACAATAATTAGTAGCATTTTTCTGAATTTATAACTATATATTTATGCAAATAAATTTGTAGTTGATGGAGAGATACCTCAGTGGTTAAGAGCTTGTCCTGCTTTTCCATATGACACAAGTTTGGCTCCCAACACACATAATCAGATAGCTCACAACTGCCTGAAACACTAGCCCTCTTCTGCACTCTCTGGGCATTCATACACATGAACAACAAACTCATAAATGTACATTTAATTTTTAAATTTTTATTTTAAAGAAGGAAATAAGTATGAAAATGGAAAGGCTTAACCAACATGAGTATAACCCTGAGAACCAAATCTGGATGACTGGTATTACCAGATAACAACTCTTGAGACAACTACCTTCTCAGTAGGAGGACTGATATGATGCAGGAAAAAGGGAAAGTAGACTATAGAAACAGACTTATGTACATACAGACTTCTGACTGATCACAGAATTTGTCCATGAAATGCACAGGCCTTTTGTGAAAGGGCATCAAATTAATTAACCATACCTATACTGTTTCCTCACATTCTGCACTAGAAAAAAATTTCAGATGCATCAGAGATCTATTAAGGATTTATAAATTAATAGTGTACAGATGGCAATACAGGACAACAACCTCTTTGGGGACTATAAACATTTCTTAAGCAGAATGCTGAAATTATTAACCATGAAAGTATCCAGACAAACTGGGCTTATCTGGACATTTTTCAAAGGAAAGTCTCAAATGGATGCAATAGTGTTCCACATCCCTATTCATAAGGAAAGCAAAAACTAGTGCCACAATGCTAAATCTCACAAAATTGACCAAACTTTTAAATCTTTTTAGTAAGCTCTATTCTAAGTATAAGCAAAGATGTAGAATTATTAACCCTTATCAGTGTTTGTAAAGATACAAATCACCTGTACTTGCTTTGGATAAAAACTGTGGAGTAGCAAAGAGGTATGTTTTCAATTTCAGAAAATATATATAACCAACTATATGTGCATATAATATATCGATATATGTTTATAAAAGCACTATTCATGATAGCTCAAAACAATGGCCTAAGAGTCTAGTAATATATCACTATCACAACACATGCACCCTAAGGCTCAGAAAATACCACAGACAAGAAGAATGGGAGAGCTACAGCAGGGGTTCTCAATCTGTGGATTGCAACCCCTTCAAAGAGTGAACAGTTCTTTCATGAGTCAAATATTTACATTGCTCCAGATGTTTACATTACAATTCACAACAGCAACAATAAGTACAATATGAAGTAGCAACAAAAATAATTTTATGGTTGGGGATCACTACAACAAAAGAAACTGTATTAAAGGCTCACAGTATTAGGAAGGTTGAAAACCACTGGAGGATGGGTGAGCTGTAAAGTATAACTTAAGGATATGACATACAGTTGCACTCATAAACTTATTGCATCTGTGGTTAGTTACATAAGAGCTTAATAAAACTCTGCCTATCACTCTTTCAATAAAGAAACAAGAAGAGTTCATGAGGCCCCACCCTTCCCTGAGGAATTACTGGCAGTTAATGGTAGCTGGGAGAGGCCTTCTTCTTCTTCCTTCTTCTTCCTTCTTCTTCCTTCTTCTTCCTTCTTCTTCCTTCTTCTTCCTTCTTCTTCCTCCTCTTCCTCCTCTACCTCCACTTCTTTAATTAGTTACACCCCAGATGCTCGCCTGCCCCCAGTCCCTCTGTAACCACTGGCTGATTAGCCATGATCCAGTAAGTAAATAACCTCCCACTCATGAGAAGCAAACTTATTAAACTGAGTAGGATACAAACAGACAGACACACACACACACACACACACACACACACACACACAACATGAAAATAAGGAGACTTAGAAGAGGTGTGTCAGTAAAAGATAGGCAAGAGTAATAGATGAAAAACAAGCAAAATTTGTTACATACAGATATGAAACTGTCAAAGAATAAAAGCTTTTAAAAAGAGTCTAAGAGGTAAATGTGTGGCTCATACCAATAATTCCACCACTTAGAATATTAAGAAACAAAGCTCACTGTGAATTCAAGGCTATTCTGGGCTACAGAGTAAGACCTTGGCTCGAAACAGAACAAAAACCAAAACAAGCAAGCAATCAAACAAACAAAAGCAGGGATTTGACTGAATGTATAAATGATGGCTTAAACATCAGCTGGCTTAATTTATCGAGTGTTTGATGACATAAGTGGTGTCTTCAACTAAAGGACCTTATCATCAGGTAACCAATAGCCTCTGGTAACAGCTTGTGATGTTTGGAAGTCCAATTCCATAGGACATCTATGTCAAGCAACTCAACAAAATATAACTCACTCATGATGCAGGGAGCTTGCTGGTGGCACAAGATGCCTAATTGGGGGACTGTCTCCTCCATTATATAGTGACTATTTAAATTCCTTGTATATATGCTTATATTGCAGAATAGTTATATGGTAGGTTTCCATATGACTGTTCAATTGCCTGTTAATGTTTGTTGGTTCTTGCCAAATTTCTCCTCTACCCTATATTCCTACTCCTCCTCCATGCTTAAGCCTTTTATTCTAGTTTTTCCTTTATCTATTTAGACATTATATTCTTTCAATTGGTGATTATTAATGCAGAGACCCACAACTGGACAATATGAAGAGAATGGGAGCCAGTGGAGCAATTGACCTTAAATAGGATGCTTTTATCAAGGCCATCTCCATGATGATCACCAATCTTCACAGAAGAGAGAGCAGAAAGATTGTAAGAAACAGAGATGATGGATGGCTCCAAGAAAAAGTGTCTTCCAGATTCAATAGGGTTGATAAACATTCAGAACTTACAGAGATTATGACAGATTGCACAACATTTGTACAAGTTCAAACTAGACAAAATTCCAGCACTGAGAAAGGGAAGCAGACAAACAAATTCCTGCCTCTAACCAAGAAGTTATTTGTAATTAATAGCTGTTAGGAAAGGGGAAGTCAGTTTTCTACAATGGCGTGACACTGAGTATGTCAACCACACTTCAGAACAGGACCCATACCCAAAAGTAGTTGGCCAATAAAAAATGGACAATAAAAAATGTGTGTGTGTGTGTGTGTGTGTGTGTGTGTGTGTGTGTGTGTGTGTGTGCTTGGATTTATATTTTTGTCTTATTTGCGTTTATTGTTTGTTTTAATTTTCTGTCTTTTAGGAAGAAATAGAGATTTCAAAATAGAGATTTTTCGGTGGGTAGGAAGGTAGGGAAGACCTGGGAGGAGTTGAGGAGGGGAAAGAATATGTTTCAATTCTATGAAAAAAAATCTAAATGAAATATAATAATAACTGGAATTTGACCTTTGAGCTTTAGTGACCTGTCACCAGATTCAAGAAATCAGTAGAGTCAAGGTATCTGCATTACATGAAGAAGGGGCATAACACTCAACATTCCAGAAAGTTCTCAAAGTACCAAAATGCTATAACTTAATGCCCAACATTAATGAGTTCACTCAGAATTTTCTTTTCTCCTCTTGGCCCCATCTCTGACTGCATCTTATGAACTTTATTTTAGCCCACTTGATTTCCCTCCAAAGGCTTATGTATTTTCCTCTCAAGAGTAAAATGTATTCCACCATATTACTTTCAATTACCATTTAATAATTTATGGAATTACTCAGCATCATACCTGCAGTATTTCAGTCAGGCCTCATTACATTGTAATGAGGTTTGATTTAGCATAGTCATTATAAATGCTGCTAAAGGTTAATAGAGAAAAAACTTTCATTCCAATGCATTTCATTTCAAGCATTTAGGAATGAAGTGTGCATCTGCCACTAGGCATGAAATTCCTATTCTCCTGTAAGCAACAGAGTATGATTGTGGCCCTTGCAAAAATTCAGGTCAACATAAGGGACTATGACCTAAAATTTAACCTTCAGGAGACACAATGAGTAGAGTTTTCCAAGGATTGTACCACATGACTTCTTGGATACAATAACTCTTCAGTCAATGCTTTCAGAATACTAAATTTTTGAGCTGCACCTAAAAGTAGAAACTTCTGGTTTCTTTGAAGATTCGGTTTTGTTATGTGATGATTTTCTAGAAAGTGTCTTATGAGAGGATGGTTTTGCTGAAGCAGACATGTGCGAGGATGTTTTGCTGAGAACAGATACATGGTGTTTTTCTGGAAGCTACCTGTAAAGTGGGCATGTGATGTTTTGCTAGAGCAGATGCTTGAGAGAACTTGTGATGTTTGAAAAGGGTATAAATATAACCCAACAAGCAGTGGACAACACTGTATGGTATTGGTTCACCTTGCCATTCTTTGCTGGTCTTATCTGGGTTTTCTGACACTGATCTTCACTGACTAAAATGCATGGTATTAGTGCACCTTGCCACTCTTTGCTGATCATCATTTATCATGACTTGATAGACAGAAACGCACCAAAGAACTTCTGGTGGTGTTCCAGCAGCTTCTTGCCATTTCCAGTCTCAGGTCAATTGGCAGAACCTCTCAGTTTCTTCTGGATCAAATTGTCACTGCTGATTTATAAACTGTGTTTCAAGTGATACTCCTTACTCATCACATCCTGTCCTTCTGTCTCTTGACTTTAGATGTGAATCTCCATTCCAATATATGTTCCCATTTTGATATGTTACTATCACCAGAGATCCAAAACAAACAATAAGGCCGCCAGGTCTCATTCTGGGTTAGACATCAAGAAGCAAACTAAACCTCTCTTTAGTTAATATGGAACCTGTATCAAATGTTTGCTCCAGTGACCCAAAGATGACTATTACATTGAAGGTGATGAGTCCAGCTTATTGGTGTCTAAGATTAAATTATTCCCTTTTCCCAACACTGACATGCTATTCCTCTCCAAATTTCTCTGTCTGTGGAGGCTGTTAGAGAACACAAGGATGGTTAGTATTCTTGCAGTCATGTTGCACAAAGCTTGGTTCAATGGGAAAATGCTGCCTGTTGTTAAAAATTAATGTTGTGATATTTGACCAGAACTGAAAACATGGACTGAAATTACATGATTTCACTGGAAGGAAAAAACATGCTTTCCAGCAATAAACAGAATATATCACATGCCTACTAAATTACGTCAATAGGTAAAGTCTACATTCCTTTCTTGTGACCAAAGCTTTCCCATGGCCTATATAATTTCTGCCTTTTACACCAGTTCAATATTTTACTCTTGTCTGGAATTTAATGGTCATCAAAGACTGAAAAGCTTGTAGTTTGACACATAAAACCCGTTTATACTCTCAGTGCCCTCCTTCCTCATTGGACTCTTTGCTGTTCCTATCTGAAGACTCAGCCCATGCAGCACTCCCCAAGTGTTCCCATCACAAACATTTCCACGATTGTCATGCTGCATGCTTATAAACAATATTCTGAAAGTGACCATGAATTCAAACTGCAGCTATGATTACCTACACAAGACCTGCACAAGATCAAGCCAGCCCAAATTCTGGCATGGAGTCTCATGCTCAGACAGAAGGTACCTTTTTATGTTAGGGCTCACTGCTATAGCTATCACAGCTGAAGCCAGAAAAGAAACTCTCAAAGTTACATTTATTGTGATTCTATGTGTAATGATGGCGTACACTAAATTAATCTTTAAGTGTCTCCAGTAGTAATTTTCCATAATGTAATAATCCATTTGTAGAACCTGGAATCACCTCAAACCTCATTTAAATTCTAATCAATGTGTGCTGGCTGGTGTTAGTTGTCAGCTTGAAAAGATCTGGAATCGATTTTGAGGAATTCTGAGCTTATTTTTAAAAAATGCCTACCTTAGTGTGTGTAATATCCTCTAATGACAGTAGGTTATAAGGGAGATCACAAAAGAAGTGTCTTGCATTTGCCTGCTTAACCTCATTCTCACTGGCAAATACATCTACATTTTGCCTGCTGCTTTTACATTCCTTCACAGATATTAAGACAAAATTTTGATTTTCAAATTTTTTTTCAAGCAAGAAATTAGACTTAGCAAATTCTCCCTTTCTTTTCTTTTTCTATAACCTTCTTTATGAGATAAAGGGAAGGGAGTTGAGAAGAAAGGGGGAAATATAGAAATATCACATGGGAATAATTTTGTTTACATTGATATGGACTATTGTATATTGATATCAATTTAAGGTTAATTCTGTTACAGCATAATGTGTGGGTGTATGTTTCAGTGCTTGTATAGGTAAGTATAAGGTTATTTTTGATACATTGGTACAAATTTTTGTGTATTGATACAGAAATAATGATATTTTGATTCATTAGCATAGATTATCATATATTACTACAAACTTAAAGGTAATTTTTGCTATAATGTTCACGTGCTTCAACTCTTTTAACGTTCCTTTGAAACTCATTTGAAAATAGAAAGTTTAATCCTAGTTCTTTTAATACCTGCTATTGCAAACTGTTAAGAATGGTTATGAAATACAAACTAGGGGAATGCTAGGGCAGTGAGGCAGAAGTGGATGGGAGTGAGGGAACCTCCTCATGGAAGCAGGGGTGAGGGTGGATGGGATGGGGGGTTCGCAGAGGGGAAACTGGGAAAGGGGATAACATTTGAAATGTAAATAAATAAAATAACCAATAAAAATTTAAAAGTAAAAAAAAGACAAAAATTTGGACTTCCAATATAGACTGAAGACAGGCATTTCTCCAGGAATCCTTTGGGCCTTCTGTGCCAGACTGCAACTGCTGATAACCCAGGATTATGAACTGAGTAAATAAGAGGCTCCCAGTCTGTAAGTCAGCCATTGTTGGGCTATCTAGACTATATGATATATAATTCAGTATAATCACTCCCCTTTGATACATATTTATTCTATCACTTCTTTTCCTCCACTGTACCCTGGCTAACCACAGACCATAATAATCTAAAGCTCAATTTATATGTTTCTTGCTACTGTAAAGTGAATCCAGTGACAGCCAAAAGGTAGGAACTCTAATCCAAGCTATTAAAAAACCTGGAAGGTTTAATATGTTGATTATATAACATTACTAATAATCTATGATGTCATGATAAGAAGATATTATTCTGTGTGTTAGAAAGTAAAATTTCAGCTAAGAGGTGCTGTTGCATACCTTTAATCCCAGAACTTAGGAGTCAGAGTGTGGAATCTTGAGTTCAAGGCCAGTCTGGTCTATAGTGAGTTCTAGGATAGCCAGAGCTATACAGAGAAACCTGTCTTAAAACAAACATACACACATACATATATACATACATACATATGTACATACATACAAACAAACAAAAATAAAATTTTCCAGTCACAAATAATTTTTTCAAGCACATAGCTAATCTCAAGTCCCAAGTCTTTGGCCATACTGTAAAGACAATGTTTTTTCCTCAACATTACATGAAATTATCACACTGCACCAAGATCTGCTAATGGCATATCTAGAATGAAAGGGAAGTTCGGGTCTAGAGCACAAGAGGTGAATATGCAATAAGAGGTGGTGAATGTTACACAAGCACCAAAGGCCCTGGTTTTAAAGTCATCTAGCCCCTGCAGCTTGTTATCGTGAGGGAAACCCTGGCAGTTTTGTAATTACCTTCAAGGTCCAAATTCCACTGTAGAATCTTAAGTTTCTCCTAGCTTCTGTCAAGATGGATGATCTATGCACATCTTCATATCACCTTGTTACTTGGCCACAGTCTTCATGTACTTTCTTATTCTTCAATATAAGACTGAGAATTTATCCAAATATTTAAGTTATACATCCTGTTTAATCAGCAATTATATCATTAAATTATGTCTTTCCTTGTTTTATTATAATCACTCAAAAGGAATGAGGTCACAGCTTCAGAATTTTGCTTAGCTAAACAGCCTCCGTGAATGTCCAGTTGCATCGCTTTCAAGTTCCACCTCTGACACTACAACATAAAACTTCAGTCTAACTCTTCGCCACTCTATACCAATAACAGGCTCTCTTCTGTACCCAATAAGATGTTCCTTATTTCCCTGTCCTTCACCATTCACATTCCTGCCATCATTCTATTCAAAGATTGAAGCTTTCTCCACAACCCTTCACCATTCTTTTGAAATCCTGGCCAAAATCACACTTAATACTGTGCTTATGGAAATAATGGATCTCACCCAGCATGCATGTTAAAATTTGTCTGGTCTCTACCATTATGCAGATTCAAAGGGGCTTACCTATTCTTAGTTCTAATGTTCTGTGACAGTTACTTTGGGATGCTATAGCTAGTTAGTATAGACTTTAAAATTGAATTTTTTTTCAGTTTAGAGAGTGGAAAGATCCATATTAATAAACCAAATATTTTATATGCAGCTCTCAGAAGAAAGGGCTTAATTATGTAGCCTAGTAGCTTAGCCTGGCCTTGAACACTTGATCTTTCTGCCTTAGCTTCTCAAGTGCTGAAATTAAAGACAGATTTGCCATGACCAGAATATACATATATTGCACATATATACATATAATATATATGTGTGTGTATGTATGTATATACACACACATATATATACATATATATGTATATATATATATTTTTTCATTAGATATGATATCCACTATGATATTCAATAGATTCAAATAGATGACAAACATGAGGGATTGGGAGATCTTTGGATACTCTTTAGGAATAATTAACTTGTGGCTGGAACATAAATAGAAAGATAATTAAATGATCTTGACTATTTTTAGATATACACAGCAGCCAGTATTTTCTGAAATAATCCACTGTCTTCATCAATAAAATTGAGGTTGAAACACTTTTTGGATTTTACAGCATTCCAACAAACTATTTTTCTGGAAGAGTAACTCTAAAGTTTTTAGCCTTCTTGAAATAAGGGTTTATATCAATGGATTATGGGTGAAAGTAGTAGGTGCCCTGTTAAGATCTGACCTATAAAAGTGTCCACACCAATCCATGTTCTCTGTCTCTCAGCTAGAAGCTAGTAATGACCATCAAGGTAACCTTGGAAACCATGCCTTCAATATGGTAAGCCACTGTCACCCCTAAATCTCTAAAATGGCCTATGGGGAGGAAATGTATCACTTATTCTCATGCTCGCACCCTCTACTGACCTGGAAGATCCCTGTTGATGCTATGTATGAAGGAAACAAATCTTCCTTACATTTTGGCTGCTACATTTTCACTCCTTTTCAGACTTAGCCCACATAAACTAACATAAGCATTATGGTATTCCGCTACTGCAAAATATTACTATTCCTTCACATCATTATTTCAAACTCTGCTCTCTGCTGGTTTAATTTTTATGACATATGTCATCTTTAAAGTCAATCTGTTTATTTTAATAATATGGTATTCCCAGTAATGCAAACGTCTCTGCTTTATCACTCTATAATTTTTCTTAAACTATAGCTTTCATCAAATCAACTCTAAATCAAGGAAATTCAGTGGTTCTTAACATCAGTTCCACAAAGTTTGCCATTATGTTATATAAGGGAAAAACATCTAATCATACCCTGTGGGAAAAGAGGCAGTTTATGAAATAGTGTAATTCCTTTTTAAAGCTAAGTAAACCAAGGTGAAGAGAGGTGACTTAGCATGACATGATTCAGGACTATCGAATAATACATCACTGTTAGCCAGGCATCCTTGAACAGAGCATTGCTGTGCACAAGAGCACTAATGTCATTTTTAAAACATTCCTCTTACAAGTACCAATATGTTTAATTTAAGGCTTCTACTCTTTCCTTATTTAATCCTTCCCAAATACTGTTCAAATGATTCTATGTAAAGCATCATCTTCTGCTGGTCTCAAATTAGAGAACCTCTAATACTGCTGTATCATCTATCATCTTCAAGCATCCCTTCCATTGGGAGACAGCTTTGTGAAGTCCTACCGCTAGCGAAGGAGCTATTGGTACTTGATGGCTGCTGGGAGAGTGAGTCAGTATCCGTTAGGAGTGATCCCTCTAAGAGGATTTTGCTCAACAGTGAAGGAATTACTGCATAAGTGCCATGCACATGTAGGCAGTACTAGGTGAACTCAGTGGGTTTTTAATAAAGAGCACATAAAATTGTGAAGGCAAATGGCAGAGGGAAATGGATAGAACTGGAGCAGAAGGAATAGGGTGATTTGAATGTCCACATTCACAAAAGCCAATATATGCATGTATAAAATTCTTAACAACAGAAAGACATAAACAAAAATAATCTGAGCCTCCTTTTCCCCCAATCTTATTCCCCTCTGCAATCAACATCTTCATGCTCTCCACTGCTGCCAGTATCTGTGTATTCTTGCTACTGCCTGGAATTTACTCATCCTCACATGCAAGTATTATTTGAAGCTAGACTGCCTATGTCATAATAAGATCTCATACTGAAACTTCCATCTCACAACAACTTTTACATTTTTGAATTCTAGATGCATACATAATAGTACTGCCTAATGGCTACTTCATTATTCTCCACTTGGTTTTGTATTTTCATTCAGAGACTATTGTGAGTTTAGAATTCTAGAAGGAGAAATGTTTTCATATTAGACACTGGGATGGAAAAATCAACAGATCCAGGAAGTAGGTTCTATTTCTTGATGTTCTACCAAATGAACTCAGAGGAGTACTTTAATATCCATGGATCTCTTATACTATACAACTCTGCCATGGGAGTAATTACACTCACATCCATACAGTTAATAATTCAACAAACTCTTGACAAGCCTCTACTAAATGCCACATATTATGCCAGCTACTAAGAATTCATTGATGACTGATTTCTCTGATAAGTTTCTTCATAAAGCCATTTGCTTTGAAAACTAGTAAGTTCTTCATTATCAATGCTGTTCAATCAGAAGGTATAGTAATATTTGTCAGAGATACTGGAAGTGATGAATATCATGGATGCCTATAGCCAGTGGAGGCTTGAAAAATGCACCATCATTTTAGGAAGTTAGAGTATTCCTTATAAGTCCTTCACTCCGGGGCCCTGGCTAATAAAATACAATCGGTACAGCCGGTTGTTAAAGAGGAGATAAACTTTTGACTTTGTATTAGTTAGCTCTGTATTTAAAAGAAACACCGAGGGCATGTGCCTCTACACCAAGTACTTACTCCTCTGTAGTCTGGTAACTCAAGATGGAGGTGTTTATGTACTTAGCTCCTAGTGAAAGCTCTCTTCCTGACTTGTACATAATCAACATCTTTTGTGCTTCACACAAAGGAGAGAAAGCGTTGCTCACTACTTCTTCATGAATGATCGTCAAATCCCATCATGTAGCCTCCACTTCCACAGCTTCATCTAAATTTACCATTGTCTCTCAAATCTTCTACCACTAAACATCATTGCACTAGTGATTAGGGCTTCAACAAGTAAATTTGCAGAGATACAAACATTCAGTTTATAACCGATATTAATAATTAACTCTAGTTTGTGTTGACTTATTATGGTTTTATACATAATAATTACAGTCAAATGCAATTTTTAGTACCTTTGAAAGCACTATATATTCCACAGACAAGTTCTGATAAAATTTGAACTGAAAAACATGGTTTGTCTGGAGCACACTTAGCAAAGAGAATTTGCTTGTGGGAAGTTGCTGAGGAGAGGTACAGACAGTGAGTGAGGAAGCCTGGAGAACAGAACTCCAATGGCCTTTCCAAACAGCTGCTGGAATCAGACCATGGCACCTCATCAGTCATTTAAGAAGCAGAAGAGGATAACAGAATGTTTTGTAAGAGTGGTTTCCATCTTTGCTCTAAGCTCAGCCCAAGCTCTAGTTGAATGAGCCTTGACTTTTTTCCCAGGGAAGGTGGCAAGACACCACAAATGTTTCTTGTGTTCTTTCTTTTTTATCATTTAAAGAGTTAGGGAAAGAATATACTTTCAGTAATTCCCAACGTCTTTTCAAAACCACAATATTAAAATTTAATCTGCTTTAGCATCTAGCATCTAGCATCTAGCATCTAGCATCTAGAAAAGCAAAGCTAGGTATCATCCTATCTGCATGGCAGAATGCCAGCCCTACATAAAAACAGGTGCCATTTCGGTCTGTGTTTCACAAATTTCTTCTCAAAATTTTGTCTCCACATATCTAATTCTGCCATTCTAACTCTTAAAACATCATCTCACTCTGCTATGTTCTATGTTCCTGTCTTCATGCCTAATCCCCATCCTAGACTACGTTCCAGACTCTCTTTGCTAGCTAATCTTATGTCAACATGATATAAGTTAGAGTTACCTGAATAGACAAAATGCTTCCATAAGAGCCAGCTGTAAGATATTTTACTATTCATGATTGACCATACAAGCTACACTCTACTCCCTATCAGAGATTCCAGGAGCATAAGAACACAGGCCTTGTCAGGGTCTTGATTGGGGTGTGAGTGTTAAGCTGAGAAACTCTGATGAAGGCAGAGTATCAAGATGGAGGAATTGCACAGGTGACAGTATAACAGCCTCCAACCAAACAGGAAGAGGATGTGAGTCATAGCAAGCAAATCTGAGAAACAATATTATGACAGGGCATTGCAAGCCCGTAAAACTCAGCTTTCCCTCATGACAGACAGGCTCTGTTATCCACCATAACAAAAGCATATCATGTGCTCCCTGTAAACCTCCAGGGAATATGTCATCTCTGATCTCCTGACAAGCTAATGGAAATTTTTCCTTTCAGTCGTGAGGAGACCAAGCTCCTTGATGTCATTCAGAGTGTGGCTATTGCTGATAAGAGCATAATTTCCCTCAGAAAATGTACTGTTCCTTCCTCTCATTTGCTGTGAGATTTACTCTAATGGGTGGTGGGGTGAATAACGATCTTCTATAATACTGCTTTAGTAGGTAGGCACAAATGAGTAAATAAAGGTCCAAGTTCAGCTTCTCAATGGCTCAGTCATCCACCCACATGTGTCACATGATGGTCCTTAATGAGAAGCAAACATGGGGAGGCTTTGTATACCTTACTCTGGGAGTCCGTTACTCTCTCTTCCAATACTTCCGGGGCTTCAACTCCATACCTGTAGATCACCTGATGGCAGTGTCTGTCTCTAGAATCTCTGTGGAAAAAGAGGAAAGTGCAGAACAATCTATGCTTGCAGTTTCTGGATGTCTTGTAACCTCTCCTGAGGATGCTACTACTCCCTCACAGAACAGTCTGGAATTCTCAGATATGCAAGTGACTCATTTACCATCCATCAGAGATGAGACTTAAATAAATAAAAAGGTACTTCGTGGGGCGGCTGGGCCTAATGATAAGCAATTATGGGAAGCCAAATGAAGGCAGTGCTTTGTGCGGGGCCTGTGAAATTGGTTAAGCAAAAAGAATAATAGCCTGTTTCAGTGATTCATCCCTTTGCTCATTTCAGAGGGAGCATTATCTCAGTTAAGTGATGCAATTAATATGAAAATGAGGGAATCATTGTTTAAGGAGATGAGGGGAGAGTGGGGAGGGGACTAGATGCCACAGTGGGAAAGAATAAGGGCCACTGAGATGAAAATTTGCATAGGTCAGTGGCAATGTGACGCCTTTAGCACACATTCAAAGCTTAGCTTGCATTGTAATACATCGTCATTAAATTCTCATTATAGTGACCTATGTCCAACACAATTCAATTTTTCAAAATATTAATGATAAAAAGTTAATTATACTAAGGTGAAAACCTTTTGTACTGAGCCCTAAAACAAAACACAGAGAGGGCATTGTGAGGCCCTTCAGCAATATGTAGGTTGAACCAGGGAGGCTAAATTTGCTATTTTATTAACCATAACATGATTT
The DNA here is from genome assembly GCF_011762505.2 of Arvicanthis niloticus. Lineage (NCBI taxonomy): Eukaryota > Metazoa > Chordata > Mammalia > Rodentia > Muridae > Arvicanthis > Arvicanthis niloticus. The sequence goes on along the minus strand of NC_047664.1, from coordinate 46,162,921 downwards.
GTAGATTGGGGTGTGTGTGTGTGTGTGTGTGTGTGTGTGTGTGTGTGTGTGTGTATAAGTGTCTACTTTGCAGATCTTTTGCAACAAAGTTGGGGTGACAAATAGGGTACTTCTCTCTTCATGCTATTACCAATTGACATTCTTGAACATAGAACAGTAAAAGAACAGAAAATTTAAAAGAGTATCTAACAAAAAGACCTGGGGGGTGGGGGTTCATCCCTTGGGCTAAATTCTGATGGCATATACATCACTAACTTACCTGGTACCTGGGCATATCATTTCATATTCACTGTACTCTGAGTGGAAAGAAAAGGAGGAGAGAGGATGTATTTTCTAGCAGAAGATTCCGTCTGGCTTCACTGTGTTCTCATTTAGCTGTGTCCTTGAGCCAGTGGCCAAACCCCTTGGAATTTCAGCATCTTCATGGATAGAGAACAGACACAAAAAGCTGTAGTGAATATTCTACCTCAACTAAAGCCAGATTTTTAACTTAAGCTAAGGAATGATGGAGGCTTATCATCCTCTTTATTTCTGTGATGTCAGAACCTTACTTCACCCACACAGGTAACAGAAAGAACATCAGTTAACCTCCCAAACTGAGTTTCCCTTTTACCCTTCTTAAAACAAGTGGGTAACATAGCTGCAAAGCATTATTAGGTAAAGAGAAAAATTAGAGATCTTTATCAGTCCCCCCCTTTGGATTTCAGAGAACCCCATGGTTGAGTAGGAGGAGGAATTATAGGGCTCAGAAGGATAGAGGACACCAAGAAACACAGCCCACAGAATTAACTAAGTAGGGCTAGTAGAGGATCACCAAGACTGAAATGGCTGTCACAAAGTATGCATGTGTCTGCATTAGGTCCTCTGCATATGTTATGTGCAGTACCCGGTGGCCAGAATGCAGAGAAACTTTCCACGACACATGATAGTTGAGACCTTCTTCATGCTGGGTGCCAGATGCGGGTCCCTGTGGCTGGAATGTAGGGATGTCCTCCACAACAGCTGCAAAACAGCAGGCCTCAATAACAAGAGAAAGTCCGTGAGTTTCCAAAATGGCTTTATTGACATGATGGATGATGGTTGAATCTGTATGTGCACCCCCATGAAACTCAGGGCAGACCTGAGTTAAATAGGAAGGGAGAAAGGGGGAGGGTCTGGTAAGAATGCTTAATTGGCTCCACCCTCTGGCCTTCAGATATCTCATTAGTATATAAATCTCTTGAGGCTGAGGACTATAGTCATGCCCTCTACCTGTACCCTTTGGGAGGGGCAACATCCTATGTGACTGAACAGCACAGGTTAATGGAATTCCATGCCACCTGTTAGGACCCTGGATTCTGGGAGCACAGCAAAATAGATGCCCGTCCCTTGCAGGGTCTCTGGGCTATTTCCAGCCAGCACTTCTACCAAAAACCAAGACCCCTTTCATGGCCCTACAGTTATGGTTGTATAGCTTAATGTTCTGGACTTCTAACAGTGGACGTAGAGCTGTTTCTGACTCTTTCACCTACTCTTGAGACACTTTTCCTCCTAGAAGGTTGCCTCATCTGGCCCTGATATGAAAGTTTGTGCCTAGTCTGATTATAACTAGTTATGCTGTGTTCAGTTGATATCCCTTGGAGGCCAGCTCTTTTCTGAAGGATAATGAAGGAACGGTGGATCTCCGGGATGGGAGAGGATGCTAGGAGAAGAAAGGGAGCAGAAAATATATTCAGGATTTATCATATGAAAGAATAAATTAAAAATAAGAGGTCTAAATCTTCATATCATAAAGTAATAGATTCCTGTTTCTCTCTACATAGCCCAACAGTGGAAAATCTTAAAATAAGGACTTGGAAGTTGAAGGATCACTCAAGCAAGTACCAGGGCAGTGAGAAGCCAAGAAAAAGTGACTAAGTCCCTTAGAAATGGAGTGAAGGTGGGCAGAGGAGAAAGCAACCTGGGTACACATGGTAAGCCAACCAGTGTTAGGAAAACATGATGATACCTCAGGCAGCTCAGATGGCATAGGGGCACAGTAGCACTCAGAATAACATGAGACTCGGATACTGAAAATAAAAGCAGCTGTGTTCCTTGAGTTTTGAGCTTTTTATAGTGTAAACACACCTGCATTGTCACTTATATAAATACATCAGAGAATACTGCTTCTTCAGTAAAAGCAGGAAATTTAATTTTTCGTGAGTATACAAAGCACACAATGATGCCTACCTGACAAAGAACTTTACCTGCCTCTGTGGCAGTAGCAGAGAATTTAACATCTGGAAGCAACATGGCCTACAGACTTCTCTGTACACATTGGGTTTCATAGACTACACAAAGCTTAGAGGACAGAGAGCATGTGAGCATCTGGGTAACAAATCAAAGAGAAAAACCAGAATGAGAGACCAGAGTGTGAGTGGCAAGAGGAGACTCTAGAGAAAGAAGTTTTACTCATTCAGTAAGCAGTGGGGAGGAGGCCATTTGAAGATAAAAAGGCATGTGCAGACATAATGGAAATGTAAAAACAACAGACAAGAAATTGAAATAGAAGAATAGCAGAGATTAGAGAACAGTCAAGTAGGAAAAAGATTGAGATCAAAACACCCTTGTCCCCATTTGGTTGCCACTTATATGCTTCCTGCTGTGACACAAAGTACTCCTGACTCCATCTGTAAGCCTCGGGAAGTAGCCAAAAACAGTAGTCATTTTGTTGTGAATCAACCTTCAACTAGCTTGACTTATTTTATAGATCAAAACATTCATAAAGACACAGGGCATTCCAGGCCAATGGCTCCTAGGCTTGGGTTAGCATACAAATGACCTAACATACACTCGCCATATCAGATTAAAGTCTTTGAATTTAGAGCTGGCGATTGGTACTTTCAACAAGCAGTCTAGATTGGTCCAGCAAATCAGACAGGAAAATACTTGAAGGAACAAGCAATTTGGAAAAGACTGTCCTGTAGACCCCAAAATGGTCTACTTTCTTGTGAGCACTAAATATATATCTGTGCTTTACCATTTTTCTAAAACATTGGCCCTGTTTACAAATACATCCATTAAATATGTTCACTAGGTATATAAATTAAGCACATACATGAATAATGGGATAGAGTTCCTGGCATTTCTCAAAGAACTGAGTGTGCTAGGTGGTTCAGGCCTGGATGCCAGAAGTAGAGTGGAATAGCAGAGTACACAGCATTGAGAATAAAACAGAGTTTGAGTTCCACAATCATTAAAGGCTTTGCATTTGAACTAAGCCCTCAAAGGATTGCAATATTTGGATAAGAAAGTGGCATTTTCTATGCTAAAGGCACAGCACAAGCACATGGAGAAATGAGAATGTCCAAGGCAATGCCAGTGGATGACAAGAATCCTGGGGTGTCCAGGCACATCATCGGAAGCAGACTACTGAGGGCCTTGAGCATCTTGCATCAGCATTAGCCTATTTTTGGTGGGCTATAGGAAGACATTGAATATGTAGAAAGATAAAAGAGAACAGAATTTAGGCTTATTGTAAGGCAAGCTAAAAATTAAAGAGTCAGAAAACTAGGACTCTGGGAATGTGCTAAGAAAATGAGGCAGACATTGATGTCCAAAAAGTTTCCTGCAAAAATTAGAAAAGAACCCTGGGTAGAGATGTGAGATACTAGTGACAGATACAACGTATTGTGGGGAGCAGAACTCAAGATGGCACCTGGCTGGGTGCCAGACGCCACTGGTGTGTTGGCTAACCATTTCAGGAAGCCTGGGTGGCACATAGGCTAGGCTTTACTGCTCATGCATTTTGCTTGTTCATCTTTATGTAAGATCGGGCCATGTGACGTATGTGCTCAGCACCAACCAAGAATGACCACGTGGCAGGTTCTGATTGGAGAGGACACAGAGATGTAAGGGCTGGGAGCTAGAGCTCAGGGGCCTTTGGCGGTACTTCAAGGTTCCTGAATAAACTGTGTTGGGAAGGAGATCCCGTGTCCGTTGTCTTCTGTCTGCTAGTCAGTTCAGGAGGTGACAACGTATAATGTTGTGTAAATGCTGAGGTATAGCTTTCCACAACAGATGACTATTGGAAGAGGTGGAGGTAAGAACGGACTTATTTTCTTTAAAAGGCTGGCCACTCAGGGTTTGACAAGGCTACACTAACTATATGGAAAATACAAATTGGACTTTTAAAAAGTCCAATTTGCATTTAATGGGGAGGCCACAAGAGAAGGGACAGGGAAATAGGGGTGGGGAGGCCAAAAGAGTAGGGGGCAGACCTGGGAAGAGTGGGTAGTAAGGAGGATCAGGGTACATTATATGAAACATACAAATAATCAATTAAAATATTCCATTAAAATAAAAGAATGAGTAGCCAGGCAGTGGTGGCACATGCCTTTAATTCCAGCACTTGGGAGGCAGAGGCAGGTGGATCTCTTAGTTTGAGACTAGCCTGGTCTACAAAGTGAGTTCCAGGACAGCCAGGGCTACACAGAGAGACCCAGTCTCAAAAACAACAAGAAGAAGAAGAAGGAGGAGGAGGAGGAGGAGGAGGAGGAGGAGGAGGAGGAGGAGGAGGAGGAGGAGAAGAAGGAAAAGAAGGAGGAGGAAGAGGAGGAGGAAGAGGAAAAGGAGGAGGAGGAGGAAGAGGAAAAGGAGGAGGAGGAGGAGAAGGAGGAAGAGGAGGAGGAGGAGGAGGAGGAGGAGGAAGAGGAGGAAGAGGAGGAGAATAAGTAACTGCTTTCAGGCTGGAGAGGAGCCAATATGATCCTCTTCTCATTTGTCACTTAGAAGAGGCATGTCTGAGTGTCAGTTTCCTCATCTGTCAAATGACATTAGTGTGCCCACTAATAATCCTCCTGAAGACTATTATAGCATAGGTCATGAGGGCAATCAGGGAATGTTTCAGTGGGGCCACTGTGAGGCTGAGAAGGTCTCTTCCTAAGGAAGGGAAGGCAATAGGAGACAATCTGTAGATGAGTGACATTAGAGTGACATTCTCACCTTCTCTAAAACCTTTCCCCCTCTCAGCTGTTTAAAGCTCTCATTAAGTCAGCTGCACAATTCAAGCATCCTTAAATCAATTGCCCATCAGGGTCTTTGTCATCTTAGGCTTTAAGCTAACCTACACTACCAATGAATAGGTCTCAGATCATACTTCCCAACGAAGCACACATTCCAGCAGCAGGGCTTATTTAGGAAGTGACATAAAAATCTACATCTTACCCAAAGCTTGATGTCTCCAGGCAAATGGGTGAATGATACAGATTTTCCTCTGAGGAAAAGGTGACACCTTCTCTGACAAGCAGAGAGGAAAAAGTACAATATGTAGATCTGTGAGGACAAGACTGGGACTATAATGCTGAAGATATATTTTTGTTCTTTTCCTTCAGGCAAAAAAGGCCATAAAAAGAGTCATGATTCAGCGCTTCAGTGACGTGTGTGAACCCATAGGGGCCTTCAGCAGCATTTCCTATGGAGTTCTTCTCTTGCTTTCAGTTCATCTTTCTCCCTCATCTGCTTCCCAGACCCCTGTCAAGATCCTCACTCAAGGCCCCATCATGATTCATTTATATGTGAATACCATACAGAATCTTCAATGTCCAAGTCCCCACTCACCCAAACAGTGATTTCTAGCTCCAAAACCTGTTTGTTCATTCTTGTTTGCTCTCTGAAAAACCACAGCCAAGATCAGAATTCTATCCTCTACTCCTTACTTGCAATTCCAAAGTTGAACCTGCTTGCAGGATCATCTCCATTCCAGAAGTTGATCTCTAATGCTGAATGACAGATGCTTGTCTGAGAAGAACAAGAGGTCACCTGCATCCACAAGTCCTGAGTCACATCCTGGAACTTAGTGCCTCACTATAGAATCTCATACCTCAGCTCAATGTGAGAATGAAGGTCGGGAAGAACAATCCCCACATCCAACCATTACACAGGTAGGTGACATCCAACAAATTTCTGGTCTCTTTGTGAAGAGACCAGAAAACTGGGATGTTAATTAAGCCCATTATATTCTGTACTAATGAGATTAATTGACTTATGCCTAGTTATAAGCTCACTCTCCTTTGTTCTGCATTGCTAATCATACTCATTCATTTCTGTAGTTGCTAAATTATAAGATACACTATATTATGATTAAAAAAGATTTTCATGCCTTGTGCTAAGCTGTGCAATGGAAAGTGTAATTTAAAGTGGTAAAAACATTCATGAGAAAGGCAGCACCAGACTCCCTCATTTGTGGTTCTTACTTACCTGGACAAGAAACTCTGACAAAGAAGAATGACTATGACAGTTTGCACTCTGCTGCTTTCCATTGCCTCTGGGCTTTAAGGTGCTCTCTCTCTCTCTCTCTCTCTCTCTCTCTCTCTCTCTCTCTCTCTCTCTCTCTCTCTCTCTCTCTGAATGTTCTGGATCAAGTTATGGATCCAAGATGGTCCAAAATCTATTTTTCAACCACATGTCTGGGGCCACAAACCTTTGTAGCTCCCAAATATTATGCTCAGAGACTTTTCTTCAAAGAGAAAAATTACCACCACCACCATTTTCAATATGCCTTGCATCCTTAAAATTATATATAGATGAGGTAGAGGTATCCTCATTTCTGTTGGGTAACATGAATCAAATAGCACCTACAAGCAGCACCTACCAAATGCAATCAATTCCTGTGAGTTGTTCATGGCATTAACTTTAGTTTTACCTAAGCCAAAAGTTTTCCATAGTCCAATATACCTGGTTAAGGGAAGTCCACCCCCAGACCAGTTTCTACCATCTAAGCAAACTTCATCTATTTGGTTTGGGAGAAACAGAAACAATCCAGCATTTCACTCCTTGCTGTTCACAGGGTAGTAGTCTTGCCTTCCAGAACCATTAGGAACCATTGTTCCAGTAATCACAAACATAAGTACACATCATTCTCACACATAAGACAATAGCAATGGGGAGAAGTTATCTTAGCAGCTAATAGCCGAACCACTGTGAAAAACTGAATATGTTTATTTTACAAGAGGAAACAGATCACACATTTTAGATCTCAAAGACTGTACCCAAGTTGAAATATGATGTTTTCTGTGACACCTTCTAAACATATGATGGAAAGAAGAATGCCTATGAGTTCAAGCAGCTTCCCTTCTTTCTCCTTCAACAGATTCAGAACATCAAGTCTTAAGTTAGGGTCCTTGATACATTTAGAACTGACTGTGTGCAAGGTGAGCCACGAGAATCTAGATTCATTCTTCTCTGTGCAGCTATTGAGTTTGCCCAACATTTGTTGAAGATACTCTCTTTTCTCCAATGAGTGTTTTCAGCCTTTTTGTCAAAAATCAGGTGGCTATAAGTACATGGTTTTATATCTGGAACTTTAATTCTATTCCATTGGTTGTTATTTCTGTTTTTGTGCCAGTATGATGCTGTTTTTGTTAATATAGCTCTGAAATATAATTCGTAATCAGGGATGGTGATACCTCTGGGCATATTGAATATTATTCTTTGATTATTCTTGGTACTTTTTTGTGTTTCCATGTACACTTTAAGACTGGGTTTTATTTTTTTTAATTTCTATAAAGAACTGAACTCTAATTTTGATGAAGATTGTATCACTTTGTGTATTGTTTTGGTAGGATGGCCATCTTCAAAATATTAAATCTATCAATTCTGGAGCATCAAAGGCCTTTCTTGTGGTATTTTTTAACAATTCATTTCTTGAGAATCCTACAATTTACATGGCAGATATCTTTCTTTTTGATGATTATGTTTATTCAAAGGTATTTGGGGGAGCTATTGTGAATAGAATTGTTCCCTTCATTTTGTTGTTACTATGCTTACATTTGAATATACATATAGGAAAACTATTCCTTACATATAGGAAAACTATTGATATTTTATGAAATTATTCATTCTTAAGGTTAAAGCATGAGATTCCAGGAGAAACAGCACCTGTTACTCTTGTAATTGACATCTCTCAGTTTTCAGAAAATTTTCAGTTGGTCTCCAACATGTAACAGAGAACAGAGAGAGTATAATTTAACTTTATCTCATACTTTCATCATGGGATGATTTCCAGTTAGAACATGCATTAATTCATCACTAAATCAAGGACATTTGACTCTTTCCAATCTCTCACAGGAAATCACACAGGAAAGTAACTCAGAACACTGAACCTCTGTGAACAAGTGTCTTCATGTCCCATTAGATAGTTTTCTGTCTCTATAGGATTAACTCTTTGTTATTTCCCTTCAGTAAGACTTTTAAAAATGGAAAGTGACATGGTTTTTAATACACGTTTTTCTTCCCAAGGAAAAGCCTTGAGCTTTTTCATTCTATTTTAGTCAAAAATTCCCAATACAAAGCCTTTAATAGAAACATGTAGTTGAATGAAGAATCCTTCCTTAATTATGCTACTTCTGTTAAACCTTATATATACAAACACACATGCACACACACACATATAGAGAGAGAGACATGCATACACAAACATGAGCAGACATACAGACACACATACACACACACACATGCGTACACATACATGCTTGACATGCTTGGCTTTCTTAGTCATGATTATACTCTTGAACTAAGTAGACAATATAGTTCACTTTTGAGGGGTAGCTGGCATTTGCAATACATGGATATTAGCTAGCTGTTCCTGTATGCAGGCTTAAAAAAGGTAAGGCAGGTAAACAAAATTGACTTTAAAAGATTTTCCTGGCACTAGTTTGGGCCACTCAGCTCTCATCCACGAGTTGTCAGATGCTTCTTCAAGGGAGGATTTTCTATCAAAAGCTTACATGAAACATGACAAGATCAGCCACACCAGGGTGAGATTCAAACCTATGACCTTATAAAGCCAAAGCTCTCACCCTCTCCCACCTGGCTGCCTCCCAGGTACCAGGAAAGTCCTCTGGCTTTCTCACACTAGCTGCTTCTGAAAAGTGTGGTGTAGTCACTCTGCTGATCTCCAGGTGGTGAGGAGCCTTCTCCACATCTACCTTCCTGTTATCCAGTTAACAATAACAGGAAGTGGCTGTCTTTCCTTTCTGAAAACGTCACAGAGCCATCTTCATAGAGAAAAGGTGATGCTGACATTCTACTTTGCTTGTGACTCTCAGGAGAACATTTAATCCCTCTAAGCTGGTAGTTATTTAAAAGGAACCAATCTTAGGTCTTGTCAGTAGTGACAGCCAGCACTTTGTCTTATGGGTCTGAGTGTGGGCACCTTTGCAATGGAGAGAGAAAAAAAACTAACTTCTGGCACTGAAGAAGCAAATTCACTCTCTGTGGTTGTTATTCACTAACATTCAAACATAAGTATTTTTTGCATCATTTATAGACAAAAAAAAATCCCACAGGTTCCTCTCTCCACAGATGAATTCTAAATCCCTCCCCTAAATGAAATATTGCAAAATTAACAAATATTAAATCATAAGAACTACAGTCATTAATTGATAACTATACAGATGGTGACCTTGATGATTTTGTTGTGTTTTCAAATGTCCCCTAATAAATCTTAGTATATAAAATCACCCTCACTTGAGATAAAAATCTGAGACCAAATCATAGACACAGGTACTAAGGCTATTCTGAGGATAACTTGAAGGCCACCTCTGATAATTGTGGGGTAAATATAGTGTTTGGAGGCTGTCACAGGATGAGCCACAAAATGACAGCCAAGCAATGTTTCATTTTTCTTTTATATTTTGCTTTGATTATGCACCAAATATTTGGGTTTCCAGGATGGTTGGCCAGCCCAGACATCTGTTTCACCTAAAGGTGGCAAACAATGTCAGCTCCCTGGGGAGGATGCTTTTAGTCTGTGTCATTCCCTGAGTAGTGTTAACAGTAGAACAGAGCCGAGCAACAAGTAGGTGTACAATAAATATTGCTGAGTATTTTAACAATAGGCAGACATACTTAAGTTTCACATTCTTACATACACTGGAGAATTCACCTATGCCAGTGAGCTGAAGAATCCCATAACATGGGTCAAAATGGATAAATTAACAAAATTAATGATTAGAATTCCAACTGAAGAACAAATTTTACAATATCTTTCTTATACATGGACTCTAAAATAGATGATCTAAAGAAAATTACACATAGTTCAAGTAGGCACAAATTTTGGCAGTACCAGCACACACATGGGTGCCTACACACACACACACACACAGAGAGAGAGAGAGAGAGAGAGAGAGAGAGAGAGAGAGAGAGAGAGAGAGAGAGACTGATTCTGACTGCTGAGTTGGAATGGCTCTTTTACATTTTTGCATCTAAGATAAATGCCTCCTTTTTTCTCAAGCATTTGAATTTAACTGTAATTATTTTTAGTGATGCTTGCTGAAATGGGGCTTTAAATTTACAAAATATAAACATAAATTTTTTCATTAATTAAAATTGAATGAATCATATTTAACAATTAAATTTTCTTAAATGGGCTAGTAAAACGGCTCAATGGTAGTAAAAGTGATTGCATCAGAGGCCTATTTACCTCAGCTTGATCTCTCGACCTACAAAAACATTGGACAGATCTATTCCCACAAAATTTTCCCTAAAACACATAACACACATAACACACACACACACACACACACACCAAGTATGTTAATAAGTGGTCTTAAATACCCTCAAATTTACTTAATTAAATCTTCCTAATTTTAACTTACCGAATGGAGACTATTTGAGAGAAGGGGTGGGACAAGGAGGAGGAACAGAGGCAAGGGAGTATGAAGGGGCATAATGTCAGCTATATAAACAGTTCTCAAAGAGGCCCATTATTTTGTATACCTGCTAACCAAATAAAAACTATAACATTTTGGCAGTGACATACAGGAATGATAGGTGTGATGCTCACAAGTCCTTTAAAGCTTCCTTCCCTAGGACAATAGTACACAGGCAAAAACCATCCTGTTCAGTGGAAACACTCCTGTAAATCTAATAAAATAGAAACAGCAGTGATACAGTAATTCTTAACCACTTATATACTCAAATATTATTATTAACTCAAGATTCTTTTTTTTTTTTAAATTTAAGATGGGTTCTTTAATTTGAGATCAGTTGCATGTTGTTTGCTGAATGCCTACATCCATGTGTTGAGACATGGCTCATCACCATATATAAATAATACAACACTTCCAGGTTATAATACACAGATCCCATTATAGAATTGTGTTTTGACGTTGCTTTGGAATAAAATAAACTGGTTAGAACCCCTGCTACTACATCACTTGCTGCTAAAAGCCTTGGGATTTCTTCAATCCTTTGTGACTTTGTTCTTCTTTTACTTAATTCAATGTTGTCCAGCTCAACAGCATGAGCAGTTATCATCAATAAAAGATATGTACCTTGTTATTGTCACGTGGTTCAGAAACATCACAGATGATGATCAGCAAGCTAATGCTCAGAACAGTCAAGACAGTAGTATCCAGATAGCCCAAATCAGCACCGCTTTCACTCTTTGTTACAGTTGAGGGGAACACCAACAGAAGAATTGTCTGGATCATACCCACAGAGGTGTCCAGAGGCTGCTGCCTTGTTTCAAAGAGACATGGATACAGTTCAAGCTGGCAGTAGAAGTTGGTAGTACTCATGTACGAAATATAAGAGGTTTCCACAAAGATGCCAACAAAAGGTACAGTAGGTAATTGGTAGCAGAAGCCCTCCCCACATTGAGGCTTCAGAAAAATCAAGGGAACAAATTCTTCGGATATTTAAAAATATCAGAAAAATATTAGACCTCATTTCACAAGCATTAACTTCTATTTCTTATTCCATTAAAAGTTTTATGAGGAAACCCACTGTATCTAAAATTTTCCTGCAATATTCCATCTTACTCTTGGCACCTACAACTTCCTCAGAAAATAAAAAGGTTCAATGTCAAAATAAAGAGAGAGAGAGAGAGAGAGATGCCTCCTTGGCTTCATCCTAGTCAAGACCCCGCCCTAACTCTTTACCCAGTAAACCTAGTCTTTTTGTCATCACATCCACTCCTCCAATCTGCATTTCTACACACCTTGCCTCAACTTTTATCATGGATAATATAGTTTTCTTTTTCATTTTGATCATACACTTCACAAGATTTAGAATGTATTCCGTTCCTTGTCTAGCTCTTTCTCAGTCTAAAAATCAACTCTCAAGTTTTACAGAAAGCTTGCTTTGAACTTTCAGGTTCATTCAGGTCACCATAAAAAAAAAAAAAAAAAAAAAAAAAAGCACTTCCCACATTGTAAGATAATTATTACTTGCATTACTGTATCTGCAGCTCTTTGCCCCCAGGTGTCCTGCTTGCAGACCTGGACATCCCTGGCAGTGGTTAGAATATGACAGACGAGCAAATACATGTTTAGTCAACACAAGGTCCAGACAGACACAAAACTGGGAAAAATCAGTCTTTTCAGCTTGAAGTAAACAGGTATTTCTACAGAACCTTCTTGGTAAAGGGACACAAGCTAAGCCTCTCACACCAATCATCTGTAAATGTCTGTAGAACACTGAGACATTTTGAGAGTAGATGTTACACCAGAAGGAAACATTGTGTGTTAGATATTCTGTCATCGAAGCAAAGACTCAAAGGCTACATTCCAGAGTCACCCAAAGGTACTTAAGTATTCTTATTAAGTGCCCAATATGTGATTACAGAACTGGCCCTAAAGGTCCCCACGTGGGGCATGAGAGTGGCTGCCTCCAGTGGATGAAATGGCTGCTTTGCTGTTTCTCACTTCACTCTTTCTCACTTGTCGTTCCATAAGCCTTACTGTCACTTCTTCCATCACTCTGCAGCTGCTCGGCTTCCTTCAGACCACTCACGTGCTGGAGACCCCAGTGGTGTGCTATCTGCACAACTTCCTCTAGCAAGGAGTCTTTTCAAAGGATGATTTCTCGTCAGTTTATGTGCTGTGGTTGCCAAGGTAGGGCTTTCAGATAAAACACAAGCCACTCTGTTAAATTTCAATTGTGCTGAGCCTATGTATACTAAAACTAGTCACATTTTATAATTGCTACTTCTGGAAATTCTAACTCCATTTAGTCACTTCTGTTGGTCCTTGTAAAGGTCTGTTCAAAAAAAAAAAATAGAGAAAGCAAATGATCTGTGAAAGGTGACCAGGAAAATAGAACTGAATTTCTCTTTTCTTTTTCTTTGTCTGCATGCTGTTTGCCTCCTCAGTGATGCACATGTGACTAGCACTCACCAAGGGTGTGTGACTGAAGGGGGTACACCATGATGTCTGTTCCTCTTTTGAGTTAAAAAAACAGCATTAGAAAACAAAAGATATTTCAAATTTAAAGCTGTTAGGGAAAGACAGTATCACAGAATATAGAAACCAAGCCAGGATGTGGCTTTCATAAATAACTTATTATTTGTTCCCTATGTAACGATAGTTTAAGACCTAATATAGTAGCCCAAGATTATATTTCTATCTTTCTCCTTCACAATCCTCAAAGCTAATTTCTAACATTAAGTTTATAGCATGACCCTAAATAGCTGCTGGGAAGGTAGCCATGACATTCACATACCATGAATGTAACACATTAAGTGGATGAAGATTAAGATAATTTACTATTTTTCCTTTAGGTGGATGTCAGAGAACAAGTTACTAAAGTAGAGTCTTTACTTTTACCATATGGGAATTGAACCCAGGTCGTCAGGCTTGGCAGCAAGCCCCTTTACTTGCTAAGTCATCTCATTGACCCACACATGGCATCTTACATCTCCTTGGCTCAGACTGTGTCTCCTGATCACTTCTAGGAATAAAGGAGCTGGAAATGCATCATTAAAGGTGCCCTTGGAAAGCTTCCTCTTACAGGCGGAAGAGAACGGATTCAGGGGAGCAATGAGCCTCCTCCAACACAGGCTGAGTGAAGCAGAGGGATTCCTGCTCTGCCCTTTGGGTTACTGTGCTGTCAGACTGACCTTATCACCAGTGTCATTTCTGGGTGAAAATATGGGGGAGTACCATTCTGTTAAAGGGCTCAGAGGCTTTCCATGCCCTTTGTCTTATGTGTGCTTGGACAAGTGCTCAAACAGGAGGGGTTGGGGAATGTTGAATGTATTCTGATATGTTTCTGAGATTTCTTTCCCATGTTGAAGACATTGAACATCATCCACAGAAGATATAAAAAAATCTTACAGGTAGTTTCTATTGTTTGAACCACATAGAAACAGAAATAGTATTTAGGAGGTATCAGAGAGTTATAAGAAAGCTAAGTCAAAAGAGATGTGTGGTTATTGTTTCAGCACACCCAGAGAGCTCAGCAGACTAAAAAGTAGTTACTTGGGCAAGATAAGGTGTAACTGCATAAATCCCAAAACAAAACAAAACAGGAAGATGGACCAGTATGATTTAGTAGCAACAAAATGCCTCATAAGCCCCAGGGATCTACAGTAGCAGAGTAAATTGAGGGGACTGCTTTAGCGTCATGACTATGAGACATCTTGTGACAAGGACATTTTTTTTTAATCTTTTCCTGTGTTAGCAGGAAGAGAAGACTTCAGAGATGGAAGCAGAAGTCATTCTGTTGCACACACATCTGTCATGATGGTGTCCACAGTTTAATGCTTGATGCCTTAGAGGAAAGGGGACTGAGCTGAGATTTGAAAGGTGACCTATTTAACATTTTTATCAGTCACTTGGGTCACATCTGCTTATCAGATTTGGAGGTTGCTCTAGGTCTGACAGAGGTAGCAAATACAGTGACTGGCAGAATCAGTCAAGAATGACAATGGGCCAGTGTCAGACTATGGAGGAAAAACAGATTAAAGAATCTCATTACAAAATGATAAATACCTGAGATATATTGAATGGTAATTAGCTCAACTTAGCCATTCCACCAAGTATGCATGGTTTGAAATTCTAAGTGGTACATGATAAACATACATATTTTTTATCAATTGGAGTGAAAAATTACTATTAAAAATGAATAAAATAGAGTAACAGGAAGTCTTGAAGGTGAATTAAATAATTCAATGTCTTGGCAGAGATGAGAGCTGGCACTTTGGATTTTTAAACAACCCAAGTTTATAGTGGGTGACAGCCCACAGTGGTGCTTCATGTATTCAGGGGACAGTTGGCTGCCCTGGGCTGCGACTAACTGGCATTTATGGCTTCTTCTCGAGAAATGTGTTTGACATGGGCTTTGTGTGAATTCATGTAGAGTAGGATTTAAGTTTATGTTACTTGTGGAAGGGGTATGGCCCCTGCTAAAATCACTTATAAAAGGCTAAAAATAATAGCAAATGTCAATATATTGATATGCATGTATATATGTATGCATGCATATATGCATATATATGTATAACATATATACACACATCATTTATATATATATATATATATATATATATATATATATATATATACACATATACATTCACACATATGTATGTCCTTTTTTTCTTTATTTTCAGAAAAACAACTTAGGAAATGAAATCAGACTTCTAAGGCATTTTTAGGGAGGCAGAATCAAGAAGGCAGTGGGATTGGAGTCCCTAATGGTATTGTGTTCTGTGAGCCTGCTATGAGCTGTTTCCTAAGGTAGATCTCCACACTGGAAGCTCTGCATCCCTGCCTTTGTCAGGCTGCAGGTAAACATTTACAGGTCTAGAGAACCTTCTTGTTTTTGTGGTGTCTTGGCAGAGTTCTCATTGGTCTTTTTATTGGTCATAACATACTATGCCTCTGAGGAAGGCACCTTTTCTTCTATCACCCAAAGGTGCTAACCTATCCTGCTATTTTCTATAAGGTCTCAGAATGGCATGGGAAGCAGAACTTGCATTGGAGGGTTATGCTCATGAAAGCTTCTTGCTAGATATCCCGCCCTATCACTGACCTATGCTCTAGGTATTTTTTGGCCAGAAGGGCACCTTTTCTCGCCCTCCAAATCTGGTGCCTTTTATACATGGATTCCCAGATGCCTTCAACTAACTGCCTGGAATGAATGCCAATAACCTGAAACATTTGGCTTTGACTCTCCCACCTCCTCCTTACCCAGTGGATAGCCACCTGTGTTCATTCCCTCACCCAAAGGGATTCCTCCTTCCAGGCCTTGTTTATCAATGTTGTCACACCTGCCCTAGGAGATCACTAAATTAGGCAAGATTCCAGTAAGAAACAGATGGCACACTCATATTTGAGTGATTTGGAAAGAGATCATTTACAAAGCTGGGAGCAGGGCTGAGCAGGGCTTATAGAGGTGCAAGGAAGGCTGAAATGACTGAGAATTATAAAATCTGATTGCCATGATAAGCTTGAAAGAGTGAGTTAGAACAAACTTATAGACAGTAGTGATGAAAAGACCTCTATCAGGACTTCTGGCTGTCACAGAACTGGCTTGTTCCAACCCCATGCTGGTGGTGACTAATGCCATTCTTTTTGCTCAGTTTTCATCAATACTGAACAAATGCAGTTGGAAGTCAATGAGCAAGAGCCTAGTGGTGTGGGCAAGGGAGATCACCTTTCCCGGGGCATAACAGGACAGACAATGTTGAAGAGAGAACTTCAAAAGGCAGATAGGTAAATACAGAGAAACTCTCATTGGCTGGACTTTGCTGTCCACAGCTTTAAGTCTTTGATATCTTACTTTGCACATAGTAGGTTTGCTATAGTTTCCTTCACCATAAATTTCTCTGCCATGAGGGTCTGGTCTGTGACTTCTAGATTTCTGTGCTTAGCCCTGTGCATGAAAGGGTTTTATCGATGCTTATGGAATGACAAGTGAGAAAGAGTGAATGGATGAAACTAGAAAATATTATCCTGAGTGAGGTAACCTAGACCCAAAAGGATATGCATGGTATGTACTCACTGATAAGTGGATATTAGCCAAAAAGTACAGAATACCCAAGATACAACCCACAGATCATATGAACGTTAACAAGCAGGAAAGTCCAAGTGAGGATGCTTCAATCTTACTTAGCAGGGGAAACAAAATGATCATGGAAGTAAAGGGAAGGAAGGACCTTAGTAGGAGGGGATAGGAAAAGGGGTGACAGAATCAGGTATCGGGGTGGACAGGAGAGAAATAACCCAGAGGACCAGTAGAATGAATGGAAATATGTAGCTTCTAGGAGTGGGAGGGAAACTGGAAGGTGAGAGACTCTCAGGACACAATTGGAATGCCCTAAGCTAACATGCTTAACACTGGGGAGAAGGAACTCAAAGAGTCCACCTCCAGTAGATAAACAGGGCCCCAGGTGGGAGGGACAGGGTTACCAACCCATAGTCAAAATTTCTGACCCAGAATTGTGCCTGTCTAAAAGAACTGCAGGGACAAAAATGGAGAAGAGGCTGAAGGAAAGGCTGTCCAGTGACCAGCCCAACTTGGGATTCATATCATGGGGTGATGTCAAAGCCTGACACTATTACTGATGCTATGCTGTATTTACAGACAGGAGCCTAGCATGGTTGTCTTCTGGGAAGCCCTACTAGCAGCTGACTGAGACAGATGCTGATACTTATTCCCATCCATTGGACTGAAGTCTCTGGACCTCTATGAAGGAATTAGGGGAAGAATTGAAGGAACTAAAGGGGAGGGCAACCCCATAGGAAGACCAGCATTCTCAACTAACCTGGACCCCTTGGACCTCCCAGAGACTGAGCCACCAACCAAGCAGCATATACATGCTGTTACAAGGCCCCCAGCACACATATAGCAGAGGACAGCCTGGTCAGGCCTCAGTGGGCAAAAATGTGCCTAATCCTTGAGAGACCTGAGGCCCAAGGAAGGGGAGAGGAAAGGAGGAGCACCCTCTGGGAGGCAAGGGGAGAGGGAATGGAGTGAGGAACTGTAGGTAGAGATTGGAAGGGGGTCAAAGGCTGGAATGTAAATAAATAAAATTTTTAAGGTATGTTAAAACTGAAATTTCCTTTTAAAATGCATATGGATGGGGGTTTGACATGGAAGGGATGACCATGTATGGATCCTAGGATCAACATTAAAATAGTAGGCATCTTGTGAACTAAGCATCCACTGGTACTGTTAGAATTAATTTCTGTCTGCTGTTTGGGAGTCCTGACAACTATTCTTTATGCATCAGTCATTCTATAGAGAATGAAGATGTTGTCCACTTTGCTCACTTGAATCAAAGTGAGATCTGCAGATCCTGAATCAGGTTTGTCGTCATCAGCAGTAACAAAAGACCTAGGGAAAGAGATGGGAATGGATCACATTCTAACACAGAGAATTGCTCCCCCACATTATCCAAGGTGATTGATGATTAGGTCTTGCATAGCACCCGGTCACATTTCTTCACTTGCCTAAGGTAAGTGAGCCCCATTCAAGAAAGAAAGTGGGGGCCCCTTTTAACCACACTTTGAGGCAGTTGTGAGTCAGACAACTGGGTTTCAAAAGATGAAAGAAAAATAAATTAAACTCCCTCATCTGGAAAATAAATACCAAATAGCTAGAGATCCTGTGCTCTGCATGAATGAATAAAGGAGGTTTAATTCTTTAATTACTGCCTCCAGTCTCCCTGTGGAGATAAAGAGCAAGTTGGTAAAGGAAGATAATCAAGCCATAGAGCTCTGTGTCTCCTCCTCAGCTTCTTTTACTCAATGAAATAACACAAATATTTGTCCTAAAATGAGTATTCACTTCTCCAACATGGAGGCAGAATACAGATGGAGATGATGGATGTGAGTATATGTGTAGATTTGAGACATTGTTTCTCTGTCTCTGAATCTCTTCTCTATGTCTCTTTCTGTTTCTTTCTCTCTCCACCCTCCCACCTTCCCTCCCTGCTCTCTTTCTCCGAGTGTGTGTGTATGTGTGTGTGTGTGTGTGTGTGTGTGTGTGTGTATGCACACACAAGCACTCCCAACACCTAGTCCTAACTATGCTTAACTCTGCATGAGACAATAGTTTCATCTTGACCTCTTTATTCAGAACAGGTCCATTGGATGGTGACTATGAAAGAAACAGGAGTGTAATGTAAATACAGGGAAGCAAAGAAAACCAGGAAATATGGAATGGAGGGGCAAAGACTAATACTAATAGGAAGTGAACAATTAGGTCTGCCAAGGCCATTAAGATGGTATCTCTGCAGTATTATTTCTCCTTTATATTTCACACAGCACATCCCCCATTTTAAGAAATTTAATATCTCAAATAGATTGATCACTTATATTTTAAAAATATGTCTAATAAAATTTTGTGTAATAAAATATGTCAGTTTATATTAATCAAGATACTGATTAAGAAAGAGTTTATTTCCCAATTTTGCATTCAAATTTTTCATTGTTACTTTTTGTGTTGTTAGAGTGGATTAACATAATTTCAACTAAAATGCATCATTCATTTGGTCAGTGGTGGAGGCCTGTAAAAATGTGCCTGGCTTTGTTGGGCACTGTTGGGATACACAGGTAAACAAAATATTTAAGAGAAAATACAGGCCCCTGCAGAGTATGAATTCTAGTGAGAACACAATGAAAACAAAAATTAGCAAAATAAAAGTGATATCCAATTATGTATTACACAATAAGTCGTGTTGTAAAAAGTAAAGAAAGGTATCCATCAAGTATGCAGGGTGGTATGTGTGAGAAAAATATGCTGTGACCGAGTGGGCAGCATAAAACTTATGAGGGATGAGCTACATGGAGGAGGTTGCTGTGATCCATGCAGGCAATATCCAGAGGGGAGCACCATCCATAGGTTAGAACATTGAGGTGTCATGAGAGTACACGTGGAACATTCCGAGTGTCTGCACTCTGAAACAGAACTGAAACAGTTGGTCATGATGTAGAAAAACAACAGGGCTAAGACAATTGTGCTGGGTCATGGGAAGACACTGGGCTTTACTCCATGGAAATGGGAGCCTTTGAGTGTTCTACTCAAGAAATGACCTCACAAACACATTATTTCCAGTTGTTTCACTTACTATGAGTTAGCCACTAGAATTTTTAGAATACTGAAATTACTGGAAGCATCCTCCTGATCTACCTGCCATCTACAGCACAGATCTAAGAATGCAAGTTGTCACCTATTATTCACAGAGTTGAACTAGCTGCTTGCCATCTCCGATACCTTCAGAGGAGGAACAAGCCCCAGGGTGAATACAGGGCTCCTCCTCTACACTGTACTATAGACCATCGTGTCCCCAAAAGTCATGTTGTAAGAACTGAATCTTTAGCACAGAAATAGAACCTTCAAGACATGATTAGGGCATGAGGGTGAGGGTGGGTTAATCCAGTCACTGGGGGAATAGGTTAGGTGTGGCAGGTAGGTGCTCTCTTTCCTCATTACTCCTTCTCTCATGATATAAGACCCTCACCAAATCTGACCCATCAAACCTATACAGATTCATTGCCCAACTAAACTTATATTGCTAATAAAACACCCAACTAAACTTATGTTGCTAATCAAAAACCATGTGGGTGCTGGGAATCAAACCCAGGTCCTCTAGAAGAGTAGCCAGTGTTGTTAACTGTTGAGACATCTCTTCAGGCCCTAATCGTTTCAGCTGTCTTCTGTTATTCAGTTATCCCCATAACACCAAAGATGATTGTCTCAATTCAAGGAGAAGGAACCAAGACCACAGGACTTACTATATTTATTCAAGGCACAAAACTAGTTCCAGGTAGAGCCAGGCTTCAAACACTCATTCACTTGATTTGTTGATAAGACAGAGAGTTTGTGGAAAAACTGAACTCAAACTCTTACCTATGCTTTCTGGATCATGTGATCCAATGTCTCTTCTGTAAGTCTTGCTAGAATCTACAACATGTTGGTCTTAGACTCACAGCACTGGGAGACATTCTTGTAGAAAATGAAGGATATAATATAAATGGTTTTTAGATGTTACTCAACCCCAAGCAAGGAAAAGATACTTTTCTAAGAACTGAGAATTCTTTTTCAATGTCGAGGCCATGTTCTGCTGCCTGCCCAAGCAGGAAGAAATTGTTCCTAGTTTCAACACTTCATAGCTACTCAAAAAGTAATAAATGTCTTTTATGGAGCCCTGACTATGAATGAGACATTAAGCACTGCAGTGTCTATATCTCAGTAGCTATGTGAGATAGGTGCAATATTCTTTTTTGTCTCCTGAGGAAGCTTGGTCAGTCATTCATGATCATGCAACCTCCCCCTGAACAGCCATGAAAACTCCTTTCACTGTGAAAACATCTGGAAACTTGGGTTTATGATCATTTCAGAACTCCTTAGCATGGCTCAATGCTAGAAAAGCCTTTCTATCACATGGGATCCCCAGAATCATAGGTAGTTCTGGGCCTTTTAAGGATGCTCAGAGGGGTACATACAGGATGCATGGATGCCTGTACTTCACAGACTCAAGTTTCTAAACCATGAAGCCTTGATCCTATGTAGACTGAATTATATAACAAATAAGAAAATACTTTTGAGAGCCACGGATTTATGAGCCAGGAGTCCACTGAAATCCCTCCTACTAATACCAGTTTTTAACACATGAATACCAGTTTTGCTAAATCTGAGATTTGAATTCATTGCTGTTAAGTCTGTGCCTATCCTCTGCTAAGGCATGCAAGGAAACAAGTGTCTGATGCACCTTGGCTCTACCATGTATTCTGATCAACAAGAAGAGAGGTTTATTTTAAGAATGATACAAAATAAGATGGAGAACTAAACAGAATATTTGAACAATACTTGTGTAGTGTGTCCTTCAGGATCTAACTCTTTAAAAGAAGAAGGAAGAGGAACTGCTTTCAGGTATCTGTACTCCTCTCTCAAGTTGAGGACTTTGCCTCAACTGGCAAAAAGAAAGAAAAAACCTATAAATCTTAAAAGATGCTACAAACTTTATGGGGAGAGACTGAAAAATGAAAGATTATCCTCCCTCAGTTAGAGCAAAGATAAAAAGGAATTGGTGAGTGAAAGATGTTCGTGGGTAGAACTTTCATCAGCACTTGAGTGACTCAGAGCCCCTGAGAGAGCTTTAAAATCCTGCGGGGGCGCCCAGTGTTTTATCTCTGAGAGTCTTTTAGTTGATAAACCCAACAGGGCTACACTTGGAACCCACACTGGATCCCTGTCATTCTCCTCAAGGACTGAACTGCTTCCCTGACAGCTTGTGCCTTTTTTCTTCAAATTATCATCCAGAAAGCATCCTTATGGATGGATATTCTGGCTCAGTAGCTCCCTACTACCCACTTGCTACAAGATATGAACAAGGGCCTGGGGCTGCCTCCTAGCGGGGCGGGCACAAAGCAGTCCAGAACGCAGAGCCAGCCTTGACCTGGTTTATCATACGAAGCCCTGACTGTGGAGCCTCTGGCTATTCTGTTACCATTGATATGTTCTCCAGGATGAAATTCTGACTCATCTCTGTATCTCCTTTCCTGCTACACACCTCCACCTCAGGTCCCATGCTTTCTGGTTTCTAATTCTCTTCCTCAGGTCCCTTCTAATAGGTACCAGGACTTTGATTAATCAAGTGCGAAAAGGCATATTAACAAAAAAAAAATGGCTGCCAGGAGATAGTTTGTTCAGAGGAGGTGATATGACTTTTTTTAGCGGTGAGCATTAACAGTCACTTATTCATAACACTTTGAACAGTTATGATTATCTGTATTAACCATTGTTCACTGCATAAAAGAAGCTTCTCTGACCAAGTCTGAGAGCAGCACAGACCTACTGATATAAATATATACTTATATACAGGACAGTTTGCAGCATAACTATTTAGTAAAATAACAATAGCATGTCCAATTTGTCAACAAGAATCCTGCAAAGTGGAAAGGAATGATATGAAATGCTGTCTTCAGAACATACGAGAATGGCCTCACCATAAGCTCACAGCAGCTGTGATTATCTGAGCAAGACCTCATAAAATCAACCAGTAACAACGGTTCTAACATGGATGAGAGAGAGACTCCAAAGACTTCACCCTATCAGAAGAGCTATTAGCTCATCAGTTCATGGCTGTTGTGATAAAACAGTAATTTTTCATTGGGGGTGTGGGTCCTGGTGCATGGCCCATGATCTAGTGAGGCCTGTGTGCATATTGGCAGTACTAATTGGACTCAGAAAGAAGAAAGGAAAAGAAAAGAAGCAGGAGGAAGAGGAAAAAGAGAAAGAAGAGTAGGAGAAGGAAGAGTAGGAAGAGGAAAAGGAGGAGGAGGAGAAGAAGACAGAGGAGGAGGAGGAAGAAGAGGAGGATGAGGAGGACAGAAGATGACATAACAGCAGCAAAGGACATGAACTTGGAAGGGAGATGTGTTGGAGGGGCATCCAGAGAATGGTAGAGGGGAAATTGGGTGTCAATATGATCAAAATAAATTGTGCATAAATATATGAAATTCTCAAAGAATAAGTTTAAAATATTGTCTTAAATAGTTGATGAAAGTCTTAGAATTAGTTGCCTTTAATAAAAACAAATGAACAAGATATGATTAATGAAACTTCTACTTCTTCAAGCACCCTAGGTAGGCCACTCTCAAGCATGTCGATCCCCTGGGGGTAGTTTATTTGTTACTCTCTTTGTTGCCATGACAAGATTCCTGACAAAAGCAGCTCCATGGAGAAAGGAATTATTTCAGCTGATAGTTCTAAAAAAATATGAGGAAACATGGTTTCTCTGGAAATCATGGTTGGAGAAGCATGTGGCCAAGAATCATATTACATATGTACTTGGAAAGCAGGAAGTGATTGAAGCCGGTGCTCAGCTCTCTTTTTTTATTCAGACCAGGTCCACAGCACAAAGAATGGTATCACCCACATTTAAGGTCTTTCTCTGTCAGTTAACCTAATCTATATAATCCTTCTAAGACATGCCCAAAGGCTGTCTCTTTGGTGATTGTAAATCTCGTTAAGCTGTCAATTACTATCAACCACCACAGGATCTCAGAATTCTCCTGGAAGTTGTGTCTCTCGGCCCTAAACACACTTCAAGATTAACTGGAGAGCTTCTTTTAAAAAATGCTAACTTTCTAGCCTCATGCTGGACCAGTTGAGTCAGAGTTGTAATTGCTTTAAAACGTTCCCCAGACAGGCCTGTGGGATGAGTGCTGAGAGATGCTGCCTTTCAATGGTGCTGAGCTAAGCAGCTGGTCCTGTATCACTTGGGAGTCATCACCAAATGGTTTGCTGTGGGCTTAAAATTTACTGAACGTGTGTCTGAGTCACAAGCACCTGCATTCCAGAGACATGGAAATTAATGGCATCATCTTGTCCTCATGGGTTTCATCACAACACGGATGAAATAGGTCGTGTTAGTGGAAAAGTCTGTTAACCTTTAGGATATAGCAAACAGAACACTG
Organism: Arvicanthis niloticus; assembly: GCF_011762505.2. Taxonomy (NCBI): domain Eukaryota; kingdom Metazoa; phylum Chordata; class Mammalia; order Rodentia; family Muridae; genus Arvicanthis; species Arvicanthis niloticus. The sequence goes on along the minus strand of NC_047664.1, from coordinate 46,138,748 downwards.
TGCAGGCACAGAAACGTAGCCAGTCTTAAAGGACCCTGAGGAGGAGTCAACACCTGAACTGGGTGTAAAAAGAGAATATAGTGAAGCCAGTGAGAACACAGACAGAGTAATTCATGGGAAAAAAATACAAGAATACCCCCAAAGAACATTCAATCCAGTGTAAACACCTGATAAATTATGAAGTCTACAAGTAAGGCTAGGGATGATGTAGGGGTCATGGTAGACAAATGGGGACTTGCTGCAGAGACTGGATAGATACTGGAGGTAGATAGCACCTCTGAAAAAGTGTCAAGAAAAAAGAGTAATGAGATCCCTAAGTATTTTACTTTGACATTCTAGATATTCTATGTATACTTATTATAACAAGAGCTAGGACCTAATTTATTCCTCGCACATATCGGGTTGTTTTCTGCTCACTTTAGTAATTCAGTTTACATAGCTAAAGTCAGGCACTATTGCAGGTGTGCATCTACATAACGGCGAACAGTTAAAACTCTTGGTCCTCTGGAAGTTTCTAGATTATCAGAGGAGAAAAACAACCATAATAATAATTAAAGAAATGATGAGAGGCCAATAGGTAAAATAATAATAAGAAAGTGGAATGTTGAAGTTCTGGTCCTTTGGTATGTCAACTTCTCAAAGCTACAGCACCCTAATATTTAGTCAAACACTAACCTGGTGTTACTAGAGTGCTGACTGTAGCTACATCTCCTCCGTGGAAGAAGAAACTACCTGTGAGCCACAGCATCTACCTTCTGCCTGTGAGCTCCAGCCTGCCCTTCCCAGCAGCCACTCAATGGGTTTCCAACTTATCTGGCCAGTCTCTACAATCCTATAATATACTCCTTACAGTATATCCATACATAAAGTGTACTGCTTCTGCTTCTCTGGCAGAGCCCTGAGTGGTGTACCAGAAAACTGCTATTTAATAGGGAAGTGCAGATGAACCTCATTTATGAGGTGATAGATGGAGAAGAAACCAGAGACAATGAATAAAGAGTAAGTAGATGAATAAATAGGGTGGGTACAGGAGGAGAGGAAGAATTCCAGACAAATTAACAAGGCAATGCCATCCTTCCAGTCCTTCCAACAATATTGTGATAATATCATCAAGAACTGTGACAGGTCTGGAATTTTTCCCTGCTTGCTGAAAAACAAGTCAGCTTGCCACACATAGTTGCTGCCAGAAGATTCTAGGCGCCTGCATCAGAAGCATGGGTGCTATTAACCATGGCATGCTTGGCAACAAGAATTCCATTCATGCTCATATCAGGTCCCTTTGCTTCCCCACATCCTCAGAAAGAATCTCAATATTACAGCTGAGAAACCCAAGCTTCCGAAAACCCGTCTTTTACTATGACTACCTTTGATCTTTCAACCTTTATCTAGCAAAAATGTTACATTTGCTATACTGATCTGATATCAAAGCTGCTCTACCCAGTAGTAGAAAACACTGTATTTCTCACATCTGTTTTTATACATAGGTACACAAGCATTTCAGAATGAAAGCTCACAAGGGCTGCAGGTCACAGAACCTATAGGAAAACATCTCCCAGATAAAAACCATAAGGCACAAATGGTATGAATGCTTTGGCTGAAATCAAACAGCTAGTAAATGAAGGGTGTGTGTTCATCCTCTTCTCCCACTAAAATACCAGAAGTCCCAGACCAAAAGTGAGTAAACAATCACACAATCAGATCCTGGAAAAGTGCTTAGCACTTAAATAAGTGCCCCCCAAAATAATGTAAATGAATAGAATGATGTCTGGGGGAGTCTCACATAAAAGACAGCAAGGATGCTTCTTGTTTGCACAAAGCTGAGATTGTGAATGCCTTTTCATACATGTGAGCATTCGTGCGTGCGCGCGTGCATGCGTGTGTGTGTGTGTGTGTCTGTGTGTGTGTGTGTGTGTGTGTGTGTGTTTCTGTAAATATACATATATCCATGCCCCTCAAGTGCTTTTATTATGGTAAAGCAATGAAATCAGATATTTTGACCAAGGAAACAAGAGAACAAAATAAGCAAAAATGTAAGCGAGTGTCTCCTGAATGTTTAGTGACATCAAATTCATTTCTCACAAATGTGTGACTTGCTAATCACTGGTGCTTGTGAGGAATCAGTCTTGAAAAAGAGCTGTCCTGGGTCTCTGTATTTACATTCAGTAAGGATATGTGCAGTAAAAATAAGAATCAAAGACGAGGTGTGCCCTTGACCCTGGTGCCTTCCTGTCTCTCTTGATAACATCTGCTTAACTGGATTTTCAGGTTCAAAAATTAGAGTCTCTAGACACTTTCATCTGCTTGCTGCTACACCTACCATTTCTTGATGAAATAAAAGATGCTATGATTTTCATTAAAGAATGAGATTTAAACTATCAGTGAGTTTCTTTTACAATAATCTTCTTAAACTAAGATAAACATAGAAATGACACTCTACCCCCCTCAAGAAAAAAAATCATAAAGCAAGGAAGAGCTTACAGAGGAAAAGACCACATTAGCATAAGGAACGTGAATTTGGTTCACCCACTAGAAACTATTTTGAAAGCTAGTTACATTGCACATAGAACAGCAAGTTCTTGAAGTCATTTCACTTCCCCTACCACTGTCTCCTCCTCCCCAAAGGAAGAAGTTGAATTAGATAAAATCTCAGGTCAGCTCTGCTACCTTAGCACAAATGAATGAAAGCCCTTGAAAATCTTATTTGTCCATATTTGCTAAATGTTCATTTCTTCCAAAATTCCTGTGAGACTCATATAAAATAATACTCTCTACAATAATCCGGATCCCTATAGTCCAAAGAATGTGTGTCTTTCTGTCATTATAACTCTGAATTCTCTGTAGCAATATGGCCTTGGTAGCAAAAAGAAATACTAAACCCCAAAACTCCATGTCACAAACAAATGACAGTAATTGAAAGTGTCACTGAACAGTGGCATTGGTCATATCATGTTGTTATATACAGACTATGAGAGAAATGTTAGCTATTATATTTTCATATTTTTTGGTATGGCTTGTGGTGAAGGCTTGGTTCAAGGCTGGTAGTATTGAGAAGTGATTGGATCATGAGGTTGCTTGATCTAATTAATGTATTACACCATTGACGGAGTCATAATCTGATGTCACTATTGGGAGGTAATAGAAACTAGGAAGTGAGGTCAGGTTACAAGAGTGGGTCTTTAAATGATATATTTTGTCTCCTGACCCCTTTTGCCCGAGATTCTATGAGGTGAACAACCTCTTCTATCACATGCTCTAACTGTGACACTGTTCTACTCCACCATACTCCCCTTGCAATGGAGTCAGCCAAGAGCAAGCTAAAATCAGAAGCCAAAATACATCACCCTTCTCTCAAAGTTCCTTATGTCAGATATATGCTCACAATACCAGAGTTTAACACACCCATACTAAGTGTCATTGGAAGTCCAGACAGAAGATTCTAAGATAGGAACAGGCATGACACTTGACATTTTCAGGTAACACTTTTACTAATTATTTGGAAAAGAGGCCAAGGCAAGAGATTGAGAAGTGAGAAAAAATCCAGAAACCAGCATCATTCTCTGGGTGAAAAACTGTAGTGACCAGGTCAAGCATGATATCAAAAGACACAAGTGAGTAGGACTGAGTGTTTTTAGGAGATGAATTAATATAAATTTATGTTAGGGTAATGTCAGGGTTATGGGCAAGGTGGGTCGTGGATGAGTCCTGAGCTTTCACTTGTGAGCAACTGGTCATTTTTTGAGTTAAAAAAAAGTTATAACTGAGAGGGAAAGTCACATTCTATTTTAAACTTTCTTGATTGTGGTGACAAGACACCTGATATGAAGTTAGAAGGGAGGGTTCACTTTAGCTCATGGTTTGACAGAAAAACCCATCATGGTGAGAAATGCATGGTTACAAAAAACAAAAATATAAAAGGCTCTCAACTGCAGTGGCAAAATTTGAAGCTGCTTGCTCACATCTGGGCAAAGTGGGAAGCAGACACAAGCAAAAAACTCAAGGCCTGCCAAACAAGTGACTTCTTCCAGAGATGCCTCACCTCCCACAGGTTATTGTAAGGAATGATTTAAATCTGATATGTAATAATCTACCCCTGGCTTCTGTCAACTCATAGCCATTTAACAATGCAAAATTCCTTAAGTCCAAAGTTTAAAGTCTCCGCAGAAATAAAAATTTAAAAAAAGAAATAAAAATTCTAAGGCTTAAAGTCTTCTTAGAGACTCAGTACAAACTTAACTCTGAGTCCCTATAAAACCAGAGAGTCCAGTAATGAGACATGATTTCTCTCTTGTCGAGCAGACCTTACATTCAATTAAAGAGCTCTTGATTACTGCCAAGGTATGCATATGCTACTACAACCTTAGAGATACCATGCCATACTCATCATTGCTGTGCTTTATAGGCATCAAAGCTGGGTAAAACTATAGCCAATTACCCCAGGGCTAATGGAGTCAAGGATCTTAGAGGAGATCCTACAACCATCACTTACTAAACAGCATAATCACTAAGTAAATTATAAGTATCTGTCTTTATACCCATAGATAACTGTAGTTCTAATGCCTCATCAAGGAAACCTCTCCTTCATTTTAAGATAATCAGTGACAGTTACAGAAAACTACTAGCAATCAAAATGTAAAATTGTAGAATGCAGTCCCAACTGATAACTTCTCCAACACAATTCCTACACCTAAGCCTAGAGATCATTACAGAAGAGGCAGTGAAAAGACTCTAAGACACAGAGGAATAGGGAGTTTTCTATGAGACTATGTCTCTTAGAAATGTCAAAAGCTATACCCATAAAGTCTCACCTACATGGATGTCTGAGCATGAACAAGGACAGCATCAATAGGCATGTTAACATGGACAGGGAAAAGGCTCATGAGGCTGCAATCCTTGACAAAGAACTACAGGCAACTTAGGAACACTGAAAAGAGACTAGTCTTCCCCAGGAAAGAGCACACTGACTTGTTATCTAATACCATATGGTCAACCTAGAAAACAAATACATACAAGTAACATTATATAGACTGAGCAGGTGGTATTTACATATTTTGGGATTCATATGCACACATGAGAGAGAGAGAGAGAGAGAGAGAGAGAGAGATTGTAGTAATAACAAATGTAACAAATAAAATGAAGCCATGAATTTTAAAGAAAGCTAGGTGTGTCCATGGGAGGATTGGGAGTGGAAAGGGAAAAGAGAAATAGTTTGATTATAATCTCAAAACAAAAGAAAAATAAAATAAAACCTCAGGCAGTTTGTAACATAATAAATACACAACATCACAAAGCAAACACTCCCATTCCAGCGGGAAATACTGGAAAGCCAGCAAAGAAAGGTCAGACCAAAAGCAGACCAGAATCAAGCAAGGCAAATACTAACCTCTGCAACAACATGTCAAGTATCTGCGTCTTCTGATAACATCATCAATACTCCAATAGCCTGTATATCACTACCTCGCCATCTCTGTTACCTGTGTCTCCCTTTTGAGATGGGTCCACTCCATCCCTGAAGCACTCCTTAGTGAACATCACATGTTGTGGACTCCTCCAAATCCTGAGGTCTCCATTACAACATAGGTTTCATTTTCATATCTCATGCAATGGTTTCTCATGGCCTCATTGCAAGGAATCAAATGCTGTCCCACATTGCCTGGCTCCAGATTTCTAGAACTTTGGTGTAAGCTGCCATATCTCCTTATATTGAAATTTTTATATCTGCTCAAGTAGCACTATGGGGATGAGGTGCCTGGAAAACATTCAAGTAGAGTTTAAGTTGTTGAGATAGTATTGAAATAAAAATCCGGGTCTAAGACAAAAGGAAAGCTGGATAATCAGAATTAACTAAGGTATCTGTAACTGTTCCCACCGAGGTATTCATGGACTCTAAACCTCTGAAACTATAAGCAAGCCCCAATTAAACTGCCTTATTTTATAAGGTTTCTAGATCACTGTGTCTCTTCAGACCAATAGAACAGTAACTAAGAGTCCCTTAAAATAAGGACTGGAGTAGTTTTGGTGGGTGTGTTAGATTTCATGTTGAATGGATGGAGAAGAGCTTTGGAGATGAAGGAGTGGAAGCAACTTGTGTAGATATACCATTCAAGAATCCTGAAAATGGGAAAATAAGAGAGAGGAATAGAGAGTAAATGTGAGCAAAATACATTATATGCATGTGAAATTGTCAAAGAATCAAAAACATTTTTAATTAAGAATAAAAACATGATAATCTAAAAGAAAAGAGTTGATACTACTCATGCAGCAACTTGAGGGTCACGTGATGTTTAAGGGTCCTTAAAAGGATGCCAAAATAAATAACAGATTAAATAGATAAATAAAGAGTAGGAGCCAGTAGTAGGGAGATATGGTTGAGAAATTGAAGTAGAGTGCACTTGGGAACCTTGTCTGTGATCAGAGTATCCACATGAGGAATGAGGAGAAGAGAACAGAGCAGCCAGAGAAGAACTGCAAACAGAAGAAGAAGGGTTAATCATATCTATGTCTACATTGCCCTTATAGGAACCTCTTCAGTTAATCTTGTAGCATGAAGTCTGGAATCCCCTCTCCCATATAAGGAAACAAAATTGCAAATTGGCTTAAGGTATCACTACAAGCCCATATAAAATATTAATAGTAAAACCGGGATTGACCCTGAGTCTTTAGTCTCTAAACAGAAAATCCACCTTTTTTCACCTACCCTCCTCACCATCCTTATCAATCTTCAGTCTGCCTTCCCATGTCCTCCCTCTCTGCTCCCTTTCTTGTCTCCCGCTCCCTTTCCTGCTGTTACCTGCTTTGAATGCAGCTCAGGTTCCGTTGCAAAATCAATCCTGGAATTAGTGTACTGAAACCCCATGGCACACATTTTTCAGCTTAGATTTTTACATTCTATCAAAGGACAGATTCACCAGCAGATTAAAGCTGTTTGAAGCCTTCTGGAGTTTTATGCCTGGGTTGTTTGTACTTAGCGACCTCTCAAGTTCTGGATGTTAAAATGTGGCTTCTCTTCTTCTTTTCAATTTTGTTGACAATTTCCATTAGAGCCCTGTTATCCCTCTGGATTGCTTCAATATGAAACTGTGTTAGAGGTTAAAGATTGCATTTGCCAAGGTTGGAAGCTGACTTCAGCTTCTAAATGCAAGACTTCACCCTAAAGACAGGATTGCCTGTGCTGTAAGTTCATTTACACCTGGCTTCTGCTGTGACTTAAATATTCCCCAGTGTTCAAGGGTTGAAAAGTTGTTCTCAGGTGCAACAGTGTTGGGAGGCAGGTCCTAACAGACGGGATTCAAAATGGTATCACGGGAGTAAGTCAGGTATTATGAGTAGGTTTGTTTATTAAAAAACAAAAACAAAAAAAAACCCTCTGGCTTTCCCCTCTTGTCCCTTCTAACCTTTCGCCTGTCATCTTCCATCACACAATGAACATTTATACTCATTATAAACAGCCTAATGTCAGATGTTGTTGATTTAGATCTTACATCCGCCCCCAAGACCATGTATTACAACAATTCTCAACCTTCCTAATGATGTGACCCTTCAAGACAGTTCCTCAGTGGTGACCCCAACCATAAATTATTTCATTGTTCCTTTGTAGTGTAATTTTGTTACTGTCAAGAATCATTATATAAATGTTAGGTATACAGGATATCTGATATGCAACTCCCAAACAGGTCGAGCCCCACGGGCTGAGCAGCGCTGCGCTGCAGGTTTGGTCACCAGCTTTTGACACTGTTGAGAGGCAATGTGGAGTCTTTAACAGTGGGATCCAGGAAAAGAAAGTAAGTTCACAAAGAGTGTGCCTTTGAATTGGAACCCTAGCACCTCTGATTTTTTTTTTTTTTCTTTGCTTTTTGGCCACTATGAGGAGGGCAGCTTCTTCTGCCACTTAGATCTGCAGTGGTACACGGCTTCACTCCACACCTAGAAACAACTAAGCTAAACAACCATGGACGAAAGAGTCCAAAAATATGAGCCAAACAAATCTCCACTCCTTAGAGGTTGGATGTCCTGAGTTAGATGTCACACTGGCAAAGCTAACATTGCTGCTCTTCATTGTTTATAGCACTGAGACTCAAACCTAGAAGACCGTGCTAAGCAAGAATGCCAACATTACCATCTTAACTACAAACTCAATCTAGGTACTAACAATATACTACTACAGCATCAAAGTCAAAACATTCCTCTTCCACTAAAAGGAAACTGCCACCATCCTTAAGAGAGGATGACAGACAGTAGGCATTAAATAATTCAACAAAATGTCTTTCATGTACAAAAGGAATGAAAGTATATAAATGAACAAGAGTGTAAATGAGGAACAATTCACTAGGCTACATTTTACTTGAAATCTACTAGCAAAAAAAAGGTTTAAATGGGAGTCTGAAATTTCATAAACTCTAAATATGTCAAGTTCCAACAACCTCATTAGCATAAAATAATATGCTAGCCAATTCATTTTGGGAGGTCTAGTGGAAAACTTTGCTACAAATAAATTATTTGAATAAAAAGATATCTGCTTCATTGTGTTAAATAGTACTCTCATGTCCTAAAGTGTTAGAGATAGCCCAAGGCACTTTAAAGGACCTGCTCTAAAATCATGCTGATGTTTAAATAGAGACGGAAGATTACCAGGACAGAGAATTGCACAATGGCATGAAAAAGCATGCAGGAATTGAATTTTTGAGGCAGATTCCAATCTACCATGTCCAGACTATAGGACTTCATGCCCAATGTTTACCCTTGATGTACTGTCTTCCTTCTTTTCTGAATGAGAGGAATACAAACAATAAAACCTCTCTTAGGATTGCAGCAAGTTACACAAAAGTGGTCACATAAGCATCCATTAAGAGGTAGACATTACCAACCCCAAACTCTTAGAGCCTGTGCATCACTATGTTACTGCTCGATGCTATTTGAATTCTTAAGGTTTAAACATGACACAGTAGGCCTTGGAGAAAGCAGTTGCCATCATCTGACCTCACTCTGTGCCCATCTCTTTCTCCAAATACATAGATTTCAAGTGCAGATTCCAATGTAACATGGAGAGATCTCTGAGATGGCAGTCTTCTCTATGGATTAAACAGCTGAGGGGAGGAGGTTCCCAATAAGAAAGGCAGGTAGCTCAACAGCTTACAGTCAATTACCATACTTTCTTCATCCTGTATTTCCATGGCTAAAGGTGAGGTGAGTGGGCCATTTGGAATGGGCAGTATGGCCTGATAGAGCAGGATATACTTAGAAATCTCACTTAATGGGAAACATCTGATCTCTGATCATTGCCCAAGACTTATTGAATCTTCCTTCCCAATAAGCCATAAGGAATAGAATGATGGATCTTAAACTAAACATGATGATAAACCTGGTAAGTCTGGCAATATCTAATACATGAATACCAATGAGTACAAAGTTGTGTGTCCTAACCAAGGAACCCAATTAGAGTGTTTCTATGAGTTGCATGTGCTTACTTTCTTTTAAAAAAGAAAAGTGATTTCAATCATCAACTAAATGAGTCTTTATATTTACCTGGCTCAGCACAAAGTATGAAGGGAAATAAAGCTGTTCAAACTTGTCAGTGGCTTCATGGGTTTTATAAATAGTTTAAGAGCCAAAAAGACTTGAAAACTAGTTAACAATAAAGCAGATACTAAACAGATGTTACTGAGATGAACAGAGTGAGAGGAAAGGACGCAGGGTTCCTCGCCCTCCTCCACGTCTGCCATGGCAATGCCACAGAACAGCGACGCGGACGTTGGGCGCGGAGCCGTGAGGTTCAGGATACCTTTTTATTCAGAGCTGTAACATGTGCATTGGGGGAAAACTTTCCCCTCAGAGCTGTTAACATTCGCTTTGGAGAAATATTTCCTCTCAGAGCTATAACACTCACTTTGGAGATATCTTTCCCATCAGAGCTGAAACACATACAGGGTTACTTACAGGAATGTAGGTGAGAAGTTTACTTAACAGGAGCAGAAATGATTCAAAGACAGTTGTAGTATCAAAGCCCATACCAGCCTGGGTAACATCACCAAAATATGAAACCTGTGTGTAGCACACTACACATCCGTGCAGACAGTTCAGCTCATTCAGGAGTGTCATTTCCAGGTGGCTAGTTGTTCAGAGACTTTTTCAGTCCACTTGTTTTGTCTTTATTTCTTCTAGGTGGTTTGGCTGGTCTCTAAGCTGGTCTGTTCTCAGAATCTTCTTTGCAGCTTGGTTTGTCCAAGAGACTACTGTGAGACTCCCAGTAGTCTTCACTGCCTGTATACCTTGGGGAGGAAGGGTGATGAATCTGATCAGTTTCATGAACTTTCTGAAGCAATTTAAGTTGTTCATGTCTTAATGGGCTTCTGGAAGATGGAATGTTTTAATCTCAGAAGAAACTGCTAGGCAATCACTTTGTATGGAAATTACTGGTGGAACTTTTATAAATTGTATGTTTCTGTCCACAGTCTTAGTGGTGGGTGTAGCCGAAGATGATTTAGGTAGGTTTAGATATGGGGAAGGATTGTGGGAGAAGATAACAGGGAGGTGGGCAGTGATTGGGATGTAAAGTGAATAAGTAAAAAATAAAATTAAAAAAAGAAATTGGCTTTTTAAGTTGCTGAAGTGGGAGTATTCTTAGGTTCTGCAGCTTCCTGAAACAAATATCAACTTCAGTGACCAAGAGGGAGATACCATTACACCAGCTTTACTTCATGGCTTTCAGCAAGCAGAAACTGCAGGATGTCTCTACCAAAAAGCCAGTCCTTCCATTTGGAGGCCTGACCCCTGGATACCACCATTTGCACCACCCAGGTCCAGTATGAATGAATTTACTGCCGCCTGTGAAGCAGCAGGAGGATATGCCTGAGAACTGGGAAGCGGAGTGGGCAGGCCCCATCTTGTATCCCAATCTGTGGAAAAATTGATAGCGTTGCTTCTCCAAAGACCCAAGGGACCCACTGGCCATGGCAGGCAGCCATCTACCGGAGGACCAGTGGTGTACATGATGGTGGTCTGCACAGAGGTATGTGGTTCTTGGTCTGCAGTGGTGCCTTGATGAATGAGCATACTGTGGTTGTAGCCCACTGTGTGACTGAGCTAGGGAAGGTCACCATCATCAAGACAGCAGACCTCAAGGTAGTCTTGGGAAAATACTACAGGAATGATGATTGGGATGAGAAAACAATCCAGAATTTATGAATTTCTGATATCATTCTGCACCTCAACTATGACCCTATCCTGTTTGACACTGACATTGCCATCCTGAAGCTCCTAGGCAAGGCCCGCATCAGTACCCGTGTCCAACCTATCTGCCTGGCTACCACTAGGGACCTCAGTACCTCTTTTCAGGAATACCACATCACTGTGGCTGGCTGGAACATCCTGGCAGATGTGAGGAACCCTAGCTTTAAGAATGACACCCTACATTATGAAATGGTCAGGGTGGTAGACTCAATGCTTTGTCAGGAACAACATGAAGACCATGACATTCCAGTTAGTGTCACTGACATGTTCTGTGCCAGCAAGGACCCCAGTACTCTTTCTGACATCTGCACTGCAGAGACAGGGCACATTGCTTCTTTGTCCTTCCCAGGCCATGGCAGACGTGGAGGAAGGCGAGGAACCCTGCGTCCTTTCCTCTCACTCTGGGAGCGTAGGCTCCAAGTCGGGAGGCAAGAAGATGTTCTCCCTCAAGAAGTGGAACGTGGTAGCCATGTGGAGCTGGGACATTCGGTGCAACACCCGCGCCATCTGCAGGGTCCAGGTGATGGATCAGGTGATGGTCTTAGATGTCAAGCTGAAAACAAACAGGAGGACTGTGTTGTGGTCTGGGAAGAATGTAACCATTCCTTCCACAACTGCTGCATGTCCCTGTGGGTGAAACAGAACAATCGCTGCCCTCTGTGCCAGCACAACTGGGTGATCCAAAGAATCAGCAAATGAGAGGTGGCAGAGGCTCTCCTGGTATGGTTGATGACCCTGGACAACCTTGCCAGCAAGTTACTGGACAAAGACTAGACACTCCAGGGGATTGGTCCTTTCAGATAGAGAGGATGGTGTGTGACCTTTGGGACTCATCCAAGGCATGGTTTATCATTTTGTCTGTTTAGTTTTGTGAACTTCTCTACAATTAAGATAATTTAAAACGGCCTTTTCTATCTCTGGTGTGTGTATGATACGTGCTGCTTAGAAGAGCTGGAAGAGAGAGAACACCAGAAACTGAATGATCTCTGTTGTTTATCTGTCAGTTCACAAGGGCTGAGAGAACATTGTGTTCACCGAAGACCATTGTTTGTGTTTATGCTTGAGGGTTAAAAAATAAATAAAAGAATGTTACAGTAACAAATAAAGTGCCTTGAAAAGCTGACTCCTGTCCTCTGCTCCTGATACTTTCTGTTGTTGAGAGAGAGGCAACCCGTGGTATCTTCATTTGCTATAAATGAGGCTTGGGCTCAGTGAAGAAGGTAAATACAGTGTAACTGTCAGGTAGACAGACTTTGTCTCCTGACTTCTCCATCTTTGACTCCTCAGCAAGGAAGCCTGGACCTGCACTCACTTCACTGTTCAACCACTTAGTTTTTTAAAACTTCTTTAGAAGTATTTCTGTTTCTGGGAAGATTGTATTGTGTGTTCTGGTCAAAATATTAGTGGGAAAACGCTTACCAGTATAACATTGGAGTTCATTATGCAATGTTTTAATAAATGAAATATTGTGCTTTGAGTTATTAAATTTTGACCTATACTCTTAAACTATTAAACTAATTCATCAAGTAAATAATTTGAAAAATTAAAAAAAAAAGGAAGGTATCCTAGCAGTTAGGAGCCAAAGAATATCACAAACTCACACCACACAGCAAACCTCACACAAAAGATTTACTGGAAGGGAAAAATCCAGAAGGCTAGCCAATTCTGCTTGGGTGAGAAGCAACAGAAAACTTGAGCAGCAGACTAGCTTATACAGGGTTTCTTGGCAGTGGGTTATTCCAGGATGAAAATTTCCAGCATGGGTATCTAAGTTAGGGTTTCTATTGCTGTGAAAAGATTCCATGACTCTTACAGAGAAAAACATTTAATAAGGGGTGGGTTACCATTTTAGAGGTTTAGTTCATTGTCTTTATGGCAGAAACCATAGCAACATGCTCGCAGACATGGTGCTGGAGAAGGAGCTAAGAGTTCTACATCTTGATCTGCACTCAGTAGGAGACCATGTTGAGCTTCTGAGGTCTCAAGCTTTCCTCCAATGACACACCTCCTCCAACAAAGCCACACCTATTCCAAAAAAGCCACACCTTCTAATACTGCCACTCCCTGTGGACCTATGGAGGTTATTTTATTCAAATTACCACAGTAGGAATTGGTGAGATTTCGAGCTCAGGATTGGTGGGGTTTCAAGATCAGGGACTGGTGGAGTTTTTAGCTCAGAGATTAGGGAGATTTGGTAGGTTATTAAACCCAGCAGTGGGATCAGATCTTTTACCCTACACACTCCAGTGAAACCCATTAGTTTACCAAGTTGGTCTTTCTTTGGTGGTACCTCTGTTTTGTCTTTAGTTCCTTAGCTCTGGTGAGTAAATGTGTGTTGTATTCCTCTAGGAAAATAATTGGCAAAAAATGATTGTGAACACTTGAAAACCACTGCCCTGTGTCTATGATTCCTGAATTAGAGTATGGAACATTCACTTAAAAAGAAAAATCTTATTGTTTTATGTCAGTTTTGAGTGAATACAAGAAATTGAATGTTATAACTTGAGATTTATCATTCATAGATGGTAGAGCTCAGGGTAAAAGTTAAATTTAGTTTTAAAAGTAGTCCATTTCAAAACTATTAAATTTTACACAAAGTAGAAATATTGCCCACTCCTAGAAAAGTAGATGATAGTTAGGAAATTATCTAACATGTAAAAATTGCCAAAGGACCCTTCCCAGATGCCCAGCTACATTAAACTACTGTTTGAGCATACACAGCCACTTGCCCCATTTATTTTACTTAGAGATTTGTAGCAAAGTTGTATCTTATAGTAAAACATACAGAAGCCCGCCAAGGAGATGAGTGTGAAATATATATGAAATTTGAAACCAATTATAAGACTTCAAAAGAATTTTGTGCTGTTTCCCACAGATCCACCCACCTCCACCATCTTCCCCACAAAGAAATTCCATCCTCTTTTGTTAGCAGACCTAAATAAAAATGTCTTAAGAAATATCTGCTCTATTTGAATTCCTTCCTACTCAGAAGGCTGTCCAACTTCTCACTTTCTCTCCTCCCAGTTACCTGCTCACAGGTAAGCTTCCATTAAATGTTCTGGGGTGCTATTTGCAGACACCACATGGCACACTCTAACGAAGTACATTGCTACATTTGAAAACTGTGGATCCATTGTGAAGTCTCTGCTCCTGGTTGGATGCCTTTTCAGTGCCTCTGCAATCCATCAAGTAGCTCCTCTCTTTCCCTTTAAATACAGCCCTTCCTCTATTGACTGGCTCACTCCTCATCAGACTAACAAAATGTCCAAGAAATGAAAACAGAAGAGATGGAGTACATAACAGAAGACCACAGTCAGTCAAAATGAAAAGTTATGAAGCCCAATTGTGACCCATCTATCTACAACACGCTTCCTGTATTTAAGGCTCAAGGATCATTGCAGAAGAGGACTAAGAAAGTTTGAAAGTCCACTTTGGCTGGGGCAGACACCTAGCTGGGCTGCTCCTGTGAAGACAGCATATCCTGAGCCACCCTAGAAGAACCACTGCACTCAGAGCAGCAGAATTTCAGGATCCCAGAAGCAGCCTGAGTCCCAGGAGTTCTTCCACCCAGGAGCTTAGGATCACAGGATCACTGAGACATCTGGACTCTGAGGAGTTCTGACACAACAAGATAACTGGAAAGACAGGCTCCAGTCAGAGATAGTGAGTGCAGGGAGCACTAGAGATAACCAGATGGCAAAAGGCAAGTACAAGAACATAAGCAACAGAAACCAAAGTTACTTGGAATCATCAGAACCTAGTTTTTCCACCATAGCAAGTCCTGGACATCTCATCACACCAGAAAACCAGGATTCAGAATTAAAATCACTTCTCATGATGATAATAGAGGACTTTAAGAAGGACATAAATAAATCCCTTAAAGAAATACAAGAGAACACATGTAAACAGGTAGAAGCCCTTAAAGAATTGTCAGAGAACACAACCAAACCAGTGAAGGAATTAAACAAAACAATCCAGGACATAAAAATTGAAGTAGAAACAATCAAGAAATCTCAGAGAGACTACCCTGGAGTTAGAAAACCTAGAAAAGAGATCAGAAGTCATAGACACAAGCATCACTAACAGAATACAAGAGATAGAGAGAATCTTATGTGCAGCAGATACTGTGGAAAACATTGACACAACTGTCAAAGAAAATACAAAATGCAAACAGCTCTTAACCCAAAATATCCAGAAATCCGGGACACAAGGAGAAGACCAAACCTAAGGATAATAGTTATAGATGAGGTTGAAGATTCCCAGCTTAAAGGGCCAGTAAATATCTTCAACAAAATTATAGAGGAAAACTTCCCTAACCTAAAGAAAGAGGTGCCAATGAATATACAAGAAGCCTACAGAACTCCAAATAGACTAGACCAGAAAAGAAATTGCTCCCATCACATAATAATCAAAACATCAAATGCACAAAACAAAGAAAATACACTAAAAGCAGTAAGGGAAAAGTTCAGGTAACATATAAAGGCAGACCTATAAGAATTACGCCAGACTTCTCACCAGAGACTATAAAAGCCAGAAGATCCTGGACTGATATCATACAGACCCTAAGAGAACACAAATGCCAGCCCAGACTACTATACCCAGCAAAATTATCAATCACTATAGATGGAGAAATCAACATATTCCAAGACAAAACCAAATTGACACAATAGTTCCCACAAATTCAGCACTTCAAAGGATAATTGAAGGAAATCTCCAGCACAAGGTAGGAAGCTACAACCTAGAAAAAGCAAGAAAGTAATCTTTCAACAAACCCAAAAGAAGATAGCTACACAAACATAATTCTACCTTTAATAATAAAAATAACAGGAAGCAACAATCATTTTTCCTTAATATATCTAAATATCAATGGACTCAATTTCCTAATAAACAGACATAAACTAACAGACTGCATATATGAACAGGACCCAGAATTTTGCTGCAGAGAGGAAACACACCTCAGTGACAAAGACAAACACTACCTCAGAGTAAAAGGCTGGAAAACAATTTTCCAAGCAAATGGTCCCAAGAAGCAAGCTGGAGTAGACATTCTAATATCAAATAAAATCGACTTTCAACCAAAAGTATTCAAAAAAGATGAGGAAGGACACTTCATACTTATCAATGGAAAAATCTACCAAGATGAACTCTCAATTCTGAACATCTATGCTCCAAATGCAAGGGCACCCACATATATGTGCACCTCACACAACAATAGTGGGGGATTTCAACACCCCACTCTCAGCAATGGACAGATCATAGAAACAGAAACTAAACAGAGACACCATGAAATTAACAGAAGTTATCAACCAAATGGATTTTACAAATACCTATAGAGCATTTCATTCTGAAACAAAGGAATATACCTTCTCATCACCTCATGGTACCTTCTCCAAAATAGACAACATAACTGGTCACAAAACAGCCTCAACAGATACAAAAAGATTGAAATAATCCCTTGCATCCTATCAGATCACCACCATTCTTGAAAAACAAATCTAAAAACACATCAAAACAATCACCCATTATGATCAACTAGGCTTTATCCCGGGAATGGAGGAATGGTTTAATATTTGTAAATCCATCAATGTAATCCACTATATAAACAAACTCAAAAAAAAAAAAAACCACATGATCATCTCACTAGATGCTGAGAAAACATTTGACAAAATTTAACATCCCCTCATGTTAAAAGTCTTGGAAAGATCAGGAATTCAGGCCCAGACCTAAACATAGTAAAAGCAATATACAGCAAGCCAGTAGCCAACATCAAACTAAATGGAGAGAAACTTGGAGCAATCCCACTAAAATCATGGACTAGACAAGGCTGCCCATTCTCTCACTACCTATTCAATATAGTACTGGAAGTCCTAGCCAGAGCAATTAGACAACAAAAGGAAGTCAAAGGGATACAAATAGGAAAGGAAAAAGTCAAAATTTCACTATTTGCAGATGATATGATAGTATACTTAAGTGACCCCAAAACTTCCACCAGAGAACTCCTAAACCTGATAAACAACTTCAGCAAAGTGGCTGGATATAAAATCAACTCAAACAAATCAGTAGCCTTCCTCTATTTGAAGGATAAACAGGCTGAGAAAGAAATTAGGGAAATGACACCCTTCACAATAGTCACAAATAATATAAAATACCTTGGAGTAAATCTAACCAAGCAAGTGAAAGATCTGTATGACAAGAACTTCAAGTCTCTAAAGAAAGAAATTGAAGAAGAGTTCAGAAGATGGAAAGATCTCTCATGCTCATGGATTGGCAGGATTAATATAGTAAAAATGGCCATCTTGCCAAAAGCAAGAAGAGGGGTTGGGATGGGGTTCCTGGGTGGGTGGAGGGAAAATGGGGAAAGGGGATCATATCTGAAGTGTAAATAAAATATCAAAAAAAAAACAAAAGAAGAAAAGAAAACTGAAGTCTTAAAACTTTTATTGTGTTGTTTGGTTGTGAATTGAAATTTCATTCACACATAAAACAGCTGAGAATTCATACACTAAAAAAAAAAAAGAAAGAAAGAAAGAAAAAACTTGGCTTCCCAAAAGGACTGGCATGTTCCTTTCAGAACATATAAAGTATTTATACATATTATACATACATGTGTGTATACATACACATATGTGTGTGTAAAACTATTTTACAGGTAAATACACAGTGTATAGTCATACATACACACAAGAGTCCTTCATCATTCTCATCTCACATTGCCACTTGCAAAGAACAATGACAGCAATGATGCCCAAGTGCCTCTAATGTCCCTGAGGACCTGCAGGATACTCACATAGCTCAAGACACTTAGTAGACTATGGCTGACACCAGAGGCTGTACATCTAGTACCCATTCTTCAGGAACTCCAGTGCCAGCATCAGCCTCAGATACTGATTAATCCATACCAATTAGCACTTGATGCTCTTCTGAGCACCTAAAGTCTTGAGCTGTTAACAAATTACCTGTGACGTTTAAATGAGGCCCATCAGAGTACTTAGTGTTCTCAACCTGTGGATCATGACCCATTTGGTGGTTCCATATCAGATACCCTGCATATCAGATATCTATATTATGATTCATAATGGTAGCAAAATTATAGTTATGAAGTAGCAACAAAATAATTTTGTGGTTATGGGGGTCACAGCATATAGGGTCACTGTATTAAAGGGTTGCAGCAATAAAAAGGTTGAGAAACCCTGGTTTAGGGTATCAGCTTTCCACTCTGTTCAATCCTGGGTATCTCTGTCTTTATGCTTCACTTAACTACTTCTACTCTGCTCCCCTTCTTCATCCTTCCCATGACCAATGAAGAATATATCGACCTTGAAAGGAAGCAAGTCTCCAGAAGAAAAAGCAGAGGGGAAATTACAGCAACACACACATAAAGAAAGAGCTAAGAGAATTTCAGAAAAAAAGGAAGATCCTATAATCTAATGTGTCTTATTTTACTTTCTATTCCATGAACAAAAGCAAGTTGGAAAGGAAAAGATTCATTTTATCAGAAGTCAGGACAAGAACTCCAGTCAGTAACCCAAGGCAGGCTGAAGCAGAAATCATGAAGGAAGACTGTATACTAGCCATGCTTTTCATGGCATGCTCACTTTGCTGTTTCTTACAACCCAGAACCCAGGGTAGACACCTCCTACAGTGAGCTCAGCCCTCCTGCATAAATCATGAATCAAGAAAATGCCCCATAGACTGGCCCACAAGCTGTAGGCTCTTTCTCAATAGATGCTCCCTCTTCCAAGATACATCTAGGTTTGTGTCAGATTGACAAAAACTAAACAGCATACCAGCCACAAAATACCTTATTTTTTAACCTTTGGATTATATAATTTAGATTGAGTGGGATTTCTTACCCCAGAGCTATGAGAATTCTAACACGTACAAAGACCTCTGAGAAATGTCTCTCATTTTACAAAGTTAATGCCATAGTATGTTGCCTAATATTGTCCTCTGCAGTTCTCTTAACACCAGTATCAGACTGAGTTTGGATACTGTACCACACACTAGCTCTATGAACATTCAAAAATTATTTGATATCCTTGAATTACACTTAACTGTAAAACAGTGGCTGGCTGTACACTCACACACAAGCAGACCACCCTAATAAAATTCAGTGGGTTTCTGTTTTGTTTTGTTTTGTTTTGTTTTTTAAGAAAAAAGTTGAAAAGGAGACATTTTAGGAGGCCCAAGATAAACTGCAGAGGGAGAATGGATATGACCAAACTATAATGCATATGTGTAAGAAATTTTCAAATAATAATTAACAATAATAACAGCAAAACCACCATGCTATTATTATGAATACTACATGAAACAGAGCATTCAAAAATCCTTTGAGGTGTAGGTCAGTGGTAAAACACTTGTCTTGTATGTGCCTGGCCCTGGGTTTGATGCACAGTTTTAAAAAGTAATACTAATAACTGAATGTGAAGTGCTTGGTATAGAATCTTACTGAAGAACAAGGCCAGTTCACATCACATGAGAGCATCATTAGCCTACCTTTTTGAGACTTTTTTTTAAACCCAACATAAATATTCATTTTCTTTAAAATGTTAATCAAAGGCTTTATATATTTGGCAATGCTCAATAACAAGATGTCCATACAATCAAAAGTATAACCCAATACCCAACCTAGATATGCCAACTACCTTTGCCTGGCGGAGACATGTAAACATCTGCCTCCATGTTCCACCCCCCCCATCTCCTAGCTCCTCCTCCCCTCCTCTCCTTTCTCCTCTTCTTCCTCCCCTTACTCCTCCTACCTTAGCTCCTCCTAAATATCACCCTTTCTGTTAAAATAAAAAAAAAAAACTTTTCTCTCAAAATGCAATTAGAGCATAACTATAACAACTTGTATCAGTAAGGTACAAGATAGACCTAGTACCCAGTCCTTCATTTTGTTGACTAACCAGAACCTCTGTCATCTCTCCTAACTAAAAGATTTAGTTCTGAACCTGGCTTTTTTTCTTGGCTTTAGAATGAATGTCAGCTGAAAACCATCTTCTCAAATCTTTTCTCTCAAAGTAAATAGCCAGGATTGGCTATATTGGCTATAAGACTATAAGTCTTCAACCTATTCAGAAATCCAGAATGACTGCAGTAACTGAAATTATGGGAAGCACAAAGCATAGCTTCTAAAACTTAGCCAATTTATAGAGACCACTGAACACCTGGACACTCCTTATACTACAAAACGTTGGAGCATACAATCTTCAGCCTTCTGGCCCAGGATCATCTGACAGACCTAGTAATGCAGAATTGTTAAGTGCTGATTACTCTGTCTTGGCAGATATAATCAGTCGACTATTCCCCAAGTGTGTCCTTTTCTGGACAGTATTTTGTCTCTAGATGAAAAGAGGCAATTCTTGCCTAGTGGCTGTCTCACCACAACTGAAGTAACTCCAAAGATGCTCAATTTCTTCTTAGAATCCAAAAACAGGGAAGCTGTCAGGAGCAGACAGGTCTCTAATCAAAATGAACATTAATACAGAAATGTTTGTAACATCAATTCTGTGGACTTCTGTTTTGAAAACCAATTATCCATGTAAGGCAGTCTGGACTGTTGTCTGTTAACTCCTCTCAGCTATTTCTAAATAAAATATACAAAACAACCCAACAATAAACTCAGAGCCATGAATTTGCTATAGGCCCTTAACTCACAGGCTAACCATATCAAATCACTTTAAAAAGTTAAAGAAGGACTCGGTTTAAGCCTCGGATACCTAAATGTGTTATATAGGTACAATACCTATGAGAGTAGCAATATCGATCTCACTTTTATATTAATAAGAAACTCGTACCAATGGATACCTTAACTTGGAACTCAAAGTAAATTTCATACTATTTAAGAAATTATAACTTCATCTTAATAACAATTATACAGATTTCTACCAATAGGTTATGGCTATGCAATAATTCCTAGCTATTCCTCCCTGTTCTAACAAAACCACTACTTTTCCCTAGACAGACAGCCTCAGTCCCAAGCCCGGGGAATAGGGGAACTGACTCTTCATTAACTTCTTCAATCTGATTACAGGCATTGAGATATTAGAAGAGAAACAAGGGGAAGAGTAAATTGATAAGCCTTTGATTTCTGTGTCTTCACTGCATCCAGCTGGAATTCCAGGACAGCAGAGGTTTCAACAGGTCTGCTCAGCTTGCTTGATGAGTAGATACATAAAGGCTGTGTATTTTGCAATATACAATTCTCAAAACCAATTTTAGTATCAAGATAATTTTTTGTTTGAATTCTGGAATCTGGTCTTCTGGTGGCCTGCCTCTGGCATGTCTAATCCATGTAATTCTGGGAGGGTGTACTCCCACCATCCTCCCATTCCTGCCTCCCTGCTCTCGAATTCCCCAACACTAGGGAATCCCAACTTTCAGGCACCAAGGCCCTCCATTTCCACTGATGACTGACAAGACTACCCTCAACTACCTATATGGGTGGATCCATGAGTCTCTTCCTTTGTGTTCTCAGGCTGAAGGTTTTAGAATGGCTAATCCAGCTTGTTTCTTGGGACCATTTGCTTAAAAAAATTGTTTTCCAGACTTTTCCTATAAGGTAGTGTCTGTCTTTATCACTGAGGTGGGTTTCCTGTATGCAGCAAAATGCTGGGTCCTGTTTACATATCCAGTCCGTTAGCCTATGTCTTTTTATTGGGGAATTGAGTCTATTATGTTAAGAGATATTAAGGAACAGTGATTGTTACTTACTGATATTTTTGTTATTAGAGGTGGAATTATCTTTGTGTGGCTATCTTCTTTTGGATTTGTTGAAAAAGGATTTGGTTTTGTTGTGGAATATCTTGGTTTCTCCATCTATGGTAATTGAGAGTTTTGCTGGGTATAGTAGCCTGGGCTGGCATTTGTGTTCTCTTAGGGTCTGTATGACATCTGTCTAGGATCGTCTTGATTGTATAGTCTCTGGTGAGAAGTTTGGTGTACTTCTGATAGGTCTGCCTTTATATGTTACTTGGCCTTTTTCCCTTACTGTATTTCATATTCTTTCTTTGTTTTGTACACTTGGTGTTTTGATTATTATGTGACAGGAGGTATTTCTTTTCTGGTCTAGTCTATTTGGCCTCCTGTAGGCTTCTTGTATGTTCATGGTTTGGCCTCCTGTAGGCTTCTTGTATGTTCATGGCCATCTCTTTTTTTAAGTTAGGGAAGTTTTTTTTCTATAATTTTGTTGATGATATTTATTGGCCCTTTAAGTTGGGAATCTTCACTCTCATCTATACCTATTATTCTTAGGTTTGGTCTTATTGTGTCATGGATTTCCTGGATCTTTTGTATTAAGAACTTTTTGTATTTTGCATTTTCTTTGACAGTTGTGTCAATATTTTCAATGGTATCTTCTGCACCTGAGATTCTCTCTTCTATCTCTTGTATTCTGTTGGTGATGTTTGCATCTATGACTCCTGATCTTTTTCCTAGGTTTTATATCTCCAGGGTAGTCTCCCTTTGAGAAATCTTTATTGTTTTTATTTCCATTTTTATGTCCTGGATGGTTTTGTACAATTCCTTCACCTGTTTGGTTATGTTCTCTTGTAATTCTTTAAGGGATTTTTGTCTTTCCTCTTTAAGGGCTTCTACAGGTCTACCTGTGTTCTTCTCAAATTCTATAAGAGTGTTATTTATGTCCTTCTTAAAGTCCTCTATCATCATCATTAGAAATGATTTTAAATCTGAATCTTGCTTTCCTAGTGATATGGGGAATTCAGGACTTTCTAGTGTGGGAGAACTAGGTTCTAATGATGCCAAGTATCCAGGGTTGCTGATGCCTATGTTCTTGTGCTTGCCTTTTGCCATCTGGATCTCTTTAGTGCTACCTGCACTCACTGGCTCTGACTAGAGCCTGTCTTTCCTATTATCTTGGTTGTTTTAGAACTGTGTGGGGTGGATGTTAGTACTGGAGTTACAACTGGGGCCCAAGATCTGTTCTGTGCCTGGGCCAGATTGGAAGGAACCAGTGCTCTGGGCCAGGAGTGAATTCCTGGGTCCCAGTGGGTCCCAGTTACTCCCTGTTTGGGGCAGGTGTTGCTGTCTCCTTACCTAAGATACTGCCCGGGTTAGAGCTCCTAGGAGGCCCGCTTCCTCTGGGTTCTGTGATGTTGAGGGCAGAGCTGCCACCCAGGATCTGCTCATTGCCCAGGCCCAGACTAGAAGGATGAGACTTTTTTTTAATTATTAAATGTATTTATTCACTTTACAACCCAAAATCTTCTGAGACTCCTAACAATGCAAGGGACTAAGGATTCTGAAAAGCCTTTAATTCCCACTATTAGCTGTTCTCCTTCATCCCTCTCTTTCTTGCCTGTACGAATCTCCTAGAAGTCACTAGGGCTTCGTCTTCACTTCTCTGTTAATGATACTGAATTTACACATCTTGGCCAGCCTCCTACTACACTGGGGTCAGCTACAGAATTTATTAACATCTGAAGCAAACCTTTTCTTCTCATCCCACAGAAACTTCCCACATCAAAATTTGAATAAGCCTGAGGTCTTCTGGCACAAAGTTGATGACTGCTGCCCCTTTCTCAGATCCCATTTTCTTAGGGTCATTTCTACATGGTTATTGCTTCTTTGATCAAATTACCAGCACATAGATAATTACACTTACCCAGCATTTTTCATCTCCAAAGCAATGGAAAGGCCATCCTGGCTATCTATCTATTCAGTGAATTTTCCATTCTTAATAAAAACAAGTTCCAGCACCAACTTCAAAAGCTGATGCAGGCAAACCCGCCTCTCAAAGAGCAGGTGCACAGCATGCATATTAATGCGACAAAATCAGAACTGAGAGGCAAGGAGGAGACTTCAAAGGCACAGAATGTGGAGTCAGGAGATAAAGGTTTGCTCTGGAAATTCTGACTTAGCACAAGTTGTTTAACCTCTGAGTCTTACTTGCCCGGTGTGTGAAATGGGGCTGATAAAGGTGTCTAGCCCATAGCCTTTGTTCTGAGAGAAGTGTGGGAGTGGGAGAGAAAATGATTCATTATGATGTGGATGCTTTACATTCATCACTACTTCCCAAAGGGCTTATTTTTATATAACTTTTGAGGCAAGGGTCTTATCCGTGAATGCAAAGATTTGCTTCCTATGCTCTTGAACAAAAACTCTAAAAGTGACTTCTCCTCCAAAGAAAAATGGGGAAGTAGTAGCTCATGGCTCACTTGCTAAGCAGAAATTATAGTTGGCTTTGTTTAAATATTAAAATCTGCACTAAATTAAGAGAACTTACATAATCCTAACAGTACCCCTAAAAGGCTAAGAGTGTTAATGAAACTCTTTCTGTGATGCAACACTGGAACATGGATGCACCCTTCCCATAATAACTCAGTGCTCAACTAACTGTTCTCTACATCTGCTCTGGAAATCACCAGAGATGCTTCACTGTCATAGACAACAGTAGAACTGTCTTTATTAAGGCAATAAAGTACTGTTTGCCCCACAACTCAGCCCCCTCTCTCTGTCACACACACACACACACACACACACACACACACAAAGTTCTTCATGAGGATGCATTAAGTTTATGAGGCTGTCCGGAGCCAAGGTAACACATGAAAGTAAAGTAGACTCAGTTAGAAATATGGAAAACAATCTTGTGGCCTCCCTGAAACTAGAAGAAACTGGAACAAATGTAAAATAATTTTACTATTTTTTAAAGATCTGATTATTCTAAAAAACACATTTTAAAGAATATGAAAGGTTAATGTCTATGACGTGGCTCAATGGGTGAAAATGTACTTGCCTCACTGGCCTGATGACCAGAGTTTAATAGCCAGAAAGGTTTCCACCTTTCCATTTGCTTTTGCAAAGCAAATGTGGAAACAGAAAGTCAACTCAAAAAGTTGTCCTCCAAGGAAGTAGGCTTCAGGCAGGAATCTGACATTAGGCTAGAACAAAGAAGTAATTTCAGGCAGGAATCTGAATCTTAAACTAGAACAAAGAGTTAATATCAGGCAGGAACCTAAATCTCAGGCTAGAACAAAGAAGTAATTTCAGGCAGGAATCTAAATTTTAGGTTAGAACAAGGAAGTAGGCTTCAGACATGAAATGACCTTGAGCTAGGAAAGGGAAGTAGGCTCAGATACTTGGTCATCCTGAAAAGCCCTTAGAAACAGTGATCATGGGAGTGTTCTCGTAATTGGGTTTAATGCCTTGCTTTTTCTTTTACTATTTTTGTTTGTTGTATTGCTTGTCCCTCAACTATTTGCATCTATTGTGTTGCTAGACCCTCAACCTAGAACTGACCTTAATACATCTATGTAATCAAAATGGTATAAAAGCATAAACAAGGAGGGGGATGAGATAGGAAGTTCTAGGGAGGAGAAGAATTTAGGCAGAAAGTAAAAGGATAATGGGGGAATGACACAGGGAAAGTATCAGTACAGTGAGGACATCAACATGTTTGAGTCTAATATAAATGCAACTTGAGTCAAGAAAAGGAGAAACAGGAAAGAATATTTAAAGAAACAAAGGCTGACATTTTTCCAAATGTGTTAAAACCATATTCACTCAGTCAAAAATTCCAGAACAAAGCAATAGAAAAACAAAGAAAACATTAGTATGGTCTGTGTGATAAAATTACTACTATTTAGTAACACAGAGAAAACTCTTAAAGGGAGCTACAGGTAGAAAATGAACATTACATTTAGGGAAACAGAGATAAGAATGGCTGCCATGTTCCTATCACTAAGAGCACAAGACAAAAGACAAAGAAACATGTGTAATGTGCTGGAAGAAAAATCACATTGTGTATCCAGTGGAAATATCTTTTAAAAATGTTCTCACATGAGGAAAATACGGAAACTAGTGAATGATATGCATGTAGGAAAAGCTAAGGGGAGTTCTGTGGAGAAAAAGACAGTGGCATTGCATGCAAACTTGGGTCCACTCAAAGGAGCATGGGCCTTGGAAGATACATCTCTGTTTAAAGCAAACAAACAAAAAATTTTTTGCTTGTGTTCTAATGCTTCAAAAGTATTTAGAAAAAAATGAAAGAAAATGGTGTGTCATATAACTTATAAATGAATTATAAGGGCTGAGACATGGCTCAATTTGTTTCAGAGGACCAGTTGCTTTTCTAGAAGATTGATGTTATGTTGCCAGCACCATATGGAGGCTCTTCACCATGTGTAACTCCAGTTCCAGGGGTCTGACCTCATCTTCTGGCCTCCAAGGTCGCTATCATGCACATATTGTAAAAAACATACATACAGGCAAAATAAGGGGTGAGACCATGGAGGACATCAGAAGCCACATCCTGGTTGTGATGACCTAGTTAGGGAAGATCTCTTTGGAGCCCAGCATTACATCCAATTATATCAGCAAGCCAGTTCTCCACAAAAGCCTTCTCAGACAGTATGAGTCCCCTAATTCATGTTTTTGTTAAGAACCTGATATCATCTGGGACCCAAAAAGCAAGAAGAGTTGACCTTCTGGCCATGGTTCAGAAGGACCCTGCTGCAGCCTAGAGCCATTCCCAATGCCCCAGGCATAACACCAGTACACAGAAGCCACACAGGGAGAGTCCCTTAAATATTGTTTTCCATTTCAGGGGCTAGAGTTACAGAAAGTGCTCACTGTCCTGGCTTTGGTAAAATGGGTCTTAAAGACCTTGCCAAGCATTCACTGTTTTGAAAGTCATATACTGCTGACTACAGGTTACTATACTTGCGACATCATAACCTCCTTCAAGGACTTCAGCTCCTCCATGTTCTTGTCCTTCTGAACCATGGCCAGGTTCGGAACTAAGTCTTTTAGTTAGAAGAGATGACAGAGGTTCTGGTTAATCAACAAAATGATGGACTGGGTATTAGGTCTATCTTGTACCTTACTGACACAAATTGGTATAGTTATGTTCTAATTGTATTTTGAGAGAAAAGTTTTATTTTAACAGGAAGGGTGATATGTAGAAGGAGCTAAGGTAGGAGGAGTAAGGAGAGGAAGAAGAGGAGGAGAGGGAGAGGAGGAGAGGAGGAGGAGAAGGAGAGGAGGAGCTAGGAGACAAGAGAGAGACAGAGACAGAGAGGAACATGGAGGCAGATATTTTTGTGTCTCTGCCAGTCAAAGATAGTTGATATATCTAGGTTGGGTATTGGGTTACACTTCTGATTGTATGGGCATCTTGTTATTGAGCATTACCAAACTTACAAAGCTATTGATTAACATTTTTAAAAATTGTATAAAAGCAAAAAGGGAAAGGGAAGATGGGATTAGAGGTTTTCTAGGGAGAGGAAATGGGGAAAGGGGATGACATCTGAAAATATAAATAAAATATCTAATAAAAATAGATAAAAAAAGATTATGGAGTTAACAATACTTACTTCCAATTTGGCTTAATTGATTCATCAAAGTGATTGTATTTATTATTTTTCTGTTCCTGTGATAAAACGTCATGACCAAGGCAACTCGCAGACAGAAGAATTTATTCTGGTTTGTGGTCTTAGAGGAATAATCATCCATCCATCACAGTGGGGAGGTGCCTTAGTTAGTTTTCTAATACTGTGGTAAGACAAAATGACCAAGGTAACTTATAGAAAGAAGGGTCTATTTAGGGCTTACAGTTTCAAACTATCATGGTGGGAAATGTGACAGCAGGCAGGCCTATCACTGGTGCAATAGCTGAGAGCTGACATCTTGACCCACAGGTAAGTGACAGAGAGGGTGAACTAGGAATGTCATAGGCTTTTTTAAAACCTCAAAGTCCACCCCACCCACCCTGTGACACATCTTCTGTAATAAGGACGCACTTTCTATCTTTTCTCAAACAGTTCCAACAACAGAAGACCAAGTGTTCAAATATGTAACCCTCTGGATGTGATTGTCATTCAAGTTACCACAGGAGGCATAGCCGTGAATGGCAGGCACGGCAGCAGAAGCAGAAAGCTGAGTGATCACATCTTCAAATAAAAACATAAAGCAGAGAGCAAATTGAATGAAGTGTGAGGCTTTTGATCTCAAAGTCCACCCCGGGTGATGGACTTCCTCACTCAAGGCTGCACCAACCACAGGTCTCCAAACAAACTGAGGATCAAATACTGAAGACTCTGGGGAAGGGGGACATTTCTCATCCACTGCAGTAACTATACAAAAGTTTAATTTAGAGGTGTCAAGGACACATAGAAAATCTAATATATACCATATCTTACCCATAAAGAAAATCTCAAAGCATTTCAAAGGATAGAAAGTACACAGTCCATCTCTCCATCTATTATAAAATGAAAAGATACTAGGAACTTCAGAAAACAACACATTTCAAATTGGACTATGTGTCAAAAAGAAATTGACAAAGGATTTTAGAAAATATACCCTATCAAAATTTATGATATACAAAGAAAATAGTATTCAGAGGAAGTTTTGTAACACTGGATGCTTACATCACTAACTCCTTAAATGTTCAATATCTGTTATCTTTGCATCCATGCTGAAAACATAGAAAAATAAAAACTGAATCCCAAAGTCCAAAGAAGCAATAAAAAGCATTAAATCAATAGAATAAAAAGCAAACAAGAAGGAGAAATCAATAAAATTGTGAGTCTTTTCAACCACAAGGTTTTAAAAGATCAATAATAATGATCTACCTATAGCTAGATTGATCAAAAAGAAAGTCAGAAATAACCAAGTAAGCCATAGTGGAGTGTTCTTGGGACATTACACAGATAACCACAGAACAACAACAAAGTGTGGCATTATAAACAATGTAACAATGTACAACAACAATGTTGATAGCTTGAGTGAAATAGATGAACATGCCAAATGACCACCTCTCATATAAGAAACCTACTAAACCTGACATGAGTCAAAAGACAGACCAAACCATCTCATAAGGCATAACATTTCCCACTGAAAGAAAGCATTCTTGGGGTAGAAAAAACTCCAGATTCATGTATCTTCAATGGTAAACTTAGTCAAACTTTTAGAAAAGAAATAATATCAATCTTACACAAGATAGAAATGGGACTACTTCCCACTCCATTTTTGGAGTCATTAGTACCATTATCCTGACAATGGAAAACTACTAAGATTCAACAGTTCTCAATAAAATGTGGACACAGACTCTGCGAATAATAGGTGTAATTTAACATGAATTAGTGAAGCACATTATGAGTATGAATTAACTTAATACTCTAAAAATTATTAAGTGTAATTCAGCACGTAAACAGAACAAAAGAGAAAAAGACAATAAAGGGGGGAAACTCAATGAAGAAAATACACAAATCAGTTGAATGATTAAAATGTAGATAAAAGAGGACATGAGAAACAGTTAAGAGTACATACTACTCTTGCGGAGTACCCAGTTTCTGGTCCCAATACCCATAAAACAGATCATCGATAATTGTAACTCTAGTTGCTGGGGATCTGGTGCCCTCTGCTGGCCTCTACAAGCACCAAACATGCTTGGGGTGCACTTACACGTAGGCAAAACATATATGTATATATGTATATGTATGTGTATATGTATATATGTGTAATAAAAAATTTTAGTGGGGAAAATAGAGAAAAACACAGCATGCAAGCAGTAATCAAAAGAGTTGGGGTGATATGTTAAGTTAGACATGATATAACTTAAGACAAAAATTGGTATGAGAAACGAAGTAGGCCATTTCATCACATATGATTGAAAAGGTTTGCCCACAGAGAGATGTAACTATCATAACCAGGTATAATCTAATGAGACTCTAATGAAATACACAAAACAAAGCTGATAGAGCTAAAGAGCAAAAAAGACTCTGCAACAGTAAATAAAGACATTAATATTTTACTTTCAAAAATAAATAGAGCACATACAAGATCAGCAATGAAACAGAAGATAAATAAATATATTCTTACCTGCTAAATCAGCAGGAGCCCATAAACTTGAGCCCCCTTTCTTATACTCAGTTCAAAGGTACGAACACAACCTGACAATGGACAAATTAATGTTTAGCAATAGCCAGTTTCAACCAGTAAGAGCGAGACAACTAACTAATCGTGGCACAACAAAATGAGTCTTATAGCCAGTCAAATAATTCTCCTCTGCTTCCAATTTCTTCCAATGGAAACGCACTGTACATATGGCTGAAGCCATGTGAGCTTCCTCCATGTCTCCATACTATCTGATTAATTATTTGCTTCTTTGTTTTGCTCAAATCAATTCTGTTGAATTTAACCTATGTAACAGTTTTTATTTAGCATATGTCTAGTGGGATGGCCCATCTAACAACAGAATCTGTGTTCTTCTCAAGAGCACAATGTACTGGTGCCGGCTAGCATTCTAGTGGCTGGAAATACTGTGCAGGCACCTGGGGAAAAAGAAAAGCTGCTGATCAGTGTTTGCTGTCTACCATCTCTAGTGCTTTGATGCTCACCAAACACAAGCATCTTCTGCTAGACAATAAACAGAATGCAAAGGCCTGGAGTCTTTAGCTCTACCATCCTTTGGAATCCTGAAAACAAACTACTATTATTAGCTAAGCTTAGGTTGTTTTGACCACGGGCTTCTTTCTCTTCTGTGAACTGACCATTCGGAGGCTGATTAAAATAATTTCCTCATTTCTCTTTCCCTGGTCCTTTATACCAATCTATTCAGAGCCTCTCAGTGTGCTGCTCAAAGAGTGGCACAGACTCCAATGGTCCCTAGTCCAGCTCTGGCATTAGATATCTCAGAGTTCTAACCCTTTCTCTTTTAGTCCTTCTATGCTCAGTTGTATAACTGATCAAGCTGTATAACCCTTCTCTACCCAGTTTACCGATGGCACAGCCTGCACCACACCTTCTTTCTGAGGATGCAGCGCACCATGCCCAGTGAGCAGCTTGTGCTCACTCTGTGTTTGCTCTGCCTTGCTTCACAGCAGCGGTTGTTCTAAGCGTTCTCTTTGCTCCCACTGTGCTCCCAGCCTACAGAGACTCCATATTTCAATTTTAGAATCTGCTTTTAGTGCCTCCATTTCAGAAAACATTTCTCCTGAATGGTTTTCCATTCTGGTCTTCTATTCCATCCCTTTATGTTTGACGTCAGATATGCCTCAGATATTTTGACTTCTTCTACAGTTTCACTCCAGGCACATAGCACAAGCTCCAGACCTATCCAGGGTCTCCATTTGGGCATTGAACAAGAAAGACAATGAGAGCAGTTATACCTCCCAAACTTACTCTGGAAAGCCTAGTCACAGTGGAAAACACTTTAAAGAATACTGTATGACTACCACCTATAAACATGGACCCAGAAAGTGAAAAGATGAATAGATATACACTCTGGAAGGCTTATGATAAATGAAATATACAATCAATTTCACCACTCAATCTAAGGTTGGGAACTTCTGATACCAACCAGAACAAAACAAGCCTTGGATCAAAGTGTTCTGATTGTCATGCTTTGGCAAGCACAATGCAGAGATGTAATTGTGCATGCACCATGCTTTGATGAATCAAAGATGTGCCTCCCTCAAATACGCCAGGGGCCTTGTCAGAACAGACAGATAACCAACTGACTCCTACAGATGCAGCTGTATAAGTCACCTTGGGGAAATCAAGACCCCAGCTGCTGAAAAGAACAATTTCAAAGCAGACACTTTGCTGGAGACAATTTTCTGTAGCACAGAG
Source organism: Arvicanthis niloticus (assembly GCF_011762505.2). Lineage (NCBI taxonomy): Eukaryota > Metazoa > Chordata > Mammalia > Rodentia > Muridae > Arvicanthis > Arvicanthis niloticus. Next base: position 46,106,930 of record NC_047664.1, on the reverse strand, counting down.
AGAATTTCTGCTGCCTTCAGCTTGGTCTTTGCAAAGCAGCAAGTTATTACCTCTTGTGAGTCTGCCTACAACATTTATTCCCAGTTGGAGGAGACTCTGCCCTCCAAGGCACATTTAGAAAAGTTTACAGATGTGTCTGTTTGTCAAGACTGTGGAAGTGCTATTGGCACCGACTGGGTAGGAAAAGACAGGAATAGCTGCTAAACCATTTGTAGAAAAGCCTTGTAGTGCCAGGAATTATTCATTCTGAACACCAATAATGTTACAATGAAAAACTGTCCCCTAGAAATGACCAGGATGAATTCCACAGCTGCCTAAAGGCACACAAGTCCTAACACTCTACGTGTCCTGATCTGATTCTAGCTCCCCAAGCCCTGAATCCAAAGCCTTTTAGCAGTATTGCAATGTCCCCACTCATAACAATCAGGCTTTCTTGGGGAGTATCTTTTTGCGAATCTCCCATCTTGTCCTTAAGCACTCTAAGACAGCAGTGCAGTTCCAGTGTTTTCTTAATATTTATTCTCATAAGTATTAATGGGTGAGAATACTGTTGGTCTTTCCTCTTCACCACCCTAAGATATCAATTATATAATAAAGTCTTCTTCGTAACCTAGTGAGTGTGATGGAAACTGACAAAAACAGTGCATTTATACCAACCCAATTTTAAATAAAGTTGAATAGTCTCATGAGCCCATTCCATAGACTCCATACATTTTACATGCTATGTATGTATTGATTGCATGTCCTATTTCTGAGGTTCAAATCCCCTCCACCCACTTTTTAAAATATATTTTTAGGGTTTTGTGAAACAGGGTCTCACCATGTAGCTCTGGCTATCCTTTAACCCACTTTGTAGACCAACCTGACCCCCAATTCAGAGAGCTGCCTCTGCTGTCCCCCCTGCCCCCCTGCCCCTCTGCCACCCAAGTGCCGAGATTAAAATTGTGCACAATTGCACCAGTCTCTTTCCAGCTTTCTATATTCCTGTGGAAAGAAAGAAGAAATCTGCTGTGTCTTACAAGCACAAAATGACCCTCTCTGTTAATTTTAGATAGAAAACAAATGGTAGAAAAGCAACATTTGTTTTTTCCTAAGCTAGCAATTTATAACTCCAATTTGCCCTTATAAAGCAGGAACGCCATTTTAATTTCTTAAGTTACAAATGAGAAATCCTAAAAAATAAATGCAGGATAAAACAGGAAAAGCTGCATTACACGTTAGTATTTAGCCACTCGGAGAAAAGAGGTGTCTTCACTGACTTTGAAGTGTTTTAATGAGCTGATGTCCCTCTGAAAACAAAAATGGTAACTGTAAAGGAATTTTAATATTGATACTGTAATCTAAGCACTGTAAGGCCTTAGACTGATGTTTTGGGAAGTTGTTCTCCTGGGATTCTGTTAGCTTTAATGTAGAAAACCATGGAAGGTGATTTTATAAGAATTCTTAATGTAAAATCTACCACCCAAATTTGTCTATGTAAAGGTAATTGCACAAGAAAAAATTATCATTGCCATAGTAAGTAATTTTTCCTCAAATTTACACTCATATATAACTTTTTTTTTCTCAAATTTATATCCATATAACAAGGCCTTTATTTTTCTTGAAGAATTGTTTCTATGGTTTCATTATCAGGCAACCAGCTATTCTTAACTTGCACAGTGTGTGTGCATGCACACAAGCACATGCATGTGGGTGCCTGTAGAAACCAGAAGAGGGCATCCGATTCCATGGAGTTGAATTGTAGGTTGCTGTGACACACCCAGCTTTGGCCCTCTGGAAAAGCAGCAAACATTCTGAACTACAGAGGCAGCATTCCAGCCTCTGTCTTTAGCTTTAAATCTTGTGTCCTAAGAGACTTCAATTGTAGAATAATTGTGACTGTTGGTCACTCTACCATGCAAACAATTAATTCACTTTTCCTAAGTGGTTATTTCTTTTAAAGCCCTCTGCACTAGCTGAGATGGATTATAGCTCAGCCCTAGGGGACAGTCTCTTTTTCAATTCTCATGAATCTCCTTTCAAAGATATGGCTGAGATTTGATGCAGAGCAGAGACTTCCCATTTTATTCTATGCAGTTTAACATTATTACGTCAGAAACATGACTTATGTTCTTTACTGTTCTTAAAATGTCTCACATGCTTTTGCAAAAACTCACAACTTCTAATTGTTGTTTAGTTTTATACTTGCTTGATTTATTGATTATTATTAGGCTATATGCAAGGGAATATCAAATGATCAATCATTCAAAGACTCAGCTAAATGCTTATCTGGGACCAAATGAACAGCTGTCTCATAAATGGTCATAAATTCATGCAAGTATGTGGGGTTACTTTCAGGTACAGTAAGAACTGGGATGAAATTTAAGACTAACTTCTGGCTTTTAACAAAAATTAATTAACTAATTAATTTAAAAAGAACTCAGAAAATCTGTCCATTTGGACCACCAATCTCTGCATTGATATGCATCACTTGCAAATGTCCAAAATTGGCACAAAGGAACAAGAAAGCTCCAGGGAGAGTACAGATTTTGTAACAATCCGTACAAAGAGGATATGGTAATGGGTGTGCTCTTGTTTTATTTTAAAGTTGTTTATTGATTAGAGGAAAACACAAATATGGACAAGATTAATTGAAAGATTAATGCAATGAAATTTCATATATTTGTTTTCAATTCTCAACTGTTATCAATATACAGTGAACCCTGACTCTTTTCCTCCCTATTCCTAAATCCTCAACAAGACTCTGGATATGGTGGACAGTCTCTTCAATTTATAAATATCTCACTGTCTTCTCTCTGTTTAGAGAAAGTATCTATAATTAGTTGATGGTGGTTGGCATGTCTAAGAATTGACAGGAATGGAGGAGGAGGGATACTAAGAAGTTACAGAGTTCCCTTGGGGTAATAGAAACATTCTATAATTAGAGACCAGTGTTGGTTACACATTTCTATGAGTGTGGTAACATATAGTTCAAACTACACTATAAATGGTGAACCATGTGAGATGTGAATTATATCTTGACAAAGTTAAGGTAATCAATGGAAAATAATTATACTTCTGTTTTCTGTGCTTATGACAGTTCTTGAGCCTTTTTTCCTCATTGGTGAAAGGTTATTTACTGGCTCATGGGAAATCTTTTATCAGTGATCATACCACGAAACAATGACTCCCTCTGCAGAATATGTGCACAATTTCCCAATATCATTACTTGCCAAAAAACTAACACTACCTTCATGGTATTATAAAATAGCCACCTGATCTGAACTCATCTGTTTTCTAATTGTAGTGGTTCACATATCTCTTCATTTCCTTAGCTCTGTAGGTTTCCCTAGACTCCTTTGTTTTCTGTTATAATTTATTTGTTTAACTAATGTATAACTTTTTGATAGAATTCCTCACATTATATATTGTTCATAGTGTAGACCCATAATAGTGTTTTGTGTGTTCTGTCTCCAGCATTTTCTCAAAACTGTGAGGTTAACTTAATGGTTTGATTACATTCAACTTCCTTTTCTGCCCTTTTCTGCCTCTGTTAACATTATGGATTTCCATGGAATCCACCAAATGGACTCATCATAGTTCTCCCCACTGGAATTCCACCTAAGAAACTGCTCACTATCTTTATTGCATGTGGTCATTTATCTCTGGTTTTTTTTTCTCTCCATATAGAGTTTCACTCTGTAGAACCCATTAACCTGGAACTCATCATATAGCCCAAACTGGCCCCAACTTGTGGCTCAGCTTTGCAAATGCTAGGATAACAGACATAAATCACCACACCTGCCTGTGCCTCTATTAATTAGTTTGGAATCCAAAGATTACAGCTCTGTACTAATTCAAGTTACTTTTCTTAATTTATTATTAGGCATGGTTTTATGAAGAAAAATGTCCCCATACAGCCATTTGCTTGTCTTAAAGAATAGCTTGTTTAGAGAAGACAGAGTGTTTCATCTTTCCCCTTATTTTCACTTTTCTCAATAATTAATAGATGCTCTAGAATTTTTCAAACTACACAGTGAACAGTTGTTTTTTACATACCATTTTTAAACTCAAGAATCTTTACCATATATGATGTATTTCAATGTTTTCATCTTTTATTTATTTGACACTTAAATTTCCCACAACTTCTCATTGTTTCTAAGTCATTTAAACTGACTCCAAAGGGCTTATGCTAGCTTTCCTGTTTACAGATATAACAAGATATTCCAGAACCATCTAATACACTTCCTGACCCACGCCTAGAATCAGCTACTTCTCAAAAAGTCCCAGTTCCTTCCTTTCGAAAAGTATTGAGAGGACTCAGTTTAAATGTGAGGATTCTTCCTTCCATTTAAGTTCTTTCTTCCCCAGGCTTTCAGTAAACGGAACTACATTTTTTTTTCTTTCCTAAGACAAACAGATTGAGTTCATTTCCCTTCTATCTCTTCTGTCTAATAGTTTACCTTATCTGTCTACTTCCTTTATTATTTAATTCAGAATTGCTAGATTACAGTTTTACTCTATTCAAACCTCCCTCCTTAGCTTACTATAAGGAATGCTTCTATATTGATAAGCAAATGTGTGCATATGTGTAAACTCACATCTCTTAAATAGGAGACTTCCTTCTCATGACATAAACAAACGGAACTCCAGTAATAGACATGCAAAGTGGAACTAGTGTAGACAAAAACAACAAACAGGAAGCTGGAGGCAGAAAGAGAAGTAAGGAGCAGGGAGGCATCACATACAAGATTCAATGATTGTAAAATTGTGATCTCTTATATATAAAGCAAGAGTATTCATAACAGAAAACAGCTTCTTCAGATTGAAACCTCTAATGTGATAACCATGCCTCAACCGTCTATAAAAATTACATTATATTAACTGTTTAGGTATTCTCTGAATCTCATAACAACCCTGAGTGGAAAGCAGTGTTATTATCTTCATCTTATCAAAGAGAAATTGAAGTAGAGAGAAGTGCAATCATTTGTTCAGTCATTTCAGCCATTTCCTGGGGGAAATTACCAGTGAGTGGGGACTGGGGGGACCAAGATCTAACCCAAACATCTTGAGTACCATCATGATGTCTTCTGTCTCTCAAAACAGAGTATAATACACACATACACACACACACACACACACACACACACACAAAAACATGCTCTCACACAAGCACATGTACATGGTCAAAAAACAAGTAATTTCATACCTAATAAACATTGTAAAATGAGATTTTAGAAAATTATAAGCTTTCTACACAATTTCAAGGATCAGAAATCGTAAGAGAATTAGAACTAAGGCTTAGAAGACAGATAAACATAAATAAATGGATACTTACATACATACACACATACATATATACATACATTTATCCCTTCATTCTTTATCCTACAAAAGAGGATACTGAGAGATTTAGAAACATTAAATTCTCAAAGCCACATACTTTGGAAATTTAAAAATTCAGACTCCTGTTGTCCAAAGACTACAATTGCCTTTCAATTTGAGGAGCCCAGATGATAGAGGTGACAGATGGCTGGTTTTGAAATGGGATCCAGGCTATGTCTTCTCTAGATAAAACATTGGTGTTAACAAGAGTATCCTCTAAGCATAAAACCTAGTCCAACAGCTCCACTGCAATAAAATAGAAATAGTTCATTTGTCTCTCCATCTCAGTCTAATTGGTAAAGAAAGAAATGCCTGATAGTTACCAGAGCAGGTGCAGGAAGCTACACACTTTCATTCTTCAACCCAAAGAGCCAATCATCTCAGCTTCCCTATGAGAATCCTGAGAAGCAGGGTCTACAGCTGGGTAGCCCTCATGCCAAGAGTATATAAACACAAAATGGAAACTAGAGGGGAAAGGAAGGGAGACTTGGCACACCAGTCCCCTAAACTGCTTCCCATCAGTTGGAGCTGGAGAGAGCAGGCATAAGAACATCACCAGCTGGTATATTTCTTGGCAGGAACACCAGCCATTGCCTTGCTTGCCCAGCCACACTCCTGCAGCAGAAAGTTTGCATCTATAGCTCCATTTCCTTTATTTACCATCAGTATTATACAGAAGTGTCAGAAGCCCATAGGTCCTGGGCATTTCCTCAAGCAGGACAAGCTTGATAGATGGCCTACTGACAACGCATGGATGAAGCTTCATTGTGCTTTTTCATCCATATATGAAATCAATGCTCACATCTCCTGGAGCCAGTCCTTAAAACACTCCTTTTGCCAGCTTTCCTCACTTCTGCTCAGATGTTGTAGCAGCCCAGGCAGATCAGTCTAACAGGGATGTTGCAGAGGGCATCTTTCGTGAGTGAATTCTAGGACAAGCCAAGGTCTGGCTGGCTGGTGGGGTTGGGTTGGGTTGGAGGCCCAAGGAGAAAGATCTATCCCTCTCTGCTGCCATCCCTGGTTGTCTATCTGTTGTCTTAGCCTATGATCTTTCACTGAAGGACCTACAGGCTTTGCCCTTTCCAGACAACCCTGAAGCATGCAATAAGACACGAGCATGGATTTCCAAGCATGATGTGACATGATTTTCATTTTTGAAAATTCTTCCATGCTTGTTCTCTCTGCTTTTATTTTTCATGTGTCCACATTTAAAAAAAAAATCCAAGACATAGCCTGGATCCCATTATCTGCATTCCAAAGCAACCATTTCACAAGTTCACTGAGATATCAGAAAGAGAGTAATAAGCAGAATCAGACGATTCCTTCCCCAAGTGGTTCAGCAATCCTCTCAGGTACCCAGCACTGACAAGCCACAAAGAGGTGAAGAGTGGTGGAATGGTTTAGTCTGGCTCACAGATCTAGGGAGGTCAGCCTGCTTTTGGCAGGATGATATGACAGAGCAGAGCAACTCACATTAGTGCAACTCAGAGGCAGAAACAGAGAATCTCTGTGGTCTGCAGATTTCTCCTCTTCCCTTTATTCCCTGAAGAATTGCCAGACAATGACACTTACATTTAGGACAGATCCCTTAGATGAGTCTCTTGGAAATACCTTCAATGACACACCCAAATGTGTACCTCACTAACCTAGGTCAGTGGTTCTCAACCTGTGGGTCATGACCCCTTTAGGGTTGAGTGACCCTTTTATAGGAGTCATATATCAGATATTTACATTATGATTCATAACAGTAGCAAACTTACAGTTACGAAGTAGCAATGAAATGATTTTATGGTTGGGGGTCACCACACTGTATTAAAGAGTTGCAAAGTTAGAAAGGTTGAGAGTCACTGTTCTAGATGAATTTGATAATCAAGTTAACTGCCACAACTGGTGATCACCCAGCCCCCTTAGGACCAACTTAGAATCGAGGAGGTAAATTTATCATGACATTGACTCCACAAATATCTATTAAATACATGAAATTTTATAAAAACTTCTCTGTTATGAATCCAAAGAAAGTAGGCAATTTTTTTTAAATAAAAATTCTTTAAGTAATTTCAGATAGATGTGCCTTAATGTATGTGCAATGTTGTAGATCCATGTCTCAGGTGAAAATCAAGTGGACCCACATCTTAAGACAAAAAATAAAGTCGAAGGCTATGATCAGATATCATTGACTTCTTACAGAGTACACTGAATTATAGGAAAGTGGGAGAAGGTATGATTTACTGAACTTCTGTGCTGCTGGTACTCCGGTCATATGGTTAGTGAGGCATCTTTGGCAGTATTGACCATGTAGTCTATAGCTTAACAGAAAATCTTGTGATAAATCATTTTAATAGAGACACAAATGTGAGAGAAAATGATTGAGAAAATTATAGGTCTCTGTATGGCACACATATCTGTAATGTCAGAATTCAAAAACACCTTGAACTATATCAGACTTATAAGGAAGAGGAGGAGGAGGAGGAGGAGGAGGAGGAGGAGGAGGAGGAGGAAGAAGAGGAGGAGGAGGAGGAGGAGGAGGAGGAGGAGGAGGAGAAATTAGAAAAAGAGAAGAAGAAGAAGAGGAAGAAGAAGAAGAGGAAGAAGAGGAAGAAGAGGAGGAAGAGGAAGAGGAAGAGGAAGAAGAAGAAGAAGAAGAAGAAGAAGAAGAAGAAGAAGAAGAAGAAGAAGAAGAAGAAGAAGAAGAAGAAGAAGAAGAAGAAGAAGAAGAAGAAGAAGAAAGTAATGGTGTATTTTATGTGCAAGTACTTTCACATATATTGTCACACTTTACCATGGCCCTGTGAAAAAAATGTCTCATGCCCAGTTCATGGATAAAAAATAAGAGGCTGGTTATAATGACTTGCAAGCAATGTTACAAAGCCTGTAGGTGGCATCAAACTCAGGTACTTTGTTTTCTAAATCCACTGTGTACTTTTTTTTTAAACCAAGCTGCCTATGCTAGAGGAACTGACATGCTTTGAACACAGAAACCACACTAGGAGAAGGAAATCAAAAACAAACAATGCTGTTCAACCCCACAGAAGCAATGATGTGTGGTTCCTGGAGAGGGACTATGCAGGAGAAACTGCATCTTAGCTCCTTGGGGAAGAAAAGCAAGGCATGCTTCCCAGTACCCCTGCTGACTGCCAGGTTCGGTAGGAAATAATCTTGTGAGGGGGCTTTCTTTTCAAAACACATCAAAGAGCCATAATTGCTCAGGTCCCCTGCAAGTATCTAGGCACAGACTTCCATTTATTACAATTTCCAAATGACTGAAAAGCTTTTTCTTCTTTTGTGATGCTCTGAAAATTGGAACAAAGTGAGAGAATACCATTCTCCACTCTCAACTGAAACGTACAACTGGGTTTTCTTACGAGCACAAAGAAATCAAGGAGAAAAGACATCTCTCCTTTTCAGCTGGAAAAGTAAATTGTGAGCTGTTATGAAATTATGTTGTTACTGTTTTGACCCTAAGTATAAATCCATTTATCTACCAGATTAGCTTATAGTTTATACACATGGTCATTCTAAACTGAGAATGTCTTACTACTCTACATGTCTCTGGACAAGTTACAAAAGATCGAGATCAGCTAGGACACCACATCCTCGCAGGCAGAATCTGGGTAATTTGTAAAACCTTACTAGGCCCTCCCTTGTCTACTTTTCAGGAATATTGACATCTGGGCACATGCTTTGTGTCTTAATACAAATAATCGTGGCTGCATAATTGTTACTAGTGTGGTTAATAAAAATAGCATTAAATTTATCTCTAGCTTGTCACTCTTGTACTATCATCGGACTAGGGGTGATTCTGGCCAATAACCTTTAAAATCTTTGTGATACAATAATAAAATTAATGCTAGACAGATGGGACCTAGAAGTCCCCATGTTGTCATGATGCTTCTGTTTACATTCAAGCACTGGTTATAGATTTCAAATTACTAGACACTATTTTATTTAGATACTGACTGGATATATTGCACATTCCAGGAATTGGGCTAAACAGCAGAAATACAACTGTAAATAAAATGTAACCTTCAAAGTATTTCCTATTTTGTGTTTAGAATTATTCTGCAGACAAACAGTAAAGTATCAAAGCATACCCAATTGCCCTGTTGTGTAATGACATCGTTATGAGGCTTCTTTAGTGAAAACAAGATAATAATGTCTATGAAGACAGAACCATCTCTGCCTTGCAGATTAGTATACTCTCAGCATCTGGCTGAGAGGATAATCTTTATTGAGGAAGCCTATTAGTAAACTGGAAAGACTGTGAGTAATTAGTGCAGAATATGAGTATTACCTCCAGTGTATCATATAACCTCTTCTGCCAACTGAACCTGCCTCCATACATCAAGATCAAAATTCTCTCAGACAAAAATTGGTGAGAGTCTGTGTTGCCAGTAGCTGTACAAAACACTAGGAACCAAACGGGAACCACCAACTGTTCAGGGCAAGCTCATCCTTGACCAAATGCCAAGAAACCCACACAGTTAGACAATGAAAGAACGAAGACCAATCTCAGGCATCTTACCTCTATCACAAATTCTGTAAAGTCTTTAGAACTACATCAGACTAAATGTCTACATAACTCCAAATGATGAATTCTTCCCTTTCTGACTGCAGAAAATGTCCAGAGTTAAAAGACCAACTCAAGTCCAAAGATATGCTGGGCAAAATGTAATGAACTGTGCCCTGTTTCAAGTGGCCAATCTACCTGTTGTGCAGAGCTTCCTCCAAGCCAAACAAATACCATCTTGCAAAAAATCAGGCCAGCTTGGCTTTCTAACTATTGACATTCTTACATTAAAAAAATGGTCATGGGACCCTCACCCAAGCAACAAGCTACTCCTCCCAACCAGTTTTTTCCAGTTCTGTCATACCTTTTCCTGGCCTCAGTGTTTCATGGAGAGACTATATTATATATGCTAGGTAAAGGAGGTTTTGTCTGCGAACCCATGGGCAAACCATCATTCATGCTTGATGCAGACCACCCAGTGCAGCTACTTTAGGGTCAACCACACTCCTGTCATAGCCCCCCATACATGGTCTGTAAGTAACCCTAGAAAAGTGTAGGAAGCCGCGGTTAGCAGTGATACATTCCACCATTCCAAGATGGCGCGGGCATCCTGTCCTCCCACAAGTAAACAACTAACTGCGCAGGTGCAAGAGGCAAAAAGCGCGCCAAATCACTGCCCATCCCGGGGCATATTATGGGTAATAAGTGAACAGCCAATCAGAAGTGAATACGTCACTCTAGGGTGTATTTAAGCAGTGCCTCTTCCTGTCTTTCCATCTTTTCCGCTTCTGCTTATACAAGAGTAAAGCCTCGCTGTAGTATTACCCCGATCACTGCCTCCGTGTCCTTTTTCATGGGCGAAGGGGACTCGGGAGGTGCGCAGAACAGAAAAGCTTACTGGTCCAGCTGCATGAACTTTGATTGACTCAAACTTTGTTTTGTCACAGGTACAGCAGAAGGAAGAATTGCCTAGTTGTTATCACCTTTGTTTTTGTTTTTGTTTTTGTTTTTGTTTTTGTTTTTGTTTTTGAGACAGGGTTTCTCTGTATAGCTTTGGCTATCGTGGAACTCACTCTGTAGACCAGGCTGGCCTCAAACTCAGAAATCCACCTGCCTCTGCCTCCCAAGTGCTGGGATTAAAGGCATGAGCCACCACTTCCCAGCTTCTCACCTTTGTTCTTATGGTCAACTACCCCCCAACTCACTCTGACCCCTACTCCCACCCAGGGTGAAATTTCTTTCAACACTGACTATATTTGTTTCCACAATTGCATCTTCAGAGGACTTGGAATTCAGTTTCTGGTTATAGAGAATTCACCATGCCTTTCTAAAAATTTGGGGATTTGGCCTAGGCTCACTTGTTTGCATTAACTAGTAAAAGATCAGTCTGAGCCAGTCTCTTCATTACCATTGAAAACAGTTTCTCTTGCTATGAGCATGCCAAGAGTTCTGGTGTTTGGTACCTCTCCAATTATCCCAGAAAACCTCTGGATAATGAGCATCTTCCTAACCCATTCCATTACCATGTTACCTCACATGACTGCCCAGTACTGAGAGCTCCAGTATGCACAAATTTGCCAATTCCTTTACACATACAAATCTGTAGTTATTAATACAGTATCAACTTGTATTCCTTAAGCCCTATGATGAATGTTCTCTTATATCTCCTAGTCTCCATGTGCATAATGCTGCATCACTGCTGTGTCACCAAAAAAACTCTAAACAAGTTAAAATTCTGTCACTTGTAGTCACAGGAGAGCCCATTACAAATCTTGACTACCTAATCTTGAATCCTGATAATAAAAAGTCACATTAAATCTTTTCCTTCTGACACTGTTAGAAAATGTCATTCCACATGTTAGAATGGATTTCCTACACCATATCATACATATATCCACTCTCAACTCCTCAGTCTAAATGCCTTTCTGTTCTCTCAGCCTCCATGTAAATCCATGTGAACAGCAAGTTCTCTTGCTGCCCGATATGCTCAAAAAAGAACACACAAATAAAGACAGTGGTTCCTCTGCTTTCAGAGTCTATGGGGCCCAAGTTGTTCAGACATAAAACAATAGCCTTCCTTGGCTATTATTGATAGGCTCACTATGCATAAGCTCAGTGCAGGTAACTACTGATATTATGAGTTAATGAGTACAGTAGTTCTATCAGGTCTTGAGAATGCTGTTTCATGTCCTTTAATCCTATATCCTAGGTCTTTACAATATATTCTTATATCTGTATGTATTCTGTTACATACCTGTATATATGCATGCGTTTCTGTCAATGACACAACATGAAAATAAATTGATGATATTTTCAAAATTATAAGGGTTATTGGTCAAAATATTTGAAAATTTCTGCAAAAAACAATAAGAAAAATATGGGGGATATAAATGAAAAAGTGAATGTTATAAATGGATATTATACTTAAATAGACACCATCAATAAACTCAAAAAAAGACTCTTGAGCTCATCAGTATACATTTCCTTAGCAAGGATAGCATTTCACACCTTCTAGTTTAGCCAAAGTCAAGAAGAAACTACTAAGTGTTGGCAATTGGTACAACTCTTTTTCTTTAGGAAAACAATTTACAGTGAATTGATCATGGAAATAATTCCAGGTCTTTGGGTAAACTATAAATTCTGCTTAAAGCTCACTTCCTTGGTGGGTGGTCATGTTGTATGCCTTTAATACCAGGCACAAACAGGTAGATCTCTGAGTTTGAAGCCAGCCTGATCTACAGAGTGAGTTCCAGGTCAGCCAGGGCTACACAAAGAAACCTTGTCTTTAAAAAACTCAAGAGAGGAGAAGGAGGAGGAAGAAAAGGAGAAAGAAGAAGAGGAGGGAGAGGAAGAGGAGGAAGAGGAGGAAGAGAAAAAGTAGTCATTTCCTTAAGTTTGTTTGAAAAACTCATCCTTGCTTTAAAATCCTACTGGGATAAGATCTATTAATCAAAACCTCCTTGCATTCTCAAATACATAATGAATCATTTCTTCCTTGGAGCTTTCTGTATAAGGTCATATTATCACTATTACACTACACTATAGTATGTATTGTGTTTCCCACTTTCCTGGGAACGCCCCACCCCAGGGCTAAACACTTGCAATAATAGAAATGAACATAAATTAATGCAACTCCATGGCTCTAATGCCCCTTTCTCTAGCCACATACCTTGCACATTTCTATTTATTTATTGCAAGTTCTAGGAGTAGAATGCTTGAGTTATGCATGCTAGGCAAGCACTCTACCACTGAACCATATTCAAACTGCTATACACCTGTGGCCACTGCTGGTTATAGCCCGATATTCCTCTTCTATCTCTGGCTTCACACATTTCATTATCCTGATACAATCACATAGAAGAAAACCAAGAGCTAAATCAATCAAAGAAACCTGTCCATATTTTCTACAGAGTATCAGTCAAAACTATCTGACTCTTGAGTGCTTTCAAACTCTAAAGCTACTTTTCATTTTTAAAGGACATCAAATTTCTAATTCTCCAGACCCCTGTGGAGACATATTTACCACCAGGACTTGGATGAACGTGAGTGTCCACAACTGATTAAGATGTATAGCTGGTATCTGGCAGACTCCTGACCCATGCCTGCTGTCCCTGATACCTAGAGACCTTAGATTGAGTGGCAGATGAAGACAAAATAGTAGTGATGGTGTTGTGCTGCAGCCTGTGCCATTTGGCTGTGTTTACAGCTGGCCCAGATGCACCAGGCAGCAGCTATGACACTTGGGGAACAACAGTGGTTTTTCAAGTCAATATATGAAGCTTTGTGGCACAATAAAAAGAATGTTACAGAAAAAGCACTGAGATAGACTTCCAGCTCCACTTCTCTGAAGTTCCGTGACATCCCCTAAAAATAGCATCTCTGAACACAACTCTCCTTGATGGAAAAGCAACCACTGCCTTGCTCATTTCCCAAAATGAGGACAGGTCTTAAGGAAGAATAAATGTCTTGATTCGCTTAATCCAAGAATTCCTGTAAGTAAAGCATTTTCAGTCCTGCAGTAAATGTGTGAGGGGGAGAATTAAGAAACTTTGTCAATGAGATAGCTAGTAATCCAAGTTCTGAGTTCAACTTCTAAACCAAAAAGCCACAGAGAATATCATAGAAATTGCTATTCTGTTGAGAGATAGACGATAGATAGATAGATAGATAGATAGATAGATAGATAGATAGATAGATAGATAGATACACAGACAGACAGACAGACGGGCAGGCAGGCAATGTGTGATTTTAAGCAGGGTGTAATAGTACAACCTGGCATGAAACTTAATATGTAGTTCAGGCTGGCCTTGAGTTCCTACCTCTTACCTCCTGACTGTATTTTAGTCATGACCACCAAATGGATTAAATTTGTTTTAAATATCCGTAGCACTGTGAAATCAGTACCTTACCACAGGCCTTGATCAAAGCATTTCCCATTTTGTTATAGTTTTTATAAACCTCATTAGGCTTCAGGCTCCTTGAAGATGGGAATGGAAATTTATTTGCCTCTCTCAGCAAGAATTGTAGCTCTGTGCTCCGAGTCTACAGGATATAGGTAAGCATCCATCTCCCGAGTGTGGGTGGAACCAGAAAGGAAATGCGTGGAGATTGAGTGAGCAAAATGATGAACTATTTCATGCAGAAATTAGTGAGTGAATGTGGCTATATAGATGGTGTGTGGGTAAATAATAGATAGGTAAGTGGGTGGGAGGACAGATGAGTGAGTCTTTGGGTGGGTGAGTTGGTGGGTGGATGATCACAAAGTGTCAGTTTTATACAAAGGTATCTGGTCAAGTTGAAACTCTAATTGTTCATTTTCTTGACCCTCATTAATTTGACCATGATTTTTAAATATTACCTATCTTAAATAATAGAGAACCCTCTTATTCTCATAGTCCAAAAACATACTAATGAAAAATGTGTTATATGTACATAATGAAATTTTATTCCACTGAAAAGAAAAAAAAATGCAATTAGGAAAGGTGCAGGAAATAGATGGAACTGGAAAAAATGTTATACTAAAAGAGACAAATGCTCCATATTCTCTTTCGTGTGTGGATTATAGCTTTAAATATTTAGATTCTGTACTTATTTTGTAAGATTTATAGGATGCAGGAAGCTAGAAATGGCCCATGAGAAGAGGAAGGAAAGAGATACTAAGAAGTGAGGGGATAGTAGATCATGTAATAGGAAACGGGAGGAGGGAATACTGGGGGTAAAAGTTTCATCAAGGATGTGGCAGGGGCAAGGGATAGAAAGAGTAGCTTGACAGAAACTAAGGATGTATTTAAGAGGTGGTGCCTTGGGGAGGCAATCCAGGCTGAATCTGCAAGATGACACTAGAGGCATTCTGAGAAAAGGAAGGGAGACCCATGATAGAAAACTTGTTCTTCTTCACCTTATGATGCTATGAGCCATCTTGAGACTGTGCAGAAGGCCATCATCTGATACCACACAGATGTTAGCACCATACTTTACAACTTTCAGAACCATAAGTTAGACAAAATTTTTGTTATCAACTACTATCATGTAGCTATTCCCTGAGAGAATATTCCAGAGATTAGGAGTGGGAAGCTCATAAAGCTAAGAAGCCTAGGATATTTACACAACTTGCAAGCCTTCCCTGGGTTGTACAGTCAACACTCAGCTCCTAGGAAAAAGGGGACCTTTCTATGGAGATATCTGCAAGTTGAGCAGGCATCTTCTACAATGCCACTTTCGTGGGCTGTCAATCATGCTTGGTGTTGGGGAAGTGGCCATTCTCACCTGCTTTATTCTCACCTGTGTTCTTGTGTATAACCTCTCACTCATGTGTCTTCAAGTGACCTCAATAAACTCACTGGCTCATCAGGTCAGACTTGAGTGAAATTGTTTGTTTGTGTTGGTATCTTATCAGTGGTCAATAAAGAACTATTATACTCTCCAGGGAAAGTCAGAGAACAGCTATGTAGTCTGTGGGTATAGACTTACAACAACAGAAAATGAATTTATACATTTGACTTATATGTCAACTATCTCCTACTTTCTCTGTACCTATTTGAGTCACAATAGCAAAGATTTTTACATGGACAGCTGAAGTTGGCTGCACACATCACTGTGATTTCCCATGCGCGCGCACACACGCAAGCTAGCTCTCTCTCTCTCTCTCTCTCTCTCTCTCTCTCTCTCTCTCTCTCTCTCTCTTTCTCTTTCTCTCTCTCTCATTATTGTCTCTCATGATGAAGGTGTATCCTCCCACCAGAGGCTTGGAATCCAAGCCATCCTCCCAGTTTCTAGGTCTTCCCTTACATACACACACACACACACCAAAGCTTCTGACATCAATGCAATACAGTCCTGTCTAAAGTATCTATCTGCATGAAACCTTTGACTTTTACAGTAAATTCACATCCTCAGTTCCAGGTTCCTTCTAAACCAATATAGAAGTACTTGAAGAAAGAAATGCAGCATCCCCATCCTTATAGGACAGTCATGTGCAGATTTATTACCAACAGATGACTGCAGTGTAGAAGAGACAGTGTGCCTGAGCACTTAAGACCAACACAGCAATCCCTGGTTATTTTCCACCTACACAGCTAAAACGGAATCAAATTCCAGTTGAGAAATGATTATGCCTTTTTCCAGAGTTTCTGATGAAAACAGCAAATAAAGTCTGCTGAGTTGGCTGGAAGCCACCCAGGCCATAACATTTTCTTTTCCTTTTTAATAGATGTCCCCTCTTCTCCATCCCTGTCAACCTCCCATCTCCTTTTGTACATATCTCTATCTTATAGCCTCCAGTGACAGTTTTCATTCCTCCTTTTTATTATTTTGCCTCCTCATCTCTCTCTTACATAACTAAAATAAATTCTTGAAAGACAGCTTAATCTTTGCAGGGACAGATTTGGTCAACTTTTTGAACTTTGGACAGAAAAGGTATTCCCAATCCTGGGTTTCTCATCAAACAATTACTTGTAACCCAACAGATTGTTAAGCCCTAGTAATTCCTCTGTTTGTTTTTGGTTGATGGAAAGATGTGTCCTGGATGCATAATCATAAAGTTGCTCTTATCTGAACTATATGTATCTTGGAAGGGTTTGGGGGGTATTTTGTTTTTGTGAATTTCTTTATACAAGGACCCATGTTGGGCCATATTTTAATTTTAATTTTCACAAGTTCTGTGCAATCTGCAATTGTTTAAAAGACCAGTCAAGAAACAATGCATTTTCATGACTTATGTCTTTCTCTTTTTGCTTACTATTTTAACTGTTTTCTTGTTATTTATGTTTTTATTCTATGTTAACTACTGTTGTTTTGGTCATCTTCTGTAATCATGCAGAAATTCATGGATTTAGTATTCTATTTAATATGATTTTTCCTAATCATGGTCTTTGAAATAGTCATTTTAAATGGAACACAATGATATATCCAAATAACAAAGAAAATTCTTAATTTCATATAAAGAATTTTATCACCAGAAGACCAAACTTTACATACAAGGACTGTAGAGTAGAGTAAGCTGGCCATTTGACCACAGATTCACCTCCTCCTATACAGCCAGGAACATTCTGGAAAGGACTTACAGACTCCCACAGTTAATGTCTCTATCATTGCAGATAGCATGAAGGTACCTGGATGAGGAGGCAGAGTGCAGTGTAATGGCAGTGAGACAAGCCTGTATTTGAATCCAGACTCTTTACCTTGTTGAGCTCCTCAGCACATCAGACATCTAATTGCATGAAATGTAGATTACTCTTAACTCCCTAGCGTTAGCAAGAAGTTGTGGGGGATATCGATAACTGTGCCAGACATAGCATCTGATATGCCATCCACATAGCAGGATTAGTCTCTGTTGTCTTTTATTTCATATATGAGGAAAGTGAGTCTTGAATTGACAGTTAAATTTTTTGAGCCTTCATAACCAGTAAGGGGTCAAATCTAATTTTAAGCCAAATTGTCTAACCCAAGAGTTATATCTTTCCTGAATGCTATACTGCTGTCCATTAGAGAATATATAGGTCATAAAAATACTTAGAATGATAATAAACTATACAATACAGCCACTTTGAGAACATAGCACACATTGTGGGAACAGGAGGTAGAAGACATTGTCACCCTGTGGAGAAACTCTCCCACGGTGAGGAGAGTGGATTTTGATGGGCAAGTCTGGCTGTGCATGGACTCTTCCTCTGCATCTTGCTCTGATGCCCTACACTGTTGTGCTTTGTCAACTTCAATGCACCACTGTCTTCTCTCCTAAGAGTCTTATCCATTGATAAATAGGCTAGTGAAATTAAAACATCATGTCTGCTTCATTACTAGGAAAGCTTGACTCAAGAATGTTCTTTGGACCCAATGCTTTGGCCTATGTTCATAGGCTTCAGGGATTGCTCATCCTTTCTTTTCATGGACATTTCCCTGGGTGCTATTGCTAAACAGAACCCAAAATTGGTCTGTTTATAAGAGTCACTTCTAACATCTTGACATGGATTCTAATTCTTCTCAAAGGGAAGGGATGATGATGCATTGACTATTTTATGAGACAAAACACCTCAAAAAATGGGAGAGCCTCTTCTTCTAGTTACATCAATACACTATTATAATATTCATTCTGTCCTATGTATTAAGAGAAAAAATATTCTGTACTGGAGGAACAAGATGATTAAACAGACTTAGTTAGAAACCTAACTCCCACATGTAACATTGTTTGGGAAAAAATACATTCTGCTTTCATAACAAACCACTCCCAAAGTTGAAGAGCACCATTCCGTTATCAGTCCAAATACAGCACTGTATTTTAACATTACTCAGTATTTCTAAAGAGGTTGTCATCTCCCAAGATATCACTTCTAACTGAAAAGGAGGACTAATCAACTCTAGGAGCTAGCATACTAATGCAAAAAAAAAAAAATCTAAATTCTGCTGACTCTTCTCTGCTTTGTCATCTCTTTATATAATACCCTTTTCTCGTGTCTGTCTTCATTCCAAAGATCTAATTATATAGGAAAGAGCAGCATTTTTAGAAACCAGATACTTGTTAGTGGTCTCTGAATTTATCCTGTTAGACTGGGGGAAGTTATGCACCTGCAGGATACAGGGAGACAGAAACTACTGTGTGGCAGACTCAAAGAGCTAAGCTGTCACATTCTGGTTTTGTGGAAATTAGAATTCTTACTCAGCCAACAGGACATGATCAATAATTTTTACCTCAACCATGAGAAACATCTCTCAGCCTGTGCTTTGACTGTCATTGTATAACCAGTCTTTACTTAGCAAATGTTCCCTGAAAATCTATACTGTTCCTACACTGTTCTGGTAATTAACCCTAGATAATAAGGAGTTTCAGGTTGGTGATGTCAATGTGAATATCACAACTCATCCAACATCCTGTCTTACATGACTTCTCCTCCAATAAGTGTGTCTTCTGTCTTTCAGAAATGCATCTTACTATCATATTTCAAACTGCCATGCTCTATAACTTGTCTGAACCATTAACTTTAATGATTACATACATGATACCAATTTCATATATAGCTCTCTCCTGCTATAACCACATTCAGCCATTCCACAACCCCATTCAGATCACACTGTATCACCTCATGACTTTTTCACTATCACTCGCCCTTACAAGAATTTCTAGTCCATGACTCTGACCAGCCCTCTACACATATTCTCAGCCTTGTCTTCCACATTCTTGCAAGGAAAAACCAAAGCACGTAGGAAGCCAGCTCTTCATCATTCTGTGTTTGCAACCATAAATGGAGAAAGTGGAAACCCAAGGATGGGTCCTCATTAAACATGTGAATGCTAAGCTTTAGGGAGTTGTCATTAACTCCCTAGGAAATTTGTAAATTCTCCTGACTGGTTCAATGCCCCCCCCCCATCCCACTTCAAATTCTTTTATTTTTCCTTGCCTCGTCTCTCTCAGCTGATTACCTTATATCCTATTCACCAAGACAGCAGAGCAAGAAACACAGCATAATTTGCACCTGTTTCAACACCAAATAACCACACCAAATATTTGTATATGGATCACTCATATTGGGTTTCCTCATGTTCAACACTGAAAAGATATTTCTCATCTAAGAGCATTCCTTCATGTGTCTGCCATGTCCTATCCTCAAATCAAGAAAAGTGATTCAATAAATCCCTTATATCTTTTTCCATTACCAATTATTCATTCTACTCTAGATCAGCAGAGACATAAGACACAACTTCCCCTTAACAATGTTATTTCTCTCACAGGAAAATGTTCCCTCTAAAACTTATCTATATTTCCTCCTCAATATTCTCTTCCTACTCTCTCTTAAGCATAGGCCAGAAAGATTTAGAAAATACTATCTCCACTACACTGGCTCTGCCAAGCCTCCTAATGGCCTTCACATTGCATTCTCAATCCTCTGTTCCCATTAGACTCAACCCATCAGCTTTCTGTCAGATAATGGCCTCCTCCTCCTCCCCCTTGACACACCTCTGTTCAGACTATCACTTACTTTTCCTTGTTGCTGTTGCTCAGGCTGCCTCATTCACACCTCCTCATTCCATGACTAAACCTTGAGATGCTCAGGAGCCAACCCTTGAACTTGGTTATCATTTATGTTATTGTGTTTTTTACACACACAATTTCATGGGCTTAAACAACCATTTGTGTGCTGATGATGTCAAAATCATCACTAATCTGATTGTCACTAATTGGACAGAGTCCCAAACTCCTGGATCTAAGATAAATCTTCCTAAGATTTTAGAGATGTTTTATACACATTTAACTTCTTCTCCCAGCATGCCCCTTTGTTACATAAGATAGTTCCATCTTTCCAGTTTCTTATGATAAATACCTCACCTGTCAATTAATTTTGTTGACTTTAAATTTGAAAAACATCTAGAATGAAACTATTTCTCACAGCTTTCCCTGATTCCCTCCTAGTTCAAACTGACAGTATCCATTGCCTAAATAATAATAGTAAACAACAGTTTTGAATCAAATAGCCTCCCTCGTTTCACCCTTTCAGTCTTACACTGTATCCCACATTAACAACCAAGATGTTCTTCTCTTAAAGTACATTTCTCAATTTCAATGTCAAATTATTTCTTTTCTCTAGTCAAAACCCTCAATAAAGTCTCAAATCACTTAGAACAAAATTGGGATTCTGGACCCAGTCCACACCCATGCCATTGTGTCTGAGAATGGTTGTCTTGCTCCATAAGCCTATTTGTCATCAGTATCTGCCAAACATGCTCTGTTCTTGAAACACTGGCTTCCTTTCTCTTCCTATACCACCAAGAACATGTCTTCCTCCAGAACGTTTCTCTGAATGCTCTCCATGCCTTTCAAGATGAAAATCTCTTCCTCTTGAAATCTTCTGTTGGCTTCCTTTCTAGCTTTATTTTCCTTGTGAGCACATAATCTCACCTGAAATTTGTAATTCCTGGTTCCACCAAAATACGCTTCCTGAGATTCATGTCTTTCATTCAGTATTATATTGCCACAGCCTGGAATCATTTCCCATGAGTCATCTAAATCATTAACTGAGTGGATAAATGAGTAGATTGATAGCTCTTAAACTGTGGGATTATTAAGTATTTACCGGGGGACGGGGGGAACTGTCACATAATAAAGCCACAGTCAAGTTGGGAAGAAGGTGAAATAAGCTTCTGCAGTGTTACATGAAAACTTTTCCATGCCCTTCATCGGAACAATCAGAGAGATGCTGAGCCTGGGACATTTGAGACTCCATTCACAGAATCTATTGTATTATCTAAATAAGTCAAGTAAGAAAGAGCAATGGTAACTTGTCTCACAGTTCCAGAAAGATTATTCTTGCTTAATTATAAGCAATGATCAAAAGGACATGGGTCCTTTAATCCATCCTCTCCTTTAATGTCCTATCTCATGTTGACTTCCTAGCAAGGTCTGTCCCATGCTGGTTGAATCGAGAACATCACCAAATCCATCATTTCTGATGCTGTCCTCCTTCCTGTCTCCCCAGTCATTCAGTAATCACCCTTGACACTTGATGTGAAAACCAGCTAATGTGACCATCCTTCAAATGCCTGCACTCCAGTACTGTATGTCTTCTGGAAAGCAAAGACCTGAACACCTTACAGGCATTAAAATACATAAATTTACACCATACTGGTAGCATTTTAGCTGACCTAATATGTGAGAGCAAATTCAAAATCTAGTACTTAAACTCACTCTATATCTTCATAAACCAAAAATCATTAATTCAATAATTATGGTTGTTTGATAACCAAATAGCACACATCTTTTGTATGTAATCACTCGAACCATATAAAGGTTTTAGCCAACCCTATGCTTCTACTCAGAGGGCATGTTCCTCTCCACATGACTTCTGCATCCATATGGCCCATGGAAGGGCGTAAGAATTCAATAGGATGCATTTGAGTCCAATGGCTGCCCCTTATAAAAATGCAAAGTTTCTCTACTACTTTGAGCTTCAGTTTCGTATTTGTAAAGTGGGGTTAATAATTGTGTCTAGCATATATGGTGACTGGAGACTTTACTTAATATAACATGAAAACAAACAAACAAAAAACCTTAGTATTGTGCCATTGACACATGGCATATGGAAAGAATATAATAAACCTTGATATTGTTTGTTTTTTACAACAGTCTTCTCTCCATAGGGGATGGTGTTTACTATATACAGTAGCAATGGCCTCACATCCCACATGCTCACCTTGCAACATGATATTGTCATTCTTTATATCAAGACGTGAGAATTATCACCCACTCCCTTGCCTGTATATGCTACTCTAACCTGTGGCTTGTTTTCCTCAGCAGAATGCAGCAGAGGTGAGGCTTTGTGACTCCAGGGTCTAAACAGCAAAAACCTAACAGCATCTCTTTTGCTCTTGGGAAAACAGTTGTTCTGTGGTGAGCCAATACATGACGAGATGCCGTGCAAAGGCAAAAGACACTAGGAGAAAATGCAGGCACCCAGCCAACAACTATTGATGCAGCTCAGGCAAGGCTGTTGAGCCTGTCTTAAATTTGAGCACCTGACTGCCTCATTATCTTTCTAGTCACGTGAATACTCTCTTACTAAAATATTACCTGCATTACTTTATCTTAAATTACTTTTCTTTAATTTCATCTTTTGTTAGGTGAGGGCATATATTGATTTGGTTTTGAAATTACGTTGTAAGTGGATTGTATTATCTTTTCAGTAAAGAGAAGAAAGATGAGTGTGATACTTGTCATAAAGATGGGACCAAAGAGAATAAACTACGGCCTTTGTGCAACTGAATCTAATTCACCCAGACCCAGGAACTCAGCAATAAATGCTTGCTTGCTCATAAACTGTTAAAACTTAAAAATTAGTTTTATTTTTCACAAACTCTCTGATTTATCTCTTCTATCATGAATTCCTTTGTCTAGGCCAAAGTTGCTCAAAACCTTCCCTTATTCCCGGAGCTTCTTATAAACATGAAAACAGCCTCTACACTTCCCTTTCTCCCTCCTCCTTTTTCCCCTCCCTATATCTCTACTTTTTCCTTCTCTCCCCTTTTCTATTTTCATTGCTCTATTTCTCCTAAGAGAATACATCTTCTGCTCCAAGAGAAAGCCATCCCTTCTCCCTCTAGCACTGGCTGATGGTCAATTCCCTAAGGGTCTCAGGGTTCCAATACATCTTCACACTCCTGTCTTCCCTGGAGTTCAATTTTTTTTCTTCTAGGTAGATTTTATAAAACAGAAATAAATGCTGCCTAAAATTGATACCAAGTCATGCAAATTTCTGGCTCATGGTTTCCATTGTCAAGGGAAAACAGTTAACTCAACAACTCCTCCCATATCCATACAGAAATCAACAACCCTAATAAACCTTCTACAATGCAAATACCTTCACATTGAATACAGTTTTCTACAAAATTAAGGTAATAACCTAGAAACATTCATGGAGGATTATTAAATTTCAATAAGAGGTTTATCAAGCATCTTCATGTGTGAAGACAGCTAGCATTTATTGCTTCAGGTACTTGACATAATATTTGAATGTTCACAGCTGCTCCCTGAATATTCTCCCATTTCACAGATGAGAAACTCAGTAAAGAATGATTATTAAGCATCTTAAAGGACAAGTGGTAGAGGGCAGATCTCTGAAATTCATTATACTTCCCACTACAACCCCAGTCTTAACTTCTTTAGAAAGGCTCATGGCCTAGAGCCATTACTTAATCTCATTTTTCATCTTTCCATCTTATAGGGAAGATAATATCACCAACATTATAATGAAGCAGACCACACGAAGTGCTTCAAAAAAAACCTGCTCAGAATAGTATCTGGTATATGGTGACAGCAGGCAGGCTTACTGGAAGAGACAGAAAACAGAAACACAAATTTGTAATCATTATATCTTGGCCTCTTCTGTTTTCTGCCAAAGGAAGCTCTTTGTGTTCAAGACCATGAAGTCTTGAATCAAACATTCAAGGGAGATTGATCCCTGACAAGGATAGAGATAACAAGGATGTAAATAAAGGCCTGTAACAGGTGTCTCCTGAAACAACCTTTTATTGTTATGGATTATGAAAAAGACTTTTGACACTTGGTGATAGCTCAACCCTATTTTCACGATTTATTTGTTGTTCTGACTTTTAAAAGTTCCTTCCCTTCACTTGGAGCCATGGAAACCCTCACGACAAAGCCCTGCATGGCAATGTTGTGGAACCAAGGCATGACAATCAAACACACTCTGGATTCCAGAGGAGTTACAGAATGGAAGAAGAAATTCAATCACAGAGACAGAGGCAGGCTTTTTTCTCAAGCTATCTCTCAGTAGATCTGTGAAGCAGAAATCACCTTTTCTGCTTCACATGCCTCCTTGTTTCTTAATGCACACTTGCACTCCAGCTGCTACAAGCAGGGCAAGCCCTTAAATAAGTCAAGTCCTCAACCCAGATCTGTCCACCTTACACATTCCCAGAATCCTTCTGTATGGTCATCATGTCTGTTGCAGCATGTCCAGCTCCAGGAAGTTCTGGTAAAAGACTCCCCAAGTCCCCATGGTTCCATGCATACATTCCTGCCCCCATGGTTTATTTAGTGTATATCAAATCATGACACAATTTGCTTATAAATTTTCTAACAAATTCCAACTATTCTTCAGATAAGATTCAAATATGGTTCTGAAGATCTAGTCCTGCCTTCTTCTGTGACCTCACATCCTAATCTCACTCACCACAATGGGCTCTATATGGGAAAACATTTATGTTTTGCTCCTAAAACATACAGGGTCTTGTTGAGGGTTTCAGATCTTTGCAACTGCCCCTTCCTCTTGACAACTCTTTGGTCTTCTTTGGTACTCTTTATTTTTTAACAAGGTACCTTTTCATGTCTAGTCAATTTTCACTGCCTCATATCACATCCTGTACCACAAGACTTTTACAATCTCCCATAACCCAAGTTCTTTCTCTTTAAAACATTTCCAATGGTAATATTTCTCATGATTTTATGTTTCTACACTTACTACTTGTTTAACCTATAAGCTAGTCTACCACATAGGTTTTTTTTTTCTTATAGTCTTCCAAACATAGCCACAATGCCAACCATAGACATGGAGTTCAAGAACTATTGGTCACACAGATAGGTAGGCCCACATAAAGACAGTTAGCAGGTATGTCCATTTTCCCTACTTCACTAATATCTACTATTGAAGGTATCTTGTAATGGTCCCACATATAGGTGTCATCATACAGGATTCAGGAATTGTTCTTCCTTCAGGAAACTACTCTTTCCTTCTTATCTGAGAAATTAACTTTAACCTATCCTCCACATTGGTATTTAGCTTAGGAAACTGCAAGAAGATAAAACCTTCTTTTGACAAAATATGCTAGAAAACTTCAACATCAATGTGTTCCATAGTCTCATAAATTACAAAACCAAGAGAAACGGGGACTGATATGTGTTAAGGAAGCCAGAGACTGTTGGATCTCAACATCCTCCAAAGGGATGGCTTTAGTGATAACCCAAAGCCAATTCCCTTTGTTTCCAAAAGTATATGAGATGGTTTCTAGGATCCCTTCTAAGCTCAAGTTAATATTTATTCAAACAAAGACAAATATTTATGCTATATGATTTTGCCATGTGCGGTCAGTGTTCTGGAACCAAGACCAAGAAAACAGTGAGACATCTTTACTTTCCAGGAGTTTGTGTGAATTTACAGCATGTTTCAGTTCTCAATTTGTTTTATTTTACTTAGAGAATGTTTCTATTGAAGGAAGGAATTTCTTGCAAATTCCTGCCCTAGTGAAGGACTTCTAAGACTCTCCTTCCAGCTTCATACGCTGCTATTTGTCATAAGTGAAAGATACCACATCTTGTCTTGTTCCTGCCAAATATTTTGTCAGCCTAGCTTTGATGATCCTACTTTCTATCCAAACACCGCAGGTCACATGCAGCCTCTGAATAGAGAAGAGAGCTCAGAACTGCAAGTAAAGCCAGGGTATATCTGCAAAGACATCCCATGGGTTATAATATAGCAGAAGACACTGGGTAGATTGTAATCCAGCAGCCTGGTATCATTCTACACTTCCTGAGCACTGGGATTAATATTTGGAGACCTCAACATCTCTTGGTGACCATTTCCTGACTTTTCACTAAGATGCAGTGACCAACAAGAATGGTGCCCTCAGACATGCCATGTACATAAAATGAAACTGACTAAATTTCTTGACTTCACTTTCTAAACTATATCACCACATTTGACACCATCAGCAGCTCACAGATGTTGTAAAGTCTGAAAATAGTGGAGACATTTACAGAAAACAGGGGCCTGTCTGACCACCAACTTTAGCCCAGGGATTTACCATCAGTTTTACTGAAGCTTTCTTCAAATTGGTATCTAAGACCTTTCCCTCCCAAACTTCTTTTTCCCCTATAAATAGAGCATACTTTGTTGTCTGAAGTCTTCCCAGCTTCCACTGCACCTCTTCCATTTCCCTACAACTTAGCTAATCAACCTCCTGACTTGTAATCTAAAATTGACCCCTTCTTGAACGAGCACATCAAAGCAGTAACACCTTATTTCCCCTCCTCAAACACTGTGAAGATGACATCAACAATGGTATTGTATAAGCACGTGATACTTCATAAATATGAGGATTCATATGGAAGAACACAGTACCTTTCTTTTATTTCTCCATAATGGTTACTCACTATGAGCAGAGTCCTTCTTGAGAAGTATCTGGAGACAGAAAGGAATTGTGCTCTTCTTGAAGCAGGCCATAGACTAATGGGGACTCCCTGGTCCCTCCTCACCTTGAGAATAGCAGATAGTATCTTAGATAATAACTTTTGGTATAGAAATGGGGAACTAGAATAATAGGAAAAATGAAGGAAACGGGAAGAAAGAAGCTATTGCACCAAAGAGCGCCAACTGATGGATCATGGCTATTCAAGTGTACGTGAGAGTTTTGTAAATTGTAATCAGATGCAAGATGATGCTCCCCTCCTGCCAGAGCCTCGCAGCACCAGCACAGCTTGTTAGGATGCGGTGGTTGTAACCTTTCTGCAGAGAAATTCTTCAACTGTTGTCACTATTTCATAGCCCAGAATATTCAGCTGGCTAACAGACCTCTGGGAGAATATGCTCCGCGTTGTAATTTTCCAAAGGCGACACGATTATAAAACCCAAGCAGATGGAAAGAGGACTGCAGTGGACGGGAAAAGCTGTTAGCAGTTTCCATTTGTAGATGAAACCATTATTTTTTTAACAGATCACTACCAGAATTTGATGAATCTAGTCCATTTGTACCCTCTGCTTTGCAGAAAGCCCTGCAGCCCTGCCAGACTTTGCAAACAGTTGCAGGAGGCTATTTTCATACATTTGTTTATATCAAAGCATCGCATCATAAAGTTTCACATTTAGCTTCCTGTTAATCTCTAAACTGCCATCAATGTGTAGTTCCAGACCCTGAAGATTGAACCTCAAAATAAATAGTGGTGCAATCATAATTTATTTAAAATATTACTGTGCACCCTATCACTCTATGTCAAGAGCCAGCTTGCTTATGGGAGAGCTTGATTTCATAATTACATATTAGAAATCATTTGTAAGGAAAATTGATTGGTATATTTACAGCAAGGATTTCACCAGAAATAACCCTGTCTCCAGCTGGAGGGGTGAAGTAGCAGGTTGAAATTGGTACAAGGACTTGGGGAACCTGTCACCAGCTTGTTTATTTCTTGTCACTGGAAGGAACAACTGCTCAGAGATCAATGAGGGGGGCAAAACTGTCATCTTTGAACATCTGCGTGGTTCACAAATCAAATTTTAGGCACCGTCATGGGATGCTGAAATAAGTGCTCAAAGGGAATTTGTGAGGCTCAAGTTCCAGTTGCTGGTCCTTTGTAAGTGTCTAGATACACTGCCCTCTGGCTGGGTGAGCATGCTGAGGATGGCAGGTAGTCACAGAGGTGGAGAGAACCACCCACCAGCCTACAGGACTGATGAGTGATCTTCCCAAATCCTATCAGCAGTAAAAGCATTTAGAAAGTGCCAAATCCAACTCCCAGGGCCTGGGCTGAGTCAGTTCTCCCTCACGTTTCCTTCACTGAAACTGGCAACCTCTCTTTTGGCTACATTCCACTGCTCATGACATCTGACCACAAGAAAATTCTTCTAGAACAGGATAAGTTCAGTTTTTATCCTGTAGCACCTGCATGCAGCCTTTGTTTCTAGTTGGGCAGAAATGAATTGTG
The DNA here is from genome assembly GCF_011762505.2 of Arvicanthis niloticus. Lineage (NCBI taxonomy): Eukaryota > Metazoa > Chordata > Mammalia > Rodentia > Muridae > Arvicanthis > Arvicanthis niloticus. The sequence continues at coordinate 46,078,359 of NC_047664.1, read as the reverse complement.
GTTTTTTTATTATTATTATTAGAAAGTAATGAACTCATGCCAATTAAAACCTCAAAACAGCATCATTCCAAACAAAATGATAATGAAGATTGCAACCATGGTAGTGATGACACCTGTCCTTCCAGTTGGACTGGAGTTCTCTGAAGAACAAATATCACAGATGAGAGGTTGTCACTGTGCCTTGACACAAGTATTTATTTATTTCCAGTTTCCTGGGGTCATTCTGAATATTTCACTGCCATTATGAGGGCAAGACATGACAAAAATGACCAAACCAAAGAAGTTCTTTTAAAGATTAAGTTGAATGGTTTGCAAAGGAGATCTCTCCTTCTATACTCATTTCTCACCTAGGGTAAACTCTCCTTCAGGCCTTTGCCTCTTCCATGAGCTAAATACCTGTGAGCTTCCCAGTGAGGGCAGTGAAGCTTCATTCACCTTCTAAAAGTCAGTGCCCCTTCTGTATCTGTCTCATGGTATGCCTCAATAAATGGTGGTCAAGCCGAGCAAAACTAAACCTTTTTGTACTCGTGTATAAATGTCAATTTGTTCTGCAAAATTTCCAAACTCAAAAAAAATGATCTTCTTTTTCAAGGGATGTGTGGCTGTTTCCCTCCACAGTTAAGTCCACAGGACTTTTATATAAATGATCCCTCTAAGATTTTCTGTATCTATATACTTTCCTTAACTATGCATTCTTATTTCCAACAGAGTATGACATGAAGTAAGCCAAAGGAACATAGGATGGGTTTTCCTGAGGCTAGAATGAACATCTACAGTATTAGTACTTACTAAACACTGGGTGAATTGGATTGAACCAAGCTGAGCAGAATTGCTGCTTGGATGTCCAGCAGGAGAAATAGATAAAGTGCTACCTCTTTAGCTCTAATCTTAATGATCTCACTGATGTCCAGTGATGGATGAGGACAGCATAAACCGTTTCCCCTTTATCACCTGCCAAAACTGAAAATGCTGACAACTCTTCATGCCCTGTTGATTCTTTTCCTTCTTACAAAGGATGAGGTCAGACAAGTTTACTTGCAGTGATTGTATTGATCTCCATTCTTAAGCTGCAATTGGATCTTCCCCTTGCAGGCAAGTTGTCATTGACTTTTACTTGCAGAGACAGATACTGACCCTGGGATGCCATGGAGGAAGCCAAGACTCCTTATTCAATTGTGAACAGCCCAGTGAGCTGGAATTTTTATACCAACAAAGCTAACCTTCATTATCTTGTCAGATGGGGTCTTTTATGTCACTTCCAAAAGAGCTCTATTCAAACACAAGATTTGTAGAGTGAGAAAGGAGATATTATGTTAATAAAACCTCCAAATCAAATAAAATCTGCATCCTTTTCAAGCTTATCATTGTTATTAGAAATAGCATAGGTAGTGTATCAAAGAACAAAGGCAAGAGTTACCTGGGTGACCAGATCTGGATAGACAATTTACCTTGGAACAAGAGTACCAGTTTATGGAATTCATTCATAAGCATTGGTTCAATGTTTCTGAGACCACCTTTTCAAAACAAACAAACACCCACATTTGTTCTCTTGTCGAAGGCATAACCAAGGCTTGCAATAAACAAGGCCTATGTTGACCTTAACACTACTGATAAGAAGTCTAACTACCAAAGGCCTTACCCAACAACACCTTACTATTTCCTTTGGCATTTTTGACATCAAACCATACATAGATGCTTTCTTATGCAGGATCTCACTTAATAGAACAGCCCAGTGAAAGTTCGTGATATCTTTTGAGAAAAACACTACTGGTATCTATATGATTTATATTTTCAAGGCTGACCGTTTGGTATTGTTAAGCAATTAATATTCGCTTCCCTGGGGAAGACTATTTCTTCCCCTCTAAGCATTTCTTAGTTCCCTGTAGGTGTTTTTGAAGATGTGAGGCCTTGTGAGCTGTCTCCTGTACACAGTTACAATGATTACTGGTGTCATCTTTGTTCAGGTCATGTTTAGGTAATCACAAAGTTAGTCTTCCTAATGAACTAAGATCTAAGACTTTTGTACCCAAAATATATTAATGTTGACAAAATCAAAAAAAAATGCTAAATTTGTGGAATGAAAGACTTGTTTTTTTTAAATCAATTCTCCTTAATATAATACAACATTTTAATACAATGCCTATTAAAATCCTAGCAAGAGTTCTTATAGCTGTAGGCAAGAGCATTCTAAGTTGGATATGGAAATCCAATGAAACCCTGTAATAGCTAAATAATTTTGGAAAAACAAAAACATAAAGTAAGAAGAATTCATAGTCCCAATTCAAGATTATGTTATAGCTCCAGTAATGAAGACAAAGATTATTCCATTACATGGCATTACATAATTCCTTTTCCATAACAATCTTAAGGTAACAGAAGTGGAGAATAGAATGGCAGATTTGTAGTGAACAACAGTTATAGAAAACAAGGGGCATGAAGTAGTGAATTCTGGCATGGAGGATGAGCACGAGAAGTCCTTTGATGAATGAGGCTTCTAACTCTTAACTGCATTGATGGCAAACTCTTAGCTGTGCTGTCATACTAGAGCTGTGCAAGTCACTACCATGGGGGAAGTACATAATAATCCCCAGCATCTTGCCCATAAATGTCTTGCAGCTGCATGTAAATTTATAGTTATCTCCACATGAAATTCTACATGCATATATATATATATATATATATATATATATACCACTGTCAGACATGTTGATGCAAGACTGTATTTCTTTTTGAGAGCTGAGGCAGGAAGATCACGAAAAATTTGAGAACAGCCTGGGGCTACATTGCGAGACTCTGTTTCAAACAAACCAAAATAACTTTAAATTTAAAATAAATTAAAAATAAAAATATAAAGACAAGAAAAAGCCTTAAAAATAGTATTCCATATGTTGTCAGAAAGCTAAAGTCTCTACTGATACATGCCACCCCTTGTCATATTGATTATCTTTATGTAATTCATTGATTCTAGTTTTCTCTAATAATCTTAGAATTTATTTCAAATTATATTGATTTAATTTTGTATTACATAATTTTTGCTAAATTAAACATTTGGTAAAAAAATAAATAAATAAATAGCCACTTTAGACTCCCCAGTTACATCCAGGACATCACAGATTTATACAACTCTGTAAATCCAGAGATTTACAGATTCCACTTCCAGTCATGGTTCCTCCAGCAAGCTTCTCCTTATGACTAAACAGTCCATGTATCTCGTACATGGTCCACACACAAATACACATACACACACACACACACACACACACACACACGAGTCATTTGTTTTTTTGGACTACCACTCCAACCCTAATACATTGTCTTTTGATCATGCCTTAAAGTTACTCCTCCCTTCTGCTCCATTTGTAATTCTTTACTTATCCCATGGATGGCTTTGATCACCATGTACTTATGCAAAGTCTGCAAAGTGACCGTGGATATGACCCACATACTATCTGGATAAGATATCCACTAGAAACATAGATAATCCTCCTTATGGCTCAGAGGACCTAATGCTGGTGTCTGGCAGATGCAACTTCTCCAGTATGCTGATAATGCCCCAGCCTATGTTAAATTGTTTTCCAGGAACATGAAGAGGTAGGGGCAATCAATGACTCAACATCCCCATACATCTGGACAACAATAAGAGCCATGCCAACTCCAAAGCGCATGATGGACTTATCTATTGCAAATGCATCAACTTCTCCCTCTAACCAAATCAACTTCCCCCTTCTTTATCTAGTGTGCTATAAAATGTTCTCAATAAATTGTATGCACATTTTCTAGGAAATTTTAAACTACAAAAGAAATTCTAGGGATTCTCTGAAAAAGGCGATTTTAAACTGGGACTGAGGAGCAGGGCCATCTGAACTGGTTGACAGTGGTAAATCTGTCATAGGTAGTAGATGAGGTGCTGGGAGTCCTCGGGATATTGCAGCTGCTGCTGTTCCATTTCTCACTGCTGTAGAACTAAAATGGGATGCTGCAATATCTCAAGTATTTCAGATGTTCAGGAAAAACAATTTCAACAACTATGAAAGTGGATGGTTTCTTCTGGGAGAATTTATTGATTGACTGAAGAAATACAGTAAAAGGTTGAAGATGATCAATCACACATACAAACCAAAGTATAAAGACCTTGGAATGCCTTTGGGGTAATATAGCAGAAGATTTCTCTTATTGTAAGTCAGAAGACAAAACAAATACAACTAAAGATAACACCCAAAATTTAAGTACATTGGCACAAAAACTTCAGACAAGTCAACTGTGACTCAGACAAGGCTGCCCCACTGATGTCAGAGCTCCAATTTAAAAAGCCTGTGGGAGAAGGAAACTGGTTAGAATACATTGTATGAATTTTTTATTTAAAAGGAAGGAAGGGAGGAAGGAAGGAAATAAGGAGAGAAGAAAGTGTCACCAAACCTTTAACAGGTTCAGATTATAGTGTTCCCCAGCTAAGAATACTTAGCCTTGTAAGAGTGTAAAGTCACATCCTCTGAAGGAGTTGTAAGACCTTGTTCACACACATTAGCTTTTGCTCATTACATACATATAGGACAGAATGCCTGAGGGTACTGGATCAAACTGGCTATGCCTAAAAATCTAAAGTTAGACCAAGTATTTAAGTCCACTCTTTACACAATAGATTTATGGAGGATTGGGATGATTTCAAGGCTCCATAAAGGTCTTGCATCATATTATGAGTGCATGAAATGTTTCAAATAAATGAGAAAGATTTGAACATTGTTGCTTTCCCAATATTAATAATGGAGATGTCTACTATAAAGCATGATGTCACATATTGAGAAGTGTAACCAACTGTATGGTTGAAAGACCAAATATGGACCAAGAAATCTAACAAGAGGAAACTTACCATACCCCATGAGTACAGAGTTCTCAACAACGATGTCACCTTTGAAGAAGAAATTTTATGCTTATGGTAGAGTTATTAACCAAGTTAATAATATACAAAATAGAACTAGCAAAGGAAGAAAGTAAACTGGAAGTTTTTCATAGGTAAAAGAAAAGTTTCCTTATGGAGAATTTAAATGTAGTATTTAGTATGTTGGTGTATTATGATATATAATATATAAAATGGTCTTGTTCCCATTTCTGGCAGAGAATTCCTAAGCACATTGTAATTTATGTCCTTGGTAATAGGAATGAGCAGAGGATCTTCTTTTGGTCATGCTATAGTTTGTCAGTCATACCTGACTTTATGCTAATGATGTGTTTCCTAATGAACACTTTCAGGACGAGGTACAGCTTTGCAAAGGAACCAACCTAATAATTGGAAGGTTGGGACTTGAAAGCTTTCTTTCCCAAACTTCAGTAATGTGAGTGGGATTTGGACCTGGATTAATCACCACTGGACAATAATTTAATTAACCATGCTAATGTAGTGGTCATTCCATTAAAACACTGAAAAGTGGAGCTTGGCTTCCCAGTTGATAAATTCATGAACATATTGAAAAGGTCAGATGTCCAGAGAGGATGAAAACAACTTTCTCTTATACTCACTCTGCATCTAGTTACTCAACTGCAGGTGTCAGATTGACTGTACTGAGGACTACCTAGACAAATAATAAAGGAGTGTGAGTGTGTGTGTGTGTGTGTGTGTGTGTGTGTGTGTGTGCACGCGCACGCATGCGCATCTAGAGAAGAAGGATGTGTGAGCTGGAGGACTGAGTAAAGAAGATCACCATCCAGTCAAATGAGATCTATATCTTTATCTGTACCATATCTACATCCACAATCTATAGATAGATAAATAGAGATATAGATAGATAGATAGATAGATAGATAGATAGATAGATAGAAAGAAAGAAAGAAAGAAAGAAAGATAGATAGAGAGAAAGAGAGAGGCAGATTGGTAGAATGACACTGTTTTAAGTACTTCTGCTTTAAGGTATATGTATATATTATACAGTAATTTAGATATATAGATATCTATTTAGATATGTAGACTATGATAGATGGGAGAGAGACAGACAGATACAGAGATGGAAAGACAGATAACAGACAGGTCTTATTGTTTGAGGTTTTCTGGAGAACCCTGACTAATGGAACATTTTCTCTATTCAGTGGCTCTTGAAAATAAGCTAGTAACAAGGAAATTACTTTCCAGAGTTCTCAGAGCCATTCCACAAGATAATCAAACCAGAAAAAGTTATGGGAACTACCAACTATATGGAATAGGGTTGCAATTGGCATCTGAAGTGAGAGTACTTTTGTTGAGAAGACCCCAGACACTCAAATACTGATAGAATTAAACCAAATCACAGGCAATCAAGTTGGTGTACAAAGATTGAAAGACTCAGTTTATGCAGAAAATTAAAGTCTACACATTTTGGAATTAGAAATGAACTGTGAATGAAAACTAGATCTTAATGTTCAAGTTGTTAAATTAAGTTGCTAATTGAAAGAATTAAGTAATTACCATGTTAGTTGGGTGATGTAGAAATAAATCTTTAATTAAGGCAAGGGGGTTCTTTTACTTAATTCTTCTGAAAAATAACTTTATAGATAGATATATTATAAAATATATGGCTGTGCATAAAACAATGTATATTCAGAAAGGTTTGATTTGTCATTATTTGCATTGAGCAAGAAGTACAGGACACATAGTCTCTGAGCCTACACATGCAATGTCAAGTTGATGTGTCAACCAGAAATCCCCTAAGACAGTGACTATGATCCATGGTTTTGCAAAAATTTACACAGGAAGTTTTTACATAAATATAAAATGAACATTTAGGCTGACCTATTCCCCAGTGTGATGAACAATACCTTTGAAATTTATAATTCTGTATCATCTGATTTGTAGTACTTCAAAATACTCACTCACTTGCTTTTAAAAATAGAAAAGTTTATAGTTTAGGGGGACAAAGGAGAACCAATACATTTGAGCTAATCATAAAATCATGGTGCCTCTTAAAGTGTCAGCTTACACTAGTATACTTTTCTTTGTACCATGACCTCTGTATCCGTTGCTCTCTGTATACCCCGTCTTCTGCTTCCATGGCCCTCTTCTTTATGCTTGGCCTTCTTTCACACCTGACCGGACATGCCCTCTGTGTCCAGTGCCCCTTTTGCCTCTGATCTTTCATGGCCTTCACTATGTCTCAAACTCCTGCCCAATCAAATTGAACCTCTTTGCAAGATCTCTTGGGTCCCTTTTGTTTTCCAACTTCCTTCCTTATGATAAAACCAACAATTCTTGTTTTAATGGGTAGGTGAAGTGATTTCAACTACTTATAAGTGATATGTTGGGGAAGGGAGAGATGGATTAAGCTTTGCTTCATACATGTCAAAGATATTTATGACATTTGACACCTCATCATTAGCTCTTGCCTATCCATAGTTGTTACTGATTTAAAAAAAAATTAAAGCCTCCTCTTCACTAGCTAAGGGCTAACCTAGTATATCAATCATCCGCTTTTACTCAAGTTAGAGAAAGAAGGCTGTCCCCACTACTCACCTCTGTTAGGGACAGAAGAGCAGTGTAGGAATACTATCCTTGTACAGCCTAGCTTACAATGACAGGGCACACTTGCCTCTCATTTGCCATTCTATTGGAAGGAAAGTCTTCCCGTGAGCCCTCTTTTCCCCATTTCTAACATGTGACAAGGTATTTGGAGTCTTGGGGGATAAGCAGGAGACTAGTGCCTCTAAATCAACAAGGACACATCATTCACATGATTGATTCGCCATCCTTAACACTATTGCGCACTCTGGGTGTGGTCCACAAGGCCCCAACTCGATACACAAAACATTTGCATCACCATGCTGCTCTCCTAGATCATCTGTAACTACTCAGGCACTGAATCACAGCCTCCTCTCAGAGATGTGCAGTAATGAAGGAAGAATAAAATCATTGTGTGAGTCAGAGAACAGAGCTTCCAAAGACTTGTTTTGCCAAAATAAAAGATTCAGAACTTAGACTCTTTCCATTAGTCATTTGGGGTCATTGGAGGGTTTCAGGGTTTTTTTATTATTATTATTTTTATTTTTATTTTATGTACATTGGTTTTTGCCTACACATATGCCTGTGGGAGGGTGTCAGATCTCCTAGAATTGAAGTTACAGACAGTTGCAAGCTACCATATGGGTGCTGGGAATTGAACAAAAATGAACTCTAGAAGAGCAGTCAGCACTCTTAACTGCTAACCCATCTCTATAGCTCCATTGGAGGATTTTACATAAAAATGGGATAATATAATTTTCAAAGGTATTTTGTTTGTTGTGAGGGGTACTTTCACAGAGTAGCGATGAAGAATCGAAGTGGGGGATAAAAATGAATGACTATTTTAACCATGGCAAGTATTGTAACGGGTTTGGGGAGTGAAAATCAGAGGCTGGGCAGATGCAGGAGTGAATACTCACAATCTGGGATGTCAAAGTAGCTACACAGTGGCAATGGAAAGAATAATTCTCAGTGCTCATAGACAAGTTGTGAATGTTATCAACTGGGTAAAGGCACTGGTTAAAATGAAAGCAAAATGCTCAAAACACACAAAAGGGGGGGTATTTAATACATGTCACTCTTTCTTACTTTCCTTCTTTAGTTCTGCCAACACTCTACAAAGTGGCAAAAGGTGGGCATAAGAAGTAGAAACCATGAGAGAAATCTGAAGGATGGATATGATGAAGGTCATGCTGATTTGAGAAACATAGCATTTTACCTCGGTGCACACAGAGACATTAATTAGTCATGGCTCCCTTCTAAGGATTTTATATGTGAGCTGAAAGAGCTTCTCTACCTAGTAGCCAATACCAATTCAATGGCTTGGTTTTCAAGTTAAACTTATTTTTGTCTTTAAAAAGCAAGAACATGAATAGAAGGTATTACTGAACTATGTCCTCAATGGAAAGAGAAAAAAAAAAAAAAAAAAGACCGATTTCTTGTCTTCAGTTTTTCCTCTTATCATTATAATTGACCACAAATTTCAAAGTAATTGAAGCAAACCTTCCAATTGGGAATCAAGAAATTTTAGATCATTTTTGTGTCTCTGACACAATAACCAAGCAATGTGAGTTTATGGCCACTTTAAAGTGAGCTGACACTATGAATTGATTCTAAGATATTACAGCTAATAAATCTATATGTTCATCTGAAGCCAGTTCTGAATAGGAAGAAGACAAAAACAATCTTGTCATTAAAAAAAAAAACATTAAACAAAGCTGCATTCAAAATCCTCTTTGCTCTTTTGAACCTTCTACAAGCATATTTTGGCCTGTATTGGTAATGGAATTCACCTGGCCACTGCTCAGGGAACCTCCAAGAACATTTTTTTTTATTTTGAATTGCCAGAAAAGAAAAAGAAACTGCAACTTAATAACACTAGAAGCTGATTGTATCATTCCCCAGAAGGCCTGTAAAATTCTCAGGAGCATTCCCAATAGCAGATGAGAGGAAACAGGAATCATATCAGTTGAGTAATTTTTCCAAGAATGCAGATCACCCCAAGTCTGTCTTTCCTGCTTCAAGATCACTTCACCAGAGAACACATGGACATTCTTAGAGTCAAATAGAAAGTCTCTATTACCAGGCAGCAGCTATACAGAAAACTTGCCAATCTGCGGAACCTCAAGCCTTACCAGTTTTTGTCTTAAACACACACACACACACCACATCTTATTTGACACACCTTTGTTGGCAAGAACAACGAACAAGAAACAAAACTACAGAAGTCAAAAGGCAAAGTTAGAATACACTTAGGGACTTTCTTGGATCCTGAAACTATGGAGTTAGGTTTTGATTAACTAAATCAAACTAAGCTTTTCCCATTTTGTCAGGTATTGGAGATTACATACTAAGCTCTAAGGTCAGAATGATGCCTCCAACATGGTGTCAATCATGATAAGTAAGGTCTGGGGACCTATTACAAAATAGTATAAATAAACTTAAACTATAGAGGCACTTAGGCCTCAGGAATAAAGCAGTTAGACCATAGGCAGGATTAAGCATTATTAAATATATAAAGGTTTAAATGCATCATAAAGAGTCTTTCTTTTTTAGTATAAAAGCCAGTGGGTCAGGTGGTACACCATGAAGTGTTGCCATCCTGATAAGACATGGCCACTGCAATTATGAACATTCAGGGCCCTACATCTGCTCATGGGAGCTATTGACTGTTAACAATTGTTGGTGGAGGGAGAGGAGTGTCATTTTCTTCAATTGTGCAACCATTAGGGGACTAGCTGGAAAGGAGCAGTTTAGAAAGAAAGGGAAGGAAAAAAAGAAAAAATGGGAAAGGAGAGAAGGGGAAAGAAGAAAAGGGAAGAGAAGGGAAGAAAAGAGAGCTAACAGAGAGTAGTAATGGTGAATACACTCAGAATAGATTGTATATATTTGTGTGACACAAAAAAAAAGTATTTTTTAAATCTTTCTGTTTTGTTGTTCTGCTTTCCAATGTGGAGGCTTCATCCCCAGAAGGCTGTTCCTCTATGGGGACGTCAAAGACACCAGCAGCAGCACCAGCTTCAGCGTTGCTTACAGCTAGCAATCTGAGTGCTGCTCTCTATCCACCAGTAACCAAAGCAAACTTCAGCCTTTCTAGAATCCCATTGCATCCTTGAACTAATAATCACTGCAAAAAGACAAGGCAAGGCCAGATCATTACCAACCCCACCAGAAATACAAAGAGATGGAGGAGAGTTCCCAGAAGGGTGGAATGTCCAATAGGATACACACTTCTGAAGCTGGCTGAAAACTTGTTTTTAATTTGGGATGTTTACAGATCTTGTGTTCATGAAGATCATACACCACTTCAAAAAATTTTTCTTATCTAAAATATCTTAACAAAATCAAAATCTCAAAGACTGAGAAGAAATAGGGTCTTGACTAGGACCCATCATGGAAAAACAAATACTGGGCTCAGCATTCTAGAAAGAACACTTGGGAAGGCTCAGGAACATGAAGCAGGGTGGGAAATCGGAGTCATTCTCACACACAGTCACAATGTCTTTGTTTTGGTTTTTGCTGAGTTGCATTCCCATAACACAATCCCCTACATAATCATATCTGATTCTCCCAACAGTCAATGATGAAAGGCACTATTATAAAGATTTGATGGTACTTTCTTCAGGTCAGCCTCCCACAATGTAACTGCGAACCCATCCACTGAGCAACCAAGAATCTACAAAGAATTCCTGGCAACTTTCAAAAGCACCTCAGCTATTCGGGAGGTAGGAAAGCAACCTTCCTAAGTCTTCCTATCCTTTCATGGTATACTTTAGGAAGAAATAACGTATCTCCTTACAGCTTCCCTCCCTCCACAAGCATCTACAACGGAATCTCCTTGCAGAACACAAAATGATCTCACCAAGAGGTTTTTTTTTTCTCCTCCTAAGTGCACTGAGCCCTCACACGTGAGTGTCTGACTTGTCCTTTGTAACCAACCAAATTTGATGAAGTTTACATGACACATTTCAGGCTTACAGCCTGCTGCCAAGCATCAGTAAGGACACATTGGAGAATGAAAATATTCAGCCCTTGAAATCAAATCCATGCCGGAATAGCTTTAATCCTGTCTAGTAAATTGTTTGGTGTGCAGTATATGTTAAATTTTTTTCTTTCTTCATCTTGTAGTTAGTTCAGTTCAAATGTAATGTAGTGGAAAGAAACCTGAACTACAAGCCAGAAAATTTGTATTCCAGTCCTCCATCTGGCACTAGCTTACTCTGTGACCTTGTTAAGAAGACATAGCTTCAATGTTCCTTGGTTTTGTCATTCTGAGACCAGTAGTGCTAGGAGAACCTATCTCCAGGCTATCATGGGGATTAAATAAATGAATGCTCATGAATTCACTGTGAAAGTATAAAGAGCTACACAAATATTAGAGATCACACTGGGCCATACCCCTCATCAATAACCTCCAGGACAGCCTTTGGAGAGCATGAATATTGGCAGAAAGAAATGCAAAGTGGCTGTTTCATTTGACAAGGTGACTGCTAAGCCACGGGCATTGACAAGCATGAAGAGCATGGAGGTCAAAGACTAAGGAAAAATTTTCACACAGCAGAAGACTTTTGTCAGAAGAACTGAGAAAACCACCAGCTCTCATCAGCATCCTTGAAGCATGCTAATGCACTGAGCAACACTTGAAAGTAATTTGGAAAAGTTATTGTAAACCAGAGACCTAGAAGCTTGGACTTGGAAGAGAACCTTAGAAGTCCTAAGTCCAAATGTTTTATTGTCTAGTTAAGGAAACTGAGGCCAATGCCACAAAGCTAAATTCAAATCCAGAGTTCTTTCTGTGATGTTAAGTATGTCCTTGTATACATATATATGAAATTACAAAGCCTCAAAAATCTCAGAACACAATTAACTATACTGCCCAGAGAGCCTGTCTTAGCTTGGGGTTTTCCTGCTGTGAACAGACACCATGACCATAAAGGACAACATTTAATTGGGGCTGGCTTAGAGGGTCAGTGGTGCAGTCCACTATTATCAAGACAGAAGCATGGCAGCTTCCAGGCAGGCAAGGCACAGAAGGAGCCGAGAGTTCTACATCTCAATTTGACGGTATCTAGGAGAAAACTTACTCTTCCACACTGGGCAGAACTTCAAGCCCACTCCCACAGTGACACATTTCCTCCAACAGGGCCACACCTACTCCAACAAGCCACACCTTCTAATAATTGCCACTCCCTGGGCAAAGCATATTCAAACAACCACAGAACCTCAAACTGAATGTTGTACCTCCATGAAATTTGGAAACGGGGAGGAAAAAACAAGAAGAGCTGAATATTCCACAGACAATTTATGAAATCAGCATAGCATCTGAAGCATTGCAGATGAAACACATCAAATACACAAAGGAGTAGAACATTTCATGCTGTATTGCCTGTATTATATCTCTCAAGGTCTCCAGGAAATTTCATAGTTTCCCTATTTACCTAAAAGAGGACAGGATTTTCTGAAAATAATAAACTTATGATTTTAACTTTCTTACTATACTTTTCACATGACCCTGTAATATTTTCCCCCACTCTTGGAAACAAGAGATTTGTCACTGAAGAGGTGTTGCAAGAATAAGGGAGACCATTGAATGTGGGCTGTGACTCACTGAGGTGTGATTTCTACTTGTTCTTGGTTGGATACTGACATTGTACTAAAATTAGAGACTGTTATCACTGAAACAAACATAGCTCAAAGAAAGTGCTCAAGCCCAAACATAAGTGCACACAACTAGGTTTGAACCCAAGCCCTTGTCTTTCCCCCTATAACCTACAATAAACACAATGAAAGGGGAGGGTGTGTGTGTGTGTGCGCGCGCGCGCACAAACACTGAAGGCTGGAGATTGACCTCTGATGCCTTCTCACTCTCTTACTTTTTGAGACATGGTTTCTCACTATGTAATCTGCAGATTACAAATTTGGCTAGAATAACTGGCTGAAGAACACTAGAAATCTTCCCATTGTAGCTGGACTTTGGCTACTCTCTGGGTTCTTCATTCCTCCACCATTCTCCACCCTTTTTCTACCCTTTCAAAACCCTAACACTAGATGGGAAAGAAAAAAAAGGATAGAGGGGAAGGGGGCAACATAATTGTTAGATTACATTCTGCTGATTAGTAGTGTCAAGTTTCTTGGGGCAAGTTTGATCTTCACTGGCAGGATATATACTTTTTTCTTCTTTCCTCTTTGTACAAGACTACTTAGCAAAGAGCAAACAACCAACAACCCACAAATAACTCCCGCCTCTTGGTGCCCTAGCATTTACATACCTGCTGAAAAATCTTGAGAATTTGTAACATCACACAACAGCCAAAACTATCTGCAGCTGAAAAAAGTCACACCCCTGCTAAAGCATGAGGCAAATTATAGTCACCTGCTGTAAAAATCTGAAGCAGTTCCGTATCCCACATCTGGGTTTAAAATGAAAATATATTCCCATAATACTTCTGTGGTTTTTCAAACAAACCAATATTCTCACTACAGACTATCTCTACCACCCACCTGAGTACTGGGGTGCCATGCAGATATATGCCACAGTGTGTAACTCTTACAAGCATTTTACCCAATAAGTTGTCTCCACAGGTCCCAGTGAACACTCTTCAAGCAGCTTTTAACCAGCCTCAATCCTGGGAAATAATAAAAAGACATCCAATAAATAAAGTATTCTTCAGTGCTTTCTGTTATAATTTTAATTTTTCCCTCCAAAATAATATGCACATTCTAACCTAGATTCCTTATAAAATATGACATTATCCACTGTCTTAGTCAGGGTTTCTATCCCTGTACAAACATCATGACCAAGAAACAGAAACAAGTTGGGGAGGAAAGGGTTTATTCAGCTTACATTTCCACATTGCTGTTCATCACTAAAGGAAGTCAGGACTGGAACGCAAGCAGGTCAGGAAGCAGAAGCTGATGCAGAGGCCATGGAGGGATGTTACTTACTGGCTTGCTTCCGCTGACTTGCTCAGCTTGCTTTCTTATAGAACCCAAGACTGCCAGCCAAGGGATGGTACCACCCACAATGGACCCTCCCACTCTTGATCATTAATTGAGAAAATGCCTTACACTTGGATCTCATGGAGGCATTTCCTCAAGAGAGGCTCCTTTCTCTGTGATAACTCCAGCCTGTGTCAAGTTGACACACAAAACCAGCCAGTACATCCACAAACAATTAGTTGCCATTAGTTAAGATAAAACCAAAGAGCAGGATTAGTCCTTAATGTAATATAGCTGGTGTCTACATTAGAGAAGACACACAGACACAAAAAGAAGAGTAACTGACAATTAAGGTAGAGGTTAGAAAGGCACCACCAATCTTTCCCTGGACTGTAGAGGGTCCACAACAGAAGCAGGGGGGAAGTGGACCTGGTCATTCCCTACAGCTGAGCCATGAAGACTCCATCCCAGCTGCCCTAAAGCACTCAGCTTGTTGTACTTTGGTATATCAACAGGAATACTCCAAGAAAAGCAAAACATAGGATGCGGGAAATTAAGTGCAAGGAGAAAGAAGGCAAAGCAGCCCAGCCAGAGGGCTCCAAACTCCTCTCTGACAGGCTAGGCATTCATACGCTGTTTTGAGAAGTGGTCTTTCTTTTTTGTCACGTGGCTCTGGGCTAGAAAACAGCAGGAAAGACAACTTTATAACTAACCTGGCATCACAAAATAATTAGCAAAGTAGCACAAGGTGCTCCTGGAAGGTGATTCAGTCCCACTGCTGTTCAGCCTGAAAGAACAGCATGGAGCAGCCAGTCTGGAAGTGCACTGCTTCGAGAGGAGATGATTGCATTTGGGAGCAGATATTACTACACATTGTTCTTCACAGCAATGGACTTTTTTGCACCTGGTACAGACATATTTGGCTCCCAGAGAACAGCTGCAGATGTGGAATGAAGGTCGCATCCATCCAAATGAGTGAGGATGATTACTCCAGTCCAGGTCCAGTCAGACAGCTACCAGAAAAGAGTGTTGTTTCGCATGCACACTAGACCCACTCTATGAGCATAGAGAATGCAAAAAGCCAAGGTCTTCTCTCCAAATATGCCAACTAAGGTACTAACATTTGACCTTCTACTCCTCATTGACTCTAGTGATCAAAGTTCTCATTCCTTAATGTAAACCCAAATGTACCTGGTTTCTACAGATACATGGAAACAAGGATTCATCCTATTAGCATTCTTTCCATTTTTACCTTCTAAACACTGACACTGTGTGTAGGAATAAGATAAGACAAAGAGGTAAAACGATCCTCACTATCATTCATTGGCTGCTTTGACCTTCCAGGACCAATCTTAACACTTAGATAAATTGTCTTTTAGTCCTTGCCAAACCCCATGGTCCATTATTACTACTAAACTACAGATATGTAAGTTAACATTCAGAATATTTACATGAAAAGGACCCACTGCAAGTCAGGGGCAAGGTGAGATTCAAGTAACCAACTGCTACTTGCCTTTCTCATCTGCACTGTCTCACGCTGTGCTGTCCACTCTATTTCACCTTTGAAATGAGAAGAAAAAAAAATCCTCAAATGGGCTCCCAGTTATGAGTGAATCACAGTAGACCTATAATCATTTCTCTCTGCCTTCCTCAGCACAGGCTAGGATTCATAAACCATAAGATGCCATCTTAGTCACTTTTCTATTGCTGTAACAAGACACCATTACCAAGACAACCTATAGAAGAAATAGTTTATTGGGGCTTACAGTTTCAGAGGGTGAGTATATGACCATCATAGTGGAAGAGCGTGGCAACAGGCAAGTAAGCATGGTGCTGGGACAGTAGCATCTTGAGGCAACAACCACAGCAGAGAGAGAAAGGTAACTGGGAATGGCATGGGCTTTTGAAGACTCAAAGCCCATTGAAGACTCAAAGCCCACTCTCAGTTCCAAACCTCTTCCAACAAGGCCACACCTCCTAATTGTTCCCAAACAGTTCCACCAATTGAAGACCAAGTATTCAAACACATGAGCCTATAGGGCTCACTCCCATTCAAGCCACTTGAATGGAACTTGCTTCATGAAGAAAGTTTCTCAAACAAGTTTCTCATTTACTCTCTTCCATTTTACTTAGCTGGTTTAAGATGTTGATACAGCAATGTGACTATAGCGAATGATGACATATCATACATGTGAAAACTGTCTAAGATTACCTTAAATTTTATCCCTGACAAAAATACAGCAATGTGAAGTGATAGATGATATCATTAGCTTGACTGTGAGAATCACTTCAAATGGTCTATAGACATAAAAGAATCACATTACAATGGTAAATATATGTGATTTTTATCTTTCAGTTATGCCTTATTAAAGTTAGAAGAGATGGAGGGAAAGAAAGAGGAAAAGAGGAAGAGAAGGAGCAAGAAAGGAAGAATGAAAGGAAAGAAGGAAGTAAAAACATAAGTTAGGATTAACAAAACACTTTAAAGACAAAGAAAAAGGGGTGGATGGTACAGAAGTCAGGCAGGATAAGCAAACCATTGGTTTTAAAATGAGGTGGTTTCCTAAGAGGAAGCACAGAATGAAATGGATTCTATACTGTTTGTGGGAACAGGGTAGGGGCAAAAGAAGTCACAAGAAACCATGGTAATTAAAGCAATACAATCACAGCAGATTCATTCTTTCCTTGATGTGTGAACATCTGTGACCTACAGGGAAAAAAATCAATCCAGAGCTTTGAACAAAAAGTAACACATTTAAGATTGTTGAAGATCATTCCCCTCCCCTTGGGGAACAAATAAAATGTCTCACTTGCCCACTTTTAAATTAAAAATGGAAACTATTAAAGACTGAGAAGGTGTGGGAGGTGTAAAGATAAAAGCAGAGTGTACATGGTCAATGCCCAGTATAAACGTGCACAGAAATACAGCAGTAGTACCCACTAATTTCTACAATTAACATACAAAAGAAAAGAGTGGAGGAAGGGAGAAGGTAGAAAGGGAAGTGAGAGTTCTTCCATTCCATGCCACAAATATTTAAGCAAATTATGGCATAACCACAAATCAGAAAACCATTTTCTATTAAAATCTATTTCTATTAAAAAATCACATTCTCAAGAATTTTTAATGCCATATATAATGCTGACAAGAGAAAGTTAAGCATTAAAGCAGAAAGCAAAGATGCCACTGTTACAAAAGCAAATTTTGTTAAAATAAGTGTAATTCTATGTGTTTGAATAGAATAGAGGTAGGGAGAAAATTTTCTCACACTGGTAAGGGGTAGTTGATTGTACCTGAGTGGATTGCCCACACTCATGATCATAGAGGCAGCACTAATTGGACTCTGGGGATTAACAATAACAAATATATTTAAAGGTAAATATGAAATTGGAAGAGCGATGAGGTGAGGGCACTGGAGAAGATGTAAATAAAAAAAAAGGAGAAAATGGTATATGGACATGATCAAATACACTGTACATAGGGCCAGAGATAAGGCTTTAGCAGAAAGACACTCTCCACCTCGCCTAAGGACCTGAGTTCCATCCCTGGGTCCTATGTGGTGTAAAGAGAAAGCTGACTCATGCAAATTATTGTCTGATATCCATGGGTGCACCATGGCATGTGGACTTCCATACACATATACATAATAAATACTACATGTCCTAAAATATAAAATAACATGTAAATGTATGAATTTTTCAGAAGATAAATGAAAATATAAAAAGAATGGTTATCTGTGTATAAATGAATAGTTGATCTTTTTTTTAATTTTTTATAGTTTTAGATATTTTACAAAACTCATGTAATATTTTATACAATGAAAATTAGTTGATGTTTTTAGGTGAATTGGACAAACTTTAAGAATATTAAGTGGTGAAGAGGATGGTAGGGGGCTAAAGAGATGGCTCAGCGGTTAAGAACACTGACTGTTCTTCCTAAGGTCCTGAGTTCAATTCCCAGCAACCACATGGTGGCTCACAACCATCTATAATAGGATCTGATGCCTTCTTCTGGTGTGTCTGAAGACAGCTACAATGTACTCTTAAATAAAATAAATAAATCTTTAAAAAGAAAAAAAAGAGGATGGTAGGGTTGTGTGAAGAAGATACAGGCTCAGGATTTAGTTCCCTGCACACAAAACATAGAAGTAAAAATAAATGAAAATACTGGATGAGTGAGTCACAGGAAGAAAGTTCCCGTTCTGGTTCTGCTTCAGATCTCTTTCTCAGTCTATATATTGGTATCATCTGTTTGTCCAAGAGATGCTCATAATATCTAGGTTTGCTGTTCCCATTATGCATCATGGCTAATTTGTAAATATAGGAAGAAGTGTGGAAAACAATGAAAGGTGGAGCCATGGATACA
The DNA here is from genome assembly GCF_011762505.2 of Arvicanthis niloticus. Taxonomy (NCBI): domain Eukaryota; kingdom Metazoa; phylum Chordata; class Mammalia; order Rodentia; family Muridae; genus Arvicanthis; species Arvicanthis niloticus. Next base: position 46,059,598 of record NC_047664.1, on the reverse strand, counting down.
TATCAGTGAGCAAAGTAACTGCTGCTAAAACAGGAAGACCTGAGTTTAGATTCCCAGTACCGATGTAAATGCTGAGGAGTTGAGACAAGCAGATCCCAAAGGCCTGCTGGCCAGTCAGTCTAATGAAATCAATGAACAAAAGACTCAGTAAGAGCCCTATCTCAAAAGATAAAGCCAACAATGATGTGTTAGATACACAACCTCTAGCCAACAAATGTGTACACATAGCAAGTATACAAACACACACACACACACACATCATGGTGGTGAGAAAAGGGTGGAGATGGGAAGGAAGAGGATGTAGAAGAAGAGGAGGGGAGGGGAGGAGAGGGGGAGAGGAGAAGAGAAGAGAAGGGAAGGGAAACCAAGAGAAGAACCAGACCATACCAGCAGGTGTGAACTAAGAAGGTTTGGAACAACATGAAGTTGACTTGAAGGACTCCCAATGCTAGGCAAGCTCTGTACCCTTTTATCCTTAGAATCTGCACAGATCTTCTGTTGCTTTAATAATTAAACCTTGAAATATCTCAGAGTGATTTCCCCACACCCATCCACCAGGATAGAAATTAATCTCTATGCCAAAGCAGGAACAATACAGAAATGTAATGAAATCAAACTGAGATCCACATCTAGTGCCCCAAGCCAAAAACGACTCACCCTGAAAATAAAGCAATTATTTGTGGTATCTGCCCATTTCACCTTTAGCCCTCAGATTTGGTGGAAAACAATTCAGTTAAAGATGGTACTGATTAACTCCATCCCCCAAACACTCCCATGTGCTTTCACTCTGGACCCCTGGCATTAGAAACTCGTGAACAAAACTTGTCTCCTGTCTGAGCTACTAGGACCTCAATATCTCCAGAGACGGAATGTGAAAAACAGAAATTTTCACTCTGCTAATAAAATTGGGATTTTCATTTTCAACTTTTTGAAACACAGAACACTCAATCATGACCTTACATCTCAGAAGATCATGCTGAAGCCCAGAGTGTTTCATGGAAAATCAGAGTCCATCAGTAGCAGAGAGCTAGCTAGGTGTGGAAGGGCTTCACTGGGAGCCACAGAATCGAAGGACTACTCTCTCAAAAGGACATTTTCAATTTTTTTCTTGGAAGTAGCGTTGCAGTGTATAATCATATGTAACCTTGGAGTGGGAAAGGACAGCAGTGAACTTCTAACTTTACAAGCACACAGAGATTTACCGTGGTATACGGATGGTTCAAGATTGAATCTCCTAATCAGATTTTTCTTATTTCGGTGAAAAGCATTGATAAAACAGGCGAAAGATGTTGCTCTTGGACCAAATCACCTGAGTTTAAACTCTGCTTTAGTGTGTACTTTAAACCCAAAATTTGTCTTGCCTACAAGATGTGTAGGGATAAAGATGGAGCAGAGACTGAGGAAACAGCCAACGAATGACTGCCCCAACTAGAGGCTCATCCCATGTGAAACAGCCAACCCCTGTTTCAATTTGTTTGTCTTGGTGCTCTCAACTGCTTAATTGGGCAGGATGATGATGCTACATGCAGTCATTATAAAAATAACCATGCTACGATCCACAAACCCAAAGAAACTGGGTAAAAAGGAGGCCTCAAGGGAGGATGTGCAAATCTTGCTCAGAAGGGGAAACAAAATATGCATTGAAGGTGGATGGAGAAGAGGAGGAACTGGTAAGGAGGCAGGGTGAGGAGGGGAACAGAGAGGCCATGAGGTGGGGGAAGGAGCAAGAGAGGGCTGAGAATGAGAATGGAAATGTGGGTGGGGAGTATCTCTGAGACTAGCTGGAGGCCTGGGATGGGAGAGGATACTGGGAGTCTATGGGAATTACCCTAGCTGAGATTTCTACCAGAGAGGGGAAGTCACCACCTTCTGTACCAAGTCAGGAATTCCAGAGGACGTAGGGGGACATCAATCCACCCACAAAACTTTAAACCCAAAATTTGTCTTGCCTACAAGATGTGTAGGGATAAAGATGGAGCAGAGACTGAGGAAACAGCCAATGAATGACTGCCCCAACTAGAGGCTCATCCCATGTGAAACAGCCAACCCCTGACACTATTCATTAATGATACTCTGCTATGCTTCAGACAGAAAACTAGCACAACTGTCTCCTGAGAGGCTTCATCCAGCAGCTGATGAAAACAGATACAGAGATCCACACCCAAACGTCAGGCAGGGCTCAGGGAGTCTTGTGGAAAAGTGGGGGATAGAAGTGAGCAAGTCAGAGGGGTAAAGGACACCATAAGAAGACCCACAGGGTCAACTAACCTGGGACCATGGTTGGCTCACAGAACCTGGGCCACCAACCAGGGATCATGCAGGAGTTGAACGTAGACATCCTACACATTTGTAGAAAATGTGCAGCTTGGTCTTCATGTGGGTTCCCTAACAACTGGAGCAGAGGCTGTCTCAGGCTCTGTTCCCTGCCATTGAATCCCCTTCCTCCAACCTCGATTGCCTGGTTGGGCCTCAGTAGGAGAGAATGTGCCTAGTCCTGCTGGGACAAGATGTCCCAGAGTGGTGTGGGACTCAAGGGAGAGGGCTCCCTTTCTCTGAGAAGAAAAAGAGGGACAATGTGTGGAAGGATTTGTAAGAGTGGAACTGGGAGAAGAGGAGGGAGGGGGATTGTGATCAGTATATAAAGTAAATAAAAAATAATTACAAAAACAAATGATCAAATGTTTTTGGCTCAGGCATAGTCTTTGTCATTGTCTTAGAGGATCATCAGTCCTCTTCAATTAGACATGGGCCTGTGGTCTAAATGTTTGTGCTCCAACACAGTTTATAAATTGCATAACCCAATATAATGATGGTATTTAGAAGTGGGACATTGATGGGTATTTATAACACAAGGTTTGAACCTTTATCACTGAGATTAGTGCCCTGCCAAAGAAATCCAATGTAACTCGTTTACCCACTCTGCCTTTTAAGGTATATCACAATGTTGGTAATCTATGAAGAAGAAAGACATGTTCACCAAAATCCAACCATGCTTCTTCCCTAATCTTGGGCTTCTCAGCATCCAGAACTGTAATTTATAAATTTCTGCTGCTTATAAGTCACCCAATCAATGGCACTTGGGTAGAACATTGTAAAGCAACCAAGACAAGATATTTAAAATTTACTTCTCTTCCTACCCCAAAGAATTTGAGAAAGTAGGTGGATATAAGGGAAGAAAGCATTGGCATATGCAAACAAAATAAAATACTCCCTCTACCAGTCACATTAGTAGGCATCTGAGCCCAAAAGGCCTTTCAGCATGAGAATTAACAAAGGCAGTGTATTTCTACAATGGAATACTCTCTTTGGGTGAGGGAAGTATAAACAAAGGAGCAGTGAACTAGCAAACTGGACCACTCCACACACAGAAAGAAAGGTTTATTAAGGATCAAACTGCCAAGGCCATCTCTGGGGGGGGGGGGATAGAGAGAGCCAAAATGGCAGAAAAGCAAAAGGATTTTATATCATAGTCAGCAAGTGTGTGTGTGAGGGGGTGTCTTTGAGCTGATACAGGCTGTTCAGATTGCATATCCACAAACTGCCTATCCTTGCTCAAGGTAGTTGACTTCTGTTCAAACCAGGCAAAATTAGTTAAAGATGACTGAAATCAGAACTGTGAGGACTGTGGAAAAAACTGAGACTGTGGACTCAGGCAAGTTGTGACTGGTCCCACAATGGTCATCCTGAAAAAAGACAGGAATGTGGCATTGTTACAAAGGAAACCTGAATTAGGCTAAAATAGCACAACATCTAACCCTTGGACCCCAAGCCCTGGCAATAGGCCTGATCTCAAGGAAGGCAAGGTATTAATGATACTAGAAGACCCTAGTTGAAAACATTCACAAATAGACAGTTAGCATTCTCCTAGGGAGTCTCACTGGGGATACAAACAACTCTCAAGGGTAGGTCCATGCCCAGCAGTAGATGTCCAACACAAAAATAACTCAATGGCATTCTTAGAGGTTCTTTGCTTCATAATAGACATTAAGATGTTTTGTTTTCTTTAGCTTACAGGTTCTTTGTGTATATATTATGGTTTCTGATTTGTGTTTTAATGGGACTGTATGTGTGTATATGTGTGTGTTTGTGTGTTTGTGTGTGTGTGTATGTGTGTGCACGTGTGTGTGTGAATGTGTATGTCTCTGCATTCATGTATCTGTTTTTTGCACTTTTTCTTTGGCTCCCTTCCTTTTGTTAATTTATTTTGTCTTATTCTGGTTTTGTTGTTTCTATTTTATCTTATTTTATTTTATTGTTATTTGTTGATGCCTGCTTCATATTGGAATGAGAAAGAGAACAAAGGAGTGGGTGGAGAAGTAGGGAGGACCTGAGAGCTGCTGAGGGAGGGGAAACCATAATCAGAATGTATTCTATGGAAAAAAATTCATTTTCATTCTTTAAGGGATGTTAGAATTTGCCTACTTAAGGCATTTTATTCATGGTCCAAACAAAGTGTACACACTGAGAGCAGCACAATCTTCACAAAGCCCCTGGTTCTAGAGCTTCCTGAAGTCAGAAGTTCAGGATCACCTCCTAAACCAGTTCTTGATTCCTCTGCCCAGGTTTTATCTGGCTCCATCCATGTTTTCATGATGTAATTTCCACTGCTGTCCAGCCTCTGAGAAGGAAGCCTCAATCAAACTATTTTTATCTCTCTTAAGCCACCTGCACCTCTGAAAGCTTCAGGGAGAAATGGAATCTCCTCTTCAGTCCAGTATGCCTGAACACTCCCAGCACCTCCATAGTGGTGCTCTCACTGCTGGAGAAAACTCATAGCATCCATGAGAATCCAATTCCTATTGTCATTCTTCATGCAAAAAACCTCACCCAGGAGCAGTAAACAAATTATTTGGATGCATGCCTCCAACCCACCCTCTCACAACCTCCTCAGACATCACTAATTGATGCTGAGTATCTCTTCTTTAAAGAAGGGTAAGGTCTTGGTTGTGGGTAAGAAATAAAACCTGTTTGTTTCCCCAACATGTGTTCCAAATTCACAGAGGGATTTTCTTGGCTTTCTCTTTGGCTAGGAAGTGATCAATAACATTGACGATGCCTCTGCTTTAGTCATCACTACTCAGTGAAGACCTGAATAAACTGTCCACTTCTCCAAACAATAGGTCTTGTACTGGGAATTCTATGGCTTATCAGATTCAGCACCATATGGATATGAGTCTGTTGCTAAAAGAAAAATAGTCCTCCTTCTTTGGTTTTTTTTTAATTGTTTATATGTTTTTATCAGGGCCCTAATGTCAATAGAACACACTGATCATTAAGTAGCTCATTTTAGTGAATTTTAACAGGTAAACAGCCTCATGTAACTATCATCTTGAGCAAGACAGAGCATAGCTCACACAGTCATAGGCTCCCTTGCTGGGGAAATATTCCTTCGCATGGTGAAAGGCCAGAAAGAATTATTTATCTCTTTCCTTTATGCGGTTGGAGTCAGATTCATACTGGCTGGTAAAACATACTCCTTCAAGGCCCTACTCCAACTCCAGCTGTAAGCTATAAGTGTCTTGTAACATTCTATCTAAAACACAGAAAACTCTAGCCCCTTTTCTATCTATCCCTGTACTACTGAGTTTTATCTCCCTAAGCTCCCTTGACCTTCTAAATGTTTTCATATTTCTTATGTCCTTGTTCCTCCACTCATCTTATTTATTGAAGAGCCTGTTTTTCAGAATCCAGCCTGAAGGTTCTTTTATAACATTGCACATAAGTTTTATATATTGGGTATCTTGTAGAAAGTGATAAGCTCAAGAGACTGTTATGTGCCAATGCTATATTTTCTGTGTACTCGAAAATATTAAAGTATGTACCTTGAAATCCAGGTTTCTCACATTTTGGCATGTGAGAGATGTTCTACATAGTCTCTTCATAAAACTCCAAGTTTGCATCAAATTCATCAACCTAGAGAACAAGAAGGACCTTTTATAAATACTTTATAGGTTGTCCAGGCCTGGTGGCATACCCCAGATATTTGGAAGGCCAATGTCAGCAAAATTGCAAATTCATAGCCTGTCTTGGCAACAGAGTGAGTTCAAGGCCAGCCTAGCCAACTTATTGAAACCATCTCTCAGAACAAAAAGACAAAAGTCTAGTATTCATGAGATGCTGGAGTCAATTCTCAGTACCACAAAATAAGTAAATTATGTAAATAAATAATTTACATAATATGAAGCCCATGAATTTTGCATGTTTAGTTTATTGAACTATGAAAAATGTATATACCCATATACCACCATCCCAATCAAAGCCCAACTATCTTCATCATTCCAGAAAGTCCCAACTTTTCTAATCTAGTCAGTTGCATCTCCAAGAAATAATCACCTTTCTAATCTCTACTCCACAGTTCTTTGGAGTCCATTCTAAAATGTCATGGAAATGAAACTGTCCAGGGAGTCCTCTTTTGTTTCTAGGACATTCCCTCAGTGTCACAATTTGTGGTTGATTTGTGTTTTATTACTATTTTTTCTTTTATATTGCTGAAAGGTATTCCATTGTATAAAAACAGAGTAAGTAGTTTATTCTTCTGTGGACAGCTATTTGGGCTGCTTTTAGTTTGAGGCTTTTACTTCTAAAGCTACTAAAAAACATCTTCATAAAATTGTATGTTATAATGGTACTTATAATAGTCACAGGTCATTTAAATGTCCAGAATTAAACTAGTATATGATAGAATAATACTAAGTATCATATAATTTATATATATATATACTTAATTATATAATACTTAGTATATAAGAATATAAACTAAGGATACTATACAATAGAAAGTATGTAATCATTCAAAATTATGTTTGCTAGCAACTTTGTGGAATGGAAAGCATTTGTAGTAGAAGGCTAAAGGTGGATAGTAGAATAAAAAACTTCTTTTGCAATAGCATATGATCAACTGTGGTAACTATATGCCTAAAAATACATGTTGTGTGTACATATTAATGAAACACACTAGTATATTAATGAAAAAATTAATGTGACAAAGAGTTATGAACTGTAGCCTACTATTAATAAAGCAGAGTCATTTGCAGATGATGGAGAATATGCCACGTTCTGTTGTTCTAGATATTTGTCAATCTCTCTACCTAAGCAAGTTGGAAATAAATCATTTGTTGATGCTGCCATGTGCTATGCAGCACATTTTGACAGGACAAGTATGAACGACATCAAACTTGATTGTTCTGGAAGAAGACAGACTAGGAATAATGGGAAGTAAATAGAAATGAGGACCCCTCTTGCTGACGCATCTCCATTCTCTCTTCAGTGGCTCTCATCCTACTTAGCTTCGCCCAGATTGTTTCAATAATGTAACCACTAGTCTCACCTGTATTCCCTTCTTCTGTACCATTGGCAATGTGGCCTTTCAAGTCACTCTCTAACCAAGGACCTCACTGTGTATGGCTCCTCCTGTCTACAGAGTGATGCCCATACTATACTGCATCCTTCAAATAACATCAAAGGCAAAACTAAAAGATTATATTTAAAACACAAAGAATCTGTACAATGTTTTTATAGATATTATTTCTACACCTTTTTTGCAAGCCTGAGAGGAGTTGCTAAATAAGAAATGTAGACAGACTAATCATGTAAATGTGCACATGAATACCTAGAGCCAATAGACACAATAGTTTTGCCAGGGAGTATTCTCCATAGGGGATTAAATTGCTGTTTCTCTTAGGTTTAGTATTACATATTCTCAATTTATTTCAAGATATGCAAAGGATAATGATGTCTTTTAAATAATACATTAAAAACAGATGGGCCGCTGGAGAAAGGAAGCCAGTTTAGGAGCAAGCAAGACAGAGAATTTGGGTGTTTTCCCCACAACTATATCAAAGGACCCTTTTACATTTTTCATCCCGAGATTAGGCTCCTACCCAGCCTACTAGGACTACCTAATCCACAGCTTTCTGGGACAGCCATTTGTTAGTGACCTTACCAACTTGATTGAATTTAACTTCTTTTAAAAATAAATGAGCAAACTTTCCTTTTTGAAACCTCTAATGTCCAGGCAAAATAACTTGTCTCTTGCTTTGGAGTTTATACCCTGTTAAGTAATTATAGTTGCTAAGACAGCTGTCCCTGCATCCTTATTGATCAAGGTTTTGATCATATTTAGTTCTTAATCTTTCATCATGGAAGCTTTTTCATCATAGCCTTTTAATTAGGCATTCTTGTTGCTGGATTTTGAACTAGTTCCATGGTAATAAATCAATTTAGAACTATTTTTAAAGTGCTGCAAATGAGTAGAAGAATGCACAGGAGTTGTATATTTCAGACAGAGAGAAGTGGACTTAAAAATGAGCCTGTTGTTCCAGGTATGACTTTTACCTGCATGGGAGTTTGTATCTAATAAATTTCACAGAAATTGCACTAAGGTGGATTGATTCATTTCTCCTTTGATATTTCTCTCATTTCATAGAAGCAAAAACAAATCATATTTTTTGAGATACTTGTTCCAGTTGAATGATATGGACAGCACAATTTTCACTGCAGGGGAGGCTGTGTTTGGATATAAGGACTTCCTGGAAGAAAAAAAAAGGATAAAGGAAAGACCAGCTAAGGATTGTGGTACCTCCATCCCTGGAGATTTCTAGAACTAATATGCAAGCCAGAGTACTATAAGAAACATAGCATAATCTCTGTTAATAGCAAACAGTCATCAATTTAAGAAGCAATTTTGAAAATTTGGTCATATCTGCTAATAAAAGAAGCTGATTCTTTTAAAATATGAAGGCCAGGTCTAAAGAGGTGACTCTGTTGGCACCTATGTAACAAGCTGGGTGTTTCTGCTGCAAACACCTGTGACCACAGTTTGAAGGGCAGTGCCAACCAGAGGTTTCAGTAGACTTTGCAAAGAGTCTCAGGGGAACAGGTAGAGAATGATGGAGAGGAGCATAGGACGCACCAGCCTTTGCATACCCCATATGTACATGCACATGCATTCATGTACACACAGGCATATGCAATAAAAAAAATAAGTAAATAAATATTCAAAACTATGGAAGCCATGCCTGGGATCCATGGAAAATCATCATGTTAAATTAACAATGTTTATGTTCTCCTATTTTACATTTAATAATTCAATTAATTGGTTTTTTTCAAATTTTACTTATGTTTAATGGGTGCAAGGTTGTATATTATAAAGTGGATATACTCAATAGACAGATAAATAAAATAAAATTTGTTCTTGTCTCCTGAAACAAAGCTGTGGGGAGAATTTAATTGTGAAATCCCTTTTGGCAATTAAAAACTGATATTAATACAACATGCATGATTCAAGAAAAATGGCAATGCAGACATCAGGACTCCAGCCCCAAACTCCCAATCTAATTTAACTCCTCTTGCTTGATCCTGTCCTCACCCCCCTTATTTTATATAGCTCCTTATTTCGGACTCATAGCTTTCTATTTCTACTCTTCTGATTATCTAGGTCCATGATTGGATACCAGCCATATGTCCCGTCCTGCAGGCCCTGATGACTGGTTCAAAGAATGTCACCCTGAGTCTGCATCAAAGAAGGTATCATTCATTGTCTTCAGTCAAGTCTTACTTGTAATAATACTGAAGATCTATAGTGCAGAAAAAAAGGGGCTTGCTCTTACAGGGTGGGGCAGAATAAGAAACATAGCATAAAACCATGTGGAATGGTAGAAAAAAATCACAAAACAAGTATACAAGTTCATGGAACAATGAACAGACTGGCTTAGTTTATTCAAAGAGGAGGAAAGAATGTGGTACTTATTGAGACAGTACTGGTGCTGTCTGAAAAATCATTTCATTGATTGATCCCCACAGTCACCTGAGCTAGAAAGACGACAGCCTCTTTCATTATAATAAAACTAATATGAATCACATAACCAATGTGAATCACAGGCCAGTATCTTATCCATTATCACAGGCTAATGAGCAGCTGTCAGAATTTTAGCCCCAGCTTTCTGTCTCCATATCCAGAGTGCCTTCTGCTCAGAGCTCCATGATCAAGTGCACAACATTCTCAGTGAACGTGAGTGTGAGATTTGTGGGAAAGGTAGAATTGACAGGTACACTAGACTGAAGGAAAGCGACTAGCTTTGCCAAGTTGGCAAGTTGTCCTTGTCTGACATGTGCTATGAGTTTGTTTGTTTGTTTGTTTGTTTGCATCCTAAATGCTGCCCACCTCCTGATCCCTCCTCACACAGTTCCTCCCCCATGTCCCCTTCCTTTTGCACTGAGAGGGCCAACCTCTTTCAGTATCCCCTCCCCCACATGGTACAACAAGTCTTTGCAGGATTAGGCTCATCCTCTACCACTGAGGCCAGACATGGTATCCCTCTGCTACGTATGTGCTGGGGGAGCCTCAGACCAGCTCATGTATGATCACTTCCCTGGCTCTTTAACAGAATAAAGGGGACAACGCACAGCACAGGGGACAAATGTCACCTATACACTAAGGTGTATATACCACATTCTAGAACAAGGAACTGGGAACTAGGGCTGTAGAGCCACGTTGACCTTCTTCTTTGAGGAGAGTAAAGTGGCTGAGTCTCTGGGAGATCCCAGAGGTCCAGGTTAATTGGCACCGTTGATCTTCCTGTGGAGTTACCATTTCCTTCCGTTCCTTCAATCCTTCCCCTAACTCTTTCATAGGGGTTCCTGATCTCCATCCAGTGTTTGGCTGTATCTACATCAGTCTCTGTCAACTGCAGACAACTGCAGTAACTTTCAGGTAGAGCCCCTGAAAGAATAGTCATGCTAGGTTCCTGTCTTCAAGCACAACATAACATCAGTAATAATGTCAGGGATTGGTGCCCACTCATGGGATGGATCCCAAGATGGGCTGGTTACTGGTTGGCCATCCCTTTAGTCTCTTCCCATTTTTGTCCCTGTATTTCTTTTACATAGGACCATTTTGGGTCAAAAGTTTTGTAGATGGGTTGGTGGCCTCATGCCTTCACTGGGGGTCCTGTCTGTCTACTGGAGATTGTTTCTTCAGGTTCCATGGATAGAACTAGAAAATATCATTCTGAGTGAGGTAACCCAGACCTGAAAGGATATGCATGGTATGTACTTATTGATGAGTAGATATTAGCCAAATGTTCAGAATACCCACAATATACTCCACAGACTCAAAGAAGTAAAACAAGAAAAAAGAGCCAAGTGAGAGTGCTTGAATCACACTTAAAAGGAAAACAAAACAGTCAAGGAGGCAGTGGAAAGGAGGGATACGGGTGGGAGAGAGGAGGGCAAGGGGAATAGGGAAACAGATATGGGGATAGACAGGAGAGAGTTGAGAGGCCCAGAAAAAATGAATGGAAATAAGCAGCTACCAGGAGTAGGGGGTGGAAGGTGCTGGTAGAGGGAATCTCTAGGAAGTCCCAGAGATCCGGGATGAGGGAGGCTCCCAGGAGTCAATACAGGTGACCATAACCAAAAAACCTAACAGTGGTGATATGGAACCTAAAGAAACATGTTCTATGTTAAGAGACAGAAGACAATTAACTCTTTCATCAACAAATCCAAACCACAAGAAGGAAGACCCCTCTACTTCAAAGAATCTTAGACCCTAGCAGCAGATTCCTAATAGGCTTTCTCTTTTCTCTGATGTCTTTTCTATGTTTACTTCCTTGTTAACTCCGTTCTGATTGCTTCTTTATAAAAAAAAAAAAATACCCCTCACACACACAATTAATTGTTTCTACAAAGTCTCACATTATTTTATTTGTATCCTTTTTTCGATATAAGGTCACAGCATCCCAAGAGAAAAGATATGCCCCCTCCTTCTCCTTATAGTGTTGATGTAGGTGTATACAGTCAGGTTAATAAGATGGAAGGGTGAGCCTGTTGGATGTCTCTAAAGAAACGAGTTACTCTTGAATAAATGTCCCCTGCATTCTCAGAATGCTGCTCTGTTGTGATACCTGGAAATGTGACAGCCATGTTACAAACATGAAAGAGGTAGGCAAAACAAAGCATCTCTGCCAATTTGAAAATGCTGTTCTTGCCTGGCTGGTGATGGGTGGAAAGGAAGATGGTGCTGGAACCCTTTGTGTGGCAGTGGCTTTGCAAAAGAGTTCTAGCAACTAAGAAGTTATGAAATGGGAGTTTGCACTAAGAGAAAACCAGATAGGGAAAAACAAACAAACAAACAAACAAAAGCTCATTTTTTTGTAATGAACAGGTAGTATTAGACATCTTTGGAAATAAAAGGAAAAGGGTGGAATTCTTCGAGAATTTTGTTTGCAAATTTGCAATGTGTTGCCTCTCAGAAAGTGGACCTCAGTGTTCATCACTTCCCTGGCTCTGTAACAGGAAAAAGGTGATAAGACACAGCACAGGAGACAAATGTCACCCGTATATTTAGAAATTACAATCTAGAGCAGGGAACTGAGAACAAAGGCTGTAGAGCCAGCCACGTTGACCTTCTGCTTCTTTGTAGAGAATAAAGTTCTACTGAAACACAGCCAAGTCTATCTGTTTATCTATTGTCTGTGGCTGCTTTCATGCTGAAAGGTCAGAACTGAGTAATTTCAGCAGAGACTGTGAGGCTAGGAAAAACACTACTTTATATCTAGTTCTTTTAAAGAAAGCTTGTTGAGCCCAGGTCTTGACAGACTGAAAACATACCCAACGGTCATATCATATATAAAAATGACAAACATGGACTAAAAGAACTCTGAACCATAGCCTGTAGCAACCAGCCTTGGAAGATAGATGTTATCCCTAGCAACAGGGCCAGGAAGCCAAATAATAACCTTCAAATATCACAAGACATCCAAGACTTGATTAATAACTGGCAGCTTCCTAAATGTTTCCCTTTTTCCCAACTTAGGACCAACCAAAGGACACAATTACTCACACCTAACCAATCACATAGGATGCCCCACTTCTACTCAGCTTACTCCACCATCCCCAAAGCACAGCCTCCAGTCAAAGGTACGTCTGCACCCTTTCCCCCTTTCTTCCAATATCAAAGCTTCCTTTTTGCCCTTGAGTTTGCGCCAAAAGATAAGTGCCAGTAGCTAACTTTTTAAAGATTTATTTCATTTTTATTTGTGGGAGGATGGTGGGGTGGGTCTATATACATGCCACATGTGTAGTGCCCAAGAGGGTTATACACAGGTGTTGCATTTACTGGAGCACAAATTATAGACAATTGTGAACAGGAACCCATGGCAGCTGGGGATGAAGCTCAAGTGTCCAGAAGAGCAGTAAATTCTCTTAACCACTGAGCCATCTCTCCAGTCCCATAAATAAAAATTCTAACAACAACAACAAAGTTTAAAAGAGTGGAGTTGTTGCTTACCAGTAAATCAAAAACCACATATATTCTGTGGCTGAGATCATTGTCATGCCTGAAACATGTACAAAACACAGAAGATGTTCTAAAGACAGACTCATAGATTGTATCTGGGCCAGGTAACTAGTAATTGTTTGGTATTTATTAGTTAGTAATCATTAAATTTGCTTATTATCCAGAAAAAAAAATGGCTTTTCCCCAAATTAACATGTTCTCCTTTTTAAGGCACAACAATAAGCTACATTTCAAAACACAGGCAAGCCATTTATTTGGAAATCCAACACCATAAATAATACTATTCTAACTTTATAGTTGGTGTGTGCTATTGTTTGGTTAACAAATCTCATCCACTGGCTCATATTTTAAATTTCTAGTCTCCAGCTGCTTGTGAGAGGCTGCAAAAACATTAGGAGATAGACCTAAGCTAGGGGAAGTGCATAATGAGAAACATGTCCTTGGAAATATATTATCTGTGGGCCCTTCCCATTGTACTCTCTGGTTATTGTCAGCTGGGTTGTGAACAGTCCCACGGCACACACCTACTACCAACATGTTTGCCCAAAGGGTCCAGGCAACAATGACTCCTTTGAAACCTTGAACCAAAATAAATGTTTCCTCCCCTTAAGTTGTTGTGTTGAGTTTCTGGTCATAGTAATGAAAAACGTTAAGTAATACTGAAAATTGTACAAGAGAAGTAGGGTGATGATTAAATGTGACTGTGTTGTTCTGTAGACTATGGGACTGATTTGTAGGAGGGATTTGGAAGACTTTGGATAAGTAGAATTAAAAAGACCTAAAACACCATATGCATAGTTTAATGAGTGATTCAAGTGGAATCCACAACTATGCCAGAAGGAATATTAAATAGTGAAACCCAGGTTCATAATTTTTAGATGGAAATGAACTTATAGGAATTGTACCAGAGACCATTCATGTTATATCCTAGCAAGGATTTTCTATAAATTTTGTTCATCTTCTGAAAGTATGAGATGCTGAGTTTAAAGGTGATGAACTAGACAATTTAGTAGAGGAAACACTAAGACAGCAGAACATTTAAGCTTTTGAAATGCTTGTTGCAAGCCAGTTTTAGCTGGATTTAAAATGATAAACAGAATTGAAATGAAAAGCAAAAGGATTTTTACAAACATTCAGTCTGGTCAGAAAAGGGTCAGGGAATAGTGTGGAAAAGGAAGGTGTGGTTGTTAAGGAGATTAGAGCAAAGCACAAGGAAAGGAGAGATGAAAGAATCTTGGGACTTGGTTGTCACCTGTTCTATCTGAAAAAGTCTATTGAGAAATACTGTTTTAAAAATACGATAGAGAACTGAGCAAGACATGTAACATCACACACTGGCCTCCAAAAGTCAGTCTCTCTCTCTCTCTCTCTCTCTCTCTCTCTCTCTCTCTCTCTCTCTCTCTCTCTCTCTGCGTGTGTATACCCCCAAAAGTCCACATGTGTGTATGTGCACAAATGCACACACAGAAACAAGCATTTTGCACTGGGCAAATAGTAAAGATGAATTATATTGACACTACCCACTGAGGCTCCAGAGTCCAAATTGTACACTAATTTGAAAGATCTCCCTTTAAAAAGAGAGAATCACAGGGATGTCCTGGTCATACAGGGTCACCTAGGAAAGAGTCGCTGGTTTGTGCTGTTCAGACACTTAGAGATAACTACAACCAAGATTGAGGGAGACTCGGTGACTATGTTAAGGATGATGACAGACACTGGCATCATCCTCATCAAGCTTGGTTTGCTGACATGAACAATGAAGAGTGAGAGGATCATAGAAGCTTCCACTGATATATTTAAGGAAAGCCTTTGGAACCAGGAAATGTACACCAGAATGAGATTCTCTGAAAGGAGCCATGAAAGAGCAAAGGGTGAGGCTTTGTATATGAAGTCTAGTCACAATGCAACCAAGGATATTGGATAAACAAAGACCATGGAATGTCTGCTGAGAAAAGCCACAAGCAATGAGTGAGAACAGTCCAACAGAAAGGCTGTGTAGGAAATAGATAACAAGACCACAGGGGCAGGGCTGTTCAGGCCTAAAGGAATTCAGCTTGTAATACTTTATACCAAGACACTGAACATGGACCTACAAAATGTAGTGGTTTTCTTGCTGGACTTTGGTCTTGCTTTAGTCTGACACTTCTTTACTGTCCTTCTGTTCTTTGATTTTGGAATAGAAATGTTGATTCTGTGTTGATTATGTTAGAAGTACATAATTACCTTTTGTAATTTTACCTAGCATGGTGGTGCACACCTTTAATTTTAGCACAGGCAGATCTCTGTGAGTTTAAAACTAGTCTATACTATGTCACAAGGTCTAGGCCAGCTAAGGATATATAATGAGATCCTATCAAAAAAAAAAGTTAATAGTTAAGAGGAGTTAGTTCACAGCTAAATTGCCTTGAGTCTTAGATATTTTAGACTTGTGAACAATGCTGACATTAAGACCTGAAGACTCTTATAAATGAACTGAATCCTCTTCACACTATGAGCTACCTATAAACCCTTAGGAGCCAGGATGTGATGCTAAGTTTGACTATGAAAGGCATTGCTATAGGTTCATGTTTTGGCTGCCAGTCACTCCCATGTACTGTTTTTTTAGGAATGTCACTCCTGTGTGTCTCTATGTCACTCCTGTGTGTCTCTATACACACCTTCTCCCTAATTCTGCTAGCCCATTTCTCCTTTGAGGCCTGTGGCTTCTTTCTATTCATCTGACTCTAGTGCAAAAAAAAATTTTCCCTTTGTAATAAATTATAGTAGTGACTGGGTATCCTCAGAGTATCTGTTCTAGTACACACACCTTTATCAAAATCCACAATGCTCAGATCCCTATATCAATGGTGTAATGTTTGCATATAAAGTATGAACATCCTCCCAAATACCTTAAATCATTTTTATATTATGTAGATTAACGAATACAATGTAGATGCTATGCAAAAAAGCTGCTGTGCTGTGTTGTGTATAGGATAAATGACACTGGGAGAATGTGCATGCTCAGTACAAACACACTTTTCATTTCATATGTATTTCCTACCCCCAGTTGGCTGAATCTGTAGAAGCAGAATCTGTGGGCAGGGAAGGTCAACTATCTTGCCTTGACTTTACTTTATAACAATACTGGATTCCAGCCCAACTCTCAAAGAGTCTAAAATATCTACCACCCTTTCTCATTAGTTTATTTTATTTCTTAGGCTGCCCATTTATATGGAGATTTGTAGACCATAATTCTATCCTCCTCTAAAACTGTTTCTTGCTGGAAGTCCCCAGACACTGTCTGTACCCCCATTCTTCTCTCTGAGTCATACTTATTATCAAACAAAGCAATTACTTTCATGAACGTTCCACACTTCCCATCTATATCAGTTTCTTAAGGCTGTTGTTATGAAGTTCTACAAGGCTAGTGACTTTTAAACGACAAGATTTTATTGTCCCAGAGTTCTGGAGGTATCTTAGTTAGGGTTTCCATTGCTGTTAAGCAACACCATAACCAAGGCAACTCTTAAAAAGAATGTTTAATTGGGGCTGATTTACAGGCTCAGAGGTTTAGTTCATTATCATCAAGGCATAAGCCTGGCAGCATCCAGCCAGGTATGGCGATGGAGGAGCTGAGAGTTCTACAATTTGTTCTGAGGGTTAACAGGAGAAGACTGGTTCCCACTTGGCTAGGAGGAGGAAAGGTCTCGAAGCCCACCCCCTCAGTGGCACACTTCCTCCAGAAAGGTCACACCTATTCCAACAACACCACACCTACTCCAACAAGGCCATTCCTCCTAATGGTGCCACTCCCTGGGCCAATTCACAACAGAAGGGGTATAAGTACAAATCAATATACAGGCAAGCTGGCTTGTTCTGCTGGCTTTGAGAAGTCCTGCATCCCATTACTCTCTCCCAATTTGTGGAGATTGGTGGAAATCCTTGGTGTTCATTGACATGTCAATACATCTCTCTTCAGGCTGGCAAGATTAATTCAGGGGGCAAAAGTGCCTGCCATTAAGCCTGATGACCTCACTTTTATCCCTGGAAGCCATTTAGTCATAACTAGTCAAAGCACAGAGATTAAAGAACTACTGAGAATGGGATATCTGCACCACACACTCTGAAGCCCAGGGAATGTTGAAAACAAGACAGAAAAAAAGATGATAAGAGGTGGAAGATGAGGAACAGTTCTAAGAATCGGTCCTCTGGATATGATGCAGCATTGCAATCAGAAACAAAGCAGTTGGACCCGCCCACTATGACATGAAAGTAGGAGGGGGACTAGTTAGGAAGAAGGGATGAAAAGGCAATGGGGCCATACGTGATCTCAACAGCTGATAAAGATAGGAAATAAATTTAAAAAAAAAAAAACTTTAAACTAATAAGAAAAGTAAGATCTGGAGCTGGGGATGTAGCAGAGTTGGGAGAGCACTTGCTAGCACAGAACTCTTGGCTTGATCCCCAGAACGTCACACAACTAAACATAATGCAGTACAATTCTAGCAATTCTAGCACTTTGGACAGAGGAGGATGAGAAGTTCAAGGTCACCCTTGAGTACTTAGGGAGTGTGTAGTCAACCTGGATATATATGAAATACTGTCTCAACCAACAGCCATAGCAAAATTATTAACCATACCTACCTTCTTTCGCCCTAGACTTTACATGTGTAAAATGATATTATTAATAAGCATACATTATTGTATCTTTGTTGCATTTATTATGCTAAATGCTTAACTTGATGCCTACCTGGAAGCTAAATTGTGCCTTCTCCCCAAACAAAACATTAATATACAAATCCTCAGAATGTGGCTGCATTCGGAGAGAGGTTTAAACCAGAACATAGCAGTGGGCCACAGTTCAGTGTGACTGCTGTCCTTACAAACGAAGAAAAATTGGACACACACAGAGAAACAAGAAAAGTGCTTATGTGGGGGAGGACTCCATATGGATACACTGAGAAAACAGCCCTCCAAGTGCAAACAAGGAAAGCCACTGACAAGTCCAGAACTGCCAGCAGCTTATCTTAGTCCCGCCATCTTCAGAACTGTGAGCAAATAAATGTCTGTTACTTAAGCCAGGTCTGTGGCCTTTTGTTCTGGCAGTCCTAACAAGCTAACAAAAGGGCTGACATCTATTGAGTTTTGGGTTATATTTACCTGTTGGTGTTGCCTTTAGCCTTGTGGGTACAGCTTTCTCCAAATCTGTGGAGCAACCAGTGCAGCTCCTGGTTGCACGTATATACTAAGCACTTGAAATGTGGTATAGCAAACCGAGATGAGTTGTAGCTATGAAATATACACAAAGTTACTAGAGAGAAAAGCATAAATATCTCCTAAACAACTTTTTTGACTGCTGCTGAAATTATGGTTGCTGGGTGTACTGAGTCGCATCAGCCATATTATTACATGAAATTCATATGTTTCTTCTTTCCTTTCTCATGAGGCTAACAGAGAATTTAAACTTGCATACCTGGCATCCTATTCCTAGTGGTTAGCACTAAACTAAAGCCTTTAACGGGCAGTCACCACCACAGCGCTACTCTTGCTCTCTAACACCAAGAGAAGCGTTCTCTTTGCCAGCCATGGGAGAACCTTCTAACACGTGTTGACATAGCTCAAGAAATAGAAGAATTAAAGTCTAGCACATCTGGGGTAAGAACCAAGTCCAGGGCTGACTTGCTTGTGATGAGAGACTTGTGCCAGTTTTCTGGGCCTCCATACATTCTCACCTATAAGATGGGAGCAGTAAACAGGACTTGAAAACAATGATAGAGAAAAATGTTCACTCTTGTCCTGAGCACACAATGAGTGCATTCTCCAAACTGAATGTTTGCGTCTCCACCAAATTCATGTATTGAATCCTAAGAATGATAGAACAATGTTAAGACATGACGACTTTAATATATGAGCTACCTATTTCAGGTGTTTCTGTTATAGAAGCCTGAACAAGTTATGACAGTGCACACCAAATGGCAACTGGCAACAGCTCCTATTGCTGCCATAAAATACACAAAGGGTCCCATCTTCTTTGATGATGCTATAAGTGTTGCCTTCTGTATTAGTCATGGTTTTCTAGAGTCATAGAACTTATGTAATTTCTCTATATATTAAGGGGATGTGTTGTAATGACTTTCAGTCTGCAGTACAACTAATCCAACAATGGGCAACTGTGAATGGAAAGTCCAAGAATCTAGTAGTTGTTCAGATGCATGAGGCTAGTTGTTTTAGCTGGTCTTCTATATAAGCTGGAATCCTGGAGGAGTAGGTTTCAACAGATGTGCTGGCAAGTAGGTACAAGTAGGCAAAGAAGGGTGAGCCTTCCTTCATTCATAATCCTTATGTACGCCTCCAGCAAAAGGTGTGGCCTAGATTTAAGGTGTGTACCACTTCGACTGGATTTTTAACTTGCTCTGTCCCAGACTGGCCTTGAAATCAGACATCTGCTTGCCTCAGTCTCCTGAGATTAAAGGCACGTACTACCTTGCCAGGGCCTAAGCTTTTCATGCCTCAAAATCTGGATAAAAAGCGTATATCATCCCATGTCAAGACCCAGGTCAGAAGCCCATGTCTTCCAGCCTCAAGATCTGGATCACAAGTGTGTCCTCCATTTCTGGATTGCAGTTCATTCCAGATCTAGGCAAGTTAACAACCAGGAATAGCCATCACACTATCCCATAGATAGAACACGTGAGTGCCCCATGCTGGAGCCACCAGCAAACAAAAAGCAAACCAAAGAGCAGCAAAAATCTGTTCTGACTGATTTGATGTCAACTTGACACAAATTAAATTCTGAGAGAGAATTTAATGTCTGAGAGAAGGGACCATCAATTAAGGAAATACTTTTATAAGATCGGGCTATAGGCAAACAAACCAGTGGGTCATTTTTTTTTTTTCAATTAATGATTGTTGGGGGAGGGCCCAGCCTTATTAAAGCAGTGCCAGCCCTGGGCTGGTGGTCCTGGGTTCTATAAGAAAGCAAGCTAAGGAAACCATGAGAAGCAAGCCAGTAAAGGGCGCTCTCCATGGCCTCTGCATCAGCTCCCTTCCTGCATTGTTTGAGTTCCTGTTCTGACTTCCTTCGATGATGAACAGTGCCATGGAAGTGTAAGCCAAATTAACCCTTTCCTCCCCAAGTTGCTTTGGTCATGATGTTTCATCACAGTAACAGTAACCCTAACTAAGACATTATCCTTTGTTCTGCTGCAGAAATGGCTCCAACTTGTCTGAAATGACTTCTTTATATCACCTTGACCTTCAGCATCCTAACTCCTCTGGCTTTCTTTGCTATACTGCAGTCTTCTTTTAAAACCTCAGTGTCTTTCATGGAAGGCCTGCCTGGAGTCCTACTTCCCTGATAGAACTGCCCCCTAGGAACCATCTGTTCCTTCTTTGTAACATCTGGAGATACAGTCCAGTCCCCTGCCCATCCCCAATTGCTTCCTCTATGTTGCTGAACAAAGCCTCTGACAGATAGAATCTTCATGGAATGAGGCAAAGAGAACATAAAGCTCCTGCCAGGAGTGGTGATGTGATGGGTGAATGCCAAGGCTCTGTCTGCTTAGGAAGTCATTTGATGTACTAAATTTTGACAAAGCAGGAAAGCCTTTACAACTTGGATTTCAAATCTCACAGAGCTAGTGTTGGCAGAAACAAACTGTAGCCATCTAGACGTTAGAAAGTGCTGCCTACAAATGTATCCTTGGGTGCTGTAGATGAGGATGTTCACTGGAGTGCAGGTTAGTGATGCTCACTGTGGATGAAAGTTGGAGCCCTTGACCATGTAGCCTCAGTCAGCCCAGGTGACTTCCTAACCACGCAACTTTGGACTAGCTACTCAAACCTTTCCAGACCTTCATTTCCTTCTGTCCAAAACTTGGAGTCTTACAAGCTAACATTAGTTAAGGTCTTACTTTAGGCTAGAAGCTGTGCCAAGTATTTTATGTGGACTATATACTAGAACTGAACATATTTTCAAAAACAAAGCTGCGGATTCAGGGATTCAGAACTTGACTGATATCTTCGGGATGTCTTTATTCCCCTAAAATTTATATCCCAATACCCAAAGCAATAAGATTAGGACCTGATAGTTTGGGGAAGATGATAAGCCAATGGAGCAAATATCAGAAACAAGATTAATCCCTATATAAATGAAGCACAACAGGGAAGCAGGTAGGCCAACTGCACATCTTCACCTGTCCCTCATCTCCTCGAAGTCCAATCCCCAGCCTCATCTCCAGTTCTGTGGCAGACCATCTCCTGCAGCCTTGCCTTCCTCTCTGGCCCCATTTCCATCAGTTAGGCCTTAGTCTCCAACTTCCTTCCTCCAACCCATAACATTATTCCAGCCCCAAACACCAACATGCATTCTCCAGGAACCAGCCAGCTAACCTGCTAGGGTAGTGTGTAGGCTGGTCGTGATCTTCACCTCTACATGTTCTCTTTAAAATCCAATCCTCCAGTCTCATCTCCAGCTCTGTAGCAGACCACTTGCCGCAGCCTTGCCTCCATCCCTTCCCACAACTCCAGTGGATCCCACAAATCTCCCACACCAACCTTCCTTCCCCATACTCACCTCTTTATCCCAGTCCCTAAATACAGCCAGCATTACCTAGGAACCTGGCAAGGAAAGCAAGCAACCTAACTGTGGGTCTTTACCTCTCTTGCCTTTTCTCTAAATCCACCACCCCAATCTCAACTCCAACTCTATAGCAGACTATCTACTATGGCCTCCCCCCACCCTCTGACTGCATTCCCAGGGCAACATACAACTACCTTACCCCTCTAAGAATCAGAGAAAGCAACAGAAATAATGGGACAAAATACACCACCCAACCAAGCAAGCCCAGATATCAGCACCTAGAATTTCAGTCTTCCCAATCTCATATGACAAGACACAACATAAGAACACACTCTGTAATAGCATGGACATTGTCCCTCCACTACAGCCCAGCAACACTACTACTGTAGGCCCTGAGAAATGTACATAGCTGAAGTACAAGACAGGGATGTTAAAAATAGCCTTTATAAATATGATAAAGGAAATGAATAAATTCTTTAAAGAAATCTAGAAAAACACAAACAAACAATAGAAGAAAATGAATAAAACTGTTCAGGAACTAAAAGTGGAAAATAGTCAACTAAGAAAACCCAAACAGAGGGAAAGCTGGAAATGTAAATTTTCAGAACCTTAACAGGAACCACAGAGGCAAGCTTCATCAACAGAATACAAGAGATGGATCTCAGGTATCGATGACACTACAAAAGATATGAGTACCTCAGTCAAAGAAATTGTCAAATCTAAAAAACTGCTGGCATAAAAATCCATAAAACTCTGGAACAATATGAAAAGGACAAATCTAAAAATAATAGGTATAAAGGAAAGAGAAAAAATAAACTAAAAGCATAGAAGATATTTTCAACAAAATCAAGGAAGAAAACTTCCCTAACCTAAAGAACAATATGCACATCAAGGTACGAGAAACATAGAGAACAGCAAACACACTGGACCAGAAAAGAGAGTCCTCCCAGCGCATAGTAACCAAAAATCTAAATGTACAGAACAAGAGAAAAATAATATTAAATAATATTTTAAAAACCAAGGGGGGAAGAAACCAAGTAACATATAAATACAGACCTATTAGAATAACACCTGGCTTCTCAGTGTTGACTCTAAAACCAGAAAGTCTTGGACAGATGTGCACAGACTCTAAGAGACCACAAATGCCAGCCCAGACTACTGTACCCAGCAAACCTTTCACAGATCTTGAAAGGATAATTTTCAGCTTCATATAGAAATTCATACACACACCCATGATAGTTAAAACAATTGTGAATAATAAAAGAACCACTAGAGATATCACCATCCCCCATTTCAAGTTGTGTTGCAGAGATAGAGTAATAAAAAGAACAGGATATTGGTGCAAAACCAAACATTTGATCAATGGAATTGAATTGAAGATCCAGACACAAATCTACACCCCTGTAGATACCTGATTTAAAAAAAGAAAAAACAAATACACACCAAGAAAAAAAGGCAGCATCGTCAACAAATAGTGCTCATCAAACTGTATGGCTGCATGTCTAAGAATCAAAATTGATCCATACACATCACCCTGCTTGAAAGTCAACTCCAAAGGGATCAAAAACTTCAATGTAAGACTAGATATATTAAGCCTGATAAGAGAGAAAGATTAGAATAGCCTTGACCTCATTGGCACAAAAAATTACTTTCAGAACAGAACTGTTAGCACAGTCACTAAGATCAGCAATTAAATGGAACCTCATGAGACTGAAAAGCTTCTGCACAGCAAGGGAAACCATCATTTGGACAAAGTGGTAGCATACAGAAGGGAATATTTTTTTTTTTACAAACTACATATTTGATACAGGGTCAATATCCAAAATACATAAAGAACTCAAAAACCAGACTTTAAGAAAACAAATAACCCAATGAAATAATGGGTATAGACTTTAAGAAAACAAATAACCCAATGAAATAATGGGGTATAGATCTAAACAGACATCTTCAAATAGGAAACATAAACAGCTCAGAAACATTAAAGAAATGTTCAACATCCTTAGCCATCAGCGAAATGCAACTCAACACTGCTTTGAGATTTTATATTAACATTCACCAGAATGGCTAAGATCTATAAAACAAGTGACAGCTCATGTGGTGAGGATGTGGAGTAAGGGAAACACTCCTTCATTGCTGGTGGGTCTACAAACTTGTACAGCCACTATGGTAATCAGTGTGTCAGTTCTATTGGGGTTTGTGAATCAAACTACCTCAAGATCCAGCTATGACATTCTTAGGAATATACCCAAAGGGCATGTCATTCTTACCCTACAGGTCCTTTGTGTCTATATTATGGCTTCCACTGTAGTGGTTTCATGTAATTCCTGAGTGTATGAACAGGTATCTCTGCATCTGTATCTGTTTCTTGTGCTTTTTCTTGGGTTCTTTTCCTTCTGTTTGTTTTGTCCTATTCCAGTGTGTCAGATTTGTTTTGTTTTGTCATACTATATTTTTTATTATTATTATTATTATTATTATTATTATTATTATTATTATTATTGTCCCTTAGAAGACTGGTTTTTTTCTAATGAAAGACAGGAAGGGGTAGATCCAGATGCAAAGAGAAGTAGAGAGATGTTGGGAGGAGTAGAGGAAGGGAATATCATAATTAGAGTATACTATGTGAGAAAAAGTCTATTCTCAATAAACAGAAAAATATAATAAATGGAACCGAAGGGGGATGTCTCACTTATCCCACCGTTTCAGGATACAGCAAGGTATGATATATAAACCAGAGCCTAAATTGTCCAGCACCTAGACCTTGGACATCTGTGTCTCCTAAACTTTAACAAATACATTTCTCAGGAATTGTTGTTTTGTTAGGTATGTGTGCATGCCTTGGGTAGATGCATGTGCAGGTGTCCATGAAGAGAAGCACTGGATCCCTGTAAAGCTGGAGTTACAGGAGGCTGTGAGCCATCGGGTGGATTTGGCCAAGAGTAAAACTGTATCTCAAAACAAAACAGTCAAGAGTCTAACTGGGGACCAAAAGGTGAAAACAGTAGAGAATGGGTAGCAAACACACAACAACACAGAAGCAGCTTTGGGGCGGGGTAGTAGAAAAGCTTAGACTATTTCCAGGTGCATTTAAGAAAAAAAGTGACTTTAATTTAAAGGATTGTGTGGTGGCTTGAATATTCTTGGCCCAGGGAGTAGCACTGTTTGGAGGTGTGGCTTGTTTGTTTGTTTGTTTGTTTGTTTGTTTGTTTGTTTTTCAAGACAGGGTTTCTCTGTGTAGCCCTGGCTGCCCTGGAACTCACTCTGTAGACCAGGCTGGCCTCGAACTCAGAGATAGCGCCTGCCTCTGCCTCCCAAGTGCTGGGATTAAAGACGTGAGCCACCACTGCCCGGTTTGGAGGTGTGGCCTTGTTAAAGGAAGTGGGTGTCACTGTAGGGGTGGGCTTTTGGAGATTTGACCTAGCTTCCTGGAAGCCGGTCTTCTATTTGCCTTCAGAACAAGATGTTAAACTCTTCAGCTCCTCCTGCACCATGCCTGCCTGGGCACTGCCATGCTCCTGCCTTGATGATAATAAACTAAACCTCTGAACCTGTAATCCTGCCCCAATTACACGTTATCCTTATAAGAGTTGCCTTGGTCGCAGTGTCTCTTCACAGCAGTAAGACGCAACTAAGACAGATTGTTACATGTAATTCTCATGAGGGCCCAAAATGAAGAAAAGAAAGCCATAAAGAAGCTTCTGTCTTCCTAGAATGTATTTAAATGGCTTTGAATATGATAGTGTTATAAACTGGATAGTAAAGACTATCCCAATGATGTTTCAGAGAGGAAAGGGGATCCCACTGGAAACTAAAGGAGAGGCCATCCTTATGCAAAAATAGGGTTAAGTTTTTTTTTTTTTTTAATATATACATATATAGCTAGTGTTTTCTGGAAACTAAAACCTTCACATCATGAAATGAGATATTTGACTGAAGAAACATTTAAACAAATTGTAAAAGGTGCAGTCTGGCTGTTCCTAAATATTTCTAGAAAAACATACAAGAAAAGAAAAATGATGTAAAGAAAGAACTTTTTCAACAAAAGAAAGGAAACATTTAAAGGTTGAGGAAGCCACAGCCTATCCATATTCAAAAGAATGAACAATGAAACACAGAATAAAGTTAGGGCCAAGCCACCTGTTAATTAACATTAATTTGGATTACCCAGGACCTATTGTCTAAAACAATGGACTATTCACTCTAAAGGTATATCAAAGATTGTTAGAGATGTCCCTTTTTTTCAGACCCTGAGTCCCAAGGCTTAGAAGACAGAATCAATTATAATTTTTTTTTTTAATTTTTAAAAAGAAAGAAACTTACTTAGCATGGGCTGCCTGGCTCCTTTTTAAAGCTCTGCTCTCATAATTCATACAACTCTTAGCCATGACAGCTGTGGCTCCCAAGTGCCAAGTATGGAAGGCACCTTAGCAAACCCTAGCAGCCTCCATGAGATGTATCTGCCAGGACAAAGAGCACATGGATATAAGGGTGTGGCCACTTGGAGGAAAATGAAGAGTGGTGGAATTACCTAGAACCTTGTTCAGAATTCAGGAAGAGAGCTGCCATAGAGATCAGCCCAGAATGGCGTACCAGGTCATTCTCAGCAGTCCCATATAGGCAGGACTTCCCGAAGTCACCCTAACAGGCCTTCAGTCATAGAGTGTTGAAGGCTGGGGGCTCACGTGTGACCTACCATCTCAATCTCTGTCCTGTGTCACCTATCACTGTGTTTTGGAAGCTTATAGCATATAATGTCACAGGTTTACAGCTAGTAGGAAAATTATTTTCTGGTGAATCACATCTTGAAAACCACACACATGTCCTATATCTAAATATCATATTTAGATGAGACTTTGAACTTTAACGTTGGTGCTGGGATAGGTGAGAACTTTGTAGGGGCAGGAGGTGTATTGGAATGAAATAAATGTATTTTTAATGTAAGACAGAAATTAATTTTGGATAAAGGCTACAGGACAGGAATCTATAGGGTGGATATTTATGTCCTCAATGTTCATATGTGAACACTATAGCCCTATGAGTTGGTTGTTTACTTGTCAGAAACAACTAAAAGGAACAGAGATTTTTTTTTTTTTTGGCTCAGTTTCTAAGGGTTACTTAGAAAGTTACTTGGCCCTGTGTGCTCCATCAAAACATTACCACAGCAGGAACACGTAGCAAAGAACCTTCACATCCTGATATACAGGAAGAGGCCAGGGCAGGATGTAATACCCAAGAACATGTTCTCTCTCACTCCACCCCCCCAACCCCCAGCCTCTACCCCAGGTGACCTTCTTCCTCCAACTAGACCTTACTTCTGTCTTTCACTCCTTCCTGATACTGCCATCAGATTAAGAATTTATTGAGGAATTAAGCTTTCATTACATCAGAGCCCTCCTCAATATCCCTGGAGATGTCATCACAGACACACTCTGAGGTATGCCCACTGACCCTGTGGATATTTCTTAATCCTATCATAGTTA
Organism: Arvicanthis niloticus; assembly: GCF_011762505.2. NCBI lineage: Eukaryota > Metazoa > Chordata > Mammalia > Rodentia > Muridae > Arvicanthis > Arvicanthis niloticus. Next base: position 46,032,261 of record NC_047664.1, on the reverse strand, counting down.
TCTGATCAAGATCAGCCATGGCACTCACCAAACTGATGGTATTAGAAGGTGGTATCTTTGAGAGATGATGAGATGATGGGGGTGGGGGGAAGGGCTGAGAAATGAAACCAGTGTCCTTATCAAAGATGACCAAGGGAGACCATTCACCTCTTCCAATAGTAAAGACCTAATGAGAAGAAATCATTAGTAAACCCCCTCAAAGCTGTCACATCTGCCTACTGCTTTACCTCCACCTTTCAAGCCTAGAGATCATAAAAAATAAATGTCTATTGTTTGCATGTCACATGTTCAGTGGTATTTGTAACAGCACCCAGAACAAACCAAGACACTGGTCCAGGGGAAACTGTGACTATTTTCACTGTTAGGCAACACATTTCTATAAACTGATCAGGTTTTTCATCTCCCAAAAGTGTGTAAGCACTGACTTGCTTCGACCCCACCAACTGTATAACCTTGACTAAACTGACACAGCTTAGCCTGTTTCTCTGGGGTCTGAATTCTACATAACAATCTTTATTCTGCAAGACTATTGGAGGACCCAGCTAGGATACTGGAAGCAAGAAGCTGTGAAAGTTGCTGTGCCCTGTGCAGAGATGAGATTGTTCCAATTTTTGCCGCCACCACTGGGTAATTTTCTGTCCCTTTCAATGGCAAGCAGCATAACTAGGTCTGACAGACTATAAGAAAGATAACCACCCTCTCTGTGGGCAAATGCACAGTGATGAGCCATTACTCTTTATCATGTTATCCTATAGGTCTAAGCTTTGTGTCTTTCAGACTCCAGGAGTGTCTGTCAGTCAGCTACATACGGGAAAAATCGACACCCAAGCAAGTGGGACAAATGCATTTAGCCAATCTGTCTGTCACTTCCATGTCCTGCCATACTTCAGGCTTTGGGAGGGGCACCCAGGTAGAAGGTATTTGCCACGACGATGAGCAATCTTGTGACCTTCACAAAACAATAGTGGTACAGAGATGGGGTGAGTAGAAAAAGAGGTGTGCATTTTAGAGATACACAGAAACATCCTTCTGACTGTTGCTTAAAGGTCACCTCCCAGAGACTTCTTTCTAGGTTTTGTTATCTAAAATAACCAAAGCCTTCCCATCCTTTCCAGCTGTATGCCACGATTTCCCTTTGTAAAGGGAAACATAGTAATTGTAACTAATCTTTTAGTGTGGTGGTGAGGATTAAATGCACAAGGAAATGTTTCAAATGGTGTATAACTCATTGTATTTAATAGTTGTCACATTTATCAATGTTATTGCTAGTGTTTATTCATCTAATAATTATTTCGTTGTGGCATGTGTAATGGCTGGAAAAAATGTAATCTTGGTTATCTTGGTTATCCATTTATGTACATGGTTATTATCTAACTTCCTCATTCAATTTCAGGAAGCACCTAAGCAACATTTTCATGAAGTACTTATTACATATTAGCTGGCAACCAAGTGCAGTGGCTTAAGTTGTAATCTCAACATTTGAGAGGCTAAGAAAGAAGTTCAAAACCTATCGGAGCTACCCAATGAGATCCTACTTCTAAAGAAGTGTGTGTGTGTGTGTGTGTGTGTGTGTGTGTGTGTGTGTGTGTGATTAATTATTTAATAAACAGGTAACCATCAACCATCACCCTCAGACTTATCCCGCATAGCTCAAGAACATTTGTGTAAGATGGTTTATTTGAATTTTGGGCCTAAAAAAATGATGACACTGAAAAGTGACCAAACTTATCTATAAAGGGATGAGGGTTTAGGTGGATATTAACGCTTAACATATTTTGTTTCTACACTGATTATTATGCATGATCGATTGATTTAGCCAGGCTGCTAATCATCTATTATGCAAGTATGTTCTAAATTCCTGCTCTGGACCTTACCATCTGCAGAAAAGGAGCTGCCTTTTACCCTGCATTATGTCGCACATTTGCCAGTTTCCATATGTCCACAGGAAAACAAGATTCAGCTCAGACTGAGGAAAACCTAGGAGCTACAAGCCCCCCAAAAAATCAGGGTCTGAGAATGTTAATGTCATTTCCACCACTGACACCTAATTTCCTCAGAGATGACCATTTTAGCCAGAATGAATTTGCCTAAGGCCAGGATATGTGGGTCCAGTTTTGTCACTCTGAAGATATGGCTTGCAGCTGTGTTTGTTCCAGTGAGCGTGTGAACAACCATTATCACGATCAGGATCTGTCATCCATGGCTTACTATTCATTTCCTAATTTGTCATCACATTTTGTTCAAGCTTGATGCTGACCCATTGCATTTAACGCCACATTCCGCAGGCAGGACAGATCTGCTGCTGTGTTTATTGGAGGAAGTCAACCATCTCTCCCCTTGTCTGCTGCAGTAACACAGGAGAGAGAGAAATGAAGGATTTTTTCCCCTCTTGTTGTCTAGGAGCCCTGATTTGGTGAAAGCATTTCCTTTTTCCCCATCCACAATTTCCTTTTTCCTTCTATCCACAATGCCAAGCTACCCCAAAGTGCTTAAAGCCCTAAGGCATTCAATACCCAAGCCATTATTCTGCTTTGCTTCCTCCGTAGCATAGTAACACACTCACATGCGCTAGTATACACACAAAGTATGAGGCAGTGGGCATTGTGTCACCTCATAGCAACTCCAGCTAGCTAAACCTCATTATTGATGTAAAATAAGGTAGGCAAATTTCATTGTCTCCATATTCCCTAATGATGCCTGAGATGAAAGACATGTTCAGCGACAACACAGTCCAGTGTCCCTACATTTCTATCATTTTCACCCAACATTCACCATTTATGATACATTGTTCAATTATCATTCTTGAAGCTGACATCCTAAATTTTAAATATAGTTATTTAAATAGGATATCTTGATGAACACACTGGTCCAAGACTTTCACCCCAGCACTTGGAAGGAAGGGATAGGCAGATCTTTGTGGAGTGTGAGGCCACCCTAGTCTACACATTGAGTTTCATAGCATCCAGGTCTGCATTGTAATATGCTATCTAAATACATAAATAAAATCTTGTCATTACCACACACACATATAGATCCAGAATAATTGCCTAGGAATACAATCATAAGCAAAGAAAAATAAAAATCCTAAAAATACTACAGCTAGAAACCATGTCTAACAAGGATGCAGCCAGGAACTTGTCTTCTGTTTAAATGGCAGTGTAGCATGTGTACAAAAATTCTGGAGTCCTGATTTCAACAAAGAAGACTCTTTCAGAATTGAGAAGGGACATGCTGTCTCCAAAATGATGATACCACTTAACAGAGATACCAGGAGCATCCAAGGTCACCTCTAAGAATTTTACTTTGGTAAAATATCTGGGTGGCTGATCCTTATGCTCACTGTTGCTAAAGGACCACTGTCTTCCTCCTCATCTCCTTGCCTGTGAATACAACCAGGAAGCCTGGCTAGGAAAGGGGATACTCAAAAATACATCCCCACTCACAGGCATAGAGTGCTCCAGTATTATTTTAAGAGATTGGTGCCTTTCCTGGCACTTCCCCAAGTCCACAGCTCTAGGAATCTCAGACCGTGGGTATCTGCGTTATCACTTTTTGTAAAGGAATCACTGCCTGTGTACAACAAAAGCAGCTTCCACTGTGTGTTTCTGCAGCTTTTGTGAAGGCCGTCCTTTTTTCCTTTCATGTCTTTATAGGCGTGTATGTGGAGCTGGGAGCAGGAGGACACCCTTGTGAGAAAGCAAGCACACAGCCTGCTGTCAGGAGAGGAATGACTGAGACACACAACGGACAAGCTGTCTTCTGCTGATTCATTGGCAGGTGAGGGCAGGAGACATTTAAATGCTTCGGCTTTGAGTGGAGTCTGGGCTTACAGTTCTCTCATTCTATCATTTTCAAGCAGCACAAGTACTCAGCCCCCTTGAGCACCCTCCTCATTCACAGAGGAGTCCTAATGACCTCCAGTCTACCCTGGTGTTGTCAGGACATAAGGACTTATGGAAGATATGGCACCAGGCACATCAATAAACATTCATCCATGACCAGCCTCTTCCTCTCTGACCTTTATTTCTCTTTTTCACTTTGGCATCATTCACAGAGGACCAAAATAAAAACCCTCTTTTTACTTGTTTGCTTGTTTGTTTTGCCTTCCAAACCCTGAGTCTTGTCTGCAAAATGGAAAAAAAATAAGCTGTGAATTTCCATAATTTACTTTTGTTTCCTATGACTTGATGATGGCAAGGATACATGGGAGTTGAGTGGAATGACAAGAAAGGGACAGGGTGAAGAGGGGAGGACTTTGTGCCAACAAGCCAAAACACCAGCCTCCTTTGTATAATCATTAGCTGACTGCTGGAAGCTCGTGTCCCCTAAAGAGCTGGGGGAAAGAGAGAGTGATGACGAGAATCTATCAAATGGGGTGCATTTGTGAACAGATTTGAATTAAAGAATTATTGGTCTCTTCCCTGGCTAAACTAGGGGGGTAGAAAGTGAGTGTAGGAAAAAAAAATAGAGAAACACTTCCCCCTGCTGCCTGGATGCTGGATAGCAGTATAGATATTAAAGAAAAGAGGAGTCACCGTTCCAGAAAAACATCCACTAACTGTTTGCAAAGAATACCTTCTGAGCAGACATTTAAACTTTGTGTAGTATGTTGTCCCTGTCCAAAAGCTTTTTTTTAACCTGTGAGGGTTGTAGAAATAATGATAAGATATTGTTACAAGGATTATGCTGTTTGCATGGTATTTTATTATTTATTTCATTATTTGAACAAAAAAGTGGTCCTTTATCAAAATGACATAACCACTATGAATTAAAACTCTTGTTTCTATCCATAATACTTTGAGTTGCAATTGTCTCCTACCTATGCCCCCCCCCGCCAGTATCCACACTGATGTTACCCTCTTATCTCTGCAGCATAGCCAAGCTTTGATTTCACTGAACTTTAGACACCAGTGCTCAGAATTAGAAGGGCTTGATGCCACTTGCCACCAAGCTTTCTCTCAAAAAGCCAAAGGAGACAGGAAAAGAAGTGTTCTGGTAAAGGCAGATTCAAACACTAACAACAATGATTTTTAGCTGCTTGGACACCACTGACGCAGGCACCTTCCGAAGATGGCACGTCTGCCAGCCCTTGATGCAACCTAGGTTTGGCGTATTGTATTCCAGAGAGATAGAAAACTGTCTTCCAATATAGAGAGTGTGCCAGCAAGCTTGCCAAGGTCAAGGAAAAATCCAATTACCCACAACAAACACTCATCATACAATCGAATTACACTAGTCAGAAAAACATTTGATCTTGCAACTGACTTTTCCAGAAAACTTACCTTTGAATCACTCTAAGCCACACGTCAGCATCCAGTTGACAAATTTCCTTCTGATGGCCCGCATCCTAAAATAGCAAGTCAGTAAGACTTGCCTGTCTACCCACATCCCTTTGGCTCCCTCCAGTGGCCAACTTCAGCCTTAGCTGTCAATTTCCACACACGGACTTCTTACCATTAAGAACCTACTTTGCTCTGCCTGAGGGCCTGTGTCTTGAACAGTCTAGCATAAAACAAAGACTCAAGGGGGGTTATGGTCCCCCAACAGCAACCCCAGAATGATAAATCACTGTATAAAACAGCTATTGTTTGTTCCTTGCTGACACTCAGCGCACTAAAAAGCCACACTCACTAACACACTGTGTTGGCTTCTCTCTGACTTCCTGGAATGGTCTGCTAGGACAAGCCAACTAAGAAACAAAACACGAAGTTCAAAATAGAACACACATACACTCGATAACCGTGATAAATACTAACTACGATAAAAAGAAAATTTCCCAAGAACCCTGGGGCTGAAGACAATTAACTAGCAAAAGACAAACTTGTAACTTATCCCTTTTGGGATAAGTTTGTCTCTGCCCACAAGGTATTAGCTAAGTTACTACTTTAATCAGGCCTCAGAAGGTCTGGAATCAAGCACTGCAGAGTGCAGATAGAGAAGCATTCAGCCTTTAATGGTGCAGGTTAGGGTCCTACAGCACTTTTAGCAGAAGCCTTTTTGAACTTGCTGGAAGCGGCAGCTTAGTGCTCAGCCCTGCAAACCAAGCCAAAACTGCTTGCATACTGAGTTGCAAAGGGAGGTTTACTGGTCCACAATGCAGCCCAGAGGGTAGGCAGCCAGCAAGCAGAGACTAGGGCGTGTGATTACTTATGGGCACCAGTAAATTCAAGAGCCTTTCTGAAGCCCTCCAGAAGCACAGAACAACTAGGGGGCTCTACAGTCCATGCTGAGAAAGCAAAACAAAGATTATCACTAATGCAAGGTTGCACTGTCACAAAGTGAGTCTGCATTCTCGACAATTATCCCCCCCCCCTTTTATTGGGTATTTTTTTATTTGCATTTCAAATGTTATTTCCTTTCCAGGTCTCTCCCCTCGGGAACCCCCTGTCCCATTCACCCTCCCCCTGGCTCTCCAACACCCGCCCTCCCACTCCCGCCTTCCCGCCCTGACAGAACTTCATTCAACTTGGGAACCCCCGCGACTCATGCCACTGCAGTATCCTCCAGCGTCCCCTACTGGGAGAGTCTAACACCACGCTTTTTTTTTTTTTTTTTTTTAATGCGGAATGGTTTGAGCATCCTTTAGTTCATCATAGTGCACATCTTGAAGGGCATATTTACAGCTGAGATGCAAACAATAGTAAACACTGCCCTCAGATACATCATTTACACTCAAATCGTTGTCGCAGAGTCTGTGAAACCAGACGATGTCTATCACACCTGATTTCCCTGTGTGCTTGGGTAACATGAAGAAAGAATCTCCATAGCTCAGTTCCCATTCTCTCTTCTGTAAAGTCCAAGTAATAAATGCGATCCCTAACTCACAAGATTCTTTTCCCCCTTCCAATACTTTAATACTTTTTTTTTTAACTCACTTTAGATCCGGATCAGACCACTCCCTCCTCTCTTTCCAGTCTCACCCTTTCTATCCCTCCCTCCACTGTCTTCTCCCCTTCTCCTCAGAGAAGCTCCCCCTTGGATACTATGCCATCCTGGGATATCTAGTCCCAGCAGGACTATACACACTCTCTCTCACTGAGACACAACCAGCAGTAGAGATTGAGGAAAGGGGATCCAATGGCGGGGAACAGAGACCTAGACAGGCCTGCTCCACTTCTTAGGAGACCCACATGAAGACCAAGCTGCACATTTGCTACAGATATGTAGAGGGTCTAAGTCCAGCTTCTACATGTTCCTTGGTTGGTGGCCAGCCCCCATGGTCTCAGGTTAGCTGACTCTAGATCTTCTTGTGGTGTCCTTGACCCCTCTGACTCGCTTTGTTCTGTTCCCCACGCTTCCACAAGATTCCCCAAGCTCTGCCTGATGTTTGTGGATCTCTGCATCTGCCTCTGTCTGCTGCTGCATAAAGCCTCTCAGGAAACAGCTATGCAGACAATTCCTGTCTGCAAGCATAGCAGACTGTCATTAATAGTGTCAGAGGCTGGCCGTCTCTCGTGGGATGAGTCTCAGGTTGGGGTAGTCATTGGTTGGCTGTTCTTCTCTCTCCCTCTGTTCCATCTTTATCGGGGCCCATTTTGTTGGCAAGACAAATTTGTGGGTAGACTGCAGTCCTCTTCCCTCCTCTGCAAGTCCTGCCTGGCTACAGGAGGTGGCCACTTCAGTCTCTATATCCCCCTCTGGTAGGAATCTCAGCTAGAGTCACTCCCATAGATTCCCTATATCCTCCCCTGTCCCAGGCCTCCAGCCAGTCACCAGAAATGCTCGCCCCATTTCATTCTCATTCTTAGCCCTCTCGCAACCCCACACACACCCCTGATAGCCACTCTGTTCCCCTCCTTGCCCCCTCTCCTACCCAATTCTTTCTTTCTACCCACCTCTGATGACTATTTAGTTTCCCTTTCTGAGTAAGAGTCCCAAATCTTCCCTTGAGACTTCCTTATCGCCTAGTTTCTTTGAGTCTGAACATACAGGATTCTAATAAAGTAAACAAATCCAATGCTTAATGCATTGTTCAAGTTTATTGAGTGTGAAATATATGCTCAAAACCTGTCACTTCCTTCTTTCTTTTCCAATCAATTCACATCCTTCTTCCATAATTAAAAACCAAATTATGAGCATGTCTGAACTGTTCAGCTCAAGACATTTCATCCTTGGATGTGGCCCAGTGCCCAAGGGGAAAAGGTGATTAGAAGGACACTTTGCCCTTAAAGGGCCTGAAGCACTGGGAACAATGAAGATCAAAACATGTTTCTCTTCAGAGAAAAATTCAAAGGGACAACTTTAAAATATTTATTTATTTTTATTTGTGTGTGAGAGAGTGAGGAGACAGAGAGGAGATAGATAGATAGAGAGATAGATAGATAGATAGATAGATAGATAGATAGATAGATAGATAGGAAGACTGCATCCTGAATACATGTATGTACATCCCATTGGTGCAAGTGCCCACAGAGGCCCCAAGAGAATGATGGCAGCCACAAAACTGTGGTTGCAGGCAGTTGTGAGCAGACTGATGTATGTGGGTGCTGGGAACTGAACCCCTGGGTCTTATGCAATAACAGGAAGTCCTCTTAGCCACTGAGTTATCTCTATGACCCAAGCCTGAGAATTTTTATTGATACACAATAAATAGGTTTTAAAAGGTATGAAAAGTAGTCTGATATCTACTATTCATTGAAAATTGTGTCAACTATTTCATATTTCATCTTCCTTGATAGGTAAAATTAATATTGTGAAAATGACCATTCTAGCAAAATCAATTTACAGATTCAACAAGATATTAGTCAAAAATCCCTATTCACTCTTCACAAAGATAGAAGAAAACAAGCCTAAAATTCATATGGAATCACAAAAGACTCTGGGTAGCAAATATGGAAACAAAACGTGGGACAGAAACTGAAGGAGGGGCCATCTGGAGACCATTCCACCTGGGTATCCATTCCATGTACAGTCACCTAAGCTAGACACTGATGTGGATGGCTGGAAGTGCATGCTGACAATAACCTGATATAGCTGTCTCCTTAGAGGTCTACCAGAGACTGACACATTCAGAGGACGATGCTCACAGCTAACTACTGATATAATCAAGGGTTTCCCAATGGAGAGGTTAGAGAGAAGACTGAAGGAACAGAAAGGGTTTGTGACCCCCATAAGGAGAGCAACAATACCAACCAACCAGAGCACCCCAGGGTCTAAACCCTGGGAGCACATAAGGAGGGACCCATGACTCCAGCTATATATATAGGGGAGGATGACCTTGTCGGGCATTGGTAGGGGAGGAGATTCTTGGTCCCGTGAAGGCTGAACACCGAGTGTGGGGGGGGGGGATGTGAGGGTGGGGAAGTGGGAGTGGGGGGGTAGGTGAGGGCACAGCCTCATAGAAGCATGAAGAGGGGGGATGGGATAGGAGGTTTCTGGGTGGAGGGGGGAAGTGGGGTAAAGGAATAAAATCTGAAATGTAAATATAATACCCAATTTTAAAAAAAAAATCCTGAGCAGCAGAAAGAATAATGATAGAGGGATAGCCATTCCAAATTTTGAGATATGTTATAGAGATATAATAATAGAAACAATAAAGTACTAACACAAAAACAGGTATGCAGGCCAGTGGAATAAAATAGAAGACCCAAACATTGATACACATAGATACAGCCATCTGGTATTTGACAAAGAGGCTGGAAACATACACTGGAGAGAAGAAAACATATTCAACAAATGATACTAAAAACATGGAATGTCCACATAGAGAAGAATAAAATGAACCTTATCTATCACCCAGGATAAAATTAACCCCACATGGATCAAAGCTCTCCATCTGAAACCTGAAATGTCAAAGCTGCTGGAAGGAAACAGAGTATACTACCAGATGCAGATGAAGGAAAGGATTTTCTGAATAGAACACCGTTTGCCCAGAAATGAAGCCCAAGATTGACAAATGAGACCTCATAATACTAAAAGGCTTCTGCACAGCTGAGGAAATGACCGAGTGAAGTAAAGTAAGAAAGTGAAGACCTGAAAAAACACAGAGCTGCAAAGACTCTGTCAGCCATGTGGCTGACAAAGTGCTGATATCCAGAATGCACAAAGAACTCAAAAAACAAAGAGTCAAGGGAACAAATGACTCAATTAAAAAATGGACAAGCAATCTGAGCAGAGAATTCTCAAAAGAAGAAACAAAAAGTGGCTAATAAATAAAAAGTGTTAATCATCTTTAGCAGTTAGGGAAATGCAAATTACAACTTAGAGATTTTATCTCATACCAGTCAGAATGGCTAAGGTTAACAAAACAACTGAAGCACTTAAAGAAATGTTCAACATTTTTAGCCATCATGGAAATGCAAATCAAAATGACCCTGAGATTCCACTTTACACCAATTGGAATGGCTAAGATCAAAAACTCAAGTGAAAGCACATGTTAGTGAGGATGTGAAGAAAGAGGAACACTCCTCCATTGCTGGTGGGATTGCAAGCTGGTACAACCACTCTGGAAATCAATCTGGAGGTTCCTCAGAAAGTTGGAAATAGTTCTATCTGAAAACCCAGCTATGCAACTCTTGGGCATACACCCAAAAAATGTTCCACCTTATTTATAATAGCCAGAAGCTGGAAACAATCCAGATGTCCCTCAACCAAAGAATGGATACAGAAAATGTGGTACATTTACATACTAGAATACTATTCAGCTATTAAAAACAAGAACATCATGAATTTTGCAGGCAAATGGATGGAACTAAAAAATATCACAGTGAGTGAGGTAAACTAGACCCAAAAGTACATACATGGCATGTACTAACTGATATTAGTGGTGGGTGGGGAGCACCTCTCAGAAGCAAAGGGAGGGGATGAGGTGAATAACTGGTGGAAGGTGAACCAAGAAGGGAGGCAACATTTGGAATGTAAATAAATAAAATAATTTTTAATCTTTCACCTAGGAGCACACTCCTAGGTGATCTGCTCCTGTGAAGACACCATATCCTGACCCATTGAAAAGGATTCACTACACTCAGAGCAGTTGGTAAGAACCCTCCCCCAAGACCTGAAGTCCCAGAGCTGCCTTTTGAAGCATGGCACACTCAGGACCCATCACACCCAAAACCTCAAATACCACTCCCCTTCCACACCTTCTGCCTGGTATTTTGCTGGAGCAGACTCCTAGCTGGTTTGCTCCCATGAAGACAGCATATCCTGACACATTGACATGGGTTCCTTCCAGTCTGAGCTGGTGCCCTGAGCAGACCTTGAGCACTGGCTCTGCAACCAATCCTACAACATCCAGAGGAAGCTGGACTCTCAGGAGCTCCAACACACCCAGGATCATAGGATCATAGAATCATAGAGACAGCTAGACTCTGAGGAGTTCTGACAGAACCAGAATAATAGGAGAGGCAGGCTCTAGTTAGAGACAGGGCAGGTAGCACTAGAGATAACCAGATGGCAAAAGGCAAGCTCAAGAACATAAGCAACAGAAACTAAGGTTACTTGGCATCATCACAACCAAGTTCTCCCAATATAGCAAGTTCTGGATACCCCATCACACCAGAAAAAGCAAGATTCTGATTTAAAATCAATTCCCATGATGATGATAGAGGACTTTAAGAAGGACATAAATAAAGTCCTTAAAGAAATACAGGAGAACACAGGTAAACAGGTAGAAGCCCTTAAAGAGAAAACACAAAAATCCCTTAAAGAATTACAAGAAAACACAACCAAACAGGTGAAGGAACTGAACAAAACTATACAGGATCTAAAATTGGAAGTAGAAACAATAAAGAAATCTCAAAGGGAGACTACCCTAGAGATAGAAAACCTAGGAAAGAGATCAGGAGTCATAGTCATCACCAACAGAATACAAGAGATAGAAGAGAGAATCTCAGGTGCAGAAGATACCATGGAAAACATTGACACAACTGTCAAAGAAAATGCAAAATGCAAAAAGCTCCTAACCCAAAATATCCAGGAAATCCAGGACACAATGAGAAGACCAAACCTAAGGATAATAGGTATAGAAGAGAGCAAAGATTCCCAACTTAAAGGGCCAATAAATATCTTCAAAAAAATAATAGAAAAAACTCCCCTAACCTAAAGAAAGATATGCTCATGACCATACAAGAAGCTACAGAACTCCAAATAGACTAAGCCAGAAAAGAAATTCCTCCAGTCACATAATAATCAAAACACCAAGTGCACAAAACAAAACAAAAAAAATTAAAAGCAGTAAGGGGGAAAGGTCAAGCAACATATTACACCAGACTTCTCACCAGAAACTATAAGGGCCAGAAGATCCTGGACAGATATCATACAGCCCCTAAGAGAACACAAATGCCTGCCTAGGCTACTATACCAAGCAAAACTTTCAATTACCATAGATGGAGAAACCAAGATATTCCATGATAAAACCAAATTTACACAATATCTTTCCACAAATCCAGCCCTACAAAGGATAATACAGGGAAAACTCCAACACAAGGAGGGAAATTATACCCTGGAAAAAGCAAGAAAGTAATCTTCCAACAAACCCAAAAGAAGATAGCTACACAAACATAATTCCACCTCTAATAACAAAAATAACAGGAAGCAACAATCACTTTTCCATAATATCTCTTGACATCAATGGACTCAATTCCCCAATAAAAAGACACACACTATCGGACTGGATACATGAACAGGACGAGAATTTTGCGGCATACAGGAAACACACCTCAGTGACAAAGACAGACACTACTTCAGAGTAAAAGGCTGGAAAGCAATTTTCCAAGCAAATGTCCCAAGAAGCAAGCTGGAGTAGCCATTCTAGTATCAAATAAAACCGACTTTCAACCAAAAGTTACCAAAAAAGATGAGGAATGACACTACATACTCATCAAAGGAAAAATCTACCAAGATGAATGCTCAATTCTGAGTATATATGCTCCAAATACAAGGGCACCCACATTCATAAAAGAAACCTTACTAAAGCTCAAAGCACACATTGCACCTCACATAATAATAGTGGGAGACTTCAACATCTCACTCTCAGCATTGGACAGATCATGGAAACAGAAACTAGACAAAGACACAGTGAAATTAACAGAAGTTATAAACAAATGGATTTAATAGATATCTATAGAACATTTCATACTAAAACAAAAGAATATACCTTCTTCTCAGAACCTCATGGTACCTTCTCCAAAATGTAACATATAATTGGTCACAAAATTGGACTCAACAGATACAAGAAGACTGAAATAATCTCATTTGTCCTATCAGATCAGCATGGGCTAAGGCTGGTCTTCAATAACAATAAAAACAATGGAAAGACCACATACACGTGGAAACTGAACAATGTTCTACTCAATGGTAACTTGGTCAAGAAAGAAAAAAAGACCAATCTCCCTTATGAATATCGATGCAAAAATACTCAATAAAATTCTTGCAAACCAAATCCAAGAACACATTAAAACAATTATCTATCATGATCAAGTAGGCTTTATCCCAGAAATGCAGGGATGGTTCAATATTTGGAAATCCATCAATGTAATCCACTATATAAACAAACTCAAAGGAAAAAAACACATGATCATCTCACTAGATGCTGAGAAAGCATTTGACAAAATTCAGTACCCATTCATGGTAAAAGTCCTGGAAAGATCAGGAATTCAAGACCCATACCTAAAAAGTAGTAAAAGCAATATACAGCAAACCAGTAGCCAACATCAAACTAAATGAAGAGAAACTTGAAGCAATCTCACAGAAATCAGTGACTAGACAAGGCTGCCCACTCTCTTCCTATGTATTTAATACAGTACTCCAAGTCCTATCCAGAGCAATTACACAACAGAAGCAAGTCAAAGTGATACAAAAGAAAAGGAAGAAGTCAAAATATCACTATTTGCAGATGATATATGATAGTATACTTAAGTGACCCCAAAACTTCCACCAGAGAACTTCAGCAAAGAGGCTGGATATAAAATTAATTCAAACAAATCAGTAGTCTTCTTCTACTCAAAGGATAAACAGGCTGAGAAAGACATTAGAGAAATAACACCCTTCATAATAGTCACAAATAATATAAAATACTTTGGTGTGAATCTAACCAAGCAAGTGAAAGATCTGTATGACAAGAACTTCTAGTCTCTGAAGAAAGAAATTGAAGAAGATCGCAGAAGATGGAAAGATCTCCCATGCTCATGGATTGGCAGGATTAATGTAAGAAAAATGACCATCTTGCCGAAAGCAATCTACAGATTCAATGCAATCCTCATCAAAATTCCAACTCAATTCTTCATAGAGTTATAAAGAGAAATTTGCAAATTCATTTGGAATAACAAAAACCCAGGATAGCAAAAACTATTCTCAACAATAAAAGAACTTTTAAAAAAGCATGTCTGAGACAAGTTGGGGGATCTGTGAACCTCATTCCCAGACATTTAAGGAAGCATTATAAAACATTTGTTTTAAGGAGAAAAACTCAGGACACAAGTGAAAGCTCTCTGTCTAATACCAAGATGTTGACATCCGGTCAGGGTCATCTGATATCATGAGTAACTAAAGAGACAAGACAGGTTACGTATATAACATTATAATGTATTATATTTGGAAGGACACTGTCACCATAGTGAGAAGTCAACTCACAGAGAATAAATATTTGCAAAGCATCTCAGACTTTGGAGCACTCAGCCCTAAATATGACATCTTCATCAAACCCCTCCCCTCAAGGCTCCAGGACCTATGTGAAAGAGCCAGAGGTGAGGACTGACTCCAGGGAAACTGTCTTCCGGACACAATAGACTGAAATAGGAATGAATTCACAAGACCTGCACACATTCAAACCAGACAAAATTCTGTCACTGTAAAAGAGATGCAAACATAAAATCCTATCCATAAACAAGAAGCTATTTCTGACTGATGTCTTTGAAGAAAAGGAAAACCAGTTTTCACCCATGAAGTGACACTGGGTAAATCCCCAATACTCCAGGGCAGGCCCCATTTTCAAGAATAGTTGGCCAATGCAAAAAGGATTTCATGGCTCTTCATGTGCTTTTGTTTTGTTTTGTTTTAATCTTATTGGGTTTCCACTTGTTAGTTTGTTTTCCTCTTTTTATTTTTTTTTTCTTTTTTGTATTTTCAAGGTTTATTTTGGTTTTGGTTTTTTTAGAAACATAGAGAGAAACAACATGAAGTTAGGTAGGCAGGAGTGGAGAGAATCCGGGAACAGTACGAAGAAGGGAAAGAATATGATCAAAGTATTTTGTACAAAAAATTAATAAAAATTTAAAATATTGAAAATAAGCAGGCAAAATATAGTTCCTGAAATTTTTAAATAAAATAAGTTAATAATATAATTTCAGAATCATATAGCTAAAAATCAATTAAGAAAAAATAACTTGGAAATTGACAAATAGGCTAGCGAAACAGTTCAGAGGATAAAGGTGCTTACCACTAAGACTGACAACCTGAGTTCCATCTCCAGGTCCCAGGCAGTGAAGGATAAAACTGACACCCACAAGCTGTTCTCTGACCTCCACATGTACATCATGGCATGTACATACACACACATATACACATTCGTGCATGCATGCATACAGAAGTAAATAAATAAGTTTTGAAAGAAAATTAATGAGGAAAGAGTTGAATGAATATTTTAGAATTCACCAACAGATGGCAGATACAAACAACCTTATATAACCACTGGAAATGGGGTTGGAGACAACAAGAAAATAACTCATCACAAATGTCATGATGACTATTATGAAATACAAAACTTTTTTTTTTTATGGAAAGGCTGTGAAAGATGTGGGCCCCTAACATGGTGCTGGTAGGAATGGGAAAAGCTGATGGGAGAATGTATGGAGAGTCCTGAAATCATATGACATGGAACGGTTCTGCAATACAGCACTTCCATCCTTGACTGAATTCCCTAATGCAGCAGCACTAGCAGTGATCAAACAGTAGGAGCCTAATTGCTTTCACCAAAGAATGACTTCATAAGTAAAATGTGGCCTATGAGTACGTCTTAGCTTAGTTTTAAAAACACCCTGACAGAAGCAACTTAGGGGTGAAATGGTTTGTTGTAGATCACAGTTCTAGGTTATGGAAGTCACAGAGAACTGACTAGACTGCATCCTCAGTCAAAGGCAGAGAGGAGGGCATGCAAACTTGTGCTCAGCTTGCCTTCTCTACTCTTAAACAATTCAGAATGCCATGCTATAAAACCCTGTCACTCACAGCGATTGCTCTTTCCACCTCAACATAATCAAGACAATCCCTCATAGAGCCTCTCTTCCCAGATGATTCTAGATTATATCAGGTTGACAAAACTAGTTATTATCATAGTGTATATAACAATATTACTATTCTTTCAAATACTGAGTAAGTCCATTTAACTAAGAATCCTAAAGCAGACAAATTAATAGAGTCAGAAACTAATGTAGTATTTGCCAGTGTCTAAGACAGTAACTGGAGTGTGTTCAATGTTTCAGGTGTACAAACTTTCATGTGGAAAAGATAAAAATAACGGTGGGTTTTACAAATTAATATAAAAATGCCTAATATCATTGATATGTGTATGCTTACAAATAGCAAGAGTTTCAATTTTCATAGTTTTGTCTTCTTAGATGTTCATTTGCTTCAAAATTAGCATACAGAATAATGGATTTAGTTAGCATGTTCACAAATGTAAATCATGTATTTAAACTCATCCTTTTATTAGGATCCCAGTACAACTCTTAAACAGTTAAGTCACCCCTGCAATGGCAGTGTTCATTGGTTCTTGGAGGCAGAGCGCTTGTGATAGTATTGCCCCGTAAAGACCCCATCTCTCAACGCCACTACACTGGCCATTAAGTTACCAACACATGACCTCAGAGAGTCACATTGGAAATGCATCAAAGGGCATCCTATTGCTGGATTGGCTTGGACAGTCTCTTTACTATTTTCCCAACATCTTCTATAGTAATTTCTTTAAAAAGCCTTAGAGAGAAGGTCAGTTCACAGCCAACCAAAGAATTGCTCAAACAATAGTAGAAGCTTATTTGTCTCCAGGAGGTTGAGAAGTTTCAAGAAGTTCCATATAAACACACTTGTCATCATCCTGATGCTCATTCTTCTACACGAATTTCACACTGCATTGGCTTTGACTTCTTCAAAGCAGGTCTGTGACCATAGTTGTAAATATGTGTCACATGTGTTCCCAACTGCCCTTTCCTAAACCTTGGAAGGCAGCTAAGCATCTATAGCACACATTCCTGGTAACCTGTAACATCCATTTCCACGCTGTTCTCCATGAGAGCTGCCACATGAAAGACAACTTACCATCCTGAACTATTTTGTTTGCCTTGTGTGCAACACTAAGTACAAGGACTTGTCAAGATTTTTTTTTAATGGAAAAAGAACTGGTATTTTTTCAGCATTTAAAATGCAGCATACCAAGTCTGAAGTGTTTTGTTTTAACACAGTACCTTTCTTTTCTTTTTTCTTTCTTTCTTTCTTCCTTTTTTTTTTTTTAGTATAGAATAGAGTTTATTAAGGGCATACGGAGGGGAGTTAAGAGAGTAGTAGGGGCAGAGAAAGGCAGAGAGAGAGAGAGAGAGAGAGAGAGAGAGAGAACAGAGGAGTAGAGGCCCTCCATGAACATGTGAAGAGAGGGGGAAGGGACAAAAGGACAGAGCAAGAGAGCAAGAGAGGAGTATGGGAGCATGTAGTACCTTTCAAAGTTTAACCAAAACACATTATGGAAGAAAAAGGTATAAACAGCAGTAAACAATCAAGATGAGGAGGAGGGCGACCTCATCGGAAGACCAGCAGTCCCAACTAACCCAGACCCCTGAGGTCTCTCAGACACTGAGTCACCAACCAGGCAGCATGTACAAGCTGGGCAGAGGCCTCAGACACATATACAGCAGAGAACTGCCTGGTCTGGCCTCTTTGGGAAAAGATGTGCCTAATCCTCAATAGACTTGAGCCCCAGGGAAGGGAGAAGCTTGGTGAGAGAGCATCCTCTTGGAGACAAGGGGGAGGAGAAATAGGATGAGGAATGTGAGAGGGAAGACTGGGAAGTGGGCAACAACTGGATTGTAAATAAAATTAATAATAATAATAATAATAATAATAATAATAATAATAATAATAATAATAAAGAAAAATGAGACAGACGCAAGCTTACTTTGGAAAGTAATGGCAATGCATAGATCATATCCAGCTCAGGCAAGTTAAAATCCAAGTTTGTCTACATGGCAGGTCACACTTCACCAACTGTGGCTAGTTATATAAATTTCATTGGAGGAAATAGACATATAACCAGCCATGTGTGACTACAGCACACACCTGTAATCACAGCTATAGAGACATGAAGGCAGGAGTATCCGGAGCTAAAACTTACCATCAGCTATACAAGAAATTCAAAAACTGCCTGGCTAGGAGACTGTCTCAAAAAAAAAAAAAAAAAAAAAAAAAAATCTGAGTTCTCCACTTAACCACTACAGAAAAATCATCCAGAGTCCAGAACAAGGAAAGAGATGCATTATCTCATCATGAGCAAGCTTTTAAAAACTAATAATGTAGAAAATGATTGCATGCCAAAAATGAATAAAAATAACTCTGATAGCCAAAAGAGGTGGCGGGGCGGGGGCGGGGGGGGGCGGGAAAGAAGGAATCTGTGGTCTGCAAGGCTAACAACTTACTGGCAGCTAACTCTGCAGATCTGCTTTCTCAAACACTAGCACATTCTGCTAATGGAATAAAAAAAAAAAAAAAAATGCCTCTCGAATCCCAAGTGAAGTGCACACAGGCATTCTCTGCAGAGCTGTGCTTTTCTGACTTTTCTTCCTGTCTCTTCCAAGGACCTCATTAGAAACAGACAGAAGGAAAAGAGGGCCATGCCTTACAAAGAGCTCTCCCAGGAAGGACTGAGAACAACCACTGTCAACTAAGCACATCAAGGCCACCAGTTTCAATCTAAAAATGGGGGGGTGGGGAGGGGGAAATACCCTCCCTCTCCACATCAACCATGCCTGGTAGCTAAGAAAGAACCCTGAACCTGATCTTACCTTGGGGGGGTGGGGAGTATGCAAATAATTCTTAAAATGTTGTTTGCTGCCTAAGCTCCTAAAGTAGAAGTCTCTTAAGTGACTGTGAAGGTTTAGGGTGCTAAGTACTGGCCTCCTCTCTGGTTCCTAAATAACAGGTACTGGTTTCTAAATAACAAGAGCCTACCAGACCAAGGAACACCAGGAAAATCACACTACACTACTACATGCTGCTAAGGCCAGGCAAGTACCTCATGACTCCCACTTTACATTGGGGGGGGGGAGCCTCTAAGGGCACCTGGCCAGTAGTTGTCCTCTCAAACTGTGTAAGTAGGTCGGTCAGGAGAGGAGTGAGTGGGTAACACCACTCACTCACATTCTGCATGTCCTGCAGAGGCCACATCACCCCTAGTTAGTGTGACTTACACAACTGATGGTATGACAAGATCCAGGAACCCACTGAACAGTCCTGACCAGGGACCAGGATCATCACACAATGAACTCAGTATAGGAGTGGAAAGAGACCACAAGACACTCACCAATCAAAGTAAGGTATGACACTAATTAGATCAAATTAATGTAATTACTAATAATGACAGTCATTATCCTTTACAAATTGGATTTTCCACATTTTATCTAATTGCTTATTCTCACCAATCCCGTAAGATACACTTTCATATCAACCTTGGTTACAAGTTGTAAACTGTATGTAACAGACTGAGTGCAGGACTTATCACTGCAAACAGAATCTAAAAATTTGCAGAAGGTAAGAAAACCTTAGTGTTCTGAGTGGTTGTGGCGATACTTGAACTTAGCTTTCCACCGAATTTGTCCTTAGTCCTAGAAATAATCATTCTAACAATCCTTAAGTCATGCCTAGGCAAAGGGAGTTTATTCTGACCCTTGGATAGAAAATAAGGACATTTTTATGAGCTAGGAGGTGGGCCCTGGGAATAACCTAGGGGAGGAGGTCAGAAGAGAATAGTGAGTAGGCATGACAGATCTTCTCTCACATATATTTGGCATATGTGAATCTATACTTATATAGTAAGAAGACCGAGGAGAGTTCTGGAATAAGATGGTTTGGTATTTATTACTTCTACTAGAGCACATCTGAGGGACCCATGCAAGTTCAGTTGGCAAAAAGAAATAGAGCAATGTCCAAGAAGAAAAATATAGAAACAGGAGTTGGGGTGTGTATTGCCTGTGTGGTCAAAATAGGGTATTGGACCTTGGCAGGGATGCTGTGCTCCTCTGTGAGCTGTGCCCCTGGGTTCTAAGCTCTAACTTGGGAAGTGTTGTTGCATGTATATGAAGTAGAGGAAATGACTTATTACAGTCTGTGACCTTGGAAACCCAATATTGTAGAAAATATCTTTTACCAGGAGCAATCCAAAAGAATAGTAACCAACCACTGTGCTGAGGAACTACTTTGAGGACTGGCATTAGTGGTGTACAGAACACAGGGCTTTACCAATTCAGTAAGGCTAGACGAACCCCTAGAATTATTCTTCACCTGCAGAACCCCAGTGGGAATTCTTGAGCACTTCATGAAAATGCTCCTGAACACAATAGGTCAGAACCACAGCTAATCTGAACAAGCACAAGACCGCAGACTCCTTCTGCATTTGCATGTACTCTCAAGGTGTAGGTTTATCCCAGGGCCTAACCATGAGAGACAACTGAGGCTCACAGAGGATTAATAAGAGAAGCTTAACAGCCCTTGGTGTTCACTGTTCTTGGCATGCTCCTAAAACAGGCTGATTCTTGGGCTGAAATCCAATCCAATTGAATCTGTCTTTTGGAGTGCAGCCCAGAAATTAACTATTTCTGAAAAAACTTCCCAAATTATTATAATATGTGGACAGGTTGTATTGAAAACTAGACTAAGGGAAGGGGAGAGAGAGACAGAGACAGAGACAAAGAGAGAATAAGCAGAGGGAGAGGGAAATGGAGAGGGAGAGGGAGGGACAGAGAGAGACAGACAGAGAGAAAGAGAGGGAGGGGGAGAGAGAGGGAAGGAGAGAGACAGAGAGAGAGACAGAGAGAGACAGAGAGAGAGAGCACAGAAGGACAGGGACAGGGAGAGATTCAGGGAGAGAGATTGGTAGGACCAATTGCTCTTGGTTTTCCCTTTTATTTATTCACTTTACATCCCAGTACCTCCTCATGCAGATCCTCCCCTGATTCTTCCCTTCCTTTCTCCTCTGAGAAAGTGAACTATCCTCTAGGTATCACTCCACCCCCACCCCACCTCTTGGCTCATCAAGTCACTGCAGGACTATGCACATTTTCTCCCACTGAGGCCAGACATGGTGGTCCAGTTAGGGGAACAGCATCCTCAGGTAGGTAGGCAACAGGTTCAGAGACAGCCCCCACTTCAGTTGTTGGAGACACACAGAAAAACAAACTGTACATCTGCTACACGTGTGCAGGGAGCCTAGGTCCAGCCCATGCTCTCTCTTTGTTTAGTGGTTGAGTCTCTGGGAGACCCAAGTGTCCAGGTTGGTTGTCTCTGTTGAGACAACAACAATCTCTTCCTGTGGAGTTCCTATCCTCTTTGTGTCCCTCAATTCTTCCCCAACTCTTCCATAAATGTCCCCGACCTCTATCCAGTGTTTGGCTCTGGGTATCTGCATCTCTTTTATTCTGCTGCTGGGTGGAGCCTCTCAAGTTAACAAGCTTAATAGAGTATCACCGATAACATCGGGAAATGATTCTTGCCCATGAGATGGGTCTTAATTTATGTTGGAATTTTTCTTTTGTTTCCCCCACACCCCCACTGGTTTCATTTTTTAAATTTTTATTTATTTATTTATTTACATCCCAAACACTGTTCCCTTCCTGGTTACTCCCTCACAGAGTTCCTCCCCCATCACCCCTCCCCTTCTCTTTTGAGAAGGCAGGCTTTTCCTCTGGTATTCCTTCACCCTGGTACATCAAGTCTCTGCTAGATTAGGCACATCCTCTCCCACTGAGGCCCAGCAAGGCAGCCATGGAGACTAAGCTGCATATCTGCTACACATGTGCTAGGGGCCTCGTTCCAACTGGTGTATATTCTTTGGGTGGTGGCTCAGTCTCTGAGAATTCCCAGAGGTTCAGGTTAGTTTACTCTGTGGTTCCTCCTGTAGGGTTCCCAATTCCTTCAATGCTTTCAATCCTTCCCCTAACTCTTTCATAAGTGTTCCTGACCTCTGTCCAATGTTTGGCTGTGGGTATCTAAATCTGTTTCAATCTCTTGCTGGGTAGAGCCTCTCAGAGGGCAGTTATACTAGGCTCCTGTCTGCAAGCATAGCAGAGTATCATTAATAATGTAAGGATTGGTGCTTGCCCATGGGATGGGTTTCCAGTTGGGCTGGCTATTGTTTGTCTTTTCCTTTAGTCCCAGCTCCAACCCTGCATTTATTTTATACAGGATAAATATGGAATGGAAAGTTTTGTGGGTGGGTTGGTGTCCTTATCCCTCAACAGGGGGTTCTGCCTGGCTACAGGAGGAGGCCTCTCCAGGTCCATGTACCCACTGTTAAGCATCTTTTTTTATATGAATTGCATTCAGTCTGTAGATTGATTTTGCTAAGATGGCCATTTTCAGTATATTAATCCTACCAATTCATGAGCATGGGTGATCTTTTCATCTTCTGATAGCTTCATCAATTTCTTTCTTCAGAGACTTGAAGCAAAGATTTTCTTTTAGGAGGAAAACTTAATAAACACTACCAAACCACAGTTTTAAAATAGGAGTACACTTTGGTCAGGGTCATAAATAGGCTAACTCCGATTTTCACTTCTTTCTCACCTTCTCCAAATCCACCTCCCCAGTCTTACCCATAGCTCTGTAGCAGAACACCTGCTGAGACTTCCCTTCCCCCACTGTCCCCATCCACAGGAACCAAACAAATCTTCCCCTCCTAACCTTCTTCCCTTTGCTCATTGTTTTATCCCAACTTGCTCCAAGCAACTCCAGCAAGCATTCCCAGGGAGACCTCAGGCCACTCTGACCAGGAGAGGAAGCAGGTTAACTACAGATCTTCATCTCTCCCTTCATCCCTCCAAGTCCAATCTCCCAGTCTCATCCCCAGCTCTGTAGCAGACCTTCTGCAGTGGCTTCTCCTCACTCCTTTATTTTTAGAGGTATAAGAAAATCTTGGTAAAACACCCTGCCTTCCTAAAATATCACTAAATAATGGCAGAGACAGAGTCTCAACTGGCCATCTCTTGTCACCAATGAAACTTCCAGTACAGGGAATGAATTGCATCTAATTGAGCTGTTGGTCGAAGGAGATCCCACGGGAATCTTCTAACACCTTAGGTTGTTGCCAAGACTATATTTAGATTCTCCACAAACTGACAGCAAAGCCCCATTGTTGAAAGCAACACCTACCCAACTCACTAAACATGGAGAAGTCAAGCTGGTACCTGCAAAACCATCACCCAACGTTCTAGAATCTTTGGTACAATAAGGTTTGCTGACAGAATAGAAACATAAATATCAACCCAGTCACAAACCTTTCATCTACAATGCTGACCCGTCTGCAATACATGCTAGGGCAATGGTGCCACAAAGCTTGTGGGAGTAACCAACCAATATATGATTGGATTTAAGGCCCACACCATAAAGTGGAACTCATACCCAAAACTGCTTTAGTGAACAAAAAAAACAGAGACTAGGTAGCCCGGGATCCTAGGGTAAAACAAAATATTATTGTTCTAAAAAATTAATATTAAAAATAGTAGCAATTAAATGGCTCTTAATGATTGTAGTGGTTTGAATATGCTTGGCCCAGAGAGTAGCACTATTAGGAGGTGTGGCTTGTTAGAGTGGGTGTGGCCTTGTTGGAGGAAGTATGTCACTGTGAGGGTAGGCTTTAAGACCATTCTTTTAGCTGCCTGAAAAACAGTCTTCTCCTGGATGCATGGAGATATGAGAAGAGGGGCGGGGGTGGAGGGAAGAATAAATTGATAAGCCTCTGACGCTGTGTCTTCACTGCATCCAGCTGGAATTCCAGGACATCAGAGGTTTGAGCAGGTCTGCTCAGCTTGCCTGATGAGTAGATGCACCAAGGCTGAGTATTCTGCAATAGATAATTTTTTGTTTGAATTCTAGAATCTAGTCTTCTGGCGGTCTGCCTCTCTCATGTCTAATCCATATAATTCTGGGAGTTTCTATGAGGGTGTGCTCCCACAATCTTCCCATTTTTGCCTCCCTGCTCTCAAATTCCCCAACACTAGGGAATCCAAACTTTCAGGCACCAAGGTCTTCCACTTCCACTGATGCCTAACCCCTTACCCCATTCCCTCTCCTCCAATTACTATGAGGGTGTGTTCCCACCATCCCCCCATTCCTGCCTCCTTGCTCTTGAATTCCCCCAACACTAGGGAATCCAAACTTTCAGGTACCAAGGCCCTCCACTTCCACTGATGCCTGGCAAGGCCACCCTCAACTACCTATACAGGTGGAACCATGAATCCCTCCCTTTGTGTTCTCAGGCTGGAGATTTTAGAATGGCTACTCCAGCTTGTTTCTTAGGACCACTTGCTTGAAAATTTGTTTTCCAGCCTTTTACTCTAAGGTAGAGTCTGTCTTTGTCACTGAGGTGGGTTTCCTGTATACAGCAAAATGCTGGGTCCTGTTTATATATCCAGTCCATTAGCCTATGTCTTTTAATTGGGGAATTGAATCCACTGATGATAAGAGATATTAAGGAACAGTGATTGTTGCTTCCTGTTATTTTTGTTATTAGAGATGGAATTATCTTTGTGTGGCTATCATCTTTTGGATTTGTTGGAAGAGGATTTCTTTCTTGCTCTTTCTAGGGTATAATTTCCTTCCTTGTATTGGAGCTTTCCTGCTATTATCCTTTGTAATGCTGGGTTTGTGAAAAGATATTGTGTAAATTTGGTTTTGTCATTGAATATCTTGGTTTCTCCATCTATGGTAATTGAGAGTTTTGCTGGGTATAGTAGCCTGGGCTGGCATTTGTGTTCTCTTAGGGTCTGTATAACATCTGTCCAGCATTTTCTAGCTTTTATAGTATCTGGTGAGAAGTCTGTTGGAATTCTGATAGGTCTGCCTTTATATGTTACTTGGCCTTTTTTCCTTACTGCATTTAATATTCTTTCTTTGTTTTGTGCACTTGGTGTTTTGATTATTATGTGACAGGATGTATTTCTTTTCTGGTCTAGTCTATTTGGCGTTCTATAGGCTTCTTGTATGTTTATGGGCATTTTGTTCCTTAGATTAGGGAAGTTTTCTTCTATAATTTTTTTGAAGATATTTATTGACCCTTTAAGTTGGGAATCTTTGCTCTCTTCTGTACCTATTATCCTTAGATTTGGTCTTCTCATTGTGTCCTGAATTTCCTGGATATTTTGTGTTAATAACTTCTTGCATTTTGCATTCTCTTTGACAGTTGTGTCAATATTTTCTATGGTATCTTCTGCACCTGAGATTCTCTCTTCTATCTCTTGTATTCTGTTGGTGATGCTTGCATCTATGATTCCTGATTTCTTTCTTAGGTTTTCTATCTCCAGGATAGTCTCCCTTTGTGATTTCTTTATCATTTCTACTTCCATTTTTATGTCCTGGATGGGTTTGTTCAATTCCTTCACCTGTTTGGTTGTGTTCTCTTGTAATTCTTTAAGGGATTTTTGTGTTTCCTCTTTAAGGACTTCTACCTGTTTACCTGTTTTCTCCCCAAATTCTTTGAGAGTGTTATTTATGTTCTTCTTAAAGTCCTCTATAATCATCATTAGAAGTTATTTCAAATCTGAATCTTGCTTTCCTAGTAATACGGGGAATTCAGGACTTTCTTGTGTGGGAGAACTAGGTTCTACTAATGCCAAGTACCCTGGGTTGCTGATGCTTATGTTCTTGCACTTGCCTTTTGCCATCTGGATCTCCTTAGTGCTACCTGCCCTGTCTCTGACTGGAGCCTGTCTTTCCTATTATCTTGGTTGTATCAGAACGGTGTGGGGTGGGTGTTACTACTGGGGTTAGAGCTGGGGCCCAAAATCTACACAGTGCTCAGGCACAGACAGGAAGGAACTAGAGCTCCGAGCCAGGAGTGACTTCCTGGGTCCTAGTGGGTCCCAGTTACTCCCTGTTTGGGGTGGGCATTGCTGTCTGCTTACCTAAGATACTGCCCGGGTTAGAGCTCCTGGGAGGCCTGCTTCCTCTGTGTTCTGTGAGATTGGGGGCAGAGCTGCCACCTGGGATCTGCTCAGTGCTCGGGGCCCAGACTGGAAGGCACTATCAGACATCGTTAAAAATAGTTTTCTGAATCTTACCTTCTAATTGTCCATTACTAGGTCACAGATTGGTGTGAAACGCACTTAACATAAACTCTATCCAATACCAAAAAAAAAAAAAAAGATTGACAATTTAGTGTTACATGTCTAATAACTACTTGTAAGTATATTTATACAATTTTTTTAAAAAATTAGGCCTCACCGACCCCCCCACCTCCCCATCCTTGAATCCCCCCCCCACTCAGTGTTCAGCCTTCATGGGACCAAGGATCTCTTCTCTTGACTATGCCTGACAAGGCCATCCTCCCCTACATATACAGATGGAGTCATGGGTCCCTCCCTATGTGCTCCCAGGCTGTTGGTTTAGACCCTGGGGAGCTCTGGTTGGTTGATATTGTTCCTCTCCTCATGGGGCCACAAACCCTTTCAGCTCCTTCAGTCTTCTCTCTAACTTCTCCATTGGGAAACCTGTGATCAGATCAGTGGTTAGCTGTGAGCATCTGCCTCTGAATATGTCAGACTCTGGCAAATCTCTAAGGAGACAGCTATATCAGGCTCCTGTCAGCATGCACTTCCTGACATCCACATCAGCATCTACCTTTGGTGACTGCACATGGGATGGATACCCAGGTGGAATGGTCTCCAGACGGCCCCTTCTTCAGTTTCTGTCCCACACTTTGTCTCCATATTTGCTCCCTTGAGTATTTTGTTACTCCTTCTAAGTAGGACCGAGGCATCCACACTTGGTCTTCTTTCTTCATGAGCTTCCTGTGGTCTGTGAGTTGAATCTTGGCTATTTCAAGCTTTTGGGCTAATATCCACTTATCAGTGAGTAAATACCATGTGTGTTCTTTTGTGATTAGGTTACCTTATTCAGGATAGTATTTTCTAGTTCCATCCATTTACCTAAGAATTTCTCAAAGTCATTATTTTTAATAGCTGAGTAATACTCCATTGTGTAAATGTACCACATTTTTTGTATCCATTCCTCTGTTGAAGGACATTTTGGTTCTTTCCAGCTTCTGGCTACTATAAATAAGGGGGTAGGTGGGGGCACATCCTCATAGAAGCAGGAGGAGGGGGGATGGGATAGGAGGTTCCTGGGTGGTGGGGGGAATGGGGTCAGGGGATAAAATCTGAAATGTAAATATAATATCCAATAAAAAATTCAAAAATAATTAAATAAATAAATAAATTTTTAAAAGAAGAAGTAGCCATAGTTTCTCCTTCCAAATCTCTCTTGCTCCCTCTTGAAACACACTATTTAACTCTTTGGGAATCATTCTTTAAATCTTTCTAGCAAAAAGGTCATTGCTTTTAAAAATTCCCGACTAACCAATGCATGGCATCCATGAAGTAAGTAAAAGCCTAATACAAAAAGAGTAACTCATCTATCTTGACGAATATCAGATTTATGTTGACGGTTGATGCATGCCAGCCTCAATTAATAGAAAATGCCAAGGTTCAGTTTGTTTACAAAGGGGTAAATATTGACAAATGTGAAATTCATCATCCCCCTCTTCATGCTGTGTGTTTCTTACACTCTTGTGTGACATGAATACCCTTCTGTTCCAATAACAATGCACATTCTGTACAAGCAACACTGTTTATATTAGCTAGGATCCCCTCAGAGAATGTGTTCCATATAATAACCAAATGATATCTAAAGACAAATGAACTGGAGCATATGCTGGGTCGGGGGGTGGGGGGAGGGGTGTCTCTTACTGGCTTGCTCAGTCTGCTTCTGTACAAAACCCAGGACCACCAACCCGGGGATAGCACCATCCATAATGAGATTCCCCGTCCCCACAAACCCCATCAATTAATACTTAAGAACGTGATCCACAGGCTTGCCTACAGCCTGGTATTACGGAGGCATTTTCTCAATTGAGGTTCTCTCCTCTTTGATGACTCTAGCTTGTGTTGAGTTGACATAAAACTAACCAATACATCACGTATGCCTAGGTGTATGTCGAGTTGACAAAAACTTTGTCAACTTTGACACACAAGCATATCACTTCAAATCATACCTTTTTTTCTCTTTTATTCTCACGATCACCTGTAAATATCACAATATAAAAACAGTACAATTCTCACGTCAGACATGGTGGTACACCCATGCACTCAGGAGATCTCTGAGTTTAAGCCAGCCTGGTCTGTAGAGCAAATTTCAGGACAGCCAGGGCTACAACAGAGAAGGAAAAAAAAAAAAAAAAAAGCGAGAGTGCAACTTTTAGAAGCCCTGCAGTTTTAACATCTTTGAACACTTGAAATTTCAATGTCTCTTTTTAAACAAAGTGTTTCAATTGTAGGCTCCTGTAAAATCAAAAGTCACATATTTTCTTATTCCAAGTGGGATGAATAGGACCACAGTTACAACAAAATTAAAGCAAAACTCCAAATTCAGCAGTGTAGATGACTCAATATCTGCTACCTATGCCTCATTTACAATCCTTCTGGTCTCCAGAGGATCAGCTTGTTTGCTTTAGGCCATCAGAACCTTTGTTTGCTAGCATTCAGATTTTTCCTTCTGCTATTCTTCCAACATCTGATTATTGTTTTTTTTCTTCTGTTCATTGCAATCTTGAACCTTTTCATTTAGAAGTACTATGACTGATCATAAATACACTAAAGATGTAAAGATAATTCCCTCTGGCCCAACAGAGTGGAAAGTGTCAGGGTGACATATAATGGCCTCAGAGGAAATCCTAAAATTTATCCCTCATCTTCTCTGTTTGAAAAGAACCTTATTACCACTGAAAAGAAAATAAGGAGTGATCACTCAGTGTCTTAACCCCCTTTGTGTTCCATAAATATACAGGATAAACCCAAAATGCAATGGAGCGAGACCCAAGTGAGCTATTTTCATAAGCAACACATAAATCTTAGGCTGAGGTTTCAACCTAAATGTTATATTACCATGCCTAATGAGTACACATTTCTGTGACTGTTATATGTTATATTTATATGATAAAAGTTCTCTAGCTCAAAAAGAGGGTTCCATTCCAACTAAATGGCCTTATATTTAATGTTCAATCTTACTTCAACTTCCTTTAAGTTTATAAGACTTGAGCAAATCTGTCAACTAAGTCAATTTAAAAACACATGATCCATCAAATAGGGTAGAAGTTTACATTTTTAAAGATGGAAAAAAAGGGGGACACTAAAAATTCAAAACAGGAAGCGTGTAAAGGAGGAAAAAACACAATTTGACACTCTAGCTAATCTTATATTTTATGATTATAATAATTCAAGTTGCATAACTTCAGAAAATTATAATCCTTGACTGCTGGGAGTCTTGTATGTTGTGTTGTGTCAAACTAGAAGCCATACTCAATAGAACTGGAGACAAAAGTGGGGAAACATAATTTAACTGGAATTTAGAAATAGCTAAGATAAGAAATGATGAAATGGCTAATTTGCCAGAAATGAAGGAGAGTTTAACAAACCATGTCAGTTTTTTTAAATATGTATAAAAGCAAAAATACTCCAAATATTTTCAGAGTTGTGTCAAACTAAAGATGAATTCTGAAGAACTTGTTTTCAGCCCTCTACTCACCTTTTCTGACATGGCTTCCTTCTTCATCACTCTCTCCTTCTACTCTGTTCTCCAGCAATCCCCATAGAAACAAAACTCTATTTCAAAGTAAAAATATTATTCTTACCTAGTTGTAGTCTTATCTACCCCTCACTGTTCACTTCCAATTCTCCTCCAGTTTTCCCTCTCATCTCCTGCCCAACTTCATGTCCTCCTTTTATAATTTAAAATTTTTAAACTTACTGAGTCCAATGAGTATACAGTGGTCATGGGGCATCCACTAGGGTATGTTGTTAGCATCTGTTTTTAAGAGAAAGAGAAGAGACCCTGATAGCTCTGAACAAAGATGCTCCTGAAAACTTTGCCCATGGGGTTTGATATTCCTGATGTGTGTGTGTGTGTGTGTGTGTGTGTGTGTGTGTGTGTGTGTGCTTATATGTGAGTATACGAGCATTCTTAGATAGTACAATACAGAATACATATCTTCAACTACATCAACAACTGAGAACCAAGAGTAGCTGAGCTGAGCATCCCTCTCGTAACATATCTAGTAACTATCATTCATTGGAATACTTTTATATTTAAACCTTCCAAAAATTGTCCAAGAGATTTGGAATTTGCCTTTATAATTTTCTAACTAACAAGCATACTACTGACACATTATGTACTGAAACTGTAACTGAAGATATTGTATCCTTTCAACAGCAATTTTTTGTGGCCCAGGCTTCTTTATTTCATTCAAAGTATGATTTTAAAATATTAACTATTCACTGCCCTCATTAAAAGGATTCACTCATAGTTCAAAACAATTCAAAATTTTAAAACTCTACCTTTTAGATAGGCAAATTTTAAATCTAGGACAAAATTCCACCATGGGGATACCATGACAGTAAGAATATTAACTAGGTCTAACCAATGGGATTACTATATTGCTATTGATCTTAGAAGTAGTAAAATGCAACACATTCCTAAACAGCAGTCAACACTTATACTTCCTATTGGTAGTAGACTTGTCAAATTCATGAAATGTTAGTGACTTTCATGAGTCTTTAAAATTAAGTTGTCTTAGCAATGTTTATTGCTTTGAAGAGACATTATGCAAAGAGATCACAGCAAACATTTAAAATCTCCAAATCCTTTCAACTTTGTTGACTGCAACACATGTCTTTCTCTTGGGCTGTTTCTACTCTCCATCAGCAGCTTTCCTTGGCAAGAATCTTCTCTGAAACTTCTTGAGCTGAGCCCCCAGAGTACAAATCACACTCAGCACCACTGTTTTCTAAGCTCCTACTAGTTTGGCCCATTTAGCCTTGTTTAGAATGTCCAATTGCTTTTCTAGTCCAGAGTCCCAAAATGTTCCATATTTGTCCAAACAAAAACATGGTCCAGCCTATAACAGAAATACATCACTTCCTATTATCAACTTCTGTCTTAGTTTGGGTTTCTATTGCTGTGAAAAGACACTATAACCACAACAACTCTTATAAAGGAAAACATTTAGTTGAGGCTTAAGAGAGACCCTGCTTAGTCCATTCTCATCATGCTGAGAAACATGGCAGCATACAGGCAGACATGGTGCTGGAGAAGAGCTGAGAGTTCTTCATCTAAATTGGCAGGCAGCAGGAAAAGATAGTGAAACACTGGGCCTGGTTTGAGCATCTGAAATCTCAAATCCCATCCACAGTGACATGCTTCCTCCAATAAGGCCATCCTTCCTAATAGTGCCACTCCTTGAAGTGGGAATTTCTGGTTTCCTTGGAGACTCAGTTGTATCATGTGATTTTTTTTTCTGGAAACTGTTTTATGAGAGGATGTTTTGAAGCAGACACATGGTGTTTTTCTGGAAGCTGTCTGGTGAAAGGCCATATGATGTTTGGAAAGAGTATAAGTATCACCCCAGAGATAGTGGA
This sequence comes from Arvicanthis niloticus, assembly GCF_011762505.2. Taxonomy (NCBI): domain Eukaryota; kingdom Metazoa; phylum Chordata; class Mammalia; order Rodentia; family Muridae; genus Arvicanthis; species Arvicanthis niloticus. The sequence goes on along the minus strand of NC_047664.1, from coordinate 46,000,603 downwards.
CAATGCTCTGACATTGGTTCACTGTGCTGGTCTTCATTGTGCTTCATTGAAGCTGGTCCTCACTGATGATGCTATTGCATTGGCTCGCCTTGCTTTCTTTGATGATTTTTGCTTGTCCTGACTTCATAGAGAGAAACACACCAGAGAATTTCTGGTGATGTTCTGGTGATGTTGCTTTTTGCTGTTTCAGTAGATTCATGGAGACTCGTATTTTCTTTTAGATCTAGCTGCTGTGGCTTCATGTTTGGTGTGTTGTTAGTGAACTGGACTGCTGCCAACAAAGATTGAAATCTACCCAAAGAACTACTCCAAACAGGTCCATATCCCCCTTGTCCAATTAACAATTCTCCTCCCCTACCTTTGATTGGTGAGCTATAGGGAGGTTGAAGCATGTAAAAACCCTTATTAAAGGAGGTTTTGAAAAACATAAGCGTACAACTCCTTAAGAGCCTTTGGGGACCATTTTTATTCAAACCACTGTGAGGAGCCGCATTTGCCATTAAAAGATGGTGCAGGCTTCTGCTTCCTGGTTCTTCACGGAAGCTTTACTTGAGAATGCGCCTGCGCATGGCACGAAAACCGAGTATGACAATTGGATGAGAGATTTGAGCCAATGAGGGATCTGCAGATCTCCCAAAGCTCTATTTAAGCAGCGGGCTTTCTGAGCTCGGCGTCCTTCCCCTTTTCTCCATCTTGAAGAGCTGTTCAATAAATGCTGTCAGAAGAATCCTGAGTGTGGCGTGCTCCTTATCGGCGAGGCTGCACGCTACAAACCACCACAGAAGTCATAATCAAGGTTAATGCATATAGGGAAAAGTAGTATTTCTCAAGAGCTAGGGAATTTGTTACCTAAGAGACTATACCCTAAAACCCATGCCCCCCAATTTAAGTGAGTCTTTAAAGTATTCCCTAATACAGTTAACTGAGATTTGAAAAATAAAATATAAACAAAATTAATATCATATAAGTGATGTATCTGCTTTAAAACTGTTTTATGTTTTGTTCTCTTTTATTTCATTTTGAGACAAAGTCTAACTACATAACCCTGGTTGTCCTAAGATTCACTATGTAGAATGTAAATGGGTCTTATCGTAAACTCATAGAGACCTCCTGCCTCCGAGTGCTGGGGTTAAATGTGTGTGCCATCAAACCTAGCACTTCTGTGTTTTTTAACTGGGTTACCACAGTAGGTTGTCCAGTTGTCTTCCTTTGGTTTGACACCCCTGATGGTTCTCTTCTTCACCTCTAACACTGTCCTCCCTGTTTGACCTTTCCCATCCTCAATACCTTATCTCTATCTTTATTTACTCTATGTAATACTTTCTATCCCACTTTTAAGCACCCCACATATGTTGTCCTTTTTTAAGTTTCTTGGGTTCCCAGAGTACTCCAAAATGAGCACACAAAAAAGGAAAATGGAAAGACTGGAGCCTACATTATGAGAGATAGCATGAAGTATTTATCTTTGCCCACATTCATTGGACCTGAGGCTCCTGAACCATTCAGAACTACAGGCCCAGAACTATACAGTCCAAGGATGTCCATCAGAGGCCTACCACACCAGGACCATGGAGGTTCACCACTCCTCCCATTACTGACTACAACAAGAACATCCAGGGACCAAAACCATCCATATGGATAAAGGTCTTCAGAAGAAGACAATCAACAAGAGCCAGGACAGCATAACACCTCCAAAGCACAGCTATCCTACTACAGCAAGCCCTGTATATCCTAACACAATCAAAACACAAGAAAATGACCTTAAATCCCACTTTAAAAGATGATAGAGACCTTTAAAGAGAAAATCGATAAATCCCAAGAAAATACAATCAAACAGATAGAGGTCTTTAAAGAGGAAACAAATAAATCCCTTAAAGACACTCAGAAAAATACAATTAAATGTTGAGGACTGCTCTGCCTCACGCTTGGGGGCCAAAATGTCTCGGACCGCTCTATCAGTGTTGGAATCCGCACTGCCAAAAGCCTTGGGGGCTAAATTGTTCCAGCTCATACTGCCCCAAGCTGCTCCAGTCTGTGGGTCGGGGTTCAGCAAGAGAGAGAGTGAGGATGGACTTGAAGAATGGAGACCAGATAGAGTGTGATTCAATCTCAATTATTCTTCAGTCTCTCTTCTTCTCTCCAAGTACTTAGTTCCAAGTCCCAAGTTCCTAGCACCAAGTCTCAAGTCCTAAATCCCAATTCCAGTTGTAATAAGTCTCAAGTCCTTATTCCTGTTCTTTGTTGCTAGTCTCTTTCCCAGTTCCAAGTTACCTTCAAAGTTCTCTAGTCCAAGTTCCTTTCTTGTCTGCCTCACATTTCATATGTCTCACTTCTAAGTCACACCTTTAAGTCATGCCTTTAAGTCTTGTCTCTAAATCACACCCTTAAGTCATACCTTTAAGTCTCACACACCCAAGGGAAGATCCTGGGTATATAAAACAAGATGTTATCAGAGTGTGTTCAGCTGTTGTAGGCTGTTGTAAACAAGTATCTTGTCAGGGTATATGGCTCAAGATGGCTGCAAGGATGATAGCCGCCTTCTGTCGGCTCCGCACAATTAAACAGGCATAGAAATAAGTAAAACTGTGTAATACCTGAAAGTAGAAATAGAAGCAATAAAGAAAATACAAGCTGATGTAATTTTGGAGATGGAAAATGTAGGGAAGAGAACATGAACAACAGATGTAAGCATCACCAACAGACTACAGGAGATTTCAGCATAGAAGATACATGAGAAAAAAATGATACATCAGTCAAAGAAGATGTTAAAGCTAAAAGAAATTCCTGACACAAAACAACCAGGAAATCCGGGATACCATGAAAAAAAAAAAACATAACCCTAAGAATAATAGGAATAGAAGAAGGTAAAGAGTCCCATTTTTAAAGCCCAGAAAAATATTCTCAAAAAAAAAAAAAAATTGAAGAAAACTTTCTCAACCTAAAGAAAGAGATGCCTATAAACATACAAGAAGCTTATAGAACCCCATCTTAACTGGACAAGAAAGAAACATTCTGATCACATAATAATCAAATCACAAAATCTACAGAACAAAGAAAGAATATTAAGGTTACTAAGAGAAAAGGCCAGGTAACATATAAAGGCATGCCTATCAGAATGACACCTGACTTCTCAACAGAAACTCTAAAAGCTAGAGTCCTGTAGCCTCTAAAAAACCACAGGTGTCAACCTAGACTACTATACCCAGTAAAACTCTTAATCACCATAGAGGGAGAAAACACAATATTTCAAGACAAATCCAAATTCAAAAAATATCCATCTACAAATTCTGCCCTACCGAAAACATTAGAAGAAAAATGCCAACTAAAGAAGGATAACTACATCTAAGAAAACACAGGAAATAAGTAATTCCATCTAACAAAAACAAGGAACACACACATACCACCAACAACAACATCATCAAAATAGAAGGAAATAGCAATCACTTGTCATTACTGTCTCTTAACATCAGTGGACTCAAATCTCCAATAAAAAGACAGTCTAACAGAATGGATTCGAAAATAAGATTCATCATTCTGATGTATACAAGAAACACACCTGAGGCATAAAAAGATATTACCTCAGAGTAAATGGCTGAAAAAAAGTTTTCCAAGCAAATGGATGCAAAAAGCAAGCTAGAATACCCATTCTAATATCTAATAACATAGATTTTCAACCAAAACTAATCATGAGTCAGAGAAAGACACTTCATATTCATCAAAGGAAAAATATACAAACATGATATCTTTATTTTAAACATCCATGTCTCAAACACAAGGGCACCCAATTTTGTAAAAGAAACATTGCTAAAGCTTAAATTGTACATCTAATCCCACACATTAATAGTGCGAGACTTCAGCATCCCACTCTCAACAATTGACAGGACATCTAGACAAAAACTAAACAGAGAAACAATGAAACTAATAGATATTATGAATCAAATGGACCTAACAGACATCTATAGAATATTTCACCCAAACACAAAAGTATATACCTTCTTCTTAGCACCTTGTGGATCCTTCTTCAAAATTGACCATATAGTTGGTCACAAAGCAAGCCTCAATAGATACAAGAAAACTGAAATAGAGTCTCGTATCTTATCAGCCTATCATGGATTAAAACTAGACTTTTACAACAACAGAAACACTGGAAAGTCTACATGCTCTTGGAAATTGAACAACTCTCTACTCAATGATCTCTGGGTTAGGGAAGAAATAAAGAAATTTAAAACTTTCTAGAATTCAATGAAAATGAAGGCACAACACACTCAAATTTATGAGACACAATGTAAGCACTCCTAAGAGGAAAGTTCATAGCACTAAGTGCCTCCATAAAGAAATTAGAAAGTTCTCATATCAGCCATTTAAAAGTACACCTAAAAGCTCTTTAAAAAAAACAAAAAAAGGAGAAGGGGGATGAGGAAGAAGAATGGAAGGAAGAGGAAAAGGAAGAGGAAAAGGAGGAAGAGGAAGTGTAAGGCCCCACGAAGGGAGAACCTCACCCAAGCCTCAGGGATTCTTGGCCACCCAATAACTCACAAGACACCAAACTTGATGCAATCAGCAAGAGGTATATTTAGATCAGCATGCTGAGGTCAAGACCTCTCGCTTCTCTATCCGACCAGCAGACAGGAACGATGCAACTCGGAGTTCTTCTCAACACACTTTTATTCAGGATCCTTTACTATCCTCTCTTTATGGAAGCCCTTCTCTCCTCTCTTTTTCTGGATGTCCCTCTGTCCTCTCCTCTCTCTGGATGCCTTTCTGATCTCTCCTCTCTCTGGATGCCTTTCTACTATCTCTCTGGATGCCCTACTCCTATCTCTCTGTATGCCTTTCTCCTATCTCTCTGGATGCCCCTACTCTCCTCTCTTTCTGGAAGCTCTTCTGATCTAGCCCCTTAATGGCTGTCCTTTTTATACCCCTGCCTGTCCCAATCAGCACCTGCCACGTGGGCATACCTCATTGGTGCACCTCAAACAGCCTGATCCTGCATAGCAGTGAGTCTGCGCATTGTGGCTCAGTTAGGGGAAAACGCACGGGTGCGCAAACTGCCAAGAAGCAGCGCTCGAGTGCACCCGCTCCTCACAAAGACCCATGACCCACGCAGGGGCAGTGGGGTCTGGCCCCAGGGCTTTGGAGGCAGAGAAAATTTAAAGGAAAAAAACACAACACAGGGGGAGTGAAGGAGGGTTATTGGAGAGCACCTGTGGAAAGTCCCAGCCCATTATTTAGTTTGTGACAGGGTTCAAGGAACAGTCATGGGGAACATTTTGTATAGGCTAGTCTCTAAGAGCCTATTCATAATCAACCATCTATCTTGTGGTCAGCCAAGTTCCTGAAACACAGAGCTCATGACCAAGCTGATCTGCACATTTGGTTCTGCTCAGCCTGCTAAGAGTTTCTGAAAAATTTTAACCCTTTCAGAAGAGAAAGAGGAAGAAGAAGAGGAGGAAAGCAAGCACACATGTGCACCGAGGAGGAATAGATGGCAGGAAATAATAAAAATCAGGGATAAAGTCAATCAATTAGAAACAAAGAAAAGAGTACAAAAAAAATCAATAAAATCAAGAGCTGGTTCTTTGAGAAAGTCAACAAAATAGATAAACCCCTAGCACAACTAACCAAGAGACAGAAAAACAGTATCCAAATTAACAAAATCGGAAATGAAGAGGGTGACATAACAACAGACACTGAGGAAGTTCAAAGAATCATTAGGTCTTTCTTCAAAGGGTCGTACTCCACAAAATCGGAAATTCTTAAGGAAATGGATGGTTTTCTAGACAAATACCACTTACCAAAGTTATATCAAGACTAGGTAAACTGTTTAAACAACCCCATAGCCCTTAAAGAAATAGAAGCAGTCATTAAGTCTATCAACCAAAAAAGCTCAGGGCCAGATGGTTTTGCTGCAGAATTCTACAAAACTTTCAAAGAAGAGCTAATTCCAATACTCCTCAAACTATTCTACAATAGGAACAGAAGGAAAACAGCCAAACTCATTCTATGAGGCCATAGTTACACTGATACCTAAACCACACAAAGACTCAACAAAGAAAGAGAACTTCAGACTAATTTCTCTTATGAACATTGATGCAAAAATACCTAATACTTGAAAACTGAATCCAGGAACACATCAAAAACATCATCCACAAAGATCAAGTAGGCTTCATCCCAGGGGATGCAGGGATCCATCAATGCAATCCATCATATAAACAGACTGAAATTTAAAAATCACATGATTATCTTATCAGATACTGAAAAAGCCTTTGATAAAAATCCAACACCTCTTCATGTTAAGGGTATTAGAGAAATCGGGATACAGGGAACATACCTAATTATAATCTAAGCAACATACAGCAAGCCAAGAATCAACATTACATTAAATGGAGAGAAACTTACACCATTTCTACTAAAATCAGGGACAAGACAAGGCTGTCCGGTCTCTCCCTATCTATACAGTTCTTGAAGTTCTACCCAGAGCAATAAGACAACTGAAAGAGATCAAGAGGATATAAACTGGAAAGGAAGAAGTCAAAGTATCACTACTTGCGGATGATGTGATAGTATACATAAGCAACCTCCAAAATTCCACCAGAGAACTCCTACAGCTGAGAAACACCTTCAGCAAAGTGGCCGGATACAAAATTAACTCAAAGAAAGCAGTAGCCTTCTTTTATATAAATGATAAACAAACTAAGAGAGAAATTAAGGAAATAACATCCTTTACAATAGCCACAAATAATGTTAAATATCTTGGTGTAAGTGTAACCAAGCAAGTGAAAGATCTGCTTGACAAGAACTTGAAGTCCCTGAAGAAAGAAGTTTAAGGAGATACCAAAAGATGGAAAGATCTCCCATGCTCATGAATAGGTAGGATTAATATAGTGAAAAATGGCCATCTTAACAAAGGCAACATACAGATTCAATGCAATTCCCATAAAAATTCCAACACAATTTTTTATAGACCTTGAAAGAGACGTTCTCAACTTCATATGGAAAAAAACTGAGAATAGGCAAAACAATCCTCAGCAATAAAAGAACTTCAGGAAGACTGACCATCCCTAACGTCAAGCTGTACTACAGAGCAATGGTGATAAAACTGCATGGTATTGATACAGAAACAGACACATTGATTAATGAATCAAATCAAAGGCCCAGAAATAAACCCACACACCTATGGGCACTTGATTTTTGATAAAAAAAAAAAAAAAAAAAGTCAAATCCATACAATGGAGAAATGAAAACATCTTCAACAAATGGTGCTGGACTAACTGGATGTCTACATGTAGAAGAATTAAAATAAATCCATACTTATTACCCTGCACAAAACTCAAGTGGATCAAGGACCTCAACATAAAACTGGATACACTAAATCTCATAGAAAAGCAAGTAGGAAATGCCTTTAAACACATTGGTACAGGAGACAAATTCCTGCATAGACCACTAATGACACACGCTCTAAGATCAACAATTGACAAATGAGACCTTATAAAATTGCAAAGCTTTTGTAAGGCAATGGACACTGTCAGTAAGACAAATTGGCAGCCCACAGATTGGGAAAGGATCTTCACCAACCCTACATCTGACAGAAGACTAACATCCAAAATTTACAAAGAGCTCAAGAAGTTAAACACTCAAATAACCCAATTTTAAAAGGAGGTACAGAACTAAACAGATAATTCTCCACAGAGGAATCTCAAATGGCCAAGAAACACTTAAAGAAATGTTCAAAGTCCTTAGTCATCAGGGAAATACAAATCAAAACAGCTCTGAGGTTCCATCTTACACCCACCAGAATGGCTAAGATCAAAACCTCAAGAGTTAGCATATGCTGGTGAGGATGTGGAATAAGGGAGACACTCCTCCATTGCTGGTGGAAGTGAAAACTTGTAAACCACTTTGGAAATCAATTTGGTATCTTCTCAGAAAACTGGGACTCCTTTACCTTAAGACCCAGCTGTACCACCCCTGGGCGTATACCTAAAAGGTGCTCTAACATCTCACAAAGACACTTACTCAACTATGTTCATAGCAGCTTTATTCATAATAGCCAGAAACTGGAAACAACCTAGATGTCCCTTAACTGAAGAATGGACAAAGAAAATGTGGTACATCTACACAGTGGAATGCTATTTAGCTATTAAAAACAAAGACATCATGAGTTTTGCAGTCAAATTGATGGAACTAGAGAATATCATTCTCAGTAGGGTAACCCAGTTCCAAAAGGGCATGCATGGTATGTACTCATTTATAAGTAAATACTAGCCATAAAATACAGGTACCATGTTATACTACACAGACCCAAAGAAGCTAAACAAGAAGAAAGGCCCAAGCAAGGATGTTTAAATCTCACTTAGAAAGGGAAATAAAATAGTCATAACAGGCAGATGGAGTTATTAAGTGCTGATTACTCTGTCTAGGCAGATATAATCAGTCGACTATTCTGCAAGTGTGTCCTTTTCTGGACAGTAATTTGTCTGTAGATGGAGAGAGGCAATTCTTCTCTAGTGGCTGTCTCACCACAACTGGAGTAACTCCAAAGATGTTCAATTTCTTCTTAGGATTCAATACAGGAAGCTGTCAGGAGCAGACAGATCTCTAATCAAAATGAACATTAATACAGAAATGTTTGTAACGTCAATTCTGTGGATTTCTGACGTTTTGAAAACCAACTATCCATGTAAGGTAATCTGGACTGTTGTCTGTTAACTCCACTCAGCTATTTCTAAATAAAACATAGAAAACACCCTAACAATAAACTCCAAGCCATGAATTTGCTATAGTCCCTTAACTCACAGGCTAACCATCTCAAATCTGTTAAAAATTTTAAAGAAGGACTGGGTCTAAGCCTTGTATTCCTAAATGTGTTATACTGGTACAATGCCTATGCAGCACTAAGGTCTGTCAGATGATCCTGGGCCAGAAGGCTGAAGATCAGATGCTCCAATGTTTTGTAGTACAGGGAGTGTCCAGGTGTTCAGAGGTCTCTATAAATTGGCTAAGTTTTAGAAGCTATTCTTTGTGCTTCCCACAATTATAGTTAACTCAGTCATTCTAGATTTCTGATGGGGTTGAAAACTTATAGCCTCATAGCCAATCCTGGCTATTTACATTGAGAGAAAAGATTTGAGTGGATGGTCTTCAGCTGACATTCATTCTAAAGCCAAGGAAAAAGCCAGGTTCAGAACTAAGTGTTTTAGTTAGGATAGATGACAGAGGTTCTGGTTAGTCAACAAAGTGATGGATTGGGTATTAGGACTATCTTGTACCTCACTGGTACAAATTGGCATAATTATGCTCTAATTGTATTTTGAGAGAAAAGTTTTATCTTAACAGGAAGGGTGATATGTAGGAGGAGCTAAGGTGGGAGGAGTACTGAGAGGAAGAGAAGGAGTAAGGAGAGGAAGAGGAGAGAAGAAGCTAGGTGATGAGAGAGAGAAAGAGGGGGGAGATAGGGAGACAGATGTTCACGTATCTCCACCAGTCAAAGATAGTTGATATATCTAGGTTGGGTAGTGGGTTACACCTCTGATTGAGCATTACCAAACTTATAAAGCCTATGATTAACATTTTAAAAATAATGTATAAGTGAAAAAAGGAAAAGGGGGCATGAGATAGGGGTTTTCTAAGGGGGGGGGATGGGGAAAGGGGATGGCATCTGAAGTGTAAATAAAATATCCAATAAAAAATGAAAAAAAAAAAAGAGGCAGATGGAGGGAGGGAACTGGTTGGCAGGGGTGGAGGGAGAGGAGGGTTCAGGATCAGGTGTGGGAAAGTGTTGTGAACCACACTAGTCCCACATTCAGGCGCCAAAAAATGTTGCTGCCCAAGCAAAATGTTGAGGCCCGGGCTGCCCTGTGTTTGGCGACCACTGTATCCCGGCCCAAGCTGCCGCTCCGGTCTGCGGGTCGGGGTTCAGCAAGGAAGAGAGTGAGGACTCGAAGAATGGAGACCAGACATAGTGTGATTCAATCCCTTTTATTCTTCAGTCTCTCTTCCTGGTCCAAGTCCCAAGTCTAGTTGTACTCTCTAAAGAGTCTCCTAAAAGTGTCTGATTCTCTGCCATCTGCCTCTGCCTTTAATCTGTCTCACTTCTAAGCCATGCCTTTCGGTCACACCTTTTAATCATGCCCTTAGGTCTTGTCTTTAAATCTGATCTCTACACTTCTAAGTCACACTCTTAAGTTCCACACCTTTAATCTCACACACCCAAGGTATCTAAACCAAGATTATCGGAGTGTTCTCAGCTGTTGTAGGCTATTGTAATCCAAGTCTCATGTCAGGGTATATGGCTCAAGATGGCTGCAAAGCTGATAGCCGCTTTCTGCTAAAAGTTGGCCCCCAACAGGGAAGGACAGGAGAGATGGCTAGATGGCCATGAAAATGATTGGAGATCTGCAACTGACAGGAGTGAGGGGGGAGGGGAGGTATCTCCAGGCCAAGCCATGGCCTGAGACAAGGGAGGCACCCAAAAATCAACTCACCACATTGGGGATATGGAACCTGAAGAGGCCACCTCTTGTATCCAGAGAGGAACTCCAGTGGAGTGAGAAAGACACCAACCCACCCACAAAACTTTCAACCCAAAATTTATTCTGTCTGCAAGTAATACAGGCATGTGAGAGGGAACAAAAACGAAGGCAATGACCAACCAATAACCCACCCAACTTGAGACCCATCTGGTGGCCAAGCACCAATCCCTGACACTATTAATGGCTCTCTGATATGCTTGCAGACAGGAGTATGGTATCCTCTGAGAGGCTCCACTCAGCAGCTGACTTAGACAAATAGAGATATCCACAGCCAAACAATGGATGGAGCTTGGGGACTCTTATAGAAGAATAGGGGGAAGGATTGTGGGCCTGAAGGGGATAGGAACTCTACAGGAAGACCAACAGTCAACAAACTTGAACTCTTGGGACTCTTAAAGTCTGAATCACCAACCAAAGAACATACACAGGTTGGGCCTAGGTCTCCCCTTTCATGTGTAGCAGATGTGCAACTTGACCTTCATGTGGGTTCTGAACAACTGGAATGGGGGTCATCCCAAAAGCTGTTGCCTGTACATGGGATATGTTCTACTAGCTGGACTGCCTTGTGTAGATAAGTGGAAGAAGTGTCTAGCCTCAAAAAGACTTGAAGTGCCAGGATGGGGGCATATCCAGGGAGTCCCCCACCTGCTCACAGGAGAAGAGGAGGAGGGAGGGGGAAGAACTTTGGGAGGGGGTGACTGGGAGAGGGGCAATGAGGGGGATGTAAAGTAAGTAAGTTTAAAAGGGTTAAAATAAAAATATGTATTATCATTTCTAAAGAAACAATCTAGAGCAAACAAAGCAAGCAGGGTCACTGGCAAGAAAAACTACTTTAAACAGCTTTCTAAAAATAAAAACTGTAATGTGCCCCCTTCTCTTTTCTTCAGGTAATTGCAATATTCGGCCCTAGAATCTGTCCTCAAATAGAAAGAAAAAAGCCTTTGAAACAGGCCAACAATACAGATCAGTGACCTGGATTCTTTTCAATGTGTCCAGGATGTGTCAAGGCTATAACATTGCTTAAAGATACATTGTATCTGGTGTGTGTGAACACACACTGGAACACCTGTTTACAAGCATGCTACATCTAAGATTTCAATAAGTAAACCATCACATAGTTATAGAGTATCAATTTGTGGATAAGGTGGCTGGGAATGCTGAAAGTTCCTCCAGGTGGAAAGTTAGGCACTGCGTTGCTCATTAAAGGCCTTCTCCACGGTTCCTCATGGTGGCCCCAATAATGATCACTGTTCATCATCATCAGAGGAAGTCAGGACAGGAACTCATAAGCTAAGGCAAAGGCCAAGGAGGAGTAGCTTGCTCCCTCTGGTTTACTTAGCATACTTTCTTACAGAACCCAAGACCACCAGCCTAGGGGTAGCCTTCTCCAATGGACTGGACCTTCCTACATTAATTAATTAATTAATTAATTAATCCTACATTAATTAAGAAAATGTCCCACAGGCTTGCCTATAGCCAGATCTTAGAGAGGCATTTTTCTTAAGTATAGTGCTCTCCTCATAGATGACTCTAGTTTGTGTCAAGTTGAAATAAAACTAGCCCGAACACACAGTCCCAATCTTAGGTGTCATCCAAAGACTAAACGCCTTAACATGTGTACATGCTATGCCTGAGACACGACCTTATACAGGTTTCTCTCACTATTACCGTAATGTGTAGCAAAACCCTCGTAGCTAAAACCCCACCTTAAGAGACAGAAATGGGAGGTTGGTAGGCTAGAGCAAGAGAGACAGACACACCAGAAGAATAGGGTGGGTAGGTGGAACAGAAAAGCGAAAACCCTGAAGTGCCATTCTGGAAAGAAAACTGATGGAATCTTAGTCTTCGGAAAGTTCGCCAGCAGTCCCATGGCTGCTTCGCACGGCGGAGGGCTTGGCAGCCAAAACAGTAAAACTAAACCAACGCCTCACTCTTGCCTACTCTGAGCTGAAGCTACAGGTGGAGAGCTAGCGGGCACACGCTCCAAAGCAGCTCTGAGCTGTTCGGCTTCCCAACGACAACCGCCACCACAACTTGTTCCCTTCCATCTCAACCTCGCGATGGCGCTCACGCCTCCAGGAGGCTGGAATTGGCCTATCGCGGCCACCGTAGCCAGACTTTCATTGCCTCTGTCACCGCCTTTTCCTCCTTTCCCTCAGTTCCTTTTCACTTCCGGGGTTGCTCTAGATCCGCTGGTTCCGTAACAACATCCCGTTGGCTTCCCTCAGGCGGCGGGACCTGTGTAGCCGCCTCCCCCGGAGCGCCTGTCCGCCTGGGCTCGCGCGCTCCCCGGCTCGGGCCGCCATGGCCACCAACCCGCAGCCGCAGCCTCCGCCGCCCGCGCCTCCGCCACCGCCACCGCAGCCACAGCCTCCGCCGCCGCCGCCGGGCCCTGGATCTGGCCCCGGAGCGAGCGGGCCGGGAGGCGCGGGTGCTGGCTCTGGAGACCCGCAGCTCGTTGCCATGATCGTAAACCACCTCAAGAGCCAGGGGCTCTTCGACCAGTTCCGCAGGGACTGCCTAGCGGATGTGGACACCAAGGTACGGGGCTGGAGCGGCGGGCGGCGCGGGGAGTGGGGTCCCGCGTGCTCGGAGGGGCGACTTCCCCGGGCCGGACCCTCGGGGCTGTCTTGCACACAGGGCTTCTTTCGCAGCCGCTTTATCTGTCTGTCTTGTCTGTCTGTCTTAGACCTGCAGCGGTGTGCCATGCACTCTGCAAGGCTTGGAATGTTCATTCATTCCCCTGCCCTTGTGTTCTTTTCTCAGGCTAGTGTTCTTGAATGCCTACTATGTGCCAGGCACTGCTTGACCTCAGCAGTTAATACCGCTGTGGTAAGCAAGACTAAGTCGCCGTTCTTAGGAAGATTGGTTTGGAAGCACTAAGGCAAACCGGACTTGGTTTAGTGTTCATTCTTATTTCCCGTGGTCTATTTACTTTTTTTTTTTTTTCATCTAAGTTGTTTTTTTTTTTTTTTCCTACCAAAAGTTTCTTCGGCTTGAAAACGCCACAAATTTAGCGTTTGCAGATATCGTAAAATAGTAAAGAAATGGTTTGCAACGTGTTTTGCTGGCTGTTGAGGGGCGGGTGAACTTGCAAAGGTAGGGAGGCAAACCTGGGCAGAGAAAAGAAGTGGGTTGGGAGACGGGGCTTGTCGTTTGATCTTTTGCAATGGCTGCCTGTTTTAGTAGTTAGGTCAAGTCAGTTTCCTAAGGTGAGAGAGGGACAGGGGGAGGGGGAGAGGGAGAGGTATAGCATATGTAGCTAGCCGTTCAGTTGGAAACTCATGGAGAAGAAATGACAGCAACTTGCTGAAGTATAAGAAGGAAGCGGGCAGGGGGTATGCGTTAGGAGACTGAGAATGGTGAGGCAACGGTCAGCAGAACGGTTCCCTAACCAAAACGTAGAAGGAAGCAGGCACCTGACACAGAAGGGTGCTTTAAGCAGATAAGCTGTCATCTTGGCAGCGAGCCAAGGATACAGGACCAAGCAGTCAGTGAAGTTGGTGAAAAGCTAGGAGAGTGTGTCTGGAAGCGGGCGAAGAGAGAGGTATTGGTTCCTCTTGTGGGGTTTTGTTGCTTTCATTTGGTTTTGTTTAGGGGGTTGTGTATGTGTTTATTTTTGCTTCAATGTGGGTTGGGCTATTGGCTTGGAGTTGTGATGATGGAAGGTTTTTTTCAGACTGGCAGGTCTGAATGAAGAACCTAGTTTCTTTAAAAGCGGGGTGTTTGCAGCATCTGCATATCCTTTGGCTTTGAGTTCACCTATACACAGTTCTGCCATCTCCTCTATAATAATTCCTCCTAAGAACCTGAGGATATTTTATACAAGGACTCTGGTCCTGGGCCCATTCCTTAGCCTTTCCAAAATGTAGGTTTTATTCTCAGGGACTTCAATTAATTGGGCGTGTATAGGAAGTATAATCTTACCTTGCTTAGGGACTATTACAGCCATATTATAAGGTTATTGCTGTTGCCTTTTGAAAAATATTTTAAGAGGAAAATATTAGACATGGTCAGGTAAATATTTCCCCATATAAAGCTAGTTTTTTGTAAGCAACAAGTGGATATTACATTTTGATGTTGTTAAAAATCTGTGTATTTGTGTTGTCACTGTGTGTGTTATGTATAATAAATTTAATGTTTTAATATTTTGATGGCAGGTGCTGCAGGTTTTACAATTCAACCTTTTATTTATCCCATCTCCATTAAATATCCTTGCTCAAACTTCAAAAAGTAGATTATTAAAATGTTTCTTGGGGGAAAGAAGAAAAGTTAGTCTGACAGTGTGAGGAAAGCTAGGCCTTTCTCTTCGCATATGCACGCTACCGTGCTGTTTTCAATAGTTGTTGGCTGTAGGCAGTCTTATGTGGTTCATGTGCTGTGTATAGAGAGTTGAGGTACCACAGAATGTTCTTCTCTAGATAGGAAAGCTTGAAGATAGGAGTGGAACAGAGAAGACACTGTCTTCCCAGAGAGCAGCACAGTGGGACACAGTTGCCGAATCTCCCTAGAAGCATTCTCCTCCCTACCACTGTTTCTATCCTCCCACCCCAGTCTTCCTCTCCTTTAGATAACAGTTGTGTTGTTTTTAACTTAAAACATGTATAATTAAGTCACATTTCTATTTTTTCAAATATGTAAAATGCAAAAGGATACTACTTAGGAATGTAGCATCTATAACAATACAATGAGTAGGGCAAAATAGAGGCAATATTCCCTATTCATATAAAGGACTGACACTTTAATGGAACTCTTGAGTCTCGACTAACTCTTCTAGGAAGTATGGCATTCTTCACAACTGAACATGAAAGACTGCTCTGCTTTCTACCTGAAAGTCTTCCCTGTGGTATGCAGGCTATGAACAGTCAGTGGATTATGTCTGTCACATACATGTGTGACAGTCTCAGGTGCTGTCTAAGAACAGCCTTCCATTCAGTGTATACACACCAGGGCGAGATGTACCAGTGTCTAGTTCCACTCCTGGAGCCATAAAATATAACTCTCCTGGTAGTCCTGCAGTCATCAATGGTCCTGAAGCAAGATTATTTCTGTGGAAGACAGATTGACTATCATTCTTGCAGAAGTGGTAACCTCGGACAGCTCTAAAATCCAGCTACTCCACTAAAGCTGCTCCTTCTAGACAACTAGTCATCAGGTGTCTGACTAAAGCTGTGTGGCTTGAAAACCATTCTGTCCTGGTTTTTTTTTTTTTTTATTGATTACCAACTGGAGAATGAAGAGGGACAATCAAGAGGCCCAGCATTCAGTCCTAGACAAGAATCTAATGGGCCAAGAAAACTCGACCTCTTTTTTGATGACTGGTAATGGTAGCTTTGGATACTTTCTCAGCTATGAATGGCTTCTGGTCAATTAGTTCATGGATCAAATAAGTATTCACTGTTCAAATCTTATGTACCAGACATGTTCTAGAAACTGGAAGTACAACAGTAAACCGGAGTCCTGCTGCTTCACAGTTTATCCTAACAGACATAAAAAAGTAATTAGTGAGGCCGGGCGGTGGTGGCGCACGCCTTTAATCCCAGCACGTGGGAGGCAGAGGCAGGCGGATTTCTGAGTTCGAGGCCAGCCTCGTCTACAGAGTGAGTTCCAGGACAGCCAGGGCTACACAGAGAAACCCTGTCTCGAAAAACCAAAAAAAAAAAAAAAAAAAAAAAAGTAGTGTATAATCAGCTCTGTACAAAAGAATAAAGCGAGAAAAGCATGAGAAGGCTTACTGCTTTGTTCTGTGTAAGGTTTCAATTAAGATAATATTTGGGCTATCTTTGAAGGAATTGAAAAAAGAAAACCAAAAAAAAAAAAAAATGTATGGATGCCTTCCAACCCTAGAGCAGAGGAAGAGCCAAAGACCTGAGGCAGAACTGCTAAGAGAGGAAAGTGTTCCCCACATACACATCTAGTGTGTTGTAGATTAATTGTTTAGGGTTTTTCTAGTAGTGAGAAGTTAGTAAATTTTGAGGATAAGTTAATGATCTGACTTGTATTTTAAATGAGATAATGAATTCTTGATCTACTTTGGACTACAAATGTTTTGTAACCCTAAGTTTTAGAAGATTTAATGTACTCTCCTGGAAGATAGACATGAGTTAGGCATGGGCAGGCAGGAATATCAGGATGTGAGAAGCCTTGGACCACGGGTGGAAAAGATAGTAGGTAGGAAATGGGTCTGAATGTCCTCTGATGTGTCTGCTAGAGTCTGCAGACTTTGCTGACTAAAAGAACTTGTTGACTTTAAATCTAAGTCAGGACCTTGCCATATAGCACAAGCTGGCCTTGAACTCATGTAGATTTTGACATTGCTATCCTCCTGCCACAGCCTTGCAAATGCTGATTACAGACATGGACCATCATGCTCTGCTAGTGAAAAAACACATAAATAAGAAACATTTTTTCTTTGGGGGGAGTTGAAATTTGAATTATTTTGAGGGGACTAAATAAAAAGCTAAATGTATTTAAGTCTAATAAATGCTTGTTAAAAGAAGAAATGCATGCTATGAATGTTAGAAAGAAATTTTCACGACTATTTAGAGTAAGTGAAAGGGGGCATGAATAAATAATTGGATAATTTTCCTGGGGAAGAGAAAGAAGCAAAAGTTGAAAATTGGAAGTGATGGAAGAGCATCTCATAAGGGTAGGGCCTTCAGTTCAGTGAGAGGTAGTTACCTAGTTATCAAAGGTCAGTGTGTCAGTCACTGACATATCAACCAGTGTGGACAAGAGCATGCAAAACTTGAGTGCCCTACAAGAATTGCTGAGTAGTAGTATGTATAGAAGATGGCAGAGAGTGAACGAATGGTGTATCGTAAGTGCACTTTGGGGCCAGAGTGACCTCCTGATTGGAATGAGCTCTAAGGTGAGAAGTTTGTCAGGTGGACTAGTAGAGAGAATGGTTACTGGGATAGCTGCTCTATTTTCCTTAAAATCCTTACAGGTCACTCACCTATATTGAAGGGGGAAAAAGACAGATAAACAAAGATAACTTTGAATGACTAGGTGAGGGGACTGATGTAGGTAAGGACCCTTTTTGTGTTTTATTTATTGTGTTTTGTTTGGGGACATGGTTTCTCTGTGTTGCCCTGACTGTCCTGGAACTCAGAGATCCACCCACCTCTGCCTGCTGAGTGCTGAGGATTAATGCATACACCACTGCAGCACAGCTAAATAGTCCGACTTTGTAAATTTGGTTTTCTTTTGTTTTTCAAGACAGAGTGTAGCCCCAGCTGTCCTGTGACTCATTCTGTAGAGCAGGCTGGCCTTGAACTCAGATCACTTGCCTCCCAAGTGCTGGGACTAAAGATGTGTGCACTGCTGCCCTCACTACTAGTTCTTAACTAGAGAAGACTTGATCTCCTTTTGTCTTCCTCTGCTTTTTTCTTCTTCTTTGTTTGTTTGCTTGGTGGGGCGAGAACTAGGGAGCTAGGGTTTCTAAGCCTTAGACAATGTGGACCTTTTAGGCTGGTTACTTGTAGGTTCTGCTCTGTGTGTAGTATTCAGTAGCATTTCCTGCCCTCTTTCCTCAGGAATAATTTGAAGTGCTTTAGACATTGCCAGATTCCCCTTGAGGAAAGAGAGGTTAAAGTCACTCCTGCTTGAATACTACTTTTACCCTAGATTTAGTGTATAGTTCAGTGGTCTCTCAATGAGTAATTTCTCTTGAGTCTGTAACTTCTCCCTCATATCTTGCCACTTTTCCAGGTGACTTTTGTGTCTACTTATACACAGCTGTTGAACCACTGTGTTCATATGTGTAATGAATTCCCATTCTGAGACTTTCTTGTGCAAGCACGAAGTCCCAGTCTGTTTCCAGCTCATTTCTGTTGCCCTTGGGCTCTTTTTCTATAACTACCTTAACTGCCAATATATGAGTTTTCCTAATACTTTTAACATTATATTCTTTTTCTAGTCCAGTGATTCTTTTCTTTTGTTGTTGGCTCTATCCACAAAGGTCATTCTCATCTGTTGTTACATCATGCAACTTTGAAACTAGTTTTTGCTGTAGGTCATATGCCACATTCTTTTTCAGGACTTCTTTCCTCCCTTTCTTTGTTTCCAGGCCTCTAACATTAGTGTTTGTGTTTTGTTTTTGGGTGGGTTTTTTTTTTCTTTTGTCTTCTTTATCTTAACTCTATTTACAAACAACTTGCCTTTGACAAAACAAGCAGTATTTGTAAGTTATAACTGTAAAACTTTCCATCAAACCTTAGGACTATTAAATATGTTAAAATTATTAAACTGATTTTCAATATTGTATGAATTTCTAACATTCATGGGCTTTTTGTTTTGTTTTGTTTTGTTTTTTCTAGCCTGCCTATCAGAATCTGAGGCAGAGAGTTGACAACTTCGTTGCAAACCACTTGGCAACTCATACATGGAGTCCACACCTCAACAAGAACCAACTGAGAAATAATATCCGACAGCAAGTTCTGAAGTAAGTCTGAGTTAGGGGCACAGGCTAGCTTTCAAATGATGCTGTTTACTTTGTCTGAAAGCAAACTGAAATACATTCTCCTCATGTCAGCAATTTTGGAAGTTTAATGTGACTTAGTCCAGTTTAATTTTGGAGTATGACCTCATCATTTCATATTTGTTTTATAAATTTTGACTCTTCTTGTAGACTTATAGTGGTATTTGAGAAAAGAAATATTATGACTTAAAGAAAAATCTCTATGTAAATATTAATAAATGTAAATGCTAAAATGTCCTAGATAATTACATTAATGACTGTTTTCTTGTCTAACAAGTAGAAAATGGCACAGCTCAGACATTAAAAAAAAAAAATCCCTTGATTGTAAGTATTGTCTTTTAATATACATAGCATGTAGATAAATGAAAGTATTTTGATCTGTTCAGTCATTTTTACATCAGCATAAGACACAACGAATAAAAGCTGAAGTATTTAGAAAGTCTGGAATATTTACTTTTTAAAAAAGGACAAATTTGATTTACAGTCTCCTGCTTGTTTTTTAATATAAATATTTGCTAAGACAAAAAAAGTCTTTCTATCTCAGTTGTTTAAAGAGTGCCTATTCTTCCTGCTTTGACAAATATTTATACTCAAGAACATTTATAAAGTGTGGCTTTAAACAGGTGAGCAATCTAACTCAAGCCTATGTAGTATGAGAGTTCTAAGCCACAGGAAACCCCAGAAATACAAATGCACTAAAAAGTTCATTTAGCCCCAGGCAATGCTAGAAACCCAGAGCCAGGGAGCTTAGACTGTGTCTCCTTGTACAGAAGAAAAGGAAATAGCACTAGGTTTCTTGTCTGTGTTTTAAAAGCTGTTTGAGAACCGTGAAAGAGTCTGGGTGAGATCAAACGATGCCATCAGAAGGCTGCTTAACAATAATACCTCTTGGTAAAAAGTCAAAGCTGTTTCCTGAAAAGATGATACTAGAAGGAGTCTATTGAGCCAAGAAGGCTCCTTATTTCCACAAAGGCCTTCAGTAGAACAGCAAGCAGAATAGCACAGGAATGGGAGCTGGGGTGCAGCTGTCGTGCCCAACTCACATTTATATGCAATGTTGCTAATAATCCAGGGCTCTCTTCCAACACTTTCTAGTTGCTGGCCTTCTACAAATGATTGCATTGCTTCATTACCTGTTTAGAAGGCTCTTGTATCCTTCTCGAGAGAAGGGTATCTTTCTTTTCACAGTGCTGATCCAGTCCACAGGATCCAACAAATCTTGCACTATTTTATTGTTCAATGTTGAGAGTCTCAAGAACAGTTTTCTGGAGTTTTATTTATACTTTAGTGTACAAAATCTCTAAGACAAGGAAACTGTCATTTTTAAAAATCAATCACTTATAACCCTAGCACAATAAAAGACATCTTGACCACAGTTTCATGCCTGGTAAAAGGTAAGGAAGCCAAAGACTGTGGCAGCGGTGAGGGTGAGTGAACACTGCAAGACTAGAGACTGAGAAGGGGAACCAACCTCTGTATTCTGGTAGCTCACCAGCCACTCTTCCTGAGACTTCTGCATATTGTCTCCTTGTTACCCTGTGGGTATGCAGGTCAAAGAAAATCTCCTTCAGTGGAATCTAGGGATTCAACTCAGGTCATTGGACTTGTACTGCAAGAGGTTTTAACCACTGAGACATCTTGCTTGCCCCATTTGCAAGGCTTTATATTAGAAATAGTAGCATATTGAAGTTTTCCTTAGAGAAAGATTTTGTTGCAGTTGATTTATTTGTTTATGATTTTTTGAGACAGGGTATCTCACTGTGTAGCTCTAGCCATCCTAAAAGTCTTTCTGTAGACAGGGCTAGAAACTTAGATATCCACCTGCCTTTGCTTTACGAGTTGGTGTGCAACTATGCCCGGCTTAGTGAAGGATTCTTTAGTTGTATGCAAACTAAGACTGTGTGGATGGACTAGCCCTTTAAATGATTGCGATCCCAAGCAGGTTTTCACACACACTTGAAAAAGTACTCAGCTGACTTCAACCATTGCAGTTGCCATTTCTGTAGAACAAATGGCCTACTATCAGCAACTTGAAGTAGATGAACTTAGCAGCTGATATTTTTATTCAGGAGGAAGGAAATTTTTATTGTTTATGTATTCATGCTGTAAAATCTGAAAATGCTGGATAGCTTTCAGTAATAATTTGGACAGAATTTTAAAAGAGAAAGAAACGGTTTAGTCTTACTTATGTATTTACTTTTTTCCCCAGTAGTAGGAGTAGAATATAGGTCTTCATACATAAAAAATAAGCACTCTATCACTGAGGTACTTTAAAAAAAAAAAAATAGGGTCTCAGTATGTAGCCATGAGTCTCATATGTAGTCTAGGGCTGGGCTTGAACTAGAATGCTGGAATTACAGGCATTTACCACCTTGCCTGGATTCAGCCCTTTTTTTGTTTTATTTTGAGGAAAATAGTCTCCAAATTTGTGCAGAATGGCCTTGAACTCTTAACCTAAAATTTCCCTGTTGCTCAGACTGGTCATAAATTTGTGATTATCCTGCCTCAGCCTCCTACAGACATGCACTAACCGGGTCTGCAGGTAAGTAAATCTAACCAGGAATGTATCTGTTGTCAGCATTTGACATGGACCTAGGGCTGAGACTTTCCTCTCTGAGGTGGCAGCTAGGGAATACCCCAAGGCAGTGAGTCTACAAAGCAGTGGACCAGTAGCTATAGACCTGATTTTTACATAAGATCTTTCTCCATGGGAAGGAAGACTACATTTAAGAGTATTTTTGTTTACAGGACAAGAAGCCAAAATATAGGCAAACAGAGAAGGCAACTGAAGTACTATTTTTTGATTCAATGGGTTTTATACTTTAATTTTATACCTTTGGACTTAATGCCTTACAGCAAAACTTTTTAGATTCTTTCTGCTACATTTGCAACTCATCTTTAAAGGGGACAAAAAAGAGCTTTAAGATGCAGCAGTGTTTTCAGGATTTGTATTCTTTTCTTTAATTTTGTAACTTGGAAAAGCAGGTAACCTACTTTGTTGCATGTCAGCTCATTTTTCTTTATGTCCCACATAAATAGAATTATGTTATCACATGGCTTCAAAGTGCCTCAGGAATTGAAAATCCAGTCCACCCTTACTTCAGACAGGTACACTCAGAAACAGCATTTGACAGTGTAAAGATCAACACCTCCTCACCCATTCTATCCAGAAAGATGGGGGCCAAGAAGCAGGAGGCAACTAGTGCTTCAGTCTCCAAACACTGTCCCAGGTACTTTGATTCCTCCTGGCACATTCTAAGAAGAAATGTGATCTTAAATCTATTTTCCCCAGATGTCGTTTTACACAGGTGGTACTTACATGTTCTTGTCACTCCTCTGTCTGCCCTCTGATGTTCCTTAGACTTACAGTCCCTTTCCTCGATTCCTCTTCTATACACATCAAGACTCAGCTCAATGTCTTCTCTTGGTGGAATGTTCCAACCTTATTGTGGACATAGCCAATAATTCCTTACTCTTCTCTTTTCACAATACATTGTATGTGTTCATGCCTAGCCTGTTGTATTTTAATTGTATCTGTATCTTTAACCAGCACAGAGCCCTGGTCTGGTTTGTAGCTGTCTGGTGGCCAGCATGGTGCATTTTATGTAGAAGACATTCATAACCTACCTCTTTAAATGATTAAATCATCCTATTTTATTGCAAGAAGGTAATAAAAAGAAAGCCAGACATCTGTAGTTTTATTTTTGTTTTCCTTGTTTTTTGTTTATCAATTTGATGAAATTATATTTTGTGTATATTCTTCACCTTAACTAGAAACTCTAAGACTTACAAAAAGTTTATATTCTCTATTTTTTTAAAGAAGAAAACGTTTCAGAGTCAGGAGATTTACTAGGCTTGGAACTCATCTCTGATGTGGTCCTCTTACATTCCAGGGATGGAGGGTGAGAGAGGCACCACCTCCCTCATGCTCTGCAGTACTGGAGCTACTCCAGGGGCCTTTCTGTGTTTTAATCTTTCTACTGACAATGTATTGGTGGACAGTTTACAAGTGTCTTTGCAGTATAGCATGCCTAAAACCACTACTGTATTACCTTTCCCAAGTAGAGTATTGAAGATTGACCACATATATAATAGATACTGTTTTCTTTAAAATAACTTGCACAAAAAAATGTAAAATTAATTCTTTACCTTTCTGTGAATTGCTTGTATTTCAGATCAGGAATGCTGGAGTCTGGTATTGACCGAATTATTTCTCAGGTTGTGGATCCAAAGATCAACCACACATTCAGGCCTCAGGTAGAAAAAGCTGTGCATGAGTTTCTGGCCACACTGAATCACAAAGAAGAAGCAGCTGGCAGCACAGCTCCTGATGATGAGAAGCCAGAGTCTTCTCTCATTACCCAAGGTATGTTGTTTTACTCTTGTCGGTTCCCAGGCTCTTCTTGTTCTGATTGCCTGGATAGAGATGCTTGATTTCTGATACACTGCTCCACTTGGCTGCTCCAGTGAAATTATATGTACTTTCAATATTGCTCAGGTTCCCCAACTGACATGACATTTCTATTTTGAAATTCATTTCAAAAAAATATTGTAATTGTGCCCACTTGCTATAAGAGAGAATGTAACTAAAATAGTAAAGACATTCTTCTCACAACTGGAATGTTCTCAGATGTGTTGGCATCTTTCCTATTAGACACTATGAACTTGGGAGATAGAAATGTTTGAGTATGTGTACTAGGATTGTACCTGAAAAGTCTACAGGAACATGCATTTCTGCTCAGCTTTTAACAGTGGTTTGTAGTGTCAATGAAGTAGAGGGATGTACTTTTTCATAAATTTATTCAATCTTCCAATTTATTCTTCTCCTTGAAGGTGCTCCTGCTCCTGGGCCCAGTGCTACTGTAGCCAGTGATGCCATGTCAATCTTGGAAACCATAACTTCTCTTAACCAAGAAGCCAATGCTGCCAGAGCTTCAACAGAAATGTCAAATGCCAAGGCCAGTGAGAGAATGTCCAGGAAACTCTCATCTCAGCCAAGCACTGACATTAGCACAGAGAAGGAGAAAGGCTCAGAGGATGGGTCTGAGAAAGAAAAGGCTACCCCTGATTCTGGAGGAGATGGGCTAGAAACTGTTCCCAAGTCAGAAGAACCTAGTGATCTCCCTTGTCCAGTGGAAGAAACGAAAAATCATATGAAAGAGAACAATAGCTTACTGTTACTAAGCAAGGATGCTCAGCAAGAAAACAGTGACCCAAAAATTAAATCAATGGACAAAGGAGAAAAGAAGCCCGATGGTAATGAGAAAGGAGAAAGAAAAAAAGAAAAGAAGGAAAAGACTGAAAAAAAAATTGATCACTCTAAAAGGAGTGAAGATACACAGAAAACAAAAGATGAGAGACAAGCAAAGGACAAAGAAATGGAAAGCACAAAGCTTCCTTCTGAAAAGAGCAACAGCAGATCCAGGGCTGTCGAGGGGACAAAGGAAGGTACATGCCCAAGGCCACATGGTTTCAAGAGCAGATTGTTCCTTACAGGAAGAGGGACAGTGTCACAATTGGCTTTTTGTTGTAATGATTTGTTTTGGTGTTTTCATGTCAAAACTTGAAAACTTGCAAAATAATAAAAGTAATAAGCTGTGCATGGTGGCACACAGCAGTAATCTCAGCACTGGACATGGCTGTTGCAGGGTTAGCCTGAGCCAAATCATTCTGCCCTGTTTGGGCTGGTTGGAAGACAGGAAATAAATATAATTTCTTTCCTATACTATGTGTCTGTTCACCAAGAAAATTAACAGAAAAGCTATAAACTTTGTAATTTGTATTTTTTTTCACACTGTTCCAAGCAATTTAAATTGTATATGCAAATCTTCAAAATACTAGGTAGTAATAATAATAAAGTTACTTAAAATCTATATTTGTATATAGCCTTATATTACAAATTAAGTTATTGTTGCAAGTGACTATTTTACCTTTGTATTTTTTTTGATATAACTGCTTTTCTGATGGCTAAATTTCCTGTTTAAATCAGGAAAATTTTAATATCGAGTGCTTAGGCTTTAAATACATTCTTGTAATAAGTTGTTTATTTTGCTTCTTTTTTTCTTAAAGATTGTTCTTTGGTAGATTCTGATGTGGATGGTCTCACTGATATCACAGTTAGTTCTGTCCACACCAGTGACCTTTCATCTTTTGAAGAAGACACAGAAGAGGAAGTTGTCATGTCTGAGAGCATGGAAGAAGGAGAGATTACATCAGAGGGTAAGAGTAATGCATTTTTGTCAATGTTCCTGGGACATTTCTGTTAAGCTTTATTTGTATTCTGTTCTAATAGCTACATCTGACTGTGTGGTATAGCTAGAGGCTGCTACCTTATGATTGCAAGATTCTGATTGAGCTGCAGGGCTGTCTGTCTAATTATCTTTGTACATGTTACCAGCCCTCAACAAGCCTACTTTTCCATGACCAATTCCATCATTTGATGTTATTGCAAAATTGAGAAGAGACAGTGCACATCGAGCTTCTTTTGTTTATGTGTGAATTAAACTTGGTGGAATACAAGCTAGAAGGATGCTCTCACTTCTACCACCAGTTAGAAATGTGAGGGTCCTAAAGAGCTCCTAAAAGGCCTAACAGAGTACATCAAAAGCAGGTACATTACACTAGTCAGGTATGTTGGTGTGTACTTAGAATCCCAGCACTTGGAAGGGGAAGGCAAGAGAATAACTGTTACCTGGGTTTAGATAGGGGCTTCTAGGCTATCCTGCTAGTGTAGTACTCTGCCTCAAATAACAACAAATACTGGTCTACTCAATATGGTTGATCCAGATAAGGAACACAGTCAAATCAGAGAAGGGGTGGTGTGCACAGGGTCAAGTTTAGAAACATTCCAAACAGGAGCCCTCTGTATGTCGTCTGGAATTGTGGTCAACTTGACATCCATTTCTATAATCAAGATAGACTATGATAAACCAAAGAAGTTCACTAGAACTTTGATGTGAAATTCTTATCTGGCTCAAGGATATAGTCATAATGACCTGCCTGCCCTTGTGCCTCTAGCCCTCAGAGGTCTTGCTGCAGGACCAAATCCTGTTTCTCCATCTTAACAATAGTAGACTTCGATTTGACCATAAGAGAATCAGGAAAGCAGAAACACATCAGTCAAGTACAGTATCATAAGAGCCCAAAGATGACCTCTCAGAAGCTTAGGGCAAATTTCAGACCTCTGGGCAAAGCTGAAATCATTATTATACAGTTTGCTTGTCAGCCAACCTTTCCTAAGTGCTTACTGGGTTCCAGAGTCTGCGGTAATGTCTTTCTGTGTCTTAACTTCTGCAGCCCTAGAAAGGAAGCACAACAAAGGGAACAAAGTCTTGCCGTAGAAACAATCCAAAGTCACATAGCCACTGAGCACAGGGCAGAATTCAGAGCTGAGTCAGCATGTAGCCCCAACATGATCCAGCTCTTTGCCCTCACATATTTTCACCAGTAGGCAGCATCCTTTACATTTTCTGCTCGCTTTGGATAGGAAGTCTAGGAAGAAACTCAGAGGGGCCCTTTTAACTCCACTGATACTTTTCTTAGCTCTTTATGTCTTTAAATTCTATGTATATGTCCAGGAGAAACAAAGTTACATATTCAGAATAGGAGCAGCAATGTACGCTAGCTATGATGGTGGTTCTTACTGTCCAGCCCGTGTGGGAAGGCTAGTCTCCATCCTGTGACTTCTGTACTATTTCTATTCTTCTGATGCTTTGGAGTCTGCTGGGGGGCTTCCTTGGTTGGGGCTAGATTTTATGTGTACATGCTCAAATATAAGAAGTTCACAAAGAACAATAAATAATAAGAAGTGAAAGCATTCCTTTTTTCCTGCCTTTCTCCTGTGTCAAATGGAAAGATTGCCTTCCTAATGTAGAGGTGTTAGTGTAAGGTGTGTGTGATTGATTCCTGCTTTTCCCCTGAGCATGTAAGTAGGCATTAAGTGCTCAGGTGTGAGCTGGTTGTGGTGGTTGTACACCTTTAATCCCAACACTTGAGAAGCAGAGGCAAGTGGATATTTGTAAATTGGAGTCCAGCCTGGTTCACATATTGAGTTCCAGGACAACCAGAGAAAATAGTGAGACTTTCTCTCAGAAAACTAAAAAATAATAAGAGTTCAAGTGTGCTTTAAAGTATAGTTCAAGTGAATTTCCTCAACAGTGATAAAAGCATTCATATCAAGTCCAAGAATTATTTGTCAAAACACATTGTTTAAATTAACTGATGGGAGGAATAGTAGGTTAAGATGGTTCCAGCAGCTTCAACTAAGTGGGCTTCTGAATTAATAAATAAACCAAATGGTAATTGATAAAAGGAGACTTAGGCTTAGACTGGCAGAAACCATCTACCAACCTCTGAGTGGATGCTTTCCATCAGATCATAAGCAGGTAAAGGCCCAGCAGTAGTACAGCCAGTGTGTACTTGACTTCCATGTTGCGGCTACAAAACTACCCTGCTCCGGGGCAGAGTGGAGCCTCTGCCTCTTCAGTTCTGAGCCTGGCCTGCTTCTGCCCTACTCTGTGGAGCTTTCCTCTCTGCTTCTTTTTACTTTTAATAATTCAAATGGTCTGCCTCTATGTGTGAGGTGAACTAGTTTTTTAAAATGTTTCTGGATTTTCTCATACGGACAACCCCTTTGGACCTTTAAATGCATTTGAAGTATATTAGTATCCTTTGCTGCATATATGACATGTTGTTGTTGCTTGTTGACAGAGGCACTTTTTATATTTGCTTCCTTCCAGATGAAGAGAAAAACAAGCAGAATAAAACAAAAGTTCAAGCTAGTGATTCTGGTGATGGAAAAGCCAGAAGTGTACGGCATGCTTATGTTCACAAACCTTATCTTTACTCAAAGTACTACAGTGATTCTGATGACGAACTCACAGTGGAGCAAAGGCGGCAGTCCATTGTAAGTCCAGTTGACCCCTTGCTGATTTAGCTGTGGTTCTAACCTCCCTAATGCTGCAGCCCTTTAAACACTCCTAATGTTGTAGTGATTCCGTTACCATAAAATTATTTTCTTGTGCCCTCAACTGTAATTTTGCTACTGTTATGAATTATAATTGCTGAAGTGCAGGATATCTGATTTGCAGCCTCTGAAAGTGTTGGTCAACCCTTAAAGAGGTCACAGCCCACAGGTTGAGAACAATTGTGATTTAGTCTGCTACAACAGATTGTCAAAATGTAACTGGTAGTTTGTACAAGGTACTAATATGCATGCACACAGCAGACATGGTCTTGCCCTCAGGGAGCTTGCCATGGAACTATATAGAATAGACACAAAGGTGCATCATTGTTACTGAGGAAGTGAAACAATGTAACAGGCGCTTCATAAATGGCTTGTGAAACTGCTTGTATCCATGTGACTCATTTCATGCAGAGTTACAGTGTGTAACTAGTATCATATTGAAGAAAATGCAGTCCACCAATTTTCCAGGTTTGAAAATGCTTCTTATCAAGTACCATTCAATTATTGAATGCTTTTTAAACAAAATTCATTAGTTTTTAAATGGCTTACAATTTAAGGAACATAAAAATATAAAAAGTTTCTTATGTCATGATTAGGGAATTTATAGAAATACCTATTGAAGAAAACACTATAAAATGTGATTGTTAGCTAGCTTTCCTTCCAGGCTTATTTCTTAAAGAGGATATTGGTTAGGAGCTGTGCACCTCCTTGGGTTTTTTAACTGGATCTTTGAAAGTTTGACTTTGAGCCCTGAGCCAGAAAGGGATGGTTAGAATAATAAGATGATTGTGAATTCTCTCTAGTTGAGATTCTGCCAGCAGAAACTTTTAAGGCCACAATTTAGGCTCAGGATTGTAGCCACCAAGTCAGATTGGCTGTAGAATTTACCTGTCACTTGAAGTTCTGAAGACTTACCCATTTATGCTGATATTTATGTTTCTATAACTTTTTTCTCCCTCTTTTAGTTATAACTACTTGTTACATCACCTTTTCTTAGATCATGCCTTTTCTTCTTTAAACCAATAGCTTTCTAAAATAATAATTAAGAGTTTTCCTATCTGTGCCTTCTATCATCTGGTAGCTTCCAAAACAGAGTAGTCATAACTGTACCTAGGCACACACAGTTAAATGTTAAATGTCTGCTTCCCCCCCCCCCCCGCTTTTTTTTTTTTTTTTAAGATTTAGGTGTGTGTTTTACCTGTATGTATGTGTATCCCTAGTGCCTGAAGAGGTTAGAAAGTGTTGGATCCCGTGGAAGTGGAGTTAGTGATGGTTGTTAGCTATCATGTGGCTGCTGGGAACAGCCTGGGTCATTCATCTAAGAGACCAGTACATGCTCTTAACCACTGAACTATCTTTGTAACCTGATATGTGTGCACTTTTGTCTATTCTATTGATGTGTAAAAGCATCAGAAGAGCAAACTAAAACTTTGTTGGTGGGAGCAACTTTGAGTACTAGAGGTTTACAAACCAAGGCCTCACTCAATATTTGCTGAGCTGGATCAATGCCTCAGAAATGTACTCTTGGCTCTTTTCTCACATATTTTCTTTCAGAGTGTCTTTGCTTCTACCTGATAATATATAGGCAATTTTATGGTTTTAGGCCAAAGAAAAAGAAGAGAGACTTTTAAGAAGACGAATCAATAGAGAAAAACTTGAAGAAAAACGAAAACAGAAAGCAGAAAAGACAAAGTCTTCTAAAGTGAAGAGCCAAGGTATAGCAGATATTACTGTTATCTGAGAGTATCTTATACACACCATCATTTTCTCGTCAGTCTCGTATTGCTTGTGACATATGCACATAAAAAAGTGATATATGTTCCTAAGTGTGGAAGAATTTATTCTGCAGTAATGGTGGAGTGGATTTCAGATAGAAGTAGCTAAGTATTTCTGGTGATGATAATGCAGCTAGCCTATACCTCACATCTTTGCTTTTAACTGTAATGAAAAGTAAATATAGTACTGTGACAGAACTATACTGAAATAAAGCTTCTTTATTTATTTTCTAGGCAAAAGTAGTGTGGACCTAGACGACTCATCAACCAAGACTTTGGAACCCAAAGCCCCAAGAATTAAAGAAGTACTTAAAGAACGTAAAGTTTTAGAGAAGAAAGTAGCCTTAAGCAAAAGAAGAAAAAAAGATTCAAGGTGCATTTTTACCTGCTATGTTCTGATTGTCACATTAGTGGTGTGTTTTCAGAACAGCTTTGAAAGTGGGCGTAGGCTGTCTTAAAAAGTCCCAACATTGGAAAGGCAGAGGCAGTGGGATCTCTGTGACTTTGAGGCCATTCTGAAATGCACAGAGAGTTCTGGGACAGCCAAGGCTATAGACAGAGACCCTATCTCCCCATTATTTTTTAAATAATAATTTTAAAAAGGTCCTTTTTACTTAATCTCTGCATTTTGATGGGTTGTGAGTTTCTGTGTTAACTATCATCATTTGTACAAAGAGACATCTCTGTTGAGGTACTGAGAACTGTACTAATCTATAGGTGTAGAAATAGCTCTGGAACTCTGACCTTGAGCTCATACTGATCCTTCTGCCTTGGCTTCTCCAGTGCTGGAATTAAAGGTGTGTGCCATCACACCTGGCTTTTTTAGAGACAGAAATTTTAGGGTAGTTTGATTTTATATCTATTCAGCAAAATAAAGGTAGTATGTTCATCCCTGGGTTCCATGAGTTCTCTAATCATGCACTTTAAATGTCATTAGTATTTAATATTAGTTTAACTAATACATAAATTAGTCAAATTTACAGTACAAGGCATGTGTCTTTTCTTGTGGATCAGGCCTTAATTGCAACCAGAACCTGATTAGTTACGCCCATAACTTTCATGCCACTATTGCACCCCTGAGCATATCTTACCATTCTGGTGGTTATTGGAGCTCATAGGGTCCACGGCTCTGTAGGATTGTTGATGACTCCCTCTATCCCCAGGAACCTGCTTAATACCTTCTGGCACTTTGAAATTTACCCAACAGGGAAAAAGCTTTCAGAATAGTGCCAGCTTGATTTCTCCATGTCCTGTGACCAAAGTCTGTGGTGTCTTCAGCAGTAGAATCTTACCATCAAGTTATAGTTGCAACCAAGATTGGTGCTGATAGGTAGTATTGTTGTGGGAATGTCTGAGACCCCTTCCCAACCAACAACTTGAGGAGAAGCATCTCACACAGAGCATTGGGTCTTTATTTGGCCACCTATGGCTTCTAGGGGAAGCATTATCCTCTGTGTGCCCAGGGATAGAACTCAGGCCACCTGTCTTGACAGCAAGCAGCTTTACTTAATGGGCTGTCTTGCTGACCTTGTCATTTTTAATAGAAAAGCAGGAACTGATGCACCATGGGAATGATTTGTACCACAACAGAAGAACAAATTTAAAAAAAACAACAATCTGTCAGGAAAAAAAAAGAAAAGAAAGTAGTCGTAGAAAGTCTCACATTGATTGTAGATGTTACTATGTATTTATGAAGGCCTTGCCTTGGAGTTTGTTGTTTTTATCATCTTTTATTGTGTTAATAGCTATAGCATTTTAGAGTTCATTTTTAATAATTTTGTGAAAATCTGACAGAAGTTTTAAATTGTATCCAAAAAAGTACATACATAAACAGGTTTTCCTATTTCAGAGTTGAGTTTCTGGGCTCTTGGAAGTACTTCTAGAAGTATCTTGTCTGGGCCTATGTAACCAGTTAGTAACAGAGATTGCATCTGTTCACCAGGCTTTTCAGCATCTATTTTTAACATCACCCCATGATTTTCTCTTCACATAAAGTTGGGGTTTTGTTTTGTTTTTTAAGCACTGTATTTTCATTGCTACAATTATTTATTGAGGAATTACAAAGGCAAATTCTTGAAAGTAGCTATGATGTAATGTGAACTGTAGTCTACAGTTTTACTGTTCCATTAAATTACAATTCT
Organism: Arvicanthis niloticus; assembly: GCF_011762505.2. Lineage (NCBI taxonomy): Eukaryota > Metazoa > Chordata > Mammalia > Rodentia > Muridae > Arvicanthis > Arvicanthis niloticus. The sequence goes on along the minus strand of NC_047664.1, from coordinate 45,968,708 downwards.
TTTCTTAAACTTACTTAGTTTTATTTTATGTGCATGTGTATTTGTCTACATGTATTTATGTGTATCACATATGTGCAGAAGCCTGTGGAGGCCAGGAGATGGTTCTGGATAGTCTTGAACTAGAGTTACAAACGGTTGTGAGCTGCCATGTGGGTGCTGGGACCTGAACTCAGGTCTTCTAGAAAAGCAGCGGATGATTTTAGTGGTTGAGCCCTCTCTCCAGCCCATCATTACAAATATATAGAGAGAGAGTCATAAACTTGAAGATAAGTGAATTTACAGAATTTAGAGAGAGGAGTCAGTTCTCAAGCTTATTGTATGCTATTCATATAGCTCTGAGTCAAAGAGCCTTACTTTTTCAAAAGATGGTGAGGCATTCAAATGTCTGCATGGTGAGTACAGTGTTCGCAGGGCAGCACATTAGGAGTTGTTCTTGAAACATGTTTTCCTTGAGCACCAGGAGTGCTCATGCCACACTTGGACTGTGCTCTCTGATGACTAAAATACAGTTAGATTGAAGTGTCATCAGCCTCCACATGAAGTGAGTAGTAAAGAAAAGAGTTTCAACTCTCTTGTGACATTCTTAGATTCAGATTGGAAGTTCATATTTGATTTATTCCCCTCTCAGGAATGTTGATGAAAATTCCAAAAAGAAACCTCAGGCTGAGGAAGAATCCAAAGAAGCCCTCAAAACAAGTGAGGTATGTCTTAGTGAAACCCTTGTCAGAGCCCTTTAGTTAGATGTGGGTTGTTCAATATTCCTTTCCACAAGACAGCATAATATGATCTTTTTGATACTATGTCTTAAAAACCATTCCGCTTGGCATTTGTAGCCTCATCCCATTCGGCCTGAATTCCTTGTTGTAATGAGTTGATGCATATGATTTAGTTTGGTGTAGAGAGTGAGTTCTCTTCCTTTACCCTCTTCACTCTGTTTCTTATATAAAGCAATAACAAAGTTATTAAGAAGAAGAAAGAGAAAACTAAAATTGCCCCTATTTTATCTCTTTGGTTTCTACATGTATAGATATTCTAACAAAAAAATTTTTTGAGACTTTGCTCACTTTTGTGTTACCTCATAATGTACATAATTATTTAACAATTAATTAGTTTACTGAATGAATACATTCTCAATTACTTAAGTATTAGCTTGTATTTGACACTAAGGTTGTGTCCAAAATGTGTACATTTTAAATTGTGAAAATACATGCAATGAATGTATTTCTGTGTTGGGTTATTGGGATAGAGATCCTTAACTGAATTTAAGTCTTTATTTGTATGAATATATTTATAATCCTATAGCTAACTCATCATTATGTTCCTGAGATAGAGACATTAATAGCTTAGTAATTGTTAATAGCCAGTAAATTTCTTTATTCAGAAACTAGTGTCATATTTAGACATAGTCCTGATATGTTGCTATATACATTTAAATATTTAACTTTCCTTTGTGATAGTTTTTTTGTGGAAATTATCTCATGAAGTCTCACACATGTTACTGTACTAAATGCCAAAACTGAGGTGGAGAGTAAAGTTCAGGTACTGTGCATACTCCCTAGCATCTTCCCAGAACATATGAACATACATGTATGTACATGCTTATGTCACATACATATGTTTACAGTGTTACTCATTTACTATATACATTTGAGATTTTATAAATAGAATATTGCACAAATAGTCTAAATTCATATGACTTCTGTAAGTGATTTGGGTTTCTAAATTTTAAAATAAAATAAGCCTTTACTTATCCACCAGCATGTACATTTTTATACTGAAAAGAACACTAGGTTGTACGCTAGTTAGCTTACACTTATTAAGAACTGTTGGGTATTAGTGAGCTATAGTCATTTATAGTATTGAAGACTTCCTAAAGGCATGAACCAGTTAGATGAAATAACTGCTCTGTAAAACTGGGAAGAATATAAAACACAGAGTGTGATCACCTAGACACTTACATTGCACTGAATTTCAGCTTCTTGGTGCCTGATACGTACTATGGGCTACCTCATCCATGGAGTGGAAGAGCCTCAGATGTTGCAGAGCTCACATAGTAACTAGACCCAAATGTTACGTTTGTATCTAAACTGTGTTTCCTAAGTACCCTTTGTTTTCCAACAGCACTGTGAAAAAGAAAAGGCCCCCTCCAAGGACCTGAAGCACATTCATGGAAAAGGTGAATCAAGTAGGCCTGCCAGGAGGCTTTCAGAGTCTCTGCATTCTGCTGATGAAAACAAGACTGAATCAAAAGTAGAAAGAGAATATAAGCGACGGACATCCACCCCTGTTGTATTGGAAGGAGCTCAGGAAGAAACAGATACTAGAGATGGAAGAAAGCAACCAGAACGCTCAGAAATTAATGTGGAAGAAACCCAGAAGCAGAAAAGCACCCTTAAAAATGAAAAGTATCAAAAGAAAGATGATCCTGAAACACACAGGAAAGGCCTACCTAAAAAAGAGGCAAAGTCTGCCAAGGAGAGACCTGAGAAAGAGAAAGCTCAATCAGAAGAAAAATCATCGTCAAAACACAAACACAAAGGTGACAGTGTGCATAAAATGGGTGACGAGACTGAACTTCACTCTTCTGAGAAGAGTGAAACAGAGGAAAGTGTTCGGAAGCAAAGCCAACAAACAAAACTTTCTTCAGATGATAAAACTGAACGTAAGAGTAAACACAGGAATGAAAGGAAATTGTCAGTATTGGGTAGAGATGGGAAGCCAGTTTCTGAATACACTATCAAAACAGATGAGCACACACGTAAAGATAACAGAAAGGAGAAGCACCTGTCATCTGAAAAAAACAAGGCCGAGCACAAATCAAGAAGGTCAAGTGACTCTAAACTTCAGAAAGATGTTCTAAGCTCCAAACAACACAATGTTACCTTGCAGAAAAGAAGCGAGAGCTGTTCCGAAGATAAGTGTGAGACAGACCCCACTAATGCCGACAGCGTAAAGCCAGAAGAGCTTCTTCATAAAGAGAGGCGACGAACAAAGAGCTTGTTGGAAGAGAAGCTTGTGTTAAAGTCTAAATCAAAGGGTCAAGGCAAACAAATTAAAGCTGCTGAAACAGAATCACAGGAATGTGCCACAAAACAGATGACAACTCCAAAGCCTGATAAGGAAAAGAACACAGAAGACAATGATACAGAAAGGCAGCGCAAGTCCAAAGTTGAAGACAGAACTTCTGAAGAACCTGTCATTGAAACTGCATTAGAGAATGCTGTACCTTCAGCACATAGTGCACAGAAGGACTCTGGGCACAGGGCTAAGTTAGCATCAACTAAAGAGAAGCATAAGACAGATAAAGACTCAACCTCCTCTAAACTTGAGAGGAAGGTCTCAGATGGACACAGAAGCAGAAGCTTAAAGCACAGTAATAAAGATGTGAAAAAGAAAGAAGAAAATAAGCCAGATGACAAGAATGCTAAAGAAGTTGACAGCAGTAATGAAAAAGGCAGAGGGAATGGCCCAGTTACAGAAAAAAAATTAAGTAGAAGGCTGTGTGAAAACCGAAGAGGAAGCACGTCACAGGAAATGGCCAAGGAAGATAAGTTAGCAGCAAACATGCCAGGCACTGCTAGTAGTTCTTCTCTGCAGAGACCAAAAAAAAGCACAGAAACCACATCAATCCCTGAACAAGAGCCAATGGAAATTGATTCTGAGGCAGCTGTTGAAAATGTGTCTGAACTTTCTAAAACTGAGGACATCAGTAGTAATAGTTCTCAGCAAGACACTGACTTTGAAAATGTTACAAAACATAAAGCCACTGCTGGAGTTTTAAAGGATGAGTTAAGAACTTCCATGATAGATTCAAAACCAGCAGCAGCTGTGACTTGTAAATCAGGGCGTGGACTAGCAGTAATGAGCAATTCTGAAAAGCATGCTGACCATAAAAGTACCTTGACCAAGAAAGTGCATAGCCAAAGTAGTACATCAAAAACAACTCCTAGGGAGAGAGAGCCAGTGCAGCGAGGAGCCCATGAAGGAAGTGTAGTCTCTGAAGTGAGTCGGAAGGTGCTTTTTAGGGCCCTATCAGAAAACGAGAGGGGACAGAAGAATTTGAAAGGCATGTCTAAAACCACTGAAGAATGTGGCACTCACAGAAATGCTTCTCTTGAATACTCTACAGACTCAGACCTTTTGTCATCCTCAGGCTCTGTGACTGTTGTTCCTCAGAAAGAATCTCACGATTCAAATACAATTCCTGTAGTTGACACAGAGGCCATTTCAGAAGGTGGTGGAGCTAGTACCTCCCTTGTAAATCATTCTGATATCCCTAACCAAAATTTGACTGTTAAGAAGTCAGAAGTCCATAAGACAAATGGCAGCAAAGAAGGTAATGATGGCTTCACAGTAGATATGCCAACAAAAGCAAGTGGCAGTAGCAAAAGGCACCTTTCTGAAGATAGCCAGGCCACGTCGTTACATAGTAAAGAAGGCAAAATAAGTATACCTCTTGCTGGCAAGTCAACTGAAGTGATTGGGGAAAATAAGAACATTAGCAAACAAAGGAGCCTGATAGGCACAGCTAAGAAAGAGAGTGATCTGAACGTAGATCCTGATGGAAAGCAAGACAGTGCAGCAGGCGAGCATGTCGTAGACCTGAGTACAAGAAAGGAGGCTGAAACAATGAGACGTAAGCATAATAAAGATCCAGATGAAAGTAAAAAAATACCAACTGATGTTGAACGGAAGACTGAAAACAGTGAAGTAGATACCAGTGCTAGGCGTGATTCTGCCCCTGTGCCGCAGCAAAGGCATGGGAAAATGGAGAAGGGGACAGCTGGATCTGGCAGACGAGACAAAGCTTTTATTTCTACTAGTACTGAAGGGACAGACAAAGGAATCATGTTAAACACAGTCAAGGCTGGAGATGCCACCACTACTTCATCAGAAACGGGAGAGAAGGGGATGGCCTTACCTTGCACCAGTATTGAGGCAGATGAAGGCTTCATGATGGGTACATGCCCTAGAAACCATCCCCTCCAGGTTGGGGCAGAAGCCAATGAATGCACTGTTTTTGCTGCAGCTGAAGAGGGTAAGGGTGTTGTCACAGAAGGATTTGCTGAAAGTGAGATTTTGCTTACAAGCTCCAAGGAAGGAGAAAGTGGAGAATGTGCTGTGGCCGAGTCAGAAGACAGAATAGCAGGTCCCTTGGCTGCTCATACAGATCAAGCTGAAGCCAATGTGAACAGTATTACAACAGAGGAAAAAGATGATGCAGTAACCAGTGCAGGCTCTGAGGAAAAGTGTGGCGGTTCTTCCTGTGCAGTCGAGGGGACAGCTGCTTTTATTGGTGAAGTAGAAAGTGATGGAGCCGTTACGAGTGCTGGAACAGAAATAACAGCAGGATCTGTGAGCAGTGAAGATGTTGATGGGTCCCAAGAAAATAGGATACAAGTTGGTCCTAAGAAAGAAACAGAAGGTACTGTGACATGTACTGAAGCCAAAGGAAGAAATGATAACTTCATTTGCTTGGTAACTGGAGTAGGAGCCCAAGACCAACATGTAGTTACAGGTGCAGATGTGGTCCAAGTAAATGATGATAAACTCCAAGAGGCAAGTGCCAACCAGGAAGGAGATGGTTCTGGAACTGATGGTACAGAAGGTGAGAGTGCAGTCACCAGCACAGGCATTACAGAAGAAGATGGGGAAGCATCAGCAAATTGCACAGGCTCAGAAGACAATAGGGAAGGCTGTGCCATAAGTTCTGAAACAGAAGAAAATGCAGAGAGTGCCATGGACAGCACAGAAGCCAAAGACATTACTAATGCACCTTTGGTGGGTGCTGGTCCCTGTGATGATGAAGGCATTGTGACCAGCACAGGTGCAAAAGAAGAGGATGATGAGGACGAGGGTGTCGTGACTAGTACTGGAAGAGGAAACGAAACTGGGCATGCTTCAGCTTGCACAGGGATAGAAGAAAGTGAAGGAATGTTGGTTTGTGAGAGTGGAGAGGGGGGTGGTCCAATTGGCCCTACGATGGACCATGTGGATGCTGAGGCTGGGGCAGCAACTATGAATACAAATGACAGTAGTGTTGATAGTATGAGTGGTGCAGAGAAGAAAATCAAAGACACCGACATCTGCTCCAGTGCCAAAGGAATTGTGGAAAGCAGCGTAACCAGTGCCTTTTCAGGAAACAATGACAGGCCACCAGCTCTAGGTGGGAGTGAGGGTCCTATGGCTAGTGCAACTTTTCACCACAATGATAGTCAGCTTACCAGGAACGAAACAGTAGAAGATACAACTACTTCCACTGGCTTGGTGAGGGGCAGTGATGATATTCTTGTATCTGGTATAGTTCCAGAATGTGAAGTTGGCCATATGTCACCCAGGGAAAATGAAGAGTGTGATGGCCTTATGGCATCTACAGCCAGTTGTGATGTTTCCAACAAGGAAAGCTTAGCTGGGAGTAAAAGTCAGGGCAATGGCTTGATAATTTCTACAAGTACCAATGATTGCACCCCTCAGATAAGTGCGGTCATAGATGTGAGAGGAGGGCATTCGTGTACTCTGAGCACTGAAGAAAATAGGGACAACACCAGAGCGCACATGGGAGGATTTGAGGCTCCTATGCCCAGTGCAATTTCAGGTGAAAAGAGCCAGCTCACTGCTAGCAGAAGTGAAGAAAAGGACGAGTGTGCCATGATTTCCACAAGCATAGGGGAAGAATTCGAAGTTCCTATTTCTAGTGCTGTTACTGTCACATGTGCTGAAAGGCAACAGCCAGTTGCAGCAGTTGAGGAAAGCACTACAGGTCCAGCCTTGGTAAGCACCGAGGACTTTGAGGTGCCTATGCCCAGTGCTCCCACTGAAACTGAAATTCCTCTTGCTTCAACCAGCAAGGAAGAGAAGGATGAATGTGCTCTCATTTCAACCAGCATAGCAGAAGAGTGTGAAGCCTCTGTTTCTGGTGTAAGTGGAAATGTGCCATCTGTTACAGATGGGAATGCAGTCATCTCTACAAGTTCAGTGGAAGACTGTGAAGGCTCTGTGTCTAGTGCTGTCCCTCAGGAGTCCATCTGTCCCTCAGTTGTACCAGTAGAGGAGACAGGTGACACTGCCATGATTTCCACAAGTACCTCTGAAGGACGAGAAGCAGTCATGGTTGGTACTATCCCTACAGATGAAGACCAGGCCACCACTGTAAAAGGGGAAGATTTGGGCGATGCCGCCATTATCTCCACCAGCACGGCAGAGTGTGTACTGACGTGCACTAGCCTAAGCAGACATGAAGAGAATCAGCAAGCCACACACAACCCAGAAGGCAATGGTGGACATTTAGCTACAAAGCAAAGTAAGTGTGAACTACCCATGCCCAGCCTCATGGCTGAGAGTAATTGTAAGTGCCCATTCACGATGGGTACAGGAGTAGGTCCTTTAACGGCAGTAAGCACCAGGGGGGAGCATGACAGGCTGCTAGTCTGTGAGCCCTCAGCAGTACAAGGCCAGCCAGGCATTGCTTTGTGCATAGGAGAGGAAGAAAGTCGTGGCATGGACTGCCCTGGTCAAGACCTCAATGCAAAAGAAAGGAATACGTTGCTGAGCTCTGTTCAGAGGGAGAGCAAAAGTGCAGAGGCAGAGGCAGCACGGGACAGTAGCACAGCCAGGGGTATAGCGAGAAAGGACTCGGAGAGGAATGCAAACTCACTGTCTGAGACAAACTGTCCGAGAGGACCAGAACAGAACTCTGTTGAGGACTCCTCTGGCAGTATTCACTGTCTGGCAGCAGTAAATACTGGTGCTAAAACTGATGCTATGCTGCCCATCACAGATGCTGCATTGGAGTATCCTGACCAGCAGAAACCTGAGAACAACTTGAAAACTACCACCAAATGTATTACAGGCCAAGAGTCAAAAATGTCTTCTTCCCACACAGCAGTCCTTCCAACTGTCTGCCATGTAGCTCCATCTGCTTCAAAACAGGAGGGAGGCTTGCCTACAAAAAATGATCACTGTAGCACATGGACTAGTGAAGGGTCTGCTGAGAAAATGGGACATGTTGCTGGTGCAAGGCAGTCATTCCACAGGGAAGGAAACCTTGATGTCACTCGTCCTCCTGAGGATAATGGGTGTGGCATAGGTGAGAGTTCATTTAGAATTGTCTGCTCTAACAGAGGTAACTTTATGACAAATCCTGTGTCTTAAACATTAAAACTGGACCCATTGCTCATGGGTCAGTATAGAAGAGGCAGGAGGCTAAGGGGGGCCACATAAAGATGTTGATTTTCATGACTGCCAAGTTTCTGAGCTTCATCCTTCTTCAGATTTGTTTGTGTGTACTTTAGTTGGTTGGTTGAGGATTGAACCCCAGACCTCTCACTGTAAAGCTGAGTTTCGGACATTTCCAGCTCCTATTTTTATTAACTGAGTTGGCAATTCAAGTAAGATGCATTAATTTCAAGTTTAGAGTATTTGGTGGGGAGGGGATGCTTCTTCATCAAACGTACTATTCTTGTGGAAATCAGTAATCTCTTTCAGAGGTATAGTGCAGTGACCATACTATCCAGTTTCAGGTGCTGTGTACAGTTACTGCTGTGCAGATAATCAGTGGGGGAAGAGAGCTGTGAATCCTGCCTCACTGACTCAAGTGTGACAAGAGTTTGGGATGAGGTGAAGAGCAACGTATTATACAAACTCAGTGTCTGAGTTAGAATTGAAGGAGCCAATAGATTTTGATTCATTTCCATTTTAGCTTTATAAACTATGGCATCCTTAACATTTAAAGAGGAACCAACTTTACTTACACTTAGCCTAGCTTCAGAAAGCTGCAGCTAGTAGACTCAGCCCTGTTTGTTACGCAGCATTAACAAATGCCCTAAGGAGTCTTCTCCAGAGAAGAACACACCAACTGGTTGTCTAGCACCAAATAGCCCTGAAAATACACATAAGTAATGTCATATATGCTGAGCAGGTTATATGTTTAGACATATGTGTGTGTGTGTGTGTGTGTGTGTGTGTGTGTGTATATGTGTAGGTTATATGTTTAGAAGTTGTGTGTGTGTGTGTAGGTTATATGTTTAGAAGTTTGTGTGTGTGTGTAGGTTATATGTTTAGAAGTTGTGTGTATGTGTGTATGTAGATTATATGTTTAGAAGTTGTGTGTGTGTGTGTATGTAGGTTATATGTTTTAGAAGTTTTGTATGTGTGTATGTATAGGATATATGTTTTAGAAGTTTGTGTGTGTGTGTGTGTGTGTGTATAGGTTATATGTTTTAGAAGTTTTGTATGTGTGTGTGTATGTATAGGATATATGTTTTAGAAGTGTGTGTGTGTGTAGGTTATATGTTTAGAAGTTGTATGTATGTGTGGGTGTAGGTTATATGTTTTAGAAGGTTTTTTTTTGTGTGTGTGTGTATAGGATATATGTTTTAGAAGTTTGTGTGTGTGTGTAGGTTATATGTTCAGAAGTTGTGTGTATGTACACCCATGTGCATGTGCTCATGTATATATGTATACACATAAACACATAACAGCAATTAATGAAAAGAGAGGACATGAATTTAAAAGAGCAAAGAGGAGTCTATGGCAGTTTGGAGGGAGGAAAGGGAAGGGGAAAATGATATAATCTCAAGAATAAAAGGGACTGGAGAGATGGCTCAGCTTAAGAGCACTGACTGCTCTTTTAGAAGACCCAGGTTCAATTCCCCGTACCCACAGGCAGGTCACCACTAACTCCAGTTCCACAGGATCTGACACTCTCTCAGAGATGTATATACAGACAGAACAATGTACATAAATATAAATAAATATTTTTTAAATCAAAAAATTAGGAAGAAAAATATTCTGAGGGTTGAAATAAGTAACTTACCTTTCCCATTACATTTAGCCTAGAATGAATTGAATACTCCAATGGTTTGTGTGAATCCGTTACACTACATTCTTCTATTGCTCTGTCTCCTGGAAGAGCAAATAGAGGCCATTTAACAAGAAAAACCTTTCAGGCTCTTGGGAAAATGAAGGCGCTTGCTTTTCTTTATTAGCTTCTGTGTGAGACAGGTGAAGGTAATAAGCCACAGCTACAAAGGATGTGATAAAGTTGCTACCTGAGAAGATTTCGTTGTCTCTGCATCTGCCTGACAGGTTTTAATTCTGTGTGCAGTTTCACTGTGTCAGGAAGCAAAGTGAGTCTACTATACATCACCTTGATCAGCTATTTATAAATCAAAGGTTCAGAATGTTGCTTAGATATTTTTAGAGACAAATTTACTGGAGCTGACTATAGAACATTACTAGGAAGTAAGATAAGTCCACAAATAATTTATTTTATCTCTCTTTCTGGACAGCTTACCTTTTTATGCAAATACGAAGGAATTCCATTCCCCACAGATCAGCAAATGGCCTCTGTTTTTTTTTCCAGCCCCTTTCCCCACAGTGTACTTCTTTTTGCTGCTTTTTTGCTTACAGTGAAATAAGTCAGCAAATGTAGGTGGCTCTGACTACCAGATAACGTGCCATTTTTTTCTGTGTGAGATGTATCTTTGCATTCCATTTTAAAATTATGTTAAAACTTTGAGTTTCATTAGGCAATGAAGAATCACCACCAAAGGGTATAAAAGGACTGGAACTGTCAGCTGGCTTAACAACTGAGGTAAGACCAGGCACATGGTGATGTTGTCAGTGTATGGGGTGAAAAGCAAAGAACTTCAGTAATCTTAGTAAAAAGTACTGTTGTCAATTCCATCTTCTCAAGCAGACATGGAGCCGCCTTCAGTCTCTCTGTCACCCATGTTTAATTTGCTGTCAACAAAACATGACTTTCTGTTCCCATAGCTACCACCCATGCCTCAGTGACTTTAGTGGCTTCCCATTAGACCTGAACTTCTGAACTGCACTTTTTATGGTTTATGTTGCCATGTCCAGTATCTTTAAAAATGGAAATTGGATCTTGTCATAGTTCTGCTTAACTTTTCCATGGTTTCATGGTTTGAATAAAATTGTTAGTTGTGATAGATCTGTACCATATACAATTTAGACTCTTGTTTCCTATTTCTAGACTGATTCCTCAGTACTGCCAACAGTATGAGGAGCTGCCAGTGCAGGGAGGTTACCAACAATGCAGAGAGAACTTACCCCAAAAGAGCATTGGACAGGCAAAAAGGAGAATTTGCAAAAGGACATTGGTGCAGATTTCTAAAAGTACAGCTGAAGTTTATTGGAAGAGAAAGAAGAGAAAACCTAGGCAAAGAGAGAGAGGATAGAAGCTACTGTGGTACTCCAGGCTCCCCGCTGTAACACTTCATTCTGGCTAAGGAACAAGCTTAATCAGGAAGGACCACATGTACTGTGCTAAGCTAAAGGTTTAACCTTTCTCTGTAAGAAGCACTGAAGGGTGAAATGTGAAATTGGACTGATTTCCCCTGTTTTGTTTTTAAATGTTGACATGCTCATTTTTCAGTTCATGGGAAATTTTTAAATTTTTAAATTCCATCTGGATGCTGAGGGAGGAGGCATCTAATTTACCAGAGTTGCCAGCTAGGCTCACCTCGCTTATTTTTGTGGTGCTTTGGATTTTCATAGATATCTGTGAGTTCAGAGGAAGATACAAATCATGGAGTTGTAGCAGCACCCGAGAACCCATGTGTTGGAAGGCCGAGTGGGGCAGGTAGGCTGCCTCTAGCAGTCATTCACACTGTCTGTTCTTCACAATGTCTATCTCTGCATCGATTTTATCTTTCATTGCAGCTTGAAAGTTGGTGGCTGGTTTAGAGTAAAACACTGGCAGACTATGAATTTGCCTCTCACTTTTTAAAATACTTCAGAGAAAATTCATTTTTCTATTTTGTTGTTGTTGTTGTTGTTAAGATTTATTTAAGTTTTTTGTTTATTTGGGTGGGTAGGTGTGCACATGAGTGTTTGCAGGTGACCTGGGAAGCCAGAGCTGTCAGATCTCCTGCAACTGGTGTTAGAGGCAGTTGTAAGTCACTTTATATGTGCACTGGGAGCTGAACTTTGATCTTCTGCAAGAGCAGTACACCCTCATAACTGCTGAATTCTCCCTTGAGCCCTGTATTCCTTCATTTTTAACATACCCCCTTTCACATCCTGTTTTATATAGGGGTTATTGTTTAAATCTGACATCTCCAAATAATCATGGAAAAAGGAAAACTGTTTGGGTGCAAGTGCTTCAATCCCTGCGTGTTTCTCCGTGCCCTTGCTGCCCTCCCAGGGATGCTGCAGCCTGTTTGCAACAACCAGTCATGTGCCCTAAACCCTAGCTTGCCGGCTTTTGCCCTAGTAACAGTACAAAACCACTCTTAGCTTGCATCACCTCATTCAGTCTACAACATTCTCTATTGTCAGCCGTAAAACATTTAAGAGAAAATCTCAGAATTAGAAAGGATTAGGGCACCAGCTTTCAAATGTTTTAGTCTCAAGACCACTGTATACTCTGGACAGTTGTGAAGGACTCCAGGGCCAAAATTGTCAGTTTGAATGTAGAATGTCCCCACAAGCTCATCAACTTGAACTTTTGGTCTGTAGATGGTAGTGCTGTTTGGGAAGGTTATAGAGCCTTCAGGAGGCAGAACCTTACTGGAGGAAAAGGTTTAGAAAGCCTAGCTGTTCTTCATTCTTACTCTGCTTCCTGAGTGTGGAAGCAATGTGACCAGCCACTTTGTGTTCTGCCAACATGCCTTCTCTGCCACAGTGGACTATGCACCTCTGGAATTGTAAGCCAGAGTAAACTTTCTTCATTCCTTGTCAGCATGCTTCATCACAAAAATGAGAAAGTAACTAAAACACACACTAAGACTGCTAAGATGTTATTTGCCTTATGAGTTCGTGATTGTGCTAGGGAGTTTTCAATTGGCCCTGCATCTGCTAAGCTCACGGTTAACTAAAAGGGCACTAAACTCCAACAGTGGCTAAAAGTGTAGTTCGGTTCAGCAATAAGTAAGGCACTTGCCTAGCATGTGGGAAGCCCTTGGTTTTAATCACCACCACCACCAAAAAAAAAAAAATCTCCAGACAAAATTCACTATAAATCTATGGTTTACTTAATTCTTATACTATGATTTTTAAAAAGAAAGGAAGAAAAGGATGAAAATAGCATCTGAGTAGGTGGAGGCAGAAAGGAGGCACTCCCTTTGGCTCAACCAGTCTAAGAACCATCAGGGTAAGGAGATAAGACTAAGAAGAATTGCAAGAGTAGAAATTTATTTTCTTCTTAGCCATACATTAAGAAGAAAAGAACTGCTCTGTCAGGGTATAGCTCAGTGGTCAATTGTGCCATATCATATAGAAGGCTCTACGTTTAATCTTCAGTACCATAATGGGGGAAGGTACCAAAAACTTTTTACTTTTAAGGTTTTAACTCTCTCCTCTCTCCCTTCCTTCCTGTCCTGCCCCCGCCCCCCCACCCTTCTCCAGTGTTAAATATCTTGCAAGTCAAGTGGCATAGCCAGGGTCATTTGGATGACAAACAACTAAAACCCTACAAATACTACCTTTAAGTTAATGTATAGCTTCCAGAGCTGAGATGAGGCAAGGCAGGATCAAGGAGCATCTGGTGCAGGCACAGCCAGTAAAACCTGAGTCTCAGCTCTTACACTCATCCTCCTGTAGATTGCCTTCTCAAGCATGGCCTTGAGGAAAATGCCTTTGTACTAGTTCAGACCAGAATCCTAAGGAATATATTAAACCAAATGCTCTATTTCTGATATTGATTAGTGTTGTATACCAGAGTCCGGGTTCCTGCAGAAGATGCTAGAGTGGCAGCAATGCTGTAGTTAGCTCTTTAAATTATTTCTCCAACAAAACATTAGGTTAGGTGCTATGGGAACCAACTTCCATGCCATGAGTAAGGTGCAATAAAAGCAGATCATTCAGATTCAAGGAATACTCCATATAATCCACATCATGACTGCTATCTGGGAAGTTAGAAGAAGGGGCATAACTGAGGACCTTTCTGGACAAAAACATCTGAAATGACCTCGGAGCCTTCTACACAGAAATTCATAGTCCTCCAGACCACACCAACATGCCCAGTCATTCATGCTGAAGTTAAATAATCCAAAATATGGATCCATTGGTTAAATGGCTATGGGTCTTAAATACTGTACAATGTTACTGTCAAGAAGGAGATGTTTGTGCATTCTCAATCTTTGGTTCCCATATCTACTTTTAGACTGTTTTACTGTGTTTAGGTACAATTCAATAAGAGATCTATTTACATAGAAGGAGGCTGTTTAAAAGAAAAATGTATATTCTGTCATTTTTGAGGAGAAACAGTAGGCTTTGTACTTCAAGTTCCAAAGAATATAAACAGACCATTGCTGTTTGAGGAGAAAGGATCTAACCTTTCATCTGTTGGCATTATTTTTAAATGAGCCAGTGTTTAGTAGATAACATTTAAGATCTTCCACCTTTTCCTTAGCTACAGATTATTGAAATAGTTAAATCACTGCAGTGACTTAATGGGCTACAGACATTATTGTAAAAATCCAAGCTGTTTTTCTGGTAATACGCAGAACACAGGTTGTAAAAAATGATTGGTCAGAGTTTTACGATTCACAAAAATAGAGGTCACTTGAGATTGTCTTGTTCAACTCCTCTGCTCTGGAAAGCTTTAAATGTGCTGCTCTACATTTCAAACTGTTGTTTCCTTCTCTCTCGTGTTTTTGAACAGTTGAACCACAGATGGAAGCTTTACTGATGAATGAATCACTAAATGTAAGTAGCTGTAATAGTTTGGTTTTTGATGATGGTTTGTGTTTTTCATTTAAGGATGAATAGAGAAGAGATAACCAGTGTCTGAGGAGTTGTGTGTACAGGAGGCCATGTGGAAGCATGCTCTCCACTCAAGTTCAGCAGCTTTTTCTTGACCTTTTCCAGTCACCTACACCCTGATACAGAACTCTGAGCTTTCTGGTTTTTATTATAATAGAATTGCAAATTCAATTGTAATATCTTAAATTTCTTGTCACTGTAGACAAAATAATTTGAGAGTTAGACTTCACATTAGAAGGCTTGTTTAATTAGACTGAACTGTGATTTCAGTAAACACTTTTCCCCAGGTGTGATTCACCTAATTGCTTTGAATCCTTGACAGTTTTGTTTTTGTGTTGCCTCAGTGTATCTATAGGGAACCTAACACCAGGGGTGAACATTTTTATAAAATGCTCACAAATCTCCGTTATCTGTGTTTTCCTGTGTCCTGGAAGAAAAGGGCAAGCTGTCTCTCCTGTTGCCAGACACTGTGGGGTCAAAGTCCTTGGCACAATTTATTGAACTATCCAGTTCTATATCTAGACACTCACAGACTATGCTGAAAAGAAAAGAAGCACCTATAGTGGGGCTCTATTTTGCCCTCTAAGTTGAAACCTACAGCACCAGATGGTGTGTGCCACCAAGTCCCCAGTAGAGTGCACCCTCCAGTAGTCATGAGGGATGTAAAATGTTGTAGGACATAAGACTTTGTATAGTTTAAAGTATGATTCCAAATACGTAATTTTATGACAGAAATACTTAAGGGTTTTGTTGTTTGGGATTTTCTAACTTTTTGAAACAGAGTCTCTCTATATAACCTGTCGCTTCATATGTAGACCATCTGGCCTCAACCTTACAGCAAGCCTTCTGCCTCAGCCTCCCCAGTGCTAGGATGGCAGATGTGTGCGCTACACCAAGCTCGGGAGGTTTTATAGCTCAAGAAGAAAACTTGGAAGAGTTCTTTAAATGAAAGAGAATTGTGGAACATGAACTTTTTTTTTTTTTTTCTTATTTTGCTTTTTCCAAAGTCATTTTAAAGACAAGGAGAATAAACACTGAAGCATAACTTAGTAGGTCAGAATTTTCTTCACAAAGCAGGCCCTCTGTACCCTTGAGCTTCTGGGTAAACTGAAGAGAACATGCCCCCTAGTCCTGACAGCATTGTTGTAAACAGCCAGGTACACATGTGCCTTTTTACCTGCCTTTAGGTTTATGTGAGACTATCCAGAAACAACCTTTTTATTGTATATTTAGGTTGAAAATTCAGAGTCAAGAATCAATGAAGAAATTCATTATGAATCTCGAAACAAAGAAGGTAAGTGAGTGAATTCTATTGTGACTTTAGTGTTCATTATAATTACTATTTCTTGACAGTCTTCTGTGTACGATGCTCTACTCTTACTTCACAGATGTTCTTAAGTAGTTTATGTAATCCAGTCAAGTGAACATTAAGGATTGCATTTGTAGTTATGGGAATAGCTGAGAGAGATTGAGTAATTTGGCTATACAGCTAAGTGGTATTTGACCTTAACTAACTATAAGAACTTTGCCAACAGCCTCACAGTGAGTTCATTCCAATGTTGGCACAAATTACAGTCTCATGTGATTTGTTCAGTAGAGATATATTCTCACAGTCTCAGTGTGATAATAGATCAGCACATCACATTCATGAGTCAGCCCTTGATATACATCACCTCTGAAGGTCACTAGCTCCAAAAAGAGAATTCTCTTCTCAACCAGCATGTGGAGTTTTCTTGGTTTCTGATCATTTTGTTGATGATGTAATCCAAGATTGGAAAAAGATCTGTATATCATACACTTAGTTCTAATATATGTCACCATATTTTGGACAATAGCAAAACAGTGACATTGATTGATAGACATGTGTGTACCCATCACCTCATTTATCATACCTTAAAATTTAGCAATTTGTCTTACTCATTTGTTAAAGTATTACAAATGTACTGAGTCCCTATAATAGGGCTGCCTTGTCACAATCTCTTTCTCTTTCATCCCATCTAAAGGGAACCACTATTCTGCATTAACTAGGTATGGTTTTAGTTTCATAAAGATACGTAGCATATGTTGCCTTGTTAAGGTGAATGGTAACCACATTTTACAAACCATTTCCACAGTATTTGCAATATGTTCTAAGGTTCTGTCCTCTTTATTTTATATAAGTCCAGTTACTTCATTGTAACGCCAGTTAGTGTTACATTGTACGATATGGCACAGTTATATTTTTTTTGCTTTGTTATGTGTGAATATTGTAAACTTTTTGCAGCTTTTTCCAATTATAGAGTACTGTTTTGCATGTCCCTGCTCCTCAAAAAATATGAGCAGTGTCCTGTGTCTCCAGATTTGCTTGGTTACAAGCACATTGTCAGTATACTGAATGCTAGCTTATCTTCAAGTGGCATAGTTGTCACTTCACACTTGCTTTGTGCCTGACCTCATTAGGCTGTGATGCTTGCTGATCTGATGGCTGTGGTGCAGTACGTCATGGGGATTCTTTGGACACCTAACACTGTTTGTGGGTACAAAGCTGAAGGAAAAAGGCCTTGAACTCTGCTGTGTAAGGTTGAGTTTTGTAGCACTGATCTTAATTCACATAACAGTGACAGACAGTGGACCTTCCCTATCGGCACTGTTCTAAGAATCCATCAAAAGTCATCTGACTGTTGTTCACAGTGCCTAGTGCATAGCTGCTACTCAAAGGGATGACTGACAGTTCCCCTGACTACATGTACAAACATCCGGATGTTTTACTTCAAAGATTTAATATGTTTTTTTTAAATATTGTTTTTGTTGTTGTATTTACCATTTCCGAAATAGGCTGTGGTAGAAAAGACAGCACGGAAGCTCTGAGCAGTTGCAGTGTTGAAGCAGATCCTGAAGAGGTGTGTTCCCTAGTTCACGTAAGCACTCATGTAGGGTTTTCACCTAACTTGAAAAAAGGTAGTAGAAAGGTTTTCTTCCTTTTTGATTTTTTTGGATTTTGATTGGTTATCTGAAAGTTTCCTGTGTGATTTGGTCGTATCTGCCTTCTTCCCTGTTCTCCATTTTCCTGTACTTTTCTACCCATCCAACTCTGTTGTCACTGTTCTTTTTTAAGCTCTTCAAGACCAATTTGTGTTGTAGTAATTATTTAAAAATGGCCTCTGGTCAAGACTATCTAAGCTGCGGCGGCTCCACCTAGCTCAACCACCATGTTCTGTGGCCAGAGGACACGTGCGCGCCACAGCTAGAAATGGCCAGCTAGAGACACCAGCTTTGCCACCCCCAAGACGCCATCGTGGGAGATGGCTCTGCCAATCTTCCATGCTGTCTCTGCAAGGCTGGGCAGTGCCAGGACCATCCCGCCAACCACACGGGCTTGGTACAGATGAGAGTCTAATACTTAGATTATCCAAAGGCTTATATATTTAGTAATGATCAATAATAAGATACCCTTACAATCAGAGGTGTAACCCAATACCCAACCTAGATATACCTTTGATTGCTACAGACAACCTCCTCTCTTGTTCTCCGTCTCTCTCTCAGCTCCTCCTCCTCCTTTTTCTCTTCTTCTCCCTTACTCCCCTTCCTCTCCTTACTCCTCCCACCTTAGCTCCTCCTACAAATTTGTGCTATTCAAATACTATTTCTTTATATAAATGAGGTGGATGTTAGAGTTGTGTGTATCATTTGTGCCTGCTTACTGTTGTAACACTTAGGACTGTGTCCCTGTTATGTGGTCAAAATGCATCCTTGTGCATTGTCTTTCACCAGCTGTGACTAGCTCAGTCTAAGCAGAAGTACCAGAGTTTCTAATACAGTTATCTTTTTAATTATTATTAATGTAATTATTTCCTATACATGATAGAAGCTAGTGCTGTGCATTTCTACTTTAACTGACTGGATCTGGATCCTGCTGCCTATAACATGGTTATTGTTAATTCCAGGTTGAAGAGGAAAAAAGGCACATATCTGAAAGAAACAGAAAGCAGGATTACTCCTCCTCAGAAGAAGAACTAGGTATTCATATGTGCTTCTGTTTTAGATGTCATCAGAAAACGTGGGGCAAGAAAATAATTCATAGATAGTAACTGTTTATTACTTCATAACATTTGAGGCTAATTGGAGACACCAATAGGATCTTTTCAGACTTGGATCCAGAAATGAAACTATTTCCTGCAGAAAACCCAACTTGTGGACATCTCACCAATCTCTATATTGGGGACCTATGACCAAGCCAGATGGCAGTGTATGCTGTGATTCTCTTATGGGCAGATAATGGGCAGAGATAGTGAGGCACTTTAGCCAAGACACATGGGATAATGCCTCTGCCTCATCCTGTTGATATCATGCCAGTAACAGCCATATGATAGAACTTTGTAAGAGTAGAAATGTTTCATTGTTACTGGCTACTAGCTACTAGAGGCTGTTGAGCATATGGATATGGTCAGTGTGGATGAAAGGCTGAATTCTTTTAATTAATACTTGTTTCAGTATGTTAGATAGTATGAACCGTAGGAATAAATCTAAATACATAATGACACAGCACCATGAAGTTTTCTGTCTTAATGCTGAGCCTGATACCATGGACCTGGAATCTCCGTTTTTCAAGAGACTGAGCAGCAGGACATAAGGTCTAAGCCTACTGGGTTACAGAGTAATACTGAAACACACGTTGCTAGTAGCTGCCATGTCAGACATTTCCTGACACAAAGTAGAAACTTATTAAATACAAGTGAATGAACATATAGAAAGAATACCTATTTTCTCCTTTTTAATCAGATACATATGGTTATTTTGTGGTAGTAAATTGAGTTCATATCTTATATTCAGATGCAATTCATGGTACTTTATTTATAGGCCTAGTTTATCTTCATAGTATCTAGTGACTAGAGGGTAAAGCTCTTAGAGGTTTACTTCATTTCCCCAAGCAAACCTGCTCCCACAGGCCAGGTCTTGGACTCAAGGCAGTGCCTCTTGGTTGGAATTCATTCAAGAAAGCAGAGTTGCATTGTCTCTGGGACTCCAAGTACCCAGCCCTTCCCTAGACTATGGATACCCTGTGAGCTTCTTGGTGGTTGTTTTGTTGTTTTTAAGGCAAGGTCTGGAGATGTAGCCAACACTGTTCCTGAACTCTTAGTGCTCCTGCATCCATTACTGAGATCTGGGGTAAACTATCCCAGGTTCTCAGAGTTAAGGTATCATCCTCTGATAACAGGTTTTGGTGTTGTGTTGTGTTGTGTTTTCTTTTGTTGTTTTATGCTCCCTTTCTTCAGCCAACAAGTCCCACAACATTTTAAAAATATTTAGAATAACTTTTGGCTTTAGTGTATTATAGACAACAAATGTCTACTGTCCTAAAATAGAACTGTATTTCAGTTTTAGTTACTTTTTGTTCTTTTGTGATTCTGTCCACACGGATTTACAGATGACAGCCCAGATGTCCTGGATTCCAGAATAGAAACAGCACACAGGCAGTATTCTGAGACTGAGCCACATGACACAAAGGTATTTTTCTACTTTTTGGTTTTACATTTGGAGGTAGCCTAGTTGCATCATTGTGAATATTTATAATTTTTATTCTGCTACATTAGGCTTCTGATAATAATCAGCTTGTTATAAAAGATATAATATAAAAGTTAGATATAATGCTTGTTTATTATTTTTGCTAAATGGTCTTACTTATTTCTCAAGGTTTTTAGATGTTTTCTTCTGGCTTGCAGTTTATCATAGAAGTATATGCACCAGTGGTAATGCATATTAATTACATATGCTGATGTGCTGCCTCTGACTACTTTCTGCTCCAAGTCCGGCAGCCCCAGATTGGCACTTCCCCATTGCTGCAGAGAAGCAGCCTGTGGCTACTTGCCTTCCCTCTGCTCCCCTTTCTGCTGGTCCCAGATGCGCACACTTCCTGCTGTGTACTTCTTGAGTGTTCTCTGAGCCATTTCTGAGACTGGCTACTCTTTATCTTCTCTGTCTCTCTTGCCCATGGTCTTTTTCTCCACCTAGTTCTATGCAAATATAAAAGCTGGCTAAATCAGTTTTCCTTGTGTCCACAAGAACTAGTGAACTTACTAAAAAGAAAGGACTTTTAACAGCCAAAGGAAAATTAGCATAGTGCCATGAATTTCAGTTGAGTTGTGCCTAGGAAATAAATAGGCTTTTAACTCATTCCACATTGCCCTGTTCATAACTAGGATCAAAAGATAATAAATACTCTTAAATGAAGAGAGAAGCAATTTGAAGAA
This sequence comes from Arvicanthis niloticus, assembly GCF_011762505.2. Classification (NCBI taxonomy): domain Eukaryota; kingdom Metazoa; phylum Chordata; class Mammalia; order Rodentia; family Muridae; genus Arvicanthis; species Arvicanthis niloticus. Next base: position 45,947,748 of record NC_047664.1, on the reverse strand, counting down.
ACTTTTATTTCCTCTCAATTTCATGTAAATTTTTAAATAATTAATTTATTTAAATCTAATAGCTCAGAGAGAAAGCATGTGGTTAGAGTACATGGAACCCTGAGCTCCATCTTCAGTCCTTTACCATAGAAAAGCATCCATAGGTAATATTTTCTATATTTTCAGTGTGTTCTCACACAGAAGCTGTCTATGTTCAGAAGCTACTTAATATCCCATTTTACAGTAATAGTGATCTGTCACTAGGTAGGGAGTGACTATACTATTCCTAAAAGAGTTCATGAAGTAGGGATGTATCACTTTTAGAAGCAATAAAATCATAGTCCAATTGGTATGACAAAACTAAAAGAAGATAAAAATTGGATTTAGAAAAACACCAGGCACTGGAAAAGTGGAAAACAGAGAATAAAAATGAGTTCACACTTGTCATAAGGAGCTGGTAGAATTCTTGAGGGATCTAGTGCTTGCTCTGGAACAATCATCCCCTAACTGGAAATACATTGTGTCCCAGTCATGAAGACTGGGCAGCATCCTCAGACATCCGTGAGCCTGAGCAAACACCAGCTATCAAAGGCACACATCTGTCCTCCCAGCGTCCGGCATGTGCAAAGAGTCGAGGTCGGAAGTCACTCTATACATGAGCCTGCATATTAATGAGGTCAAAGTAAATAGCCTACTCTACAGACAGCTGTTAGGCTCTCTCAGGTGGTCAGACCTTCTGTATTCTAAACCTGTATCCTCCAAGACCAAAAGCATAAAAAACCACTAGAATACTTAAAAAAATGACAACTGTGTTTTAATTTTATTTTTTTAATTTAAAATTATTCTAAAATTTTCTGTGAATATTTAATGTAGAAACTAGTCCTGTTGTCTGCAGTCGTAGAGAGCTACATTGTCAGTCATGGCCTGTAATTCCATGTCTTGGTACTGGTCATGTAGTGCTTTGAAGGTCCCCAGGGAAAGCTGGGTGTTCCACAGGTGAGGTGACTTGGGAATGACCCCTGGGTTTCAGCTTCATGTGAGTAGATTTTACAGATAATCAGTTAAATGAACTTTCAGACTTTATTAGCCTAGTGTTAAATGTAGTGACCTTCCTTTCACACTGGATACCATAGGACTCCTACAAAGAGAACATTCATTGTATAATCACACACAAATAAAAACTGCCTGAGCTCACATTGCTATTGTTAGGAGATAACACAAGTTTCTTGTCATGCTCGTTACTAGTCAGGAAGAATCTGCTTCAAAGTAGGAAAAAAACACAAATGTTTGGAAAGACTGTGATGTGGTATGATACAGATGTGATTGTTTTGTTTGATACTTATTTAGGTCCCTGGAAAATGGGCCAGCAAGATGTGGATAAAGAGATAGATAGATGATAGAGATAGATAGATAGATAGATAGATAGATAGATAGATAGATAGATAGATAGATAGATAGAAAGAAAGAAAATAAGCTTATTAATTTCCCTAAATATTATTGTTTCTTTATGGTAGAAAACACTCAACATTGTATCTTCCAGTTTTTAATATAATATATTGCTAGTATCTGTAGTCATACTACTGTGTAGTAGAATACCAGAACCGAATTTCCTATTACTTAGCAGTCATTGGCCAATCAAAAGATATTTTCAAAAATGCATTGGAAATATACATACATACATACATACATACATACATCCCCATCTCTTTCCTACTCACTAGAAACTTTTTTTAACCCATCAAGTTCAATTTGTACTGCCCATATAGTTTTGGATGTGTGGCTTCCACTGAAGCATAATAGACCTACCAAGAGCAACAATTTAAAGAAAACTAACTCTCCCTCACCCGGCAGCTATCAGTTGCCAATAGTTCTTCAGCTAGGGTTGGGACTTCATACCTACCTCTCCTCTCCATGCTGGGATTTGATCTGGCCTCAGCTTGCAACATAGGCTTTGTGTGTCCTGTCAGAATCACTGTGAGTTTCTACATGCAGCTTCCCTGCTCTGTCCAAAGGACAGTTTTATTGTATTCACCTCTGGTTCTCACAGTATTTCTGCCTCTCATATCTCTGAGCCTTGGGGAAGAGGGAGGTAGTATATATAATGGTCCATTTTGGGCTGAGCAGTCTACAGTGTTTTATTTTCTGTACCTTGGCCAGTTGTGGGCCTTTGTGTTCTTCTGTATCTACTATAAATAGAAGCTACTGTAATGAGGGTTAAGAGATGCATTTATGGGTATAACATTAAATCATTTTAATCACAGTTTAATACAGTGTCCATTTAGCAGAAATAGTAGGAAAACTGGAAAAAACTAGGTTTGCTCTAATCACAAGTTCTTGGTCTAGCAAATAGTTCCAAGTCTGAGTTTTATTTTGCAGAGTGGGACTTTAATCAGAAAGTGGTTACACCTGTGAGCATATCATACTAGCCTAGTTGTTACTGTAGCTTTCAGGGTTCGCTTAATGTTATGTGCTCAAAACTTTCTTCAACTACTGGTGAGTAATCTAATTGCTAGGGAGTGCTACTCTAAATAAATTCAACTAGATCCCCAGATGTTCTTTTTGACATATTCCCTCTTACTCCTTCTCTATACCTCATTCCTCTACCACTCCATAAAGAAATGCAGTTTGTAGTAGTTCTTCCTTTGGAGTTTCTCTTAAAACCACAAAGTATATTTTGTAGGAAAAAACTAAAACTAAACCTAACCTTGGTATTTTGCACCTAAATCTGCTTTTCTGCCTTCTGCTTTTCTGCCTTCAGTTTTTGTTATCTTCTTTTAACAGTTTCAGTAACTGCAATAATGGTTAGATTTCTAAAAAAAACATTTATCAAACTATTCAAAGTGTCCAATAGGAAATTGGTACTGAGAGAAACTCAGGAAGTGTGAATGGATGCAGAATTAAGTTTGGAAGTGCAACCTCTGGTCTTGTTCAACTTCTCTACAGGAAGAGAACTCTGGAGATCTGGAGGAATTCTTCTCAGTTACTTCAAAGACAAACAGCAGCACTGCCCTGGAAGACAGAGGTGAGTGACAGCCCTCAGTTGGGGTGCCAGGGCCCAGGCCTCACAGCACCACACTGCTCCAAGCCTCACCTGCTGGAGCATCCTTTTGCCCATTTGCTCCTTTCATAGAGCGCAGAACCTTATGCTTACATTTGTAAAGTTGGGGATTATTTTTTTAAGTTTCATCCTCTTCTCAAAGTGTGTTCTTAGTTAACTATAATTGGGTTTATTGGTTTAATTATGGAAATATGCAAATGAAGTGTGCATGTGTGCGTGTGCGTCTGGAACAGTGCTGAGCCTCTGAAGCATGAGGAGAGTTTACCTGTCAGCAGCATGGCACTGAACTCTGCCTTCTCCTCAGATGAATGTAGCAGCAGTGAGGGTACCAGTGAAAGGACTGAGGCAAATGAAGATGACAGCAGCATCAAGTCACAGGAGGTGAGAACTGGTTTTCATATTTATTCTTTCAAAATAACTTCCAAATGTGCCGTGTGTCTCTTTGTGAGACTTTCATGAGTACTTTTGGTATGTTTTTAATGCAGCAGGACACTTTTAAACAGTATGCTTTATTAATGTCATTCTGATTAATTTTGTTCCCTTGGTCTCATTTCATCGAAGTATTTTTATAAAGCCTATTTATGTCATTATTAGATAGGGTCAGTCCAGCATTTTGCCAGGGGCAGTGTCAGATTCCTGGCCTTTCAGTTTAGCACTGCAGGAGGGAATGGGAACAGCTTCAGGAGGGAAAAGGAGACACTTGCTGAGGCAGACTCATGGCTTCGCAGGAGGTCACAGCTCCCAAGCCAGCCATGTCTGCTTCCAGCCCATTCAAGTTGACAAATAGCTTCTGTGTCAGAGAATGATAGTGGCCTGAGACAATCCTCTAAATCCCAAAATAGCCATTGCTAGTTTACCAGCTCTTTAACAGCTTCTTGTGAGAAATTCACTAGATTGATTGATTGATTGATTTGTTGGAGATAACAATTGACCACAAGTAGCTTAAACCAAATCCCAAACATAGTTCTTGTCTGGGACAAGCATTTGTTACTTGTATGGGACTCTGGATTCGTAGGACTGTCAGTACTCATTAAGCAAGGGGACTACAGTAAGAAGAAATAGAAATATATAAAATTGCACCAAAGCTGGGGTTCATTCCTATTATTAAGAGAACGCTGAATTTCAAGGGAGGGTAAATTATTTTTTTATTGATGGGTATTTTTTTTCCCTCATTTCCCTCTTAGGATGATCAGCCAATAATTAAAAGGAAAAGAGGAAGACCTCGCAAATACCCTGCAGAAACAGACCCTAAATCAAGTAGGTGTTAGGCACATCTTCTTTCACCATACACAAGATCTTTCTAAATTGACCTTCTAAGTAAATTTTTACTTTATTTTTTTAGAAGAAGACTCCAAAATAGAGACTGACATAACCACTGTAAGTAACTGTAAAAGCTGGGAAAAGAACCATTCAAATATTTACTCCTGATCTGTGAACAGCTCATGTTATAAACTACTTTGCATTATTTAAATATGTCAAAAGACTTTCTTAACATGTGGGCTAGCCATTCAGGAAATTCCTTGATTCGTAGTATTTTCCTATGGACAAAGTTCTGGTAGCTGTTCGTAAGCCAGTTCCATCCATACCTAGGAGTGGACTTATCTAAAAATTAGAAAGCCTTGGTTAAAATACAGAAAGAAATTAACTGTTTAATGTGGTTTTGAGTGGAAACTTTTCAAGGGAAGCTTCTGATGGCCTGTGATGCTTTGTGATTTTCTCTTGAATTGTATTTGTACTCAATTTGCACTGATTTTAGTGCAGGGGAACCATCATTGCTATTTGTATGGGTGTGGATATAGTATGTGCACATGTTCATGTGGGAACACACGTGTGTGAATGCATGTGTGTGCATGTACATGCATACATGAAGGCCAGAGGCCAACAGCAGGTGTCTTCCTTATAATTCTGCACTGTAGTTTTTGAGGCAGGGTTCCTCAGTTAACCTGTAACTCATGATGTAAATAGGTTGGCTGACCAGCGGAATACACCCATCTCTCCTGCCAACTCTGGGTTACAAACATGCATCTCTGCCTGCACTCAGCTTTTTATATGGGTTCTAGGATCCCAACATAGGCCCTCATGTCTGTAGAGCAGGCATGTTATTGACTCAGCCATTTCCCAATACTGCTACTTTATCCCGTTGAGTGTTCTTATCTTTGACTCTGGAGTACATACCCAGTGAAATCATTATATGAAGATTTCATTCCATGTACCTCGATGACAATGAGCAGTGACTTAGAAAACATCACTTTGGATTTAAACATTAGCTTTACCATGTACTCCAGACCTGTGACTCGTGGCCAGTCATGTAATCTTCAGGGACTGCTTCCTTGGCTCTGAAATGGTCAGTACTGTAGCACCAGAGTGCTTTTCTCATAATACTGTAAGGCTGCACAAGTGGAGAACCGCATATGAAATGGCTGGCTGACCTCAGGGAAGCCAACAACTTGATTCACGACTGTGGCATTCAGTCTCCAGAGTTGCACCAAGGTGGTGGGGAAGACTCATGTGTCAGAGATTGGTCAGAAGCATGGGCATGCACTCTTGCTAGCCTTGTTTGACTAGACACAGGAAATAGATCCCCATTATTCTCATTATGTAATAAAGGCCTTAAAATTTACTGGTTGTCTTACTGTATAATACTGACTAACTGTTCTTATTTTTTGCTCATTTAAACTTAGGTAGAGCAATCTCCACCTAGTGGGAAACTGAAAGTCAGCCAAGCAGGTATGTTCCAAGCATCCCTCTGCCTGTGGTCTAAGGAGGGGATGTTGTTTCATTGTTTCAGTTCATGTAAGATGTTTTTCCTACTTAAGCAGAGAATCTAGTGTGGCTGTTAGAGGAGATTTGTTTCTCAGTGAAATAAGTTGACTTTTAGTTTAGAAAGAAAGTTATATGTACTTACTGGGTTTTTTTTTTTTTTTTTTTTTTTTGGTTTTTTTTTTTGTTGTTGTTGTTTGTTTGTTTGAGTTTTTCTTTGTTTTTCGAGACAGGGTTTCTCTGTGTAGCCCTGGCTGTCCTGGAACTCACTCTGTAGACCAGGCTGGCCTTGAACTCAGAAATCTGCCTGCCTCTGCCTCCCAAGTGCTGGGACTAAAGGCGTGTGCCACCACTGCCTGGCCTTACTGGTTTTTCTTCAGTCTGCATTTCAGTCTGGGACACTGTCACTGCAGGACAAGGCGATAGAAAGGAAAATAGTAAGGCTGGAGATAAATGCAGTGCAGTGTCCAAGCTGTGCTTTGCTGTGCTTGTGTTAAGTTAAAACAGCACAAGTAGCTCTGGGGAGCACTGTTACCATGAAGGTAGAGGCTCATGACAACAACCTACTGTGCTCAGAGGAGTCATCATTTATAAGAGACCTGTGCACCTTACAAACTGAGATCCTTAAAAGATAGAATTATTTCAAGCATTTTGTCCTCACTCCAAAGAGAGAAAAAAAAATTCCAAAATGTTAATAATGTTGCCCATGGGGCTGGTAAGATGGCTCAGTGGTTAAGAGTATACCAATATGCTTATAATGTATTTTTTATTCTGGTTTCCATGGTGTGCGTGCATTTGGAGTGAAAAGTCCCTTAACAATAAAAACTAAAATACTACTCTGCTTATTAATTGTGTGACTGAACAAAGTATAGATACCTAGTTACTCACGCTCCATTTTTTCAACTGTAAACTGAAGTTGATATATTTATAGATCAATACTGACACTTAAAAGAAGCATCTCTAATCAAATACCTAAACTGCTTCAGAATCCAAAACCTTTCCAATATTGAGATGATAAAGTGGAAAGTTCTATAGCTGTCCTGTGCTGGTTTGCACTCAGGATACAGATGCACTAAAAATATTGTATAGTATTGCCTTCCAGTCATGCAAATGAGGTATAAATGAAATATAAGTGCATTTTATGTATGCTTTTTTAATATGTATGTGTGAGAGTAGGGCAGGATGCTGTATTTGTATGTACGCATGTCTGTACCTACGTGTGGAGACCAGAGGAAAAGCTCAGGTGTTATCCTCAGATATGCCATCTGCCTCCTTTGAGAAGGGGTCTCCTATCAGTTTGTAATCACCCCTAGACTGGCTGGCCATGAGCATTCCCCCCACCTCAACAGCATGTTCTATGGTTCTGAACTTTCAGAGAGAGTCCTCGTGCTTTCAAGGCAGGCATTTTGCTGACTGAGCTAGCTGCCTCCCCAAACTTCAAATTCTATGTTTACATGTTGTCACCTACCTAAGATCTTTCATTATGATGTTTCTGATAGTTCCAAATCTGGAAAAAAGAATGCCCTAAATAATGAATTATATAACAGTGTATTAACATTGGAATGATGACAGATAACAGGCTAAACCTACTGTTAAAATTTAATTTCTGGTTTGTCTTCTTAAAAGATGAGTCCAATAAAGAAACAACCAACTTACAAGAAAAAAGTACAAGCAATGTAAGTGCTAGTTTTGTTCTGTTTTGTTTTATCAAAACGTATCTTCTATAAGTAAACTTAATAATGATCTGCTAACCACCCTTTCAACTTTAATACTATTGTTTCTAGGATGATAGTGAAGAAAAATTAGCAAGTATGCGTCGGAGGGGAAGAAAGCCCAAACGCTCACTGACGTCATCAGATGATGCTGGTATGAGGCTGGCACGTTCTTCCCTACCCCCACCCTCTCTCTTTAGAAAACAGCAGGCCCTTTTAAAACAAAAACAAAAATAATACAAAACAGAGGATAAAAAACAAATAACCCAAGAATGGGTTACATAAGAATGTGCATCTGTACATTGTTAATTAGAGTCTTATTTCAAAATCATACTTTGTAACAATCTTTTTTGGATGAAGAAAAATCCAGCTGGGTGCAGCAAGAATTAATGTTGCATAAATGTGTGTGAAATGGCTCTAATCCCTGGCAGAAATGGCGCATCCCAGATGCTTTTCTGAGCACATGTGAAGTTTTTGCAAATGCTGGCTGTGAACTGCATAAGTAAACTATCCCAAATGTGTTTGAGATTAAGGTAAACAGTGTGAACTACAAGTACTAAAACCAAAAGGAAGTGGAAAACCACTTCTTCTGCTTCCAAGTTGCTAATATCCTAAGTTCTACTCCATGGCTGTCCTTTGGAAGTGTCTTTGGGAATTGTATAGTCCAGGTGTTACCCTTCTGTCTGAACAGAATCCTCAGAGCCAGAAAGAAAGCGCCAGAAATCAGTTTCTGAAACATCTGAGGACAAAAAAGATCAGGAGTCTGATGAGGAAGAGGAAGAAGAGGAGGAGGAGGAGGAAGAGGAGGAGGAGCCCTTGGGAGCCACCACAAGATCAGCCAGCAGATCAGAGGCACAGAGGTAACGGGCTCAACCAGGAGCCTCCAGAGCCTTCAGCAGCTGCTCTATCTGGAAGCAGCTCTTGGTGTCATGGGACTCTCTCAGAGCTGGTTTTTTCCCGTGTTCTCATCTTGACTGTCTCCACTCAGAGAGAATGTTTTTCTGTCTCAGTTGCTGAGGTTACTTCAGAGTATTTGACTGACTTAAGTGCATGTTTGATGAAATTAGTCAGTTCTCTCCAGACAGTTTTTAAGCATCTACTGTCTCAGTGTGTGCTGAGTCCTATGAAGGAACCCAAATGCCCACACACAGACATCACCTGTGCTGACCCTGAAGAACTGCCTGAACTTACATGTTCCCCTAAAGTATGTGCTCTCAAACCCTAATAGAGGTACAAACATTTGGGGGCTTACTAAATATGTGGTCTAAAGAGTTGGAAGAAGTCATGAGTTCTCTGCTTCTTCTAAGTTAATGTATGTGAAATCAAATGAAGTATTTTATTTAGGGTTGTCGATATTCTAAAAGACGGAAACTAGTTGGAGTATTTAGCTGCAAGAGTCCTCCCTAGACCCTCCCACGTTGCTGCACCTGTTAACAAGAGCAGTGCCCCTCCTCCACTAAGCACGCGGTGCTGCACGGCTCTCCCTAGCATTCACCAATATTTTCCATTTTCAGTGTCATTCATACACTGTTGATCTTAGCGTAAACTATAATTTCATTCTCCAAAGTTAATCAAAAAGGTCTGAGATATTTACTTTGAAAGTATTAACATTAACACCTGTCACCATAATATAATAGTAATATAGTATCATGTTTATAAAAAGATTTAAAATCAACCCATTTCTAAATCCTCCAAACACAGACAATATTAGCCTCTGGTGACATGATTTAATATTTCAGAAGAATCAGATTTTAAATGCAAAAGACAAAATCAAGGAGCTTTCATGACTAAAGTTACATAGTGTGGTGTTTGGGCTTTTGGAGGAGAGAAGTTGAAGAGGAAAGAATGTGTGAGACAAAGAAAGTGACTGAGACATGAGCCCTATTGAGAGAAAGTGAACACACCCTATGGGTGTACCACTAGAACCTTATGTACCTCTGGGACTCTTACACTGAAAATTCTGGGACTCCTTCAGTGTAGTGGGACTCAACTACAGAAAGCTCATTAGACCTCCTATATTCCAGAGAATATCTAAAACGTCACTAGCAGGCTTGCCTTTTAAAATAATAGCCAAAGTGTATTATATACATGAATGGCATCATTTATGATAAGGAAAATATATTTTTAAAAGAATAAGTCATTTAATGGTTATTTGAGTTACCAATGTTGTCAAATTCTTTAGGAGCATTTGATTTATCCACAGATTCTTTTCCATTTGGTTTAAATTTCTCAGCATTAGTTGGTTGATCCCAGGGCTCTAAGATCTTCATGGTTTCCTAGGTCCTCAGGGTTAGATGTGCACTCTGTGGTCCTCTTATATTGCTAACCGTGGGCACTTGAGCCAGAGCACCTCCTCCGTATTGGTCATGCTCTTGTGCATACCACGAGGGCAGGTGAAACTCTTCTTCCCTGGGCTTTTCCTCCTGTGCACTGTAGATGCTAGCCTCCCTGTGACTTCTGCTCCTTTGAAGTTCTACTCTTGGGGCCTCATAATAATTCTTTTTGCAGTTTCCAGGCCTTCTTCTTATCCTGAGCTTCCTTGATATTTTATTTGTGTTTGGGCTTTTGGAGGCTCTCTGATCTATATCCTCTCTTAGAAACAAATGTTCCACACCAGGTGTGGACCAAAAACCCAGAAGGGTTGTTCTGCTGATCTTATAGATATTGATATTTAGTATGCATCCAAACTGGAATTGCTTCAAATTTAATTACATATATACCATATACTGAATCAATCCTTTTTCTTCCTTTTATCTAGAAAGTCAGCTTTTCCCTTAATCTGATTTCTTTCTTGTATAACTGACTACTTGGCGCATTTGGTGCTGTGAGCCGAGCCTTCAGTGACCTTCGTCTCGTCTCCTTTTCTGTCTTGATGAGCTCTTTGGTTTCCTTGTCAGCCAATATATTTGCTATTTTTAGAGTCATCTTCTTGATTGTGGTAAAATATGCACAGGAAAAGCAAAGACAGTTTCCTGGAGGTAGAGTTTAGTCCTGGCTGACACCAAGGTCTTTACTAGCAATGATCATAGCCCCTTTGATCCTATGAGTCTCCATAGCTGTCTTGCCCATGCAAAATCTCTTCCTTTCTAGTAGCCCCCCTGGACTAGAGAATCCAGTGCTACCATTGCCCAGTGTCTCTATAATGTGTTTCAGAAAGAATCATAGCAAGCCATCTACACGTGCAACATCCAAACTTGGCATCCCAGAAACAGTTTCTCCTAGAAATCGCCAAAAGTTAGCAAAAGAGAAGTTATCTACCAGCGAAAAAGTTAGTAAATCTCCCCCATTAGGAAGGTAAGTCCCTGCCTGCCCTTCAAGTTGTGTACCTCCCAAGTAATGCTTTTCCTATTTTCTTAAGAATATCTGTTTCACCAAATAGCTGTCTTGGGGGATCATGGGTTTCCAGAAATAGGAAGGCTTAAAATAAGTGTCTTCAGTGGCTTTGCCACGTGGCCCAGCCACACAGGCTTGTCCTTGACTCTTGTGAGCCTTATTAACCAACTCTCATGTACAAAGACTGAAGTCAGGCATGTTTCTGCCCAAGTGATTGCATGTCTGAGTAGTTAATTCAGTCTGTACAATGTGGTGAAGCATGTCACAGCTTAGAGTCACTTCAGGCTTAAACTATGGTAGAGGTGACAGAAGCACTTTCAAACAGCCACCTGCAGCTTGCACCTTCCATCACAGCCGGGTTCACCTCTGCTTCCCACAGTCCTCCTCCTTTGCCTCTTCTGTGCTAAGGCAGTGGGTGCTCGCTGCCTGCCTTGGTGAGTCAAGTCCTTCCTTTCTTAAGCCCTCTCTTTCAGGGCCTCCTATCTACTGCAGCCCATTCTCATCTCCTTCCTATTGCATCTGCAGTTAGCACTACACAGTAAGAATGGCAGGTGGCAGTGGTGTAGGTAGCCTAATTTTGCTTCTCTCCCTGAACTATTAAGTTTCTTCCTTGAAGTTGGGAACTTGTCTTCCTCTTTGTATATGGTAACATTCATAAACAAAAGATGATTCCACAAATATAAATATTGTTTATTCATACTCTTACAGTGCTTGATCCTAATAGCACATTGTAATATGTACGTGTCTTCAGAAGGAAGGAAATTGTCTCGTTTCATCCTCATTGGATGAGATGAAATATTCATCCTTATTTTCTATGTGTCAGAGTATCAGAACAGTCTGGATGCATGTTTCTCAGAATTGAATGTGCAGAGGAATTACATGGTGGCATTGCCATTCGTGACTGTTAAGAGTTGGGTCTGCACTTCTGGCAGGCTTCTGGGTATAAGGAAAGGGCTTGGCTTGTCAGCCTAGCAAGCTCCCACAAGAGGAGAGAAGGAGCCTGACTCACGATTCTGCTTCCTGCTAACAGCTCACAGCATAACACTGGCTTCTGTTGCACAGCAGTTCTACAGTGAGTTAGTGGCCAGTGGCTTCCCATGACACAACTTGGGATGAATTATTAACAAATATTTCTTAGTAGTTCTCAGTTTATTCTTAGGTAACCTATAAGAACCATATCATCTGCAACACCATTCAACTCAGTGTGTTTCCTTTTCTGTCAGAAGAACAATAAGTATGCCGTTGCAGCAATAAAGTTGCATTTCTCTTTTTCCTGAAGCTTTAGTTATTTAATTTATCAATAAAATTGTGTCTGCATGTTTACCATATGATGAGCAGATATTAGAAGTATAGCTAGATAACATGTTTAATCTTTGCAACTACCCTGAAAAATGTCTTTTCTAATGACAGAAGTGAATGTGTATAAAACTTTCAGACTTTTAATAGCAACCCACAGTTATGTTTCACAATGCAACTGGTGCTCACATTTAAACTATTATAACAGACAAAGCACTCAATAGTAAAACTTTATAGGTATGGTGAATGGCATTTTCTGTTATCTTCTATTACAATTTTGCTTTAAAGTATTGGCTGTAGCCGGGCGGTGGTGGCACATGCCTTTAATCCCAGCACTTGGGAGGCAGAGGCAGGCAGATTTCTGAGTTCGAGGACAGCCAGGGCTACACAGAGAAACCCTGTCTCGAAAAACCAAAAAAAAAAAAAAAAAAAAGTATTGACTGTAATCTGCAGTCTACAAAGGCACAGTAGATAAGTTCTAGTGGCTAGTGCTGTGGTAAAAGTCTAAAGCACTGTATAGTTCCTAGGGAGGAGACTACATTAAAGCACTGTATAGTTCCTAGGGAGGAAACTGCATGCTCTTCTCGAAGTCTTCTCACAAGAGGGCTCTTGAACTGAAGTTGAAAAAAAATTGGTTAGATAGATCATATAGATAATTAGGAAAAAAAGACAGAATTGGGCATGTGGCTCAGTTGGTCCCTGGCACTGCAGAAACTGGACATGATGGTGCATGCATGCTAATATCACTTGGGGGTGGAAGATCAGAAGTTCAAACTCATCATGTACTGTATAGGGAGTTCAAGGCTTGCCTAGGCTAGCTGCATGACACTTTATCTCAAAAAGGAAGAAAAGGAAGGAAATCACTGGTTAAAATGTCGACAAGGATGCTGCTTGTTTGAGCATAGCAGTGCTTAGATTGCATTGCAGTCCAGAGTGCTGAAAGGAGAGAGCAGGCTATGTAAAAACTGCACTGCAGTCTGATTGGTTTGTCCTAGAACAATGGTTCTCAATCTGTGGTCTGCAGTTCCTTTGAAGGTCATGTATCAGATACACTGTGTGTCAGGTGTTTACATTATGATTCATGACAAAAGCAAAATTACAGTTACAAAGTAGCAATGAAATAATTTTTATAGTTGGAAGTCACCACAGCATGAGGAACTGTATTAAAGGGTCTCAGCATTGGGAAGGTTGAGAACCACTGTCCTAGAAACAGAAGAGAGCCAACAAGAGCTGTCTATGTCTGAGGATGGTGACATGACTGAATCAGTTACTATGCTCCTCTAAATCTTTGCCTCCTGTGCCAGCTGGCTTCTCTAATACTACTCTGAACATGATTTGACTGTGTCAGATGCTAGGTTACACTCCTGCTGTGTTTGTGTGGCTGTTTCCAGTGGGGTTTGTGTGTGTATCAGTAGAACAGGGATGTAGGAAAGGATGCTAACAAGGCCAAGATCAGGATCTCAGGATGGCAGGTCTGGCACAGAGTACAGGCCTCTGTGTGCCTCCTCCAGAGCACTGCCTGTGCTCTGTTCAAGTTTGCTGGTGAAGATCCAGACGTTCAAGAACGTCTGGTATTAAAGACTGGGGTTTTCCCTCCAGGGTACTGTTTTAAAGACTCCCAAGTTATTTGAAGCAACTGATTTTAACACTCCTCATTGCCTTGACTTTTGCTCAATACAGATCAAAGGCACAGCTCTCCCCTTCTGTCAAGCGTAAGAGAGAAGTCAGCCCTCCTGGAGCTCGAACAAGAGGCCAGCAGAAAGTAGATGAAAACCCTCTGAAAAAGGCAAAGCGGTAATGGTGGCTCTGGCTTTCTGAATAACAACCCAGTGGAGAGAAAATGGACAAGCCTTGCCCCGTGGGCTTTTTCTTTTTTAAAAAACAAGAAAGGATCTGCATGTGCTGTAACTTTCTAGGTTCGAGCTTGTTCATTTTATGTTTTAAACAGCGTTATATACCATTGTTCATGGACGGTATTATGTACATTCACTTCAGATAAAGAAAGATAAGTTTACTTTGTATCTGAACTCAGCAAAGTAGCTGTCTATTTTAACAGTGGAAATTGGGGTTTCCAATTTGACACGTCAAGAATGCAATCCTTCCAGCCCATCAGACACCAGGCTGCCCGTGGGATCTGTGTATAGTATATAAACATGTAAAAACAGGCTGTATTTTACTCAATGTATGATGCTAATCAATGAACACTTTATTTATTTTACAAAGAAATCTTATCTGTGAACTTTACTATATATCTGTTTATTTTATTTTATTATTTTTTTTTAATAAAAAGAGGGTTTTAAATGCTATGCAGTCATTAGTAGAAGAGTTCTAGAACTCCGAGTGCCCTGTAACTATCTGCATATGGCCTGGCAGGAAACAGAAATTCACGCATGCATCCAAGTAAAGTAGGTTAGCTGAAGAAAGGATTCCGCTGCTTCCGTCCACGGCCATGACTGTTTGTCTTTGGATTATCCTTGCCCCTGTGGCTGTACTGCCAGCCCCATAACGTAAGTTACCTGATTCAGGTAAAGTCTTTTTCTCTGTGTCCACCCCAAGCCTCTGCCACCATCGCCATACTGTCAGTAAAGAGAACTGCTTGAAGGTGAGATTACTCCAAGATATTCAGCTTCAGGATGTCATGTTTTATACAGTTATGTCAGGATAGAAACTGGTTTTATAGCCAGATTCTTTTTAAAACATGATTTAACTCACATAATGAACAAACTGTCTGACTTAAGTTTTTCATAAAAATAACGTTTTCTTAAGATTGGATCTGTTTCTTGCAATGATATGAAGAGTTGCCAAATGATTGAGGTTTTAAATGCTCTGTTCATACTCTTGTTTTATAATTAAAATTTACATTCATTATGTGTAGGTTTTTCATTGTTTGGGGTTATGGTTTTTTTGTCTTTTTTTTTCCTTTGTCTTTTTTTAAAATTTTGGTTTTATTGTTTTGGCTCTTGTAAGGTGGATATTCTTGTCATTTTGCATTGTTTCTTACTGAAATTTTATATATAAATTATAAAACGTTTCCCTAAAACTTGTGGCAAGAATTTTTTTCCCCATGTCTTAAAAGCCAATGTGATTAGGAGTGAGACTGAATCCCAACAATCCTGTTGCTAGAACAGCAGTGTTAAGTTGATTGGTTCATTAATAGTATACACCTGAACACAATCTCATTGTGAAGCCAACACTCACTAGATTAGAGAGCCCTGCAATGGACATGACCACAGAGAGAGTGAATTTTGTCTGTGAGGAAACACTGCCTCCTAGTAAATGTTAGGCAAACAGTGGAACCACATCATCCGTGCTCTGGTGAAGATGTCAGTCTGCTACTTCTTAGTAACTTCCAGTGTTTCTGAAGCCCAACTTGAGAAGAGAAATGACCTTGTGGAATAGGGAATAGTGTAAGTGGGAAGAAACAGTTTGCAGTCATGATTTGATGCTGATAGTATTTAGCAGAGTAGAGGAGCTCAAGAGAATCCTAGTTCACACAGTAGTCTCAGAACACTAAGGACTACCTGGCTCAGGAGCTAGAAAAGTGTGTCCACAGTTAGACCACTTGTGGCTGTTTTAGAAGATTCAAGTACCGTCACCACCATCCATACCTCCAGTTCTAGGGGATCTGATGTTTTCTCACCTCCAGCACGGAGAATGTTCATGGTGTACATGCATGCATGTATACATGTAAGCAAAACACTTGTACACATAAACATAAAAAACAGAAATACCCAACTCAAATGTTCTATGGCTCTCCTACAAACCCACTATAAAACACAGATGGTCTCCAGCTCTGTTTTCTGGGCTTATCATTGCCACCACCATACTTAGTCAGAAGCCTTGCTACCAGCTTCTCCATCACAGAGCCATAATCAGTCAAAGGCAGTGGAGTGCCCCATGCCTGAAGATGCCAGTGTGCTGTGGCCCATAGAAGACATCTCCTTGGTCTTGACTCATAACCTATCACTATTCTCCATCTCTGTTTCTGGCCTCTTTTCTCAGATTCTCCAGCTTGGCTCTCAGCACCCAGACTTCCTAAATACCAGACCCTAGGAACATTCACCCCAAGTAGGAATGGCCTGCAAGTAGCACCACTCTCCTAATGAGATCTCATAGGGACTTGATGCAAACTGGAAACCACACTTGTCTCCGAGCCTTAAACCAGAATGTTGTTTCCTTTGCCTGGAGAAAGGGGGTGCTAAGCTTTCTGCAGAGGCACCTTGCCCTCAGGACCAGCTGGAGCAGAGTTTTCCTCCAGGAGTCTTTGCAAAAAGATGGAAACCCAACTCATTTGAAATCCAAGAAAAGAATACTAAATGAAAGAATAGCCAAAAACAATTTGCTTTTGTTGTTGTTGCGTTTCATGTTCATCCTTGATGCAACAACACATCACTTTTTCTAAAAATCACTGATGAATCATCTTTAAACCTACACTTCAGACTTGGGATAAGGAAGCGTTACAGCAGTTACCTTTCCACCGAGACCACTGTTCTGGGAAGTAGACATCTGTCTAGGACTGTGGGTACACCAGGGAAACAGCACCAACCCAGGGCTTCAGGAATGGCAATGACAACACAGAGATCCATCTACAGAACACAGCAAGGGGCAAAACACTAACTCCTGGCCAGCTTTGTAGTTCAAGTTTTAAATGTTCCAAGTGAAGTTGGATCTAAAGAACAGAGCATTTTTGAAGTTAAGATGGAAAGACAAGACAAAGATGCCACCATTTTTATCACCACATCAAATATCCAGAAACTTGCTGGAGAAGACAGAAAATGACATGAAATATTAGTTCTAGGAGATATGCTTTTGCCAAGTTTTACATAGACATTCCATGTACACATTACAAGTATTAAAACTTCATGAAGTTGGGCATAGTGACACAAGCCTTTAATCCTAGCACTCAGAGGCAGGTAGATCTATGAATTCTAGGCCAGCCTGATTTATATAGGGAATTCCAGGACAGCCAGAGCTACATAAAAAGAATTTCAAAATCAAGAAAATATGACAGGGACTGGAGGGCTCAGTGTTCAAGAGTGATTGTGGCTTTTACAGAGGACTGGAATTCAGTTCTATCACCTATGTCAGGCAACTCGTCAACCACCTGTAACTCCAAGGAACTCCCAACACCTTTGACCTCTATAGGCACATATGTGCACATACCCACAAATACACATAATTAAAAATCTTCGCCAGGCAGTGGTGGCACATGCCTTTAATCCCAACACTTGGGAGGCAGAGGCAGGTGGATTTCTGAGTTCGAGGACAGCCAAGGCTACACAGAGAAACCCTGTCTCGAAAAACCACAAAAAAAAAAAAAAAAAAAAAAAACTTCCATCTCACTCAACTAGTGCCCACAGTGGACTATAGTAATTTCTTTCATCCTCTTGCAATAAGCTTGACTTTTTTAAAGCAGATGTTATAAAATATCAACAGTTAATAAGACCATCAAGTAATGGTTGGATTGTAAACAGAGATCATCAAGCAGCGGGGAAAGTCACTCCCAACAGTCTTCAAAGCCAGATGTTATAACCTTGCTTTGCTACACATGCATACATCTCAACAATATTCTAACTTTGACATATACATTATATGGCATCACTAATTTATATTAGTTATATGTAGCCCTGGTTGTGTATATCATTAAAATATGTATTCTGAGCCATTCACTTGTCACTAGTCATCTTAGGTTTTCTATTGCAATGAAACACCATGCATGATCAAAAATCAAGATGGCAAGCAAAGGGTCTATTTGGTTTACATTTCCATACTGTTGTTCATCATTGAGGGAAGTCAGGACAGGAACTCAAACACAGCAGGAATCTGGAGTCAGGAGCTGATGCGGTGACCATGAAGGGTGCTGCTTTCTGGCTTGCTCCTCATAACTGGCTCAGCCTGTTTTCTTGCACAACCGAGACCACCAACCCAGAGGTTGTAGTACCCACAATAGTCTTAGCCCTCTTTCACTGATCACTAATTTAAGAAAATGTTTTACAGCAGATCTAATGGGGACATTTTCTCAATTGACACTTCTTCCTCTCTGGTGACACTACCTTGTGAAAATTTGACATAAAACTAGCCAGTACATTATTCTTTAGGTTGTTCCTGGGTTAAAGAATGAGTGTTTGTGTGTGTGTGTGTGTGTGTGTGTCTGTGTGTGTGTGTGTGTCTGTGTCTGTGTCTGTGTCTGTGTCTGTGTCTGTGTGTCTATGTCTGTGTGTACTTTATTCTTCAGGGCAGAGCTTCTCAAACTCACTGGTGTCCTAATACTGTTTGTAATTATTAGGTCTCAGGTTGTCCATATATCCAGGAATGAACTAAGGATTTTTTTCTTTTTTTTTTTTTTACACTCCATATTTTATTCCCCTCCCAGTCCACCCTCCAACTGTTCCTCATCCCATACCTCCTCCCCATCCCACCTGTCTCCGAATGGATATCCCCAACCCACCCCCACACTCCAGCAGACCTCTAAACTCACTGGGGACTCCAGTCTCTTGAGGGTTAGGTGCATCTTCTCTGACTGAAACCAGACCCAGCAGTCCTCTGCTGTATGTGTTGGGGGCCTCATATCAGCTGGTATATGCTGCCTGTTTGGTGATCCAGTGTCTGAGAGATCTCGGGGGTCCAGGTTAATTGAGACTGCTGGTCCTCCTAGAGGGTCACCCTCCTCCTCAGATCCTTCCAGGTTTTCCCTAAGTCATGTCCATTGGTTGGGTGCAAATATCTGCATCTGACTCTTTCAGCTGCTTGTTGGATCTTTCAGAGGGCAGTCAAGATAGGTTCCATTTTGTGAGTGCTCCATAGTCTCAGTAATAGTGTCAGGCCTTCAGACCTCCCCTTGAGCTAGATCCCACTTTGGGTGTGTCTCTGGAACCATGGTTCACACTCTAAGATCAAGAATTGACAAATGGGACCTCATGAAACTAGGAAGCTTCTGTAAGGCAAAGAACATAATCAATAAGACAAATTGGTAACATACAGATTGGGAAAAAAATCTTCACTCACCCCACATCTGATAGAGGGATAATATCCAAAATATATAAAGAACTCAGGAAGCTAACCACCAAAAAACCAAACAACCCAATCAAAAAAAAAAAAAAAGGGATATAGAACTAAACGGAGAATTCACAGCAGAGGAATCTCGAATGGTTGAGTAGCACCTAAAGAAATGTTCAAAGTCCTTAGTGATCAGAGAAATGCAAATCAGAGTGACCTTGAAATTCTACCTTACACCAATCAGAATGGCTAAGATCAAAACCTCAGGTGACAACACATGTTAGAGAGGATGTGGAAAAAGAGGAACACTCCTCCATTGCTGGTGGGATTGCAAACTGGCACAACCACTCTGGAAATCAATCTGGAGGTTCCTCAGAAAATTGGAAATAGATCTACCTGAAGACCTAGCAATACCACTCTGGGGAATATACCCAAAAGATGCCACAGGAGCACATGTTCCACTGTGTTCACAGAGATCTTATTTGTGATAGCCAGAAGCTGGAAACAACCCAGATGTCCCACAACAGAAGAATGGATACAGAAAATATGATTCATTTACACAATGGAATACTACTCAGCTATTAACAACAAGGATATCCTGAGTTTTGCAGGCATATGTATGGAAACAGAAAATATCCTGAGTGAGGTAACTCAGACCCAAAAGGACATGCATGGTATATGTACTCACTAAAGTACAGAATAACCAAGATACAGTCTACAGAACCCAAAAAGGTCAACAAGTTGAAGGGCCCAAGTGAGGAGATCTCCTAACTGGGAGAGAGAAGGGAGTATCCACATTAGCACTGTGGTGATATGAATATGCTTGCCCTTGGGAAGTGGCACTATTAGAAAATGTGGCCTTGTTGGAGGAAGTGTGTCCCTGTGGGGTGGACTTTAAGGCCTATGCTCAAGCTTCACCCGTGCAGAAGGAAGCCGCCTCCTGGCCTCCTGCTGGAAGACAGTTCCTTCTGCTGCCTTTGGATCAAGATGTAAAATTTTCAGCTCCTTCTCCAGCACCCAGTCTGCCTGCACACTGCCATACGTCCCACCATGACGATAATGGACTGAACATCTGAGACTGTAAGCCAGCCTTGATTAAATGTTTGCCTTTATAATGCCTTAGTCATGGTGTCTCTTCACACACAGCATTGAAAACCCTAAGAATCTAGGCCCTTCCCTCCTTCTAGCTACTTGTCCTAATAATCCACATGATTTGTCCACCCCCATCCTGTCCCTCTCAATCTCTTGCTATACTCTTCAGTTTTGCTCTCTCTCTCTCTCTCTCTCTCTCTCTCTCTCTCTCTCTCTCTCTCTCTCTCTCTCTCTCTCTCTCTGTGTGTCTCAGTCCTCACTATTCTTTCTCTGTTTTGTTTTGGTTTTTTTGTTGTTGTTGTTTTTTCGAGACAGGGTTTCTCTGTATAGCCCTGGCTGTCCTGGAACTCACTCTGTAGACCAGGCTAGCCTCGAACTCAGAAATCCGCCTGCCTCTGCCTCCCAAGTGCTGGGATTAAAGGCTTGTGCTACCACCGCCCGGCCTCACTATTTTTTTTCTATCTCACTGTCTACCACTGTCTAAACTCTTTTCTCCCACTCGCCTGCTTTTCTGGCCATGCCCTGTCTGCTTTCTGTTTCAGCTCTGGACTCAAGAAGCCTTTGGATATTTTCTCTATCTTACTCACAATAAAAACCTTCACCCTAATAATAAGGCAGCCATGTCAACAGTTCTTTACTGCACCCTCTCAGATAGAATAGTATCTGTAGGCACACTGAGAACATTAGATGTCATGCAGCTTTCCTGATCTGGCTTTCTAGTCTTTCAACCTAGATCCCAGAGTTTATGCCAGCCACCCCTAAACCAGGTTCTCAAGCTTTGAGCCTCAAGCTAAGAGTTGTCCCATTAGCTTCTCTAGTCCCCAGGCCTTCAGGTGTGCACTAAGGCATGCTTCCAGCAGTTCAAGGTCTTCAGCCTACAGACCCCTTTTGTGGGAGCTCATAATTATGGGGGCCAATCTCCTGTATCTATAATTTTGTCTATATTTATTTCTGTCTATTTGATCAGTATAAGACATTCACACATAAATATCCTTTACATAATAATCTTGCAGCTTCATTTGCATTGTTTGGCAGAGTAAACACAACTGAAGCATTTTGCTTCTAATAACTTTACGTCTCTTCTAATCTACTACTTAGGAGACAAGCAGTTTGGTAACTAATTTTGGTACTTATTTTTTATTAACACTTTTAGAGAAACCGGAACAATGATACTAGCTGGTTGTCCCTACCATCTCTCACTGGCTAAATAATAAGAAAGGGGTTTTCAGGATATTATTTATTAACCCTACATTCATGTAAGTGTCTTTAAAATTTTAAAGACATTTTTATATTTATGTGTGTGTGTGTTGTGTGCACGTATATGTGTGAGTACATGTACCCATGAGTGAGGTCAGAGGAAGATGTCAGGTGTCCTGCTCTGTCACTCTCTGTCTTAGTCCTCTTAGACAGGGTCTTTCACTGAAGACCCAGTCTTTGCTTACCGCAGGTCTGGGGTGACAGGCAGTGTATACAGGTATCTGACAAATACTAAAGGGGACCAAAAATCTTGACATCTCTGCCTTCATGTTGTCTCTGATTCTTTGTCTCCTTAATCTTTGGGTAAGATTGTCTTCTCTCCATTTTCCACAGACCAAATATTGGTCCAGAACTGAGAGCACAATATCCTCAACGGTTCTCTACTCTTTTTCGCCTATCTAGATTGATGACATAAAGATGGGAATAAATATTTTCAGAGCCATCATGACCTTGATATATGTGAATGCCAACCATGAGATTTTACATCGACCCATTCCAGACTACCAGTGATACTGGATAAGTCTTCACTTACCAATCTTCCCTAACGATGTGCCCTCTCTTCACCTTTGCTTAAAGATAAAGGACCTTAAACTTCATGCTGAGGGGCTGAAGAGACTGCTCAGGAGGTAAAAGCACTTGCTCTTTAGAGGACCTGAGTTCCATTCACAGTACCCACAAGCTGGTTTCTAGCCATCCATAACTCCAATTCTAGGGGATTCAATACTCCCTTCTGATGTCTGCAGGCACTGGCCGTACACATAGTTACTTAGGCACATGCATGGAAATACTCAATGTACATAAAAATAAATCTTTTAAAAACTTTGTGTTGAGTTAAATTGGTCTATTTAGAATGCTCATCCACCATCTTCTCAATTTTATTACCAGGTGATGTTTCATCTTTGCATCTTGTTCTCTGTTGCCCTTCTGAGTAGCAAGTAAACAGTCTTGGGCTTGGTAACAGGGGCATTTGGCTGGAAAAGAAAGAGAGCCTGCAGGTTGTGATGGGAATTCATGGGAAGACCAGATGAGGCAGTGGATGCTCACACTCTTACCTTTAACGAGACTTCCTTGCCTGAAGTAACCTCTAGAGCAGACACACCTCCCATCACATCACAGGCTGGCCCCCCTCTGTTTGAAAACACTGACTGAACTGCTGAGAGGAAACAGAATGGCTTCCACTGAGGCAGTTGCCAAGAAAGACAACTTTGGTTATTCTCAGGATCCACTCGTACCTCCTTTGGTTCAAAACCTATAGCATGATTACATCACAAAAAATCTAGAGTTTTCTAATTTCTACAGGCAGAAATCCAGGGAAATGTGTGGCAATGAATGTTAATGGTGTAGAATAGTAATGGAAAAAAATACAGAGCTATTTCAGGCCAAGTGCAATGGTACAGGCCCACTCAGAGCAGATTCTGACTTCACTGTTCTAACTTGGAGAGTTAGGAAATGTACTGACAACTTTGTTCATTCCTTCACTCATTCATCTGTTTAACTGACTGCAACATGGATCAAAGGATGGCCCACCACAAACAAACTGGAGATACCTAGTCTCCTTTACTGCGGAGATGATGCAAAAGCCTTAGGGATTAGCATGAAAGACTGGACTATCATCACATAATACCTACTATCCATATCAGGAAGGTCTGGAGCGTGTGCCTTTTACCAGTCCATTGGGAAGTGGGTTGGTGGGGGAGCCCTAGCATTGTTAGATACTCTGTGGCTCCTCTTCTCCGTATGCAACAACCCCCAGTGGGCGCCATAGGAATTCAGCTGGAAGACTTAAGTGCAGTGAGTGTAGTTTGATGCCTAGATGCCAAATGGCAGCACTCAACCCTCAGTGGCAAGAGGGCAGTGGTTCCTGTGATGGATAGCAGAGGCAAAGCAGCAATTAGAATGGTCTGGCCCATGTAGATTTATACTGTTACCTGGTCAGTGATGGTGTTCCACGTAGATAGCCATCCTACTAAATTCTTGGCAGATCTGTACAAGCAGAAAGGTTAAATGGACACAATTTCAGCAGCACAAAAAAAAAAAAAAAAAAAAAAAAGACACCCAGTGGACACATTCCCAGTTTTCCTGATAGGCAAAATAGCAATACCTCTATATTGGTTCCCTGAGCTACACAGAAAAGGAAATCTATTCGGTGGGAAAGGCCAAATGTAAACCATTAGCGCTTCCAAGATCTGAGCACTTTATAGGCCTATAACCCCGTGACTGGAGGGGAATTTGGGTCTATTCCAAGAACTCCAGAACATCACTGAAAAAAAATACACTGTTAATCTTTCTCCCAGTTCTTCCCTAAAGAGGCCTACAACCTTTTGTCAGGATAATTGTTCACCATAGAAAGGGGAACAGTTAGACCTTTAGGAGATTACTGGGCCAAACCTCCGAGCCGGCACTAATTCCAGAAGATCTACAGGCAGTGTGTTTTACCAGTCAGGCATCAGGTAATACCTGAAGTATCAGCTCAAGTCTGACTCACAGTATGGTCACAGGGGCCCCAACCCATTTTAAAGTTGTTTCTCCAGTTTCAGAATGCATAATTAAACATACGTATTTGACAGATGACAGAACCCGACACTGATTTCCTCCTGAGCTGGATAATTTACTTTTCTCACTGTTGCAAGAGAATATCAAACAAAATCCAATTAAGAAGTGAAGGGCTGACTCTGGCTCACAGTTTGAGGGTACAGTCCATCATGATGCAGAAGGCAGAGAGGCAGGAGCTTGAAGCAGCTGCTCCCATTGCATCTTCTTTCAGCTCTCCTACTTGCCATATGAAAGACACATGGGGCCTGGAGAACAGCAATGGATTATCCTAAGCTTAATACAGGTAGGTTCAATACAGGTGTGAAGTGGGTTTGCTCTAACACTGGTTGTGTTATTATCTTAATGTTGGTCCCAAAACTGCTTACATAAGTATCTGCACATAAGACACTGAGGGACCCTGATCCAAGCTGGCTCTGAGAGAGGCAGGACTTTTAGGATTCGAGGGCTTGGGAGAGGGGATAGAAAATTGAATCGACATGAGAGGGGTGTTGAATGAACCAGCCATGTCAAAATTCCAGTAAGTGGTTCTAGTGACCACTTCCCTGATTGGGTCTGGGGTAGCAGAGATGAAATATAGATTTTAAAGGAGGTTAACTCCGGAATACTGGAGGGGACTGTTTCCTAGTCAAGGGAAGAATTAGAAGTACTCAGACTTTGAGCTAGCCAAGGCATATCAAAATGAACTGGAGTGTGTGTGTGTGTGTGTCTTTCATTCTCAAATCCAGTTAGCTCTTGGGTGGGTGCACGTGTGCACGTGTGCAAGCCATCAGGAGCACCAAGTGGTTAACAAACTCATAGAACACAGGTGCTATACTATTGCAAGATAAGTTCCCCAGAGAAGACCCACAGAAACTCTCAGAGCTGAATACAAAAGTCTGTATTGCCAGCCAGTGACTGCAGAGGAAACATGCCCAAATCATGCAGCCCCAAGCCTCACTATTCTTTGTCTTTTATGCACAAACCCTACATCCTGATTGATACACTTCGGTTAGCAAGAACACTTAGCAAGAAGTAAAACAACAGAAGCTCAAAAGCAAGGTTAGTTTATTTAACCATTTTCCTGGATCCTAGAACTATAGACTGTCTTTGATAGATTAGGTATTTGTTCCCATTTTGGCAGATGTTAGGTGTTGGGTTCTCAGGTCAGAATGGTGTGTCGAAATCATGGTGTCTAGAGACCTACTAAGGTCTAGGGACTTGCTACATTACCAGATATACTTTCACTGCTTCCATACATTAACACATCCCCTGACAACTGTTATGCAGCCTTTGACCTGAACAGTAACCTTTATGTCATCCCTGTCCACAAGATCCATCCAGAGCAATTTGTTTCCAGCTGTTGGGGTCAGGAATAGGGAGTCATAACAGTGCACAAATTTCCCATCCCTGTGCCATGTTTGGTTTGCTCAAACCTTGGTCACCTTTCCCTTCCACAAGCTAGTGCGCTCTTCTTTTATAACAATTACATTAGGGCACTGAGGCCTCGTGATGAGAAATGATGATTGTTATGGATTTATTGGTAAGATTTTGTTATGTCAGAAGCTAGGGAGGTGAGCAGGGAGTTCTTAGTCAATGAGATCCTGCGATGTAGATGTGTAGAGACAATTCTTACAATTCTTGTAAGGTAGAGCATAAACTGTCGTATCTGACAAGAAAACCAAGAAAGAGACACAATGCCTGGCATGCCTGTTTGGATTTTGGAATGTAGTGACATTTTCATCTGCCCCACCCACAAGTGACCCAAGCTGCTGGCTCTGAGCAGGGTGCAGAAGGAAGGCTCCAAACTAGACCCTTGTGGCTGTGCAGGCTGCTGTGCAGTTAATATAATAACCCAGTAGATTGTACAGTTTTGGAAGCAGCTTGGTAGATAAGAATGCTACCTGGAGGCTTTGACAGGCTCCCTTTACAACACAGGTGCTTGGTGTAATTTTACTTTTTTAAAAATCTATTTTTAATGAGGGTTCTTAACTGCTTTAACTTCCCTTCTAGTCCACCACCCACCAGAGGTAATGGAAAAGAAAGGATGGGGGAAGTGGACCTGTTTAGAAATGGTTCTTTGAAGCAACTTCCATCTGTGTTGCCAGGAAATCGCCAGTTTAGCTCACAGGTCAGCAGCAGCAGCTCCATCTGCTCCTGGTCACTTGATGGCTACACCAGCAGTCCATTTCTGTAGACTCGGAATAGCAAACACAAATAAGCAGTGGTGGCACTATCTAGGAGAGGTAACTAGGCCTCAGCACAAGTCATCAGGAGAGACGGGGAGGCATGCCAGAAATTCTTGGTTGGGCCTCTCTCAGAGAAGCGAAGATGTGAGACCCACAAGCATTGTACAGCCACCTCTACCAGCCAACCAATCTCAGATCCATCATTATCTGTCAAGTCCTTAGCTGACATCACTCTGCCAATCTGCCTAAATCCAAAGAAGCGGCAAAACTACAAGACACCAATAGAAGTTTTTGGTGCCTTTCTCTCTACAGGGTCCCGACAAATGGAGCTCAACTACACAATGTAAGACAGACCAATACATACATGTCATTAGCGAAGAATCCTTCATCACATGTCCTTTCATGCACTTACTTGAATAAGTACATGAATAATAAAACATCCTTTCACTTGGGTCTACTTCAGCAAAACATTCCTTCACGCGTCTGCCTTAGTCTTTCACCTATGTCCATTTCAGCCAAATGTCCCTTCATGTGTTTGCCCCAACAAAACACCATGCAACACAACTGACTTTTCAAAGAACCCTTAAATTTCTACTTTAGCTTGGGATTTTGGAAGCCCTGCCACCATTATCCACTGCTCCACTGCTAACTGCTTTTTCCTTTTCCTTTTCTTTTTTTTTTTTTCTTTTTGAATTACTCTTTGGTTTTTCTAGACATGGCACTTTTACCTCTAATGACTCATAAGTAGAAGCTTTGATTCCAGCTCCTGTGACTTAATGTTTTGATGGCCTGTGTGTCCTAGCTCAGGAAGAAAGAGTTCAGGCACTAGGAAGGACTTGGGAGGTTGTGGTGTTAAGATACCATTCTCGATGTATGTAAAAATTCCTAGAAATTTGGTGAGGCATTAGTTTTGCATGTGTCTGTGAAGAGGTTAGTGTGTAAGTTTGAATGAACCACACAGAAAACATCTGCCCTCCATGTGGGCAGATACCACCCAGTTAGCAGAAGTTAGGAAGAAGAAAATGAAAAAGTAAATGTATCTGCTTCCATGAGCTGGGATAGCCTCCTCTTCTCCCATACTTAGCTCTCTGGCCTTTGGGCTCTAAGACTCAATCATCCCCTCAAATAGTTTTCAGGCCTTCGGTGACAGCTCCCCCATCAGTCTCCTTGTTCACTGAAGGCCTTTGGACTTGAACTGAGCAAGTTCTTCAGGCAACACCGTCTGTTTAACAACAACCTCCATAAGCACGAACTAAGTTCCCCAATAAATGCCAGCCAGCATTTGCTTCTTCAGATATCTGATTGGCTCTTTTTTTCTCTGGAAAAGCAATCCTTTCTAAACAGAGCTTACAGAAAGCCCACTAGTAAGAAGGAAAGGTGGATTTTTTTAGAGTCCCAGGCAGAACATAGAATGTAGAAAGAAAGACTGAAGAATGAGTTTCTGAGATGATGGTGTAAGGATTACAACTAGCCACTTTCTGCTTCTATGTCTGGCTCACCTTCCTAGATATTCAACTTCAAGGCCATGGAGATGGTTCCACAGGTAAAAGCAGTGCAAATCTGAGGACCTGAGTTCCATTCTTAGAGCCCACAATAGAAGGAGAGAACCACCTCCCAAAAGTTGCCTTCTGACTCTTCAGAAACCTCTTTCCCCAGCATGTACTTTTGGGGTTTAAAAGGATATAACTTATGATTTCAGAGTGCCTTTTAAAAAAGCACCTCTACCCCTTCAGTGAAAGCCCTGTCTAAGAAGATCTGCCCACCCTCCATATGTGGGCCCCTATCTCTTTTTTTGACCTGGTGCAGACTTTTTCCAGAGACAGCTTGGAGAATATGCCTATGCTGGCCTTTTCCATACCTCCCTAACATCCCATTTTGCATTCACAGGAAGTGTGTGTCACTATCCCGGTTCACCTGCATGTCACAGAGATTCTTCCAAAGCCTCTTCCAACTGCTTCCTTTGACAGTTCCCAGGACAGCTCCATCCCATCTGTTCCTCTGACACTCCATTAAGCCTCGCTCTACCACAGGATCCTGTTTTCCCCTTCCTGTTTCTAGCCACACTTACTCAGACTAAATGACAGCGCTCGTTGTAATTCCTTGCCATAAATCTCTCGGATGAACTTTCTCCCTGTCTTAAGCCTCATTCTCTTCAGGCTCGTCCCTCTAGCATTTTCTCTTTCAGAACCCAGTCCAAAAGGTCCCATCATGGAAATAAACATCTGCAAGTTAGATTTCAGAAGATGATTTAACAACAACAAAAGAAACTGAAATATGGTATTTGTGCTAAAAGGGCTAAGGGAAGACTTGGTTGCCTTGGAGTGATGTTGAGTGAACACACATTTTACTAGACAGACTTTGTGACAGGCATCCTGACGAGCACCCATGTTCCAGGTGACCTGGAACAAATCATATGGCTTCTCTATGTCTCGAGTTCTTCATCTGTAAAAAGAAACCCGATGCCTGCTTGGGTGACCTCAAAGGGCTCAGGGTAAAATGAGACCATTCATGCAATAAACATTTGCTTAGAGCCTACCATGTGCCAGGCTGCTCGGCGCTAGGGATGCAGTAGTGACTCATAGAAAGCACTGAGTGTATGAGATCCATCTTGATGTTTGCATGTGATTATAGATGGCTCATCTCCTTGATGTATAATGTCTTAATCTGTGATGCATCACACAGCACACTCAATTTTTCCATCCCACCACTGAGCGCTAGAGTAGTGCATTAGTTATGAAGTAACTTGAAGGAAGGAAGGAAGGAAGGAAGGAAGGAAGGAAGGAAGGAAGGAAGGAAGGAAGGAAGGATTGTTTGTGTGTGTGGCTCACAGTTCAAAGGCACAGTCAATAGGCCAGGGCGAGGAGTGTGAGATATCACATTGTAACCACGGAAACAAGGAAAGATGCTTGCTTTCACCCAAGCTCTTTCTCCTTTTCAGTCAGCCTAGGACCCCTGCTTCTGGGATGATAGCAGCCACATTTAGGGTGGGTGGTCCTTCCTTACTTAAACCTCTCTGGAGGTTTCTCACTATCTCCTATGTGATTTTGAATCCAGTCAAGTCGGCAGTTAAGATTAACCATCACAGTTAGTTTCTAAGATTTTGACCATTACAAAACAAAACCAAACAACAACAACAAAAGGCTGCAGACATTCTGACAGGTGTCTTAGTGAGCTCATAGGAATTTCTATTCAGTCAATCCCCTTTTAGTATGTTTAACCATGCCAGAAACTCAGGTTGATTCTGGTAGGATGTGACAAATGTGTACTCAGAACAGGAGACATGTTCACCCAGGTGTGTTATAAACTAAAGGCCACACTGGTTTATCTGCTCGCTCTCTCTCTCTCTCTCTCTCTCTCTCTCTCTCTCTCTCTCTCTCTCTTTCTGTGTGTGTGTGTGTGTGTGTGTAAAAGGGATAGCTATCCATGGCAAAATAATGTTAGACTTAAATATTTATAAATGTGTTAATATTGCCTTTATATCATTTATACAAAAGTTTTGGGGTAAAGCTTTTCAAGTTAAGAATAAGTCATTTAAATAAAGTTATTAAATCAGTTGGGATAATAGGATACACGCGATGGTAAGGACATAAAAAAGGATATGAAGACTAAAATTAACGACACACCACTCTTTAAAAACCACCCCTTTGATGTAAGCGTCTTTGTTTGTTATCATGGAGGGAAAACGTTCCTGAGTGTCAATTTAATTGAAATCATAGTGCTCGTGATGTGCAGAGGAGGAAACCATTCTGAAGTTATGGCTTTCCCTATTTCCAAGAGAAAGGCTTAAATATGAAGGGGGGGATGGGAAAGTCCCTCACATAGTCATTCAGACCAGAAAGAAAAGATTAGGGAAGTACTGTACAGCTGTGCAAAGTGGAGGGGCACCTGCGATCAAAATGAGCAGTGAGCACTCACCTACGCTCCTGCCTAGTTATAGTCCACCTGTGTCAGACCTAGGTGGGAGAAACAGTTGGTCTCCCAAAATTAGACCGTTACAATGAACAAGAACTCCCAGGGATTGAAGGCTGTTTGAGAAGGGTTTGCAACCGCAGACCTGCAGGATACAAAATGAGCCTTTGCAAGACGTGCCAGCCAGAGGAACAGGACCTATAGCATCAGGTTGGTGGCTTAGGCTTTCAGGGAGAATCGAGGAATGCTTGTTGAAGCATGAACGCTGAGGAGGAGAGTATGCAGGAGGATGTCCAGAGAGCTGGGAACTTAGGGGATGGTTGTGGAGTGTTCTCAAGCTGTCAGTGACACCGAAGCTGCAGAGGTGTAGAGACTGGCAGGCACTGTCCTGTCTGCTCCCTGCTGTCACAACAGAGCCAGTCATTCTCTGGTGCTCCTGTGAATCCTCTCACAAGCTTCCTATAGTTTATTCCACCCACATGTCTGCTCCCGGCTTCCTCTTATGGGGAGGTTCTTTTTCTTCTTCCAGTTACTTGTTCTTCCGTCCTTTCTCCCTCCATCCATGTCTGCTTTCTTATTACATGTTCTCCATCCCATTCTCTACTTCCTCTCTGTTTTAAGATCTCTGAGCACCTTCTTGTTTTCTGACCTCCACATATACACAAATATAAAGAAGTGCATATATGAGTTCTGGGAGCTGTAGATCAATAGTAGAGTGCTTGACTGGCATCCGTAGAGCCCAAAGTTCAATTCCCAGTACGGAGATTTTATATATATATATATATATATATATATATATATATATATATATATAGCCATTTATGCATAGATCTGAAGTTCCCTTGACAATACTTTAAGGCTGGGACTGTAGCTCAATGGTTCAGCACTTGCATATGTGTGTGTGTGTGTGTGTGTGTGTGTGTATGTACGTGTATATATACACATATATATGTATGAATATATACATATATATATATATATATATAAATAATTTTAAATCTAGGTTCTTTGTATGGAGGAAAACTGTTTAATGAGATCATAATGGGCAGGCTGGTACCTACTGAGTATTTAAGTAGATGCTACTCAAGGTTTTTAAACATATGAAATGTTCTTCATTGTCATTCTCTCAACAAGTGTGAGGCCAGCTGGCATCAGGGATTCTCCCTCCAACTGATGATTTCCCAAACCCTGCCTCTAGCCCAATATCCTCTTAAAATGCTTTCTTCAATGCTTATTTCACACCCAAATTTCATCACTGTGGTGGTTTGAATAAGAATCCCCCATGGATTCATGTACTTGAATGCAGAGGGAGTGGCAGCATTTGAAAGGATTAGGGGTGTGGTCTTGTTGGAGAAAGTGTGGCACTAGGGGCAGGCTTTGAGGTTTCACCACCCCAAACCAGACCATGGAGAAAGTGGTTCTTTCTTCATGTTGCCTGTGGATCCACATGTAGAACATCAGCTGCTTCTCCAGCAATGTCGGCCGGCGCATCACCATGTCCTTATCACAATAAAGTGTCACCATGTCCTCATCACAATAAAGTGTCACCATGTCCTCATCACAACAAAGTGTCACCATGTCCTCATCACAATAAAGTGCCACCATGTTCCTCATCACAATAAAGATGGCTAGGCAGTGGTGGCACACGCCTTTAAGCCCAACACTTGGGAGGCAGAGGCAGGTGGATTTCTGAGTTCAGTTCGAGGCCAGCCTGGTCTACAGAGTGAGTTCCAGGACAGCCGGGGCTACACAGAGAAACCCTGTCTCGAAAAACCAAAAAAAAAAAAAAAAAAAAAAAAAAAAAGACTAAAACTCTGAAACTGAAACTGTAAGAAAGCTCCAAGTAAATGCTTTCTTTTGTAAAAGTTTCCCTGGTTATGGTGTCTCTTCACAGCAATAGAACACTGACTAAGACTCTACGGGGTGTCAATATTTGGGGTCTGGATCTCTAAGCAGTAGGTAAGATGGAACCCTTTTAAAACTGATGACTTTCTCAACTCAACTCCTCCAAGTCTGAGCTGCTCTTGAGACCAGATCTAGAACACACCTTGGATTATGCCCCCTTTTCTCACCTCCATCCAATTCATTGAGTTCTTTGAGAATACTGACAGATGGGATGGAAGAACATATTTCAAATCATCCTTTTTATAAGTAACCAACATCTACAAAGTATAAAGAGCTTCTCAAATTCAGCTACCAGATAACAGCCCAGTTCTAAAACAAGCAAACAACTCAAATAGACATTTCACCTAGAAGATATATACATGCCCAATAAGTCCATCATCTGTCCTTAAAGAAATGTGAACCAATCCAACAGCATTGTGCCACTACTTGCTTATTAGAAGAGCTCCTATCACAAAGACAGAAAACAACAGAAGTTGGTATGGAGATGAAAAATTAGAATTCTTGTGTTCTGTAGATAGAAATGTAAAATGGTGTAGTTATTATGACAAAATGGTATGGTGGTGCCTTAAAAATTAAAAATAAAATAATTACAGAATCCCCAAGTTCTGATTCTATAGTCTGAAGAATTGTAATCAAGATCTGAAAGAAATCTACATGTGCGATTTTTGCTATGCACAAATAGGTCTTCCTATTATTATGTGAATCATCAAATTATGCATACACATTGATTTCATCATTACTCAGAATTACTGAGAGATACAAACAACCCAAAGGTCTCAGGAAGCCAGGAGTGGTGCTGTGTACCTTCAGTGCCAACCCTGGAGAGGCAGAGGCGTTCGTGAGTGACTTTCAGACTAGCCTGGTCTTCATTATCAAATTCGAAGTGATGGGAAAGCGAGGAGAGGCATTATAGAGTCTAATGCGGACAGAATTTAGGCTTTTGGAAGATGGTAAAGTCATTAAAACTGTTGATGGTTATGAGACGTTTGAGACCCACGTCTCAGAAAGAAAGAAAGAGAGAGGGGAGGGAGGGAGAAGCTACTATATTTTCGAAAGTATTCCTATTGTGCCAAATAAACTCCCGGGTTTATGTACCTTAATCATCATGGAAAGGGCCATACTGCACAGTATGAAGAACCTGCATTGGGTTATAACAGGTGGATCAGGTCCAATTTTAGTGAACCGGCCTCCAGGATAATTGAGTCCAAGACCTTTTCTAGCTCGTTCCCAGTCCTTTGTTCATGCCCACTACTGAACTGAACATTGATAGGGGGCAGGATGCTGACCAGTTCCGCATCACTTTAAAATAGAATGTCTTCACTACTGGACGACGGAGAAACATGAAATTGGGAACAAACCATTTTTCCCCCTATGGGGCTCTCCCTTAAGTCAGGTGTGTAGGTCTGTTGCACAGCCAGGAAGAGGGTCCGCTAGGTGGCGCTCGACCTCCATCGTGAGTGCTGCGGATGGTTTGGTTTCTTTTTCACACGTGAGCGAAAGCTAAGCTCCAAGAGAAAGTGTTTTCCATGGAGTTATTTCTTTGCATCTCAGACTTGAGCACACAATTCTTATCTGAACCCAATGGCTTCAACCATCTTGTTACCCCTTCCTATGTGTAACTATAATTCATTACTTATATATTAAGACACAAACCAAAAACAAAGAAAAAAAACAAAACAAAACAACAACACACATACGCACACAAACGGTGGTCTTTTATTTACTAGGTTTGGTTTGGCTCGTTCTTTGGCTAATGTACTGAACAGGAGACATCATCAGATTTGCATGCTTTCTTTGGTTTCTCCCAGGTTAAGAGAAGTTAGAATCTTTTAGAATGAATAAATAATCAGAAAACTCTAAGGAAACACTTAACAACGAGGAGAAACACGAAGGCTGGCGAGAAGAGCAAGCGAGGGTGAGAAATTCGGTTGGGTGAGAAATTCGGTTTGGTTGGTTTCAGACAATTTTGAGTCCTGATTTAGCCACCCCCTGACAGCCTAGAGTCTGCTTCATCCGTGTAAAGCAGGACTGATTTTCAACTCATCGCAACCCCGGGAGGTCTGTTCTTTGAGTAAAGCAGTAACCTCCGGATTTTGGTGTGTAAGCGGTACCTTGACCTGCGTTGGTGAAGTGTCTCTCTTCAGTCTGATGAACCAGAATGCTGTGCGTGAAAACCCCTGCTAGGGGGCCTGTTGACTAGAGCCCTGGGGAACCCGCGCGTCTGCTGGCTTGACCCTTGGTAGACTGCGGCTGCTTGTAGAGCCCCCAGGGCATCTGCAGTTGAGGGCGGACAATCCCCAGAGCGGCTATTCAGCTCCAGTGAGCCAGCAAACGCATCCTCTTCTCGTTTGCTCCTGCAGCTTTACAGCCAGCAGAGAGCCCCGCTGTATGCCTGGTTTTAAAGGAATGGAGAGAGCAGGTGACTTCATTCAGTCCAGGTCACAACTCCAAGAATGTGGCCTGCCCGGGTAGAACTGAGCTCCGCCTGTGCCCAACATCCTAGAGCTGGGGGGCCGAGGGGTTGGGGAGGGAGGCAACTTCTGCTCTCTAGGTCAAGAGAGGTGCGGGTGACATCCAAGCATCGCAGCTTGACCTCTGGGGAAGATTTCCCTGCAGACTTGAGCGCCCAGAAATGCCCTCGTGTGCGCAGAAGCTTGCCACGAAAGAGTGAAGCTGTGGGTTCTCTCATCCCAAGGCATCTTTCTCTCCCATTCCCTCTGCGACGGATAGAAGTGTGGTCATCCAGCAGCACACCAGGCCCAGGCTGCCTAGGGGACCGAGAGTGCTGCTTGTAGGGGTCGCACTGGAACCAGACTGTCGAAGAGATGCTGGACCCACGCGAGGATCCTGGGGAGGAGGCAGCTGGAGAAGGAACAGATTGGGGAAAAGAGGAGAGGGATACGTCTATGAAAATGTGGAACCTGTAGGCGAGGAGGGGGCGCGGCCACGGAGAGAGGCGCAGAGTGATAACAGGTCTTGTCGCAAAACAGGACCCCTAACTCATTCGACTCCTGGTCAGTCTAGGCCAGAGAGCAGCGCCAGAGCCAGGCCAAGAGCCACAGCCGTCAGCCACAGCCGTCGGCAATCTTGAGTTTTCCAAAGCTACTTGCTTGGCCTGGAGGCCATCACCCACGTTGTCCTCGAGGGGGGTGGGGGGTGGGGACGGGTATGCCTGCGCTAGCAGAGCAGTTTCACACCTCCTCTGACCTCTTGAGCTGGCCTTGACGCAGGATGTACTGGAGGTACTTCAGTGCATCCGGCCATAGCCCCCAATGCCTTTTCATCTCTTCCCAATTCTTACTCTTTCAGGGGCTTCTTCTCTTTGTAGCTCAGAACCCGAGTGTTTATCTTCTTCCAAACACTCCCCCTGGCCCTGCCTGCAGCGGTCGGTCACTCACTAGACCTAAGGATCTGCTAACCTCTGGCAAATTCCACGACCCTGTGCCTCCTGGAGATTTGGATTGAAACCACTTCGTTATTCTCATGCAAAAACCAGCAATGGCTGACAGCGTCTAAAATCTCCAAACCGTGGGGTTCCCCCCCCCCCCCCGTGCTTCGAAAATGTCGGCCACCTACCTCTGTGTCAACTTGTGGTTTGAGATTTTTTTTAAAAAGCGGTTATTTTTGCCAAATAAATAGTGAACGTTACTTCAAATATGTATATGGACCCCAAAATCTAACTCTAGCTCTCAGTGATTACACCCTCGGATATTCTTGTCCATCAGCATGTCCAGAACTCACTGGTTCTTGTCCCCACCGAGCCTCATGTCCACAGGCCAGTGGACACATATTCTACACCTGAGTAACCTCATTTTTTGGTCAAGCTATGTCCCTCGTCCTCCACTGGTTCCCTAAGGAAAAATGGCTATATACATTCCCAACACCCAGCATGAGATGCAGAGAAAGGGAAATCAATTTTAATAAAACATAAAAACCTTAAAGGAGGAGCGGGGAGCCTCATTTTGAAACCTCTTAAGGATTTCATTGGGTCCCTGTCATAGCCAAAGATCGATCCTTGGCTGTTATATTTGCCAGATACTAACAACGAATTTGTCTTTCTCTCAAAACTTACACAATTGTGAAGAACTATGAAGAGTTGTAGCCCCTTCAAGAGAGCCCCATCTCTCACCCCAAGGTACCCTGCAGCATCTTCATAGGGCAGGAAAACCGCATCCATGGAGTCCACAAGCTTCTAATCATCCTCCCGAGGCGGACAACTTTGACCAGGTAACGATTTCTTTCCCTCAGTGCCGATCCAGCTCAGGGAAGCAGCTCCAGGAGGCCTTCCCTATTTTAATGACACCAATGAAGTAGCCTCCTCCGCTTCTGAAATTAAAATCACAACTATTTAAATGCGTTCAGAGGTTCAAACTTGTATATTGGATCAAGCCTCTGGTCAAATTTGTGAAGCAGTCTGTAAGATATGTTACTTGAACAAACTTTTCATTAAAAAGATATTTCGTAAATAGTCAACATATGCTTTGACATAACCACAATGCTTGTATTTTGTATTTACTTCCTTCTAGTGAGTAAAGTAACTTGGTTCTTATTTTTAAGGTCATTAAATATCAGTTCTGGATCTCACTATTGTGTTGCTCCCAGCTACTTTCTTTAAAACTTATCTATTCTTTCTCAACTCACAAAAAAAAAAAAACAGAATATTTAAAGAACAAATTTAAAGCATTTTATGATTTTCTTCCTGATGTAAAACAAATTGAACAAATCCAATTAAATTCAGAGTTGATTGCCCAAGGAGACGAATACCCGGCTCCAAAAACTCTCCCCAAGTGCCTTCCAATTCCCCCCTCTCACTTGGGACTTAACTAATATTTTTCAACCTAGCTTTTTAAGTCATCTACAGAAATCCAATCCAACCAAACATAAGGAGAGAATAGTATTTGGTAGTAGAGTGATTTTACTTATCAAATTACTTCAGTAAAGGGCACTAGCAGAGAGACAGCTGAGAAACTTTAAGAGTGAAAAAAAAAAAGATGAATTTTGTTCTTCGCCTCTGGGCTCCTTCCTAGAGAACAGAAACTACACGTCACATCTGGAGACGCTTTCCGTTGAGTTTTCGCAGGGAAAAAAAAAAAAAAAAAAAAAAAAAAAAAAAAAAGGGCTGAGGTTCGTATTGGTGTTCCAGAAAAGCACTAGAGTAGATAGATGGCTATAGAAGCTGAAATCAAAAAACGAGGTTTCAGGATGACTCTGTCTCCTCATTGCTGAAGGATGCTATGACAACCAGGCTTAGGAGGGAAGGAGTTAATTCAGACCCTGTCTTTCGCTACTCAACTTGCGGACTTGAGTCTCTTAAAGTCAACGGCCTCCAGTTGGAACCAACCAATCCACTGCTGCGAGAGCCCAGGACAGCCAGTGAAGGGGCGTGGCCCGATGCTGTCACTCAGCGGTGAGGAATGACACTCTGGTGGGAGGGGGGGAGTACAGTGGAACGCAGAAGCAAAGAGAAGAAACAGATAAAAACCCGGGCAGAGAGTAAAAAGGTGTCCCCGCTCTTCTCTGATTTTAGGGTTCTTAGCTGTCACTGCGGGCGCCAGAGGGGTAGGCTCCGAAAGAGCCAGCCCAGAGGGGGAAGAGGGAGGACCCGCCAGGAGCGAAGCCCTACAGGCCGGGAAGACAGAGGCGCACAGAGAAAGTGACTTGGGCGGTGCGCCCCAGCGGCGCTCCCGAGGCGACTGCGGACGCCGAGAGGACCCTTGACAATTCCCGCCGGCCTCCCCTCCAGGGGACAGACCCTGGCCGCCCCCCCTCCCCGGGCCCACGGGCGAAGAGATAACGGGCCGGGCTGTAGGAGAAGAGCATCTGGCTCTGGATTCCGGGGGAGGGGGTCCTGGCGAGGTGGGCCTGTGAGGTGGGGTGACGGTCGGCGCGGATCTTGGAACTGAGGGGGGCGGGGGCTGCTGAGCTGCGCAGGAGTGGGCTGCGGGGGCCTGGCGCGCCCCTCTCACTCGCGCTGCGGTCGTCCAGCGCTCCGTGTCAGGCTCGAAGCTGTCCCCGCGCCCCAGCTGCCCGCCCGGCTGCCGGCTCCGATCCGCGGCGCAGATGGCTGTGCGCAGCAGCGGCACCTTGACGCCCTTCTCCATCCAGGCGATCCTCAACAAGAAAGAGGAGCGGGGCGGGCTGGCAGCGCCCGAGGGGCGCCCGGCACCAGGGGGC
Organism: Arvicanthis niloticus; assembly: GCF_011762505.2. Classification (NCBI taxonomy): domain Eukaryota; kingdom Metazoa; phylum Chordata; class Mammalia; order Rodentia; family Muridae; genus Arvicanthis; species Arvicanthis niloticus. The sequence continues at coordinate 45,909,559 of NC_047664.1, read as the reverse complement.
ACAGAGGTGGCGGTGGCCGCGGCGCCCGCCGTCTGCTGCTGGCGGCTCTTCGGGGAGACGGAGGCCGGTGCGCTGGGGGGCGCCGAGGACTCTCTTCTGGCGTCTCCCGCCCGAAGCAGAACAGCTGTGGGGCAGAGCGCGGAGAGCCCCGGAGGTTGGGACTCGGACTCAGCCCTGAGCGAAGAGACTGAGGGCAGGAGGCGCTGCGCCGACGTCCCGGGAGCCAGTGGAGCCGGCCGCGCCAGGGTGACCCTGGGCCTGGAGCAGCCGGGCTGCGAGCTGCACGCCGCCAAGGACCTGGAGGAGGAAGCCCCGGTCCGCAGCGACAGCGAGATGTCAGCCAGCGTTTCAGGTCTGCTGCTGCGGGGGTTTCTCCAGGAAGGGGGCTGGGCTGAAGGGGGTGGGTTAAGAGGTCAAGCACTCCGAGGCGGGGTGGGCCTATGGTGGGAACCCGATGCCCAGCCGGCCTTAGTTCTAGCTAAGTCTCCAAGTTCTGCACGTTGGCGCGCGCTGCCCCAGAGCCTGAAGCAAGTGAGCTTCTTAGAGCCGGTGTCCTGGTACCATGTGCCCTGCGCTCTGCAGCAAGAGCTTGGAGTCCATCTGCGGTGGCTCGACTGTGCCCATTTAAAATCTCTAGACTTAGGAAAGAAAGGGTGACCAGAAACCTATGAGGTAGATCTTAGAGCTTTTTCCCTGACACGGCCAAGGCTAAGACTGCAGGTCCCGTCACAGCGTAGGAGTGGGGAGCCTTGGGAAAGGGCGCGTTTAACTTCCCTTACCCCGAGACTGGCAAAACAGCCTTTGACTGAGCACCTAGGAGCTAGAAACAAAAGCAGCAGTTATCTGAGGGCGTAAGATGGTGGGGACGTGTGATCCAGGTCGTCCGGGAGGCACTGGACAGTCAAGACTGTTTCCACTCACGGGTGTATTTCTTGGTCTGAAAGGCCCGCAGCTGGCTTCTATTGGGTCCAGTCTGCTGTAGGCCTCACATAGGCTTCAAGCCGGCCAGAGCGCTGACCTCTTTCGCAGGCGCGCTGCAAGGAGCACAGAAAAGGTTGGAAAACCGGGTTTAGATCAGAGTCTTAACCTACACCCGGCTTCCCTTTATTTTCACGCAAAGAACAGGGAGGCAAGCGTACTTCGGGCCTTGAGTTCTACCCTGTAGCCATCCCCCTGACAGCAGTTCTGGGCTCTTAGGGTAGAAGACTCTATATACCTCTGACCTCAAGATCTGCGCCCTCCCCCTACCTTCCTCTTTCATGTAACCAACGGTTGTGTAAGTGTGGGTGTGCAGAGGTGCACAGCCTAGAGCCGAGAAACCGAAATTCAGTGTAGAAAGCCACGATTCAGGGCTAAGTACAGAACAAAACTTGTGGATAAGCTCAGGCCAAGTATCCTCATTCCTGCAGGAAATCTGGGGCCCGGAAAACTCGGGGAGAGCTGATTCCCTACTGCTCTGGCAAAGCAGCAGAAAAGATACAGATTTGTGAAGCATGGGAGACAGAGTTCTAAAACAGACCCCTCTGGAACCTCTCCTCCCCTTTCAGTAGGCACAAAGCGGGTCCCCCTGCCCAATCTTCCGCGAGAAACCACTGCAACTGAGACCCATCTTCCCCTCTGCGAGTCTGACAGGGTCTTGCTTTTTGTCCCTACCGGAATCCGCAGGCGACCACAGCCCAAGAGGCGAGGACGACAGTGTTAGCCCTGGAGGTGCACGCGTGCCTGGGTTGTGCGGCGCTGCGGGCGGCGGGGCTAGCGGCGGGCAGGCGGGCGGCGTGGAGGAGGAGGAAGAGCCCGCAGCCCCTAAGCCACGAAAGAAGCGCTCTCGGGCCGCCTTCTCGCACGCCCAGGTTTTCGAGCTGGAGCGCCGTTTTAACCATCAGCGCTACCTGTCCGGGCCGGAGCGCGCAGACCTGGCAGCTTCGCTGAAGCTCACAGAGACACAAGTGAAGATCTGGTTTCAGAACCGTCGCTACAAGACCAAACGTAGGCAGATGGCCGCCGACCTGCTCGCCTCAGCACCCGCCGCCAAGAAAGTGGCCGTAAAAGTGCTGGTGCGTGACGACCAAAGACAGTATTTGCCCGGAGAGGTGTTGAGGCCACCTTCTCTTCTGCCACTGCAGCCCTCCTACTACTACCCTTACTACTGCCTCCCGGGCTGGGCGCTGTCCACATGCGCAGCCGCTGCTGGTACCCAGTGAAACGTTTAGGGCGAGGCAAGGAAGGATTCCTGCGCCCTATCTTGCACCGCCGCGGACAGGTGTAGAGACTGAACACTGTGCAGGCAATCTGCCCAACTGGGGATGGGGCAGGTGGAGAATGAAATCCTGCTGGCACTCTCCTACCCAGGGTGACAGGGCAGTGGAACTGAGTCTGCCCAGAGAGGGAGCCTTATTGTGATTTGAACAGCTGCGCCCTATGACCCCAGGCGCTCTGCACACCCGCCACCTATCCGCAAGCCTCTGGATGCTATTTATTATCACAACACCACCGTTGGATTCGGATTCTGTCTGCCTGGGGATGGTGTTTACCCAGAGTAGAGAGGACTCCTGGAGACCGCCCCACCCCCCACGCCCCCGGTAGCCTGAATCCACAGAATCTCGGGTCGGCCAGGCACTTCTGCGGCTAGGCCATACTAGTTCATGGTATCCATGCTACCGATCTGTATCTTCGTATCTTTAATGTTTGGAAATTATATTTGTGACAAAGGAGTGCAGAATCCTTTCAGCTCCAGGCCAGGAGTTGAATTGAACTTCGTAGGGTTTGATTGGGGGGAGGGGGACCTCCACTCCACCCCTCGCGGGCGCCCTCCTGGATGCTGAATGTAAGAATGGGAGCCTTTCAGCGGCGGGGCAGGCCAGGGATTCCCTACACTTTCTCTTTCTGTAAATTCAGGGCCACACCCAAAGGGAAAGTGCCTGGGAGATCCACAAAGAGGGCCATCGTAAAAGCCCTTTTCGGAAACCACCCTGTCTCTCCTTCTTCCTTTCTTCTTTTCTCTCTCTCTCTCTCTCTCTCTCTCTCTCTCTCTCTCTCTTTCTCAAATACGGTTGAGACTTGTAGCACTTTTCGGTTGTTTGTATTCAAATAACGATTTATTTTTGTATTCAATGTGAATATTTCTGGCCCGCGTTTCCGCGTCTTCCTCCACGTACCCTGATCCTCTTTTCCAGCTCCCACACCCTCTGTGCCTTGCTTGCTACTGAGACTACGTGTCTCAGTCAGCCTCGCAGCTTTTCGCCTCTTTAAGGGCACTGTGCACTCAACTAGAGTTATCCTTAAAAGATTTGTGAATTTTGGAAACTCTATTCGCTGTATTTTTTTTCTTTAATTTATAAACTTTAGTTCAACATGCCTTCCTGGGGCTTTGTCTTCTCTGAAATTTTCTTGGTGCGCCTTTCGGACGAGGAGTTGCAGGCGGGTTGGAGGCAAGGGGGAATCATTCTCCACGGTATTTTTCTCTCTAGGAGAGAATGCTCGCTCTGGTACCATCCCCTACCTGACGGCAGCCTTGCTGGCCACCCGCTTCGAAGGCTTTAAAACCTGGGGAATCACAAGTTCAGGGTCACGAAAGAATCTCATTGGATCTTATAGCAAATGTCTCAGATTCCTTATTTTCTTCAGTCCTAGGGCTTCAAATCATGCAAGCCCTGGGTTGACTGAACCCACAGGCGAGTCCCACCTAACACCCAACCCTGCAGATTCTTCTCCGTCTTCCAGCCTCCTCTCTACTTTCGATTTTTTTTTTTGGTCAGTGTTTCTCCAAAGTGACCCGGTCTTTTCAGAACAGACTGTAAGGACAAAAAACTCTCCCTGAAATTCTAATTCTATTTGAAGAGAGTCAAGTGCCAATAATGTTCCTCCAGGAGAGGTTCTCCTGCTCATTTTGCCCCTACAGGTGTGAGTCTTATTCTATCTAAAATGTTTTCAAGCGCTCTGCTCCTTGGTGACCTGGAGTCATTTGATCTGCACGGAAGCCCGGGGCCAGTGGAGTGTGAGATGAACAGCTCGAGTAGACGTACAGATGAACATACCCTTGCTATACAAGACTTCCCAGAATATTCACAGAGTCTTCCCGAGTTAAACGCTTGCCTTCGGGGTCGCTTTAGATGGATTCCTGACAAGCGAGGACGAGTTAATGCTACAATGCCACATTCCTAACTCCTGCCTGGGAACAGCCAAAAGTGAAGCTTGGTTTGCCCTACTCCTATTCCCGGCAACCCTTCTCAGCTTTCTGGCCTCCAGGCCTTGGGTTTCTAAAGGCCCAGACAAAGAAAGCCCGCAATATCCTCCGTAGGAGGCCTACCGAGGTGACCAGGGCGTAGTAGTCTGAGTCTAGCTTTGAAAACAGCGAAAGTGTTAGGACAAAGCCCCTAGGCCATTCTCATCTGATTGCTCCCCCCATCCCAGTTATCAGGCGTTTAGTCTCTGAGATCATTTTAATTTTTTTTTCAGTATTCAGTGCTTGTTTTATAATTTACTGTGATGTGATGCATTCATTCTCCTTGAACTTTTTGGAACTTCTTCATCTGCTTGCTAAGGATGCAGTTTGTGTTTGATCCCTGAGGATTCGGGAAGAGCTAGAGACTCTTTAGAGAAGCAAAATGAATACATGTCCAAGGTCGTGCCCTCGCAGCTTCCTCTTCCCTCGCAGGTCCCATTTTCAGCAGATACGGGGGTCCTCTCTGCCTCTCCCATTTCTGGGCTTAGCCGGGAGAGTTGGTCTCAGCTATCTGAAGCTGTCTCCAGAAAATTTGCCCAAGTGAGTTCCATTTGATCAGTACGGCGGCAGCTGCCAGGTTTGGGTGGTAAGAATGCGAGGCAGCAGCATATCCAAACTTTGGATCTAGCTCAGCTTACCAGGATTCCACACTGAAGAATATGATCGTAGACTCACATACTGTTGGAAATACACAACGTTACTATATTCACTCATCTGCTTTTTTCCCTATAATCTAACTCTTTGTTTCTTTCCTCCTTTTGTTCTTCCTTCCTTTTTTAAAAAATAAAACTAAAACCTGCTCTTCCCCCCCCCCAACACACACACACTCCTTGATCCTGATCAACGGAGTCGTGATGTGATCCTTCTCATTGTCTTCGGAGTCTTGATGTGATCCTTCCCATTGTCTTCGATGCCTGGGTCCCCTCTCCCAGAGCAGTCACAGGGTCCTTTCTCACTTTGCCCTATAGTACGTTTGGCCCTTAGTTAACATGAAGGTGAGTTTAGGAGTACTAGGTTCTGACTCACTCTGCCTCTTACAGATGATTAAACCAACAAGAGGGAAATTGGGTTAGGAGCAGGCTTGGAATGTGCTTTGATCTGCCCTGAAATCAGTCTGGCCAGCAATAAAAATTTTGTTCTCTCTCTCTCTCTCTCTCTCTCTCTCTCTCTCTCTCTCTCTCTCTCTGTGTGTGTGTTGAGATAACCTTTACTTATCTCAAGGTATGTCCTGTTTCAAGAACTTAGGTTTGAGCCTCTCGAGTTTCTGGGGAATATCTTGGCTGAGTATTGATAGAGCTGGGGAAGTTGGAGTTTGGTTCCATTTTCAAAAGATGAATGGCTTTTTTGCAGTGTGGACTCTCCTCCCACACACAGCTCCCAACACTGAGAAAGTACACAGATGATGGTGAATATGACATCCTGGGTGACAGTTCAAAATCATTTCATCACAGTGTCCCAAGGCCTCCACACAGCAGCCAGCGATGCCAGCATCCAGAATCGGAAGAAATGCTGGAGACAGGGCTAACTGGACAGTGGGGCTTCTGGGGAGTGGGGCACTGCTTGTAGTCTTGCTTAAAGGAATTGCCCTGATTCCTTCTCTTAGAGTAAGGTGGGGTGGGGTCCTATACTTACCTCAAGCTGTGAATACTGCTTGGTAGAAAAAGTCCAAGAACCTCCGAGGGGCAAACCTTGGCCCAGGCCTGCAGACATCCCACTAGGCCAAGGCCCAGCGTTCTAACCTTCTAGCTTAGAGCTCTGCAGGGGTAATGCTGACAATTCACTGTTCTCAACCCCTAGTCTCTGTCTGTGTCCCAGAACAAAACACGGAATCTGACAACTACCTGCAAGTTCTGCAGACTTCAGCTTGTTTGCACAAAGGCACCTGCATTGTCTCCTGAGAACAATTGCACGGGTCTAGGGTGTGAGGAGAGTCAGAGGGCATGTTGTCCCTCAACCTCAAAACTCGTTGAGGAACTCGTGGGCCCCAAAGTGGACTAGGGATATTCCCACCAGCAGGGCTCTTAAACGACAGGCAGGTCGGGAGCCCAGCTACTACTACCAGGAGTCCTGGGGGTTTATCCTAGGCAACCACTCACCTTGCCAATTTTCCTACCTGGTAATTGCACTGAGCTGCACAGGAGTGGGAGGCATCAACACACATCTACTTTCTCTGGGAAGCAGGAGCTCCTAATCGGAGACCATCCAAGATGACAACTGAACCAATAGTCGACAAGAAGAGCGCTGAGAATTATAATAGTAATTACAAAATGTTCTTTGTCCCGAGGAGCATGCCTCAGAAGAAGCACTTCAATCCTTCCTGCTGGAGTCAGCAGCACTGCCCTCTGCTCTACTGGGTAGGTCCTCTGTCTGATGAGTCTAGGGCTCTAGGAGGAAAGGTGGTCTTCTCACCATCACACAAGTGGATTGCCAGCCTTTCAAAATCCAGAGGTTGCAGAAAGGGTTTTCTTGGAATGCTCAGCTCTCTAGGTTGGACTCCAGGGGTTGGAAGTGAATGAGAAGAGTGTAGATGGATTTCAGAAAACTATTAAGGAGTGAACAACTGGGTGGGATTACTTGTGTATTGTTGACATCAAGTTGTTGACTCCAGATAATCCGACTTGATTGTCTTCACCCCTAGGGGAGCCCAAGCATCCGGTGGCCAATCGAGCTTAGGGGTCGACATATTCTAAATTTTAAAGCCCCGACCAATAAAAGGGGTGGGCGAGGCCAAAGCAGGGGAGAAAAAAATCGTTTTATTACAAACACTTACATCATCTAATAAATTGTTTTTCCTCCTGTTGAACACACAGGGTTGTTCGAGTCGTTAAAAATACATTTATAAGATACTGATTGTGAAGGCCCTGCTAGCAGGGGTGGTCCAGAGTAAAGTACAAGTTTAAGTTGGATGATAAAAATTTTCTCAGACTTGTGGAGCTGACCCTCCTGTGATGGAAATGCCAAACATCTAATTTTGGTATAATTCAAGAGATGTAGCAACTGGGGAATCGGCTGGACCCAGAGTAAACCGGATTAACTTGGCCAGCTCGAATAGCTTTGGATAGTTCCGGGCTGAGGCGTCTTGTTCAAAGGCGGATACAAAGTAGTAGGGAGGGTGCAAGCGGTCACTTTCCCTGGAGTCTCTGCTGGAGATTGGCTAGCTGCTACGCTCAACTAGTTCCTCCGAAGCTTAGATGCGTGATGTGTGTGCGGGAGAACAGCTGGCCTAAAACGCGTTCTAGTTTCTCTGCCTCGCTCGAGCACCCTTGTTGTGCCCTTGCTGGCAGGGAAGTTGCCACGGGTCACCCTGCAGTTCATATACCTAAGGGTCTCAACATTAATCTCTGAGCAGATTGTGCGTTCGGCCAGAGCCAGGGACGCTGTTCGGACTGGGTGCCCTGTCCTCTTTAGTGAGAATATAGCACAAAGAATTCTGTGCTTGCGTCTGGGAGCTTCCTGGTGAGGTCTTGTCTCTTCCTTGATCTCATTCTAGCACCAGGGCTCTCTCCCTAGGACGCGGGGCTTGCGAGGATGCTCCAAATGGGATAATTTCCCCCGCACCGTGCGCACTGAAAGAGCGAAGTAGTCGACTTGTGTCCAGTATTCCTCCGCCCTCTCCCCCGCCCAACCCATACATTCAGGTCACAGGCTGCCTGAGGTCCGGGAATCCACAAACCCAAAGGTAGCTTTGCCAAATGCGTTGGTTGGTGAATCTTACCTAAGTAACTAACTTCTCTTTTCTACGTATCTATCAACAAACAAACAAACAAACAAACACAACTCAAAAAACCTCCAGCCCTTACAGAGCAATTTTGGTTTTTATTTGGGGGAGAAACATTGTTTTCTTTTTAAGGATTTAGGATCTCCTCCAAGGAGGGGATCCTCAGGCTTTCACCGGAAAGCCTAACAAAGGCCCTCTCTGCCTTCCCTCCCCTGCAGGATTGGGAAGCTATTTTGTAGAATTCAGCTATTCCTAGAGGAAGTCCTTTCTCCACCCACCACCCTGAAAAGGGAGGACCAGAGGCTATTCCCGCTTCTAGGGCGTGCTGGACACTAAAGAGAGTCCCCATTCTTGGCTATAAAAAAAAAAAAAAAAAAAAAAAAAAAAAACATTAAGGGTTAACAACAACGGTCACAAGTGCGTTCTCCTCCAGCGTCCACCAGAAAGCGAGGGTGGGCGGCTCATTGTAAAATGAGAGCCAATAAAACTGCTCATTTTAATAAGCGTATTAATGTTTTTGAAAGGCTTCTCTTGTGCGCGTGAAGGCCTCCCTGAGAGGGGCCGCCTACTGTGTCGCTGGGATTTTTGCGCCCTGACACCCACAAAAACCGCTTAGCTTCGGGGCCTTCTCTTCAGAGGACGTTGCCAAGCTATAGAGGCTGCGAGGCGCCCACAGAGCCAACATCGGACCTCCGCGCGTCCATTCTTACTACGCGCAGTGGTAAGAGTGAGACTTTCCATCTCAGGTTATGAATCTATGTTTAGAGGTCATGGAGGACCCTAGGTAAGGAAGAAGTTCCACCGGCCTGGGTTTTGTTCTGTTTTATGCTTCGCTATTGGTTTTGGAAAAGGTTCTAGAGATTTGACCTGCATGAGGATTTAAAATCAGAGCCCTAGTAAACCTTGGCTCCCGCGCACCTCATTCTGACAGTCGATGGAGCCAGTTCTACTTTGGTTGTGCCCACGAATCTCAGACGGGCTGAACAGCTTCCACCAGGGTGACTGACCTCAGGAACATGTTTTGCTAGGTGAAGGTCTCTGGCACTGTTCCCCATTCTCCTTCCCATCTTCTGAGTTGGCTCCTGTGAGCCAGGGCAGTAGAGACACCAATCCTGAGACAAAGACAACCAGTGAAGACAAGACTGAGCAGACTTTCCCTACTCTCACGAATCTTTCAGTTCTCCACGGTGAGGTCTCAGCTAGTCTTTGGGTCACTTCATACACAAACAAACGTTGAGGTTTTAAGTCTGTCCTGAGTAGGTCAACACCATCTACGTACTTATCACCTGAGCATAGTAGCTGAGTGATACCAGAGTCACTGATTGAGCTGATGATGCCTGGCTCTCTGATGAGTGTCCCAGCTAGATACACAAGCACCTTATGGTGGCTGCAGCACCTACCACAGTATCTGTCATTCTTTGGCAAACAATGTGGAATGACTGATGAACAAAAGCCACGATCTTCCAGTTTTCTTGGTTAAAAAGAAAAACACAAAAACCAAAACAAACAAACAAAAAAAAAACTCTAAAAGCATTTCACACTCAGACTCTGACTTTGTGGAGCACAGAACAAAGCTGGAAATGGGGTGTGCAGAGACAGGTGAGCCCTCTATAGATATATGTAGACTTGTTCTTCCAAGTCGCTGGGCATGAATTCTGGGACAAAAGCTTCTGGCAAGACCTAGGCTGGTCTTAGATAGAGGTCACGCTCTCATTTGCCAGTGCCGTGTGATTCTTCCCTGACTGCCTTACCACCTCACTCTTGAATGTATGAAAGTGGAAGGTTAACTCCTCCCACCACAAGCAAAGGGCTGAAAAACCAGGGCTCCGACAATATACTCTCCAGTTCTGCATCATATTGAAAATGAACTCAATTTTTAAATTGGACAGATGTTATAGAGTTGAGCGAGCCTCTTCTGAGACCCAACTGGAATAGGCAGAGACCCCTTTGGTGAGGTACAGTGGTTTGGCAGAACTAACCTTAAGGAAATACATAGTTCCAGCATCTTGCAGAGTACCCATGCCCAGATGGCCTAGTTGGTGTGAGTACAGCTAAATCCCCCCAATGTGGTGGGGATTCAACCTAAAGAATGGAGGGAATAGTTACTTTCCAGTAACTTCTCTTGTTCTGTGATTTTCAGCTCAGTGTCTGGCTCGTACTAATGTGAAATGGAAGTTTCACTCTGCAGCGTCTTCAGAATGAATTCTCTGTGATACTTTTTCTTCAAGCAGTGCTGGTTCTCTGAGAGGTCACAGAGACTCAGGCAAGGTTATCTTCTTAATGCTGCAAGAGGAAAGGCAGAAACGGCATCATCCTGAAAGTCCCTCAGCACACAGTAACTTTTAGGAAGCCTTTGGTCCCAGCAAGCCCTGTTTGGCTGGAACACACACACCCCGCCCCCCATACAACCCGCAGCAAAGATGGGTCACTGAACCATATGCTTCTGGAGAAGTTGGTGTCACTAAATGCTTGCAGACTGTCTGATAAATTTGCAAAGTTAAACAAAGATATGTGCCATTTAAGATTATTTTATGGGCAGGAAAAAATGGGCAGAGAGCAATAATGACTGACACAGTCCAAACAGTAAGATCATTCAGCCTTCATCAGAAACCTTCAAAGCAGCAAGTTCCCCATATCCTTGATCATCACAGCTGTGGTTTCAAAATAAATTGTGTGGAGACGCAAAGCGAGTGCACAGCGCGCATATGTGTGTGGCTGTGTGTGCCTGTGCTCTCGTGAGCACGTGTAAGAGTCCCTAGCTCAAATGGGCTTAGATCTCCCAATCTTCCTGCCTCTACCTTCTGAGTTCTGGGATTGTGAGATTACAGGCTTATGTCACCATGCTGCATAGAGGTCCTTTGCTTGTTTTTAATGAGACAAACCTTTGCTGTAGAATTATTCTGTCTTGTATCATTTATTCCTAATCCATATATTTGTTTAGATATGCATGAATATTTGTTGAACTCCTTCTCTGTGCCAGTGATATGGAAGAGGAAAGTCCCTTGCTGGAGAACTTTACCATGTAGCTGGAGACACCGAGGATGCTGCTAAGAGAAAAAGAAGATATATGTGGATTGACGGAGAGCAGGGTGGATTACTACAGGGACAATCAAACACACATTTCTGCAAACTGTTTGGTTTTTGATGGGGCTTCTATCCTCCTACATCATTGAATATGGTAGCCACTAGAGCAATGGGAGACTGCCCTGGAGTACCAAGTGCTAGCTGCCCCCTCCCCAGTTCACCTTTTCCTCAATTCACTTACACAGAGCTGGGATCTGGTGATGTTAGGTACAAACCTAGACTCATGGCTGGCCACAGCACTCTCCACACTTGTCTTCAGTTCTCCAGCATACAGGTTCTGTGACAAGGATAGCATTTGTGGCAGAGATTAAAACAAACAAACAGGCAGACAGGCAGAGAGCTAGGGACTAAATGAGTGTCTGCTACATCCAGCCCTGTGCTGGGTGCCTGGTTTGGTACATTAGCTCAATTTTCACAGCCTGAGAGGCAGATTCAATGACTGGTAGAAAGGAGGAAGGGACAAAGCCGTGCATGTCTCAAAATGCGAGCACAGAGGCTTTGGGGGTGAGATCAAACTTGGCTCTTCTCAGCCTGTGGTTCTGGTGAATTCTCTAATTTCTGGCTCTGTCACTCATGGAACAAGTGAGACACATAGTTTTCCTTGAAAATGAAAGGAGGTACCATTCTGTAGAGTTGGTGCCTGGCATAGAAGAAGCTCTCTAAAGATTATTAGGACTTTAAGCTTGGACTCTGACTTTTTGGAATTCTTATCCCCTTTCCCCCTTTTCTTCTTACCTGCCAAAGAGGGCGACTCTTTCTTAAACTCACTGCTCAGACAGAATAGTAAATTGAATTTGCATCCAGGGGACAGAGGCTGCAGCCAGAAAAGGATCCATTTTAAGCTTGCCCCACTTGCTGGTGGTGTAGATACTGAGAGGTAGCATCCTGGATCCTAGTGGGCTGGCAGCTGGGACAGGTGGATGGAGACAGCATAGAGGACTCGGTGCTTCTGGTCCTATCTGGACTGATAGAGGTGGGGATCAGGTAGGCAGAACAGTTGCTCTTGGTTTCATCTCTATTTTTTTCAGAGATTCTGCTCACCTTTCTCAGGTCCTGGGTGGCCTGAGTTTCTCAGTGCCAGTCAATCAAACCTAATCCCAGGCTCTCACATACACACCTATCTTTTGTCCTCTGCCATCTTGTCCCCAGTGCAAAGAAGGACAAGGTGAGGAAGGGACTGAGGGTTTCCTAGGTTCCTAACTCATACCTGACTTTATTTAGTCCTCATAAGGATTCTGTGAAGTGGGTAGGGATTATCCTTTTACAGACGGTGAGCAAAGTTCAGGCGAGTCAAGTGACTTGGGCAAGGTCACACAGTTTAGAAGTGGTGGCAAAGAACTGTCCAGAGGGCTTTGGGACCTCACAGTCTCTAAGTAGTGGATTTGGTGAAATACATCTGAGCTCCACTCCTACTCCTAGGGTGGGGACTCTGCAGTTGTGAGAGGAAGGGTGACTCCTAAGGGGGTGGGGAGGAGGTATTAATTCTTTGGGCAATTTCCTATTAAGAAAACACAGGACTGTGACTGCCTCCTTCCCAGGCCTGCTACTCAGCCTCCTGAAGGCGAGGCCTGTATATTTGTAGTTTGATTTCAGCCGTCAAGGCTAATTTCTCCCTACAACTTAATGGACTCGGCTTGACGTGCATAATGATTTCTAATCACGAACATTATTTTTGCTAGCGAGGAGACATGTTCCAGTTGTTGTGACAGATCGCGTTTCAGCCATAATGACGGAAAATTACCATTTCTAATTCTCCGGTTTTTGACACCTAAATCCACAGACCATATGTGGCAGGGGGAACTCTGGGCCTGGCTATCCCAAAGCCTAAAGGTCTGGAGCCCAGAGCTGTGCCCAGAGAGGTGGAGCGATGGGGCTTGCTGAGGATGGCCTTGGTTTTGCAGACTTCTCAGAGTTCCTCATCTCTCTCAAGAGCAAGGTCCCTTTACCTACAAGGAAAGCCCAGTTCTCAGAAGCCTCAGAATCTGACCAACTTTGGGGACCTATTTAACCAAGGAAGTCCATGGTTGCTGAGAGAGGGCGGTTTCTGTAGGATCTCATGGTAGTCCTAAGGACCTAATGCTCTGAATGATTTCTTCAGGTCAGAAGTATGAGGCTCTTTTTTGTGTCCTTCAGCCAGAAAATAAAAAACAAGCTTATTCTTTCATTTGAAAGTCTCAAAACCATCCTTTAAGCAAAGCTTTGTGAAAGCCTTGACAACCTACCTGGGATAAAGGCAAGGGGTGAAACGGGAGACCCAGAGAGGTCAAACTATTACACAGCCCTGTTCTAGGGGGAGTAGAGCCCAAGTGCCAGCTCTTATAAGCTTTCTAGGTGATCTCTGGATTTCAAGGGCTGACATGAGCCAGGTATATTAGGTGTGAGGAAACTGAGGCTATTTGAGGTGTCTTCAACTCTTGCCCACTTAAGAAGCCTGAACTCCAGGGCCTTCAGTATCTGGCTTATGGGAAGTGTCTTCCTTTCCCTATCTCCTCATTTCTTTCAGGCTCAGATCTAGAGGAGGTCCTCGTCCTGCCCACTGGCAGGTTAGAATGCCCCAATAGTGACTGCTGAAGTTCATCTCTTAAGGCATGTCTGATGGCCAGATGGGTGTCAGCTGACAACTTAACAACACTGTTTTAGACATACATCACAGATCTACAAGTGTTTCCTCTGTAAAATGGGTCTAAAATTCTCACTTATATAGGAGGTTAAGAAATCGACAGGCCTTCAGCTCAGGTAACAAGGGACCTAGACAACTCACCCAAGCGATTAGCTAGTGTTAGGGCTGGAGCAAGAAAGCTGCAGGTGTCAAGGGACACACCCCAGAGAGGCCAGAGACCAGAGATCATGCACTGAGCTTCCCCAGAGTAGGGGAGAATTCAACAGTCTTTTTCGATGCAGAGTTCTGAGCTGGGTGAATTGGGGAAAGGCGTGACCAGAGCACCCATGCTTTTGGGTGAGCCCAGCCAGGTTACTGCTCCTCACGTGTAAGTTGTGTGTGTGTGTGTGTGTGTGTGTGTGTGTGTGTTCCCCCACCCCACAGAAGTGTCAAGTCTGACACTTCTTTCCTAGCACTGAAGCATTTTCAACTCAGTAGGTCAATGACACCAGGCACCGGGTACATAAACTGGGGAGTGAGAATCTGCGGAGTGGCTTTCTGCTCCTTCTCTCTGGTTGGTCATCACCGGTGCACCTGCCTGCCTGCTATATCACACTCTATTCTGTCTCTCCTACTGGTCCCTAGACCTCGCCAGAAAGAATATTTCTTCCCACCATCGAGCTCTACACGTTCTCACTCCTCAACCTCAGTAGTTATTTCTAACTGACTTTGCGGAACTCCTGGAAGGGGAAGGGGAGGGAAACGGATGAGATCCAGGTGTGTCAGCTAGTGAAAATGCAAGCATCTAACTTGACTCACCTTCCAAAATGGGGTCTTGCTGTTTAAACAGATCTTGGACGTATTTTTAGGTACAAATAGTTAGAGGTTTTCATGAAGGGAAGTAGAAGACATTTAACTATTGACACAAAGTAGGAGCCTGTTGGCTCCTTTTGGTTGGCTAGCAGAAATTAGTGATGCCTCCCCTGTTTCTGGGTTTTAGTTCCTTTAGTGAAGGGGGGGGGGGGATGGAGGGAGGGTGGTTCTCAGCCACTTTCCAGAATGGAAAGTGCCAATAGAAGGATCTTTGTAACTGGCAAAGAGTACATGTGCACAGAACTGTGGATGTAGCCACATTACTGACCGGAAGCCACAGAAATAGTTGTTCAGATTCCAGACACAAGCCTTAAGCCTCAAACCAGAAGAGTTGATTTGGCTTCTCAAGTCACCAAGGTAGAATCTAAGGCCAGGGGTAGGGGTGGGGGGCCTCTTTACGCTGTTGAAGCTTCAGCTTAGAATGGAAATTCTATCAAAGGCATTTATTTCAGTAAGTTGTGAAGATAAAGGAGGGCTATCAGTTCACAGGTTTTCGGAGCAGAGGAGGCCTCCATTTTTACCGGTGTGGAGCCATTCAGTCTGGGTACCAGTACCAGTTGTATCTTTTACAGGCTGTGAGACATTGGGTTGTTAGCTTGTTTATCTGTAAATTTGGGGTGGCAATAAAATTTATTCCATAGGGTGCTGGTTATCATTTTAAATAAATTAAAACATCAAGTAGCTTGACATATAGGATAGTACCCAATATCCAGTAAATACTTTTTATTGAGGCCTGGCATAGAGAAAGCATTCAAGGTATGTTACTATCCTTGGAAGATAGCCCAGCTATCTTGAAAAGAAAAACCAAGTCTTTGACTAGATTCAAACAAGCAAACAAACCCAGAAACTATTATAGACCAATGGAGGCTGAAGGGATCTTGCAGAGAGAGGCCCTTTGGGCTGCCCCAGGATGGTAACTTGATGGGAGCTCTACCCAGAGGTCTGGGTGTCAGTTACAGCTTTGTAACATACTAGTAGGTAACCTGGAGCTTACAGAGAATTCCTTTTTGCCCCTGTTTTTCTGTGTAAAATAAGAGTAACATACCTACAGAAGAAGGGTATTCTGAAGTTTAATAAATACAAGGATTTTAAAATAGGTTATTAATTCTTTGAGAATTCCATTCACTGTATTTTCATCATCTTTTCCCCAACATCTTCCAGCACTGCCTCCCAGATCTGTCCTTTCTTTGCCCAGATTTGTATTCTTTTCAAAATTTTATTTAATAGCCCCCTCAACTCCAATTTGTGCGGTCCATATACTTCTGAGTATAGGAAACCACACCTTTAAAGAAAACTGACTCCCCACCTCGTCCCCAGAACCCATCAACTGTCCAGAGCTCCCCAGTTAGGTGTGTGGGCTCACGAAACCCTTTCCAGTCACTATGCAAAGCTTTTAAAACTATACATGGCATAGAGTGAGTACTTTATGTTTGCTTTTAAAAAGACACACACGGAGAATCATTTTCCACAAGAACTCAGTATTATTGGCTTTTATTCCCTTTTAATATATGAACCGCCTTTTGCAGGCATTACCAGTTTACAGGAAGATAATGGATTGGTAACTTCTCTGGTAGCTCATTAGATTACTAAGAGACTAGCCCTATAAAGATTGAGTTCAAGACCACTCACTTGCTGGGTGGGCTGTCACCACCCATAGCTTCTCTGACCTAGTTATCAATGTCATGGTAGCAAGGGTTCTGGGGCACAGAGGGCAGTCAGAAGCTCATTTTCAAGCTGTTCCGCAAAGAGCCCAGAATCTAGAATTGCCTTGGATATATGCACTGGATAGGTGTTTCAGCTGCTGATACTACCCTTGAGCACCAGAGAGAAATTCCAAATGCTAAGCGAATTCACCTGCTGTTACTTAGCTCTTTGGGTGGGACAGAAAAGCTTTTTTCACATATGTAGGGAGTTTAAGAATGGTCTTTTAAAAAATAAAAACAATTAAGTGGGAACACTTGATACTTGGTATTTTTTTTTTTAAAAAGTGCCCGGAGAAGAAAGGATAGAATTCTGTGGTTCACAAAGGCGTCTTCTGAGAAGGGCATCCTGATTCGGACTCTGGGTCACTATCTTCATCTTAGAAATAGCTCAGAGTGTGCTACTCTGTTTGTAGGCTTAGGCTTACAACCATCCAAATTGTTGACGATGTATCTGGCACACGGTACTGAAAAACCGGGAACCCCCATGATTAAGCCAAACTCCGAACACTTGAAACTAAAAAGCTAAATACAACCTTCTGGGGACATTTCTGAGAGAAAAAAAAAAAAAAATTTCACCGTGTGCATTTTAAACCCTTTCCCAGAAAGCCTTGGAAGCACTAGTGAGACAACTTCCATTTCACTGGAGGATACCATAAGGTCTTTGCTATTAGAATTTCGGAAGGTAGCCAGAAAAGGGTCTGGGCACTTGCTTCAGTGCTTAGCGGAGGTATCCAGGATAGCCAGGAAGAAAGCGCTAACGGGCTGCCTCACGTGTGGCCTCTCTCCGATTCTCTGAGTCTGTGCCCTATTGTTACTAATTCGCGAGAACTAGGGACTTCTCTGTTCTGCATAGGGTCAGATCTCAGAGCTAAACCTTGCTCTATTAAGTGACCTGGGACAAATTGGGACAAGGCATCCCCAGCATGCCTTGTTCCTCTGGCACGCCTTCTCTTCCGAGCCCATCAAAAGAGTAGGTTGGTGGAAAGATCTGGAAAACAAACAAACAAACGAATGAACGAACAAAAGGTGGCGACTGTTAAACTTACTGAACCAGTTCTCAGTGGTAAGTCATTCCTCTTAAACGAATCATCAAATCTACTCTATGAGGTTTTACAGTTGCGGGCGCCAAGCTATAAAATCCAGAATTCCTCTGTGGTTCTCCACCTAATCAGATAGGGCAGAAATTTGAACCTCTGGCTCTAGCTGGACACCCTAATCATGCCTCTTTCGGTGTTACCAGGACCCAGAACCAGGCACTTGGTAGGTAGGCTTCTCTGAATATTTGCCGAAGAGGAGAGTACTATTCTTCTGGTGTTTTGATGGTGACACTGAACTTGCAAAGAGAAAATTGTGTGCTCTTGAGGTACAGGGCCATCCCTAGCATCTCCAAAAGTGTACAAGAGGGCTATTGAGGTTGCTTTGTGCTGGTCATGCAATCCCATTACTCACAATTTATCTTTTGCTTTCAATAAACTGTGGTCCAGTCTGTGGTGCAGCACCATCCGCCCCCCCCCCCCCTTCCTTAGAGTGTGTGAGTTCTCAGCGGAGATCCCACAGTGCTTGCAGAAAAGACTTAGCAAGGAACTACGATTTGGCTTGGTTGGAGCAGCAAGAATAATAGAACAGGTAGAGTGGGTAAGTACGAGACAGAATCTGCGCTTAGGCAAGTGTATCTCTGCTGGGGGCGGGGTTGGGGACTGGCAAGAGGCTTATCATGGGCTGGTGGAATTGGGAATTGTAGGCTTGGACTCTTGCTGCTATCAGGCCAAAGAACCCTGCCCCCTGCCTGTGTCTCCCCTCTTTTTTCTTTTCTCCCTTCCTTTCCCAGGGACCGGAGAGCCCAAGGGGATGTTGATTATATTTAGAGAGAGGAAGAGGGAGAGGGAGAGGGGGAGGGAGAGGGGGAGGGGGAGGGGGAGGGGGAGGGGGAGGGGGAGGGGGAGGGGGGAGGGGGGAGGGGGGAGGGGGGAGGGGGGAGGGGGGAGGGGGAGGGGGGAAGGGGAAGGGGAAGGGGAAGGGGAAGGGGAAGGGGAAGGGGAAGGGGAAGGGGAAGGGGAAGGGGAAGGGGAAGGGGAAGGGGAAGGGGAGAGGGAGGGAGGTAGGGAGAAGGAGAGAGAGAGAGAGAGAGAGAGAGAGAGAGAGAGAGAGAGAGAGAGAGAGAGAGAGAGAGAGAGAGAAACACGCTAGGACCCCTAAGACCAAGAGGCAAGAGTCAGAAGAAGGAAAGGAAGTGGGGGATAAGGGGAGGGAGACCGACCTTGTCTTGGTCTAACATTAACAGGTGGGAAAATTCAGTCTGAGGTGCTTGATTTTAATGGATGAAGTGGGCTCAGACTTCTGCATTTTTTACCCTCAGGATGCTCCCAGTATAGGTAGTTCTGCATCTCACAGGGAGGGTGAGTGGACTCTGGCCTCCACTCCTTGTCATAGGGACATTGAGACTATAGGGTGTGGATAAAGGTTTGCTCTTAGGTTTAGCAGCAAGGTGAAAGCCCTGGGGCTACAGCTGCCTTTAATCCACTTAACAACTGTAACGGTGCTAGAGTCTACAGGGCCAGTGTGCCCTGGCTCTAGCGACCTCTCTTGGCCCAGGAGTAACTTTTTCAACTTGAAATCTTGAGGTTTAAGCTGTACTGGGCTCAGGACAGTGCAGCATCCTGGCTTTGAACATTTTGGAGAGCACCTTTGAAGCCACAAGTCTGGGTGAAGCCTGAGAAGGCCGCAGACACCAAGAGTGTGAGGTTTAAGTTTTGCCTGTCTTGAACCTTGCAATGCTTTACTCCAAGTCCAGCATGCCTGCTGCAACCGCTATGCAGAGGCCAACTTTTCTTTCAGAGAACTGGGCCATTGCTTCAGCCAGCCTGGTTGGGGGTCACAACAGGCTTTGGTTTGTACAGGACCTGGCAACCAGTGAGAGCCACCTGCAGAGACCCTCTGGCAAGTGTTGTTGTGAACCCACACCTGGACCATGCCCCTTCCCTCTCCCTTCTCAAAGCCCTTTCCTGTCAAGGTCTGTAATGGAGCCCCTCCCTTGAATGCAAGGCTATATCTGTCAGGGAGTCACAAGCAGTGTTTGCTCGCCCTTACCTATCCAGGTGAATTATTTGCGGTGACTTCTAATTTACTTCCCCCAAGAAGACCATGTACCCCCGTCTTTCCATCATCCCCTAAACTTTAGCTTAAATAGTGATGAGAAAAAAAAAAAGATGGAAAAACATCTTCCATGGCGTTTGGCTTCTCCTAGAAAAACAACCCAAACCCAGACCTCACTAGCAATAGCGAGAACTTAAAAATTCAAGCCTTCATTCCAAGCTCTCCTAGTTTTGAAGCTGACAAACATATTAGAACAGACAAATGTCAGGCTTAATACATGGCTGTAATCAGAAATGGCCCGACTGGAGTGACTGGATGAAAACCACAGCTTCCACACCTCAGCACTCCCAGTCTCAGCTGTCTATACCAGCTTACCCAGTGACCGAGTCAGATGAAGCTTTCCCTTGTTTCCCTTGTTCTAGATGGGCTGGTAGTGTAAGGAAAGGTAGGGTATCAGCCCATGAAACTCATTAAGGGTACCATTAGAACCCCCTTCCCCACCCCCCTGCCGTTCCTTCACCTTGGACTCCTTTACATGAAATTCCATATATAATATAAACTATTTCTATAAAAGTTTTCTGTTACATAAACCCCCAAAAATACGAGGAATGAAACAATTAAGGAACATAAATAGGCATATTAATTAGCACACCTTGCACATGCAGCTATGGATTCTATACAATATTTTTCATTACTACACGAGCTATTAAATATATAAAGGAGGTACATTTGTGGGCACATTAACACACTATGAGAACTTGAACTTGTTCATTTCCTGGCTTTTATGGGCTTGGGTGAGCTGTGTGGGCATTCTTTATACCCGCTCATGTGCCCTGAACTCCTATTGACTTTTAGACGCTTGCTTCCACAGATGGAGGGAGGCAAGCAGAAAATGGCTAAGTGTAAGCTGGCCAAGTAGAGACTGTCTGTCTCTATATGCCTAGTGTTAACTGAGCACAGTGGCTTTGGCTCTAGTACAGGAGGACAGAAGGAAGCTCTTGGTCTGAACGGGTTTGGCCTGGGGTCCATTTCTTTATTGCATCCCCTTTTAGAAGACCACATAGCAAGTCCATTATTAGTTTGGTAGTCTCCCTGTTGGCTTGCTTGGGCCACTTTTGTTATTAATTAAATTTTTAAATGGAACCTTCCCTGCTTTCTTAGCAGGTAATCCAGATCTTTGTCTTTGTTCAAGTGAGTTTGAAGTAATTTTCATCACATTCCCCCAGAATGAGCCACTGTGTCTTCTTAAATTATTATTCCTCTTCATTCTCTATTCTCAAAGGAAGATGTCTTAAAGAGGATAGCTATAGTCATAGAACTGGCTCACCTAGCAAAGGACAGGTAGCCTGACAAAGAAAGAAATAATCTTAAAAACTCAGCCATGTCTTCAAGAGAACTGTAGAGATAGTGCATATGTCCATCTTCCAAGATACAATTTTTTTAGCTTTTAAAAATAGCAACGTAGTTTGAATCTGAAGCTAGAATAAGAAATATTTAGAACTGTACTTGACAATGGATGATGTAAGAAGTTAAAGTCACCCTCAAGACAGATCTTGAAGCAAATTTTAAAATATGATTTGATGCAAGCAGCAAAGAAGGGAAAGACTAGAGTTGTTTTCAAAACGGTAATGACATTGAAGACAAATGGAAGACTGCAGCTGTCATTTCCCATTTGATTATGAGAACAGATCACCAGGTATATGAGAGGGAATATGGGAGGGAGAGAGAGATATGGCTTTTGTTGAGAAAGAGAGAGGGGGAGGAGGAGGGGGAGGGGGGGAGAGGGAGAGGGAGAGGGAGAGGGAGAGGGAGAGGGAGAGGGAGAGGGAGAGGGAGAGGGAGAGGGAGAGGGAGAGGGAGAGGGAGGAGAGATCATGAGTCAAGAGTCTACATTTTAACTGGTGAGAACAAGCAGTCTGTGACAGATCAATTGATACCTAGATTGAATATTGATAGTTTTAAAAGATGAGATTTTTCATTTCTGATCTCAAAAAATTTATTGAATCTAAGGCATACCAAATTAAATATAAAAACAGTACCACATGGCTGTTTGCTACATGCCAGGCACCATAGTTAGTACACTTACAAATGCCATTCCATGTCCTCCTTTGAAAGACTTTGGCATTATATTTATAAATACATCATTTATGCATTTGTGAAAAAATAAGAGTTCACAAATAGATTGCTTCCCATTATCCAGATAGTAAATACTTAGCGTGGGAATGTGCGACTTTAGGGTGCACATTTTAGCTCCTACTTGAAGCTGCAATCTCTCCACTAACATGAATAACCATGCTTCCCTGAACAGACACAAATTCACAGAACTTTGTATTTAAAAAAAGAAATGTTTACTAAGTTAAAATAGTCCAAGTCAAAATGGTGGAATTGGCTATGAACTTAGACTCCAAGAAACATTACCTGCCTTTCAAGAAGGTGGTCTTAGTTGCTAGGTCTGAAATGTTTTACTTTACCGTTCTGTTTTGAAACGTTATTTTTTTGGAACAAAACCAGTGGTTAGGCTCAGAAATGGAAATGCCAATATGAAAGAAAAAATGCTGGCACATTTTCAAGCTGCGAAGCAAAGAGAGAAAGCTCAGTCCAGGGAGGTAATACGCATATCATTTTCATATCAGATAGTGCATAAGTCCGATAGGTTTCACGTCCAGAAAGTATTTTAAAACAGTTGTTTGCTAAACTCTGCAGCTCTAAGGACCAGATTCCCTGGCTTGTATACTGAAGAGGTTCAGCATTTTGAGTGTTAAGAAGAGCTGTGAATTAATCCTTCAGAAAAATTCCTTCCATTTGCAAGTCTGCCAATGCAGGGTTTTCAGAAAGGACAGTTGACCAAGGAAACTGGACTCCCTTTACTATGCAGATGTCAAGGAAGAGCATGCCCTTCAAAGCGGAGCTCTGGAACGGTAGACATTTTTCTTCTCTTTGAAATAGATTTCCCACTTGGTATTTGGTATCTAAATTACCTCTGCCTTTCCTATGAGAGTTTCAGCCTCTTTGCCCTTTGTTACAGTGCAACGATGATTAGTTATAACTAAGCAATGTTAAGCAAAAGACTTAAACACAGCAGCCATCGCCTCCAATTCTCTATAGTTGTAAAAAAAACAAGCAAACTGCAATAACACATGTGGCATTTGGGCTGGGTTTTAAATATAGTCTCAATAGTCCCGGTACTTAGGAGCAGCAGAATTCTTTTGCGGTTGAAGATTATTTAATGCTATTGATTGAATGTGATGAGTGTCGGCTGAGCAGGTCAATATGCTGTCTTTTTAATAGGGAGGTTCTGCTACTGGCTTGCTTTCCATAGTCAGGCACTTGGGGTTGTTTTTCAGGACTTTGGGAGCTAATGAAGGCCAATTTAAAGCAATTTTCTTGAAGATTGCCGTCCAGCCCTGTCTGAATTATAATTCCAACATTTATGCCAGGCAGGAGTGAGTAGCTAGGGGTTAGTAAATACAATTATATTAATATTGATGTTATTTGAGTTACTTAGTACTCAGCTATCTTGCAGGCAGCCAGATTAATAGAGACCCAACTCATTCAATGCATACAGCACACCAATAAGCCTGGCATTTTGCCAGACATTTAAACTATGTGTTTGAGAAAGGCTGAGCATGAAAATAGGATGTGTAGCCCGAGCTTCCTCCCGGTTGCTGAAGAAGGACAACTGTTTGTCTTGTGCTCTAAAGTAAATGGGCTGTTAGAATTTACTATCTTAGGTAATATCACTGACTTGTTTAGGTAGGCAATTATGTTTTGTTTGTTTGTTTGTTTTTAGTTTGTGTTGAGGTGAAATTATAGATTTTGTTTTGACCACATCTCTTAGATTTTTCTCAAAAGGACTAGTGAATAGGCAAATCAATTAACTCACAGTGCAGGCAATGATCACACAGTCAGAAGCTGACTCAGTGGTCTCTGCTCAGGAAAAGCTCATTTGGGTCCCCCCTTGCCCCTCCCTGAGCTCATTATTTTTGGGAAAGAGGTGACTTTTTACACATTTTTTTTTTTCAGGCAGCCTGTAGCCTCTCCGCTAGTTTCACTTTCCGTTTTAAAAATAAAAGCTCACAGGCTTATTTGTTGGAATTCACTTTTGACAATTAACAATAGAAAGTGAAATACTGACACATTCTTCCAGAAGCTAAATTACCTTTACTATTGAGCTTATCATTGTATGGGATTTAATTTAGTCCAGTATAATATTTT
Source organism: Arvicanthis niloticus (assembly GCF_011762505.2). Lineage (NCBI taxonomy): Eukaryota > Metazoa > Chordata > Mammalia > Rodentia > Muridae > Arvicanthis > Arvicanthis niloticus. Next base: position 45,886,052 of record NC_047664.1, on the reverse strand, counting down.
ATACACTCAATTTCCTTGAGATCAAAATGAAATGAATTTGTCTTAGGAGTGAAATATAGCCATATAAATTATTTCAAAGACAATGACTCAAAGCAATAATACGAGTTAGATTATTTGCTTTCTTTCTCTTTTTAAAAATTATGCCCCCTCATCCAGAAGAATCCACGTCTTAATGAGGAAAATTTAAGCATTTAAAATTTAAGCATTTAAAATTTAAGCATTTAAAATTTCAAATTTACAGTCAACATTAATAAGTTGATATGTGCAAATCCTTTTGCCGTTTTTGAGCTATAAAATGAAAATTACTCATTTATCAAAGACATTTTAAATCTTAACATATTGAAAAATCAAATTAATACTGTCACATTTTAAAATAAATTACTTAAGCATTTCCCAATATTTTAATTCATATTGACAGGTCGTGACTGGCCCTGTTACATGAAGGCCACATTTTAGAGACAGTTTAAATAAAATCTAAAATAAGACAATTGGGTTTTCAAGGTTAAGTCACTATTTGGTGCAATCGTAACTTTTGATGTAGAAGTGATGTCTGGGTAAATCAGGCTGAACCTCTTACTTTAGGCCTTTTCCCTGAGTTTGCATTTTGACTTCAACATAAAGCATATATAAAAAATATAACCTTAGAACTTTGAGGTTGGCATTGAAAAAAATCTCTCTACTATTAGGAAGAATTAGGTGGTGTTGTAGGTGGAAGGATTTTCATTTGATGCCCATCTGAAAGAATCTACTTTGCTTGCAAACAGTTCTGAGAGATTATGCCAATGGTGACCTTAGGAACCTGTGACATCACATCCTCTTCTGAGTTTTTCTTTGTCTTTCGGTTCTCATGCAGAATAAGGAAGTGTGTATAATCCACTACTATGTAGTAACTTCCTGAATGGTCTTTCTCATATTTCCCCCTTGGAAGCCATTAGATAATTTGTTTTTGTAGTCTCAAGTCAAACATTCAGTTTAATATTTTTTTTCAGCACAGAGCATGTAATCACCAGATTATTAGACATCTCATAATTTGGGGAGGTGCTTTAGTTTCATGCCTGTTTATTCCTGTGCTGAGAGTTTCTCAAAATTACAACCTTTAATTCTGATTCTCAAAGGCAAACAAGCAAAAAATTTAATAAATAAATAAAAGAAAGAAAGAAAGAAAGAAAGAAAGAAAAAGATTACCCAAGATGCACATAAAAGATGCATTAAAGGGGTTTCCTACTCTATTTTTTTTATTATCCTTCTACCTTACCACCCACCAGTGTTGTGGATTTAAGAGAGTCGACATAATTGAGTAAGTAAATTACCAAAAACCTAGGCAGCTGCTGCAGACACCTAGCAATAGGCTGTGCCTTGGTTCTAATGTTCTCGTATTAGCACATTAAAACAAGCAGAAAGGGGCTCTTAATTATGCTTTGCTTTATGGGAGCACAATAAATTCCTTTTGTTGACCTTGCTGCAAAGTCAATGGTGTTTTTGTGCAATGTTGAATTAAGAGATATCAAAAGTCGTAGATTGAAGGATTATTCCGAGTATTTAAGGAACGTGTAAGTAGGTAGTAATGAGCCCACAGCACAAACCAATCTGCTTGTCTGCATGCAAAAGTACCAGTTATTCAACATTTCAAACTGACAGCTTGTAAATGTAAATTTTATTAAATGCACAGCAATAAAAATTTGTAGGTTTCTGTCACTTTGAATTTTAGTGGCTTGAAATGAGGCCTTTAGCCTTTTAAATCACAGCAGGCAGAAGCAGAACTCTCATGCATTCAGCGTTTAAAAGCCGGGGACCATTCTCAGTTTCAGTGTATGCTTTTGCTCACATAATATCCTTTGCAGAATCCAAGATGGATGGGTCATGTCACTGACAGGCCTGAAATTTCCATCGCCTTCCTCTATCCAGGTTAACAAAATGTTTCTCGTGTAACCCTGGTGGAGGTGTGGGTGAGGAGTGGTAAGTGGAAGTAGATGTTAAAGAAATTTAAAAGGTAAATTAATAAAGGAATAGGAAATAGTATTATGTGGTCATTGCCAACATGGAAAAAAATTTGTATACTAAAAAAATTTTAGGCTCAGTCTTATGTACATTATAGAAAATAGTCAACTGTCTGAATTCATATAAAGTAAACCTGTAGTAAGAAATTATTGTGAGGAATGAACCCTTGGTTAAAATTTTATAAAGATTTTCAAAATATAGAAAGGAAATTAAAATATGCATACATTAAGGTTCAACTCACAGGCCAAAATGGGAATTGGTTTTTCAAGTAAAGAAAGACCAACATTAGTCACAAATAGCAACCATTTCCAATTCCCTGTCCTTGCTTAATAACAGAAGTGTTTAATTTATGTATTTGTCATCCTGTAGAGGAACAGTATTAACTGATACCTGACCAAAGTCAAAGTTTAAACATGATAATGGAATACGTAGTTTGTCAAGTAATATTACTTTGCTGTGGTGAACCTTGTTGCTGTAAATGACTTCCCTGATGAGACTTGGGAGAAGGAATTTGGCCACCTGCAGTTGTTAAATATCCCCCTGGCACTTTTTTTCTAAGAGGTGAAGTATTACCCTGTGTTTTGGCCACATTCCAGTTTGTGCTAATGGCATTCGTCCTCTCAAAGTTTTCTTTGCCGTTTTAATTGGATTTGACCCTTTTCTTCACTTTAAGGAGCCTGCCTCTGAAACAGTCTCATTCTGCCAGAGAGGAGACAATCCTCCTTTCTTTGACCAAGCTTCTGGAGAGTATTACTGTGTGCTGTGCATTATCAAAGTGAATTTAAACCCAGCACATGCACTCTCATCAGAGTGTTCTCCTATTTACATTAAAAATACTCCGAGACAGGCATAGACTCTTCCTTCAAATGGCTTTAGTTTTTGAGTATTTTACCCTAAAAACATACCCTATGTTTAAAAAGTAGAAATCAAGAATGCCTTATAATAATTTACATAGACTTAAAGAATATGACTACCAAGCCAGCAATTACATTTTTAAGGGGCCAGCTTTGCTTTTCATATTGAAAGTTCAAATTCTTGTTCAAAGACTTGTCTGGATTAGCTAACACTAACTTGAAGCTACTACAAACTTAATACTTCTTTATATTGCTATGGTTTGACAACTGAAACCCAAGTTAAACATAAAGAATATATCAGTTACAGCTTTTTTTTTTTTTTTTTTTTTTTTTTTTTTTTTTTTTTTTTTTTGATAGCCACTTTTAAGATCATATTTTTATTCTGGCTTCTCCTTTTCTGCTGTCTCTTCTGGTTGAATCTGCTATCAAGATCAATTATTGGTTTGGTGAAAAATTTCAATACAGTCAGATTTCTTCATTTAAATTCTTTTATTTTGAGACAGGGTCATAGTTTGTAGCCCTGACTGGCCTAGAGCTCTATCTATAGACCAAGTTGACCTTGAACTTGCCCATTTCTGTTTCCCAAGTGCTGGGATTAAAGGCATGCATCACCATGTTTACCTAATTTCTTTTGTAAAATTAAACTGGAGTTCCAGATAATTATGAGCAGCTATGTGGGTGCTGGGAATCAAACTTTTGTTCTTCTGGAAGAGCATCAAATACTCTTATTTGCAGATCCATTTCTCCAGCTTTGGAAAAAACAATCAAAAACTTATAGTGTGCATGTGCGTGTGCGCATGTGTGTATGTATATCCCTGAGGTCAGGCACTTGAGTGCATGAGTGTGTGTTTGCAGTACCACCATCATGCATATAGGTTAAAGAACAATTATAATAGGGCCCAGGGACTTGCTGAGTCATCTCATTACCCGGCACCCCCCACGTGCCGTGTCCCCATCTACCTTTTTTGGGGGGGAAGGGTGTTGAGACAGGGTTTCTCTGTATAGCCCTGGCTGTCCTGGAACTCACTCTGTAGACCATCTGTAGACCAGGCTGGCCTCGAACTCAGAAATTCACCTGCCTCTGCCTTCCAAGTACTGGGATTAAAGGCGCGCCACCACTGCCCGGCTTCCCATCTACCTTCTTTATGCATGTATTCCACTCCTGCAGATTTATCTGTCTGTTGTTGGAAAAAGGGAAAGCTGCAATTGCATCTGTACTAAACAATTTTTTTCTGTTCTCATTTCAGAATTATGCCAACTAATTGCATAGCATTTACCTTGAATTAAGTCTTGGAAACTATCTAGCGATGCCTTAAAGTATTCAGGAGTACATGCGCAGGTTGCATGCAAGTGCTGAGGCACTTTATATAAAGCATTTGAGCATCCTCAGATTTTATTTTTCTTGAGACAGAACTTCTCTGTGTAGTTCTGGCTGTTTTAGAATAGACCCAGGCTGGCCTTGAACTCAGAGATCTGCCTGTCCCTGCTTCCCGAGTGCTGGGATTAAAGGTGTGTGCTACCACCACCCAGCAAGCATCTTCAGATTTTTATATCCTTTGAAGGTTGGGAAACAAACCCTTGAACTCACAGAGGCAACTGTCTCTTGTTGAGCACTGTGGGAAAAATGGGGCCGGAGTAAAAACAGAAAGTAGTTCTTAATATAATGATTTTTCTTAGAGCTGGAATTTTAGAGTTTATATTTAATCATCTAAATTATCCATTTGTCTGCCCTTTCCCCCAACATGCATGTGTGGCTAATACAAATCATAAACTATATAGCATAATATAATAGAGTTTTTCTTTCTCTGCCCCTGTGTCAATTCTAGACCCTTTTCAGTAGTAGCTGTGGATAGTCCTTTGTTATTTGATCTTCCAGGCAGAAACACTTTTTCATACATAGTTTTTGTTTTGTGTGATATACTTTATGAAATGAAATCATCCCATACTTTTTATGCAGTTTGATTTTGTTCTTTTTTTTTTTTTTTTTTTAATATTTATTTATTTTATATAGTAACACTGTAGGTATATTCAGACACACCAGAAGAGGGCATCAGATCCCATTACAGATGGTTGTGAGCCACCATGTGGTTGCTGGGAATTGAACTCAGGACCTTTGGAAGAGCAGTCAGTGCTCTTAACCACTGAGCCATTTCTCCAGCCCCCTTGATTTTGTTCTTATAAGCTCTCCACATTAGGATGCATACAGCATTTACCCTTCCAAATTGGTACATATAGACATGGTACTTAATGCTTTAAATTGAGAGCGTACAAATTATATTCCTAGTCAGTACCCCATTGCTCAATGTTGCATTATTATAACCATATCCCCCGAATAACCCTTTTTGTAGAGATAGGCTGATTGCTTTAGAATGCTTTAGAATATCTGTTGGCTGGGCTGAAGTTGTCCCAGGTTGTAATCTAGGCAACCATGGTCTAGAGAAATGATTCCTCTTCTTTTGTATTTTAAAGAGTTTTAAATGTTATTTTATGTGTACAAGTGCTTGTGTGAGTCTATGTATACATATGGTTGGGAGCCACCTGGTGTGGGCACTGGGGACCAAGTTCTGTCCCTCTGCTAGAGCAGCAGGGAACATTCTTAATGGCTAAGATGAGACTGTCTTTCTCAGGATACAGATTTTGGTTGGACAGAATTGCAATATTTACCTTTTTCTCTCAAGTTTAGTGAACGTTCTGTTTTATGCACTGGTCACTTTAAGGAATCCTCAGATCTTTCTGGATAGCCAGTCTAGCCAAATCAGTGAGCTCTGAGTACACTGAGGATCCATTTCAAAGTCAGGTTGGAACCGGAACTGGCCTGCTCTAAAGCTCACCCATTCTTTAATTTTAAATTTAACTTTGCCTCGATTTCTCTTATTACTTTTTAACTGACCACATCAATAATTGCTCTGGCATGTGGGCAGTGATTGTTAAAAGCTGATGGAATATGATAAATAAATCATCTTTCTCCATGCCTTAGACCAGAATGCCCACAGTCCTTGGTGAGATGGATCACTCACTATTCATCCCCATGTGTGGCTGCTTTTTTTGTGAATAAACTATTTTGTAAAACTAAAAAAAGGAAAGAAAGAAAGAAAGAAAGAAAGAAACAAAGAAAGAAAGAAAGAAAGAGAGGTAGAAAGAAAGGAAGAAAGGAAGAAAGAAAATCAAAGCAAGGTGGTCATTGACTGAGGAAGACACCCAACAAGGACTTCTGTTCGCTACCTACACAGAGAAGAGCTTTCAGCAGCCATTTTCTCCTTCTATTGTGTGTTCCCAGATTGAACTGTTGTAAGACTTGTGTGGCAAGAGCTTTCATGTGCTGAATCATCTCTGCGGGCCCAAAACATACTTTTTGAAGGGCAAAAAAGTATTAGAGATTTGTCATGTTGTTTCCACTAGAGTGTAAACAATCTTCTTGTCACCCTTTCACAGACCATTGTCTTCCATTCCCCAAGATCCTGTCTGGTGACTCTGTCCCCTACCACAGTTAACTAGATCTGTGGACCAAACAAGAGAGTCTGATGCTTTTGTTTGGCCATTTGGCTTAGTGACTCATGATGAGCTTGAGCAATAGAAAACTGTTTTCTGAATGGAACACTGTTGGGGTCCACACTAGCCCCACATTGGGGTGGCCAAAAAATGTCTCTGCCCAAGCAAAATGTTGAGGCCTGGGCCAACCCACGTTTGGGCAGCCACTGTATCCCGGCCCAAGCTGTTGCTCCGGTCCGCGGGTCGGGGTTCAGCAAGAGAGAGAGAGTGAGGTCGGACTTGAAGAATGGAGACCAGACAGTGTGTTTCAATCCCGTTTATTCTTCAGTCTCTTCTTAGTCTAAGTCCTAAGTCTTGAGTTCCTAGTCCCTAGCTCCTAGTCCCTCCAGTTCCAAGTTACTTCTTCCAAGTTCTCTCTTCCAAGTGCCCTGCTACCTGTCTTCTCTCTGCTGTGTCTGGTTCTCTCCTCTGTGTCTCCCTAATGTCTGATAACTAACTCCAAGTTGTACTCCAAGTTGTACTCTCTGAAGTGTCTGATTCTCTCTAGAGCCAAGTGTCTTCTACCTAATGTCTGATGTGTCTATTGTCTGCCTCTGCCTTTTATATGTCTTACTTCTAAGCCACACCTCTAAGTTACACCTTCAATCATGCCCTTAGGTCTTGTCTCTAAATCTGATCTCTACACTTCTAAGTCACACTCTTAAGTCACACACTTTTAATCTCACACACCTTTAATCTCACACACCCAAGGTATCTAAACCAAGATTATCGGAGTGTGCTCAGCTGTTGTAGGCTATTGTAATCCAAGTCTCATGTCAGGGTATATGGCTCAAGATGGCTGCAAAGCTGATAGCCGCTTTCTGCTAAAAGTCGGCCCCCAACAGAACACATAACTAAAACAGAAGCGGAAAGTAGAGACTGCCAGGCTAAATAGGGAGAATGGGATAAGTAATGTGTACAGAGAAAAATTAGTATAAGAGATACAATGTGTACTGGCTTCCTTCCCTTAGATCCTGTCAAACCCCTTGTGATGCCAAATTCCTTTCTTGTCTTCATTTGGCATGCTCCTGTCTCATCTCATCTTGTCTAGTTCCTTCCCCTTTCTTTCCTTCCTTCCTTCCTTCCTTCCTTCCTTCCTTCCTTCCTTCCTTCCTTCCTTCCTCTCTCTCTCTCTCTCTCTCTCTCTCTCTCTCTCTCTCTCTCTCTTTCTTTCTTTCCTTTCCCCTCCCTCCCTCCCTCCCTCCCTCCTTCTCTCTCTTTCCTTCCTTTCTTTCTTTCTTTCTTTCTTTCTTTCTTTCTTTCTTTCTTTCTTTCTTTCTTTCTTTCTCTGTCCCTCCCTTCCTCCCTCCCACCTTTCTTTCCTTGTCTCTCTCTCTCTCTTTTCTTTTCTAGTTGATTTACTAGTAATCTTCCTAATATTACTAGTAATACTTCACTGTTTTATAAGTGTTGATAAATATGATTGGTTTCTATAAATAGATCTTGTACTTAACAGTTTTATAATGTCTTTTTAGGGAGCTGAAGAGATGCCGAAGCAATCAAGAACATTTGTTACCATTGCAGAGGAACATGATTTGGTTTTCAGCACCTTCTGTTCAGGTGGCTCAACCACCTGTAACTCCAGTTCTAGGGTGATGTCATTTTAAACACAATGTTATCAGGAATTTATTATTGAAGTTCTGAGAAATCCTTGTAGAACACAAGTAGAGTTGGTACTCTATTCTACTGTTTTATGTGTTTTATATGTTGCAAAGGGATTTGTCTGGCTCTTTATCTTTTAAATTTGAACAGAAGTATTTGATAGTTCTCACATAGAATCCCATTGTTTTTTGAAATATCTATTATTTTTTTCCCCTAAGAAGACTTGAACTTTTTTTTTTTCTCAATTTAAGATACAGATGGAGTTATTGCAATCTCAAAATAAGAAAGGTACTTAAAGTGGACTGATTTTAGTGACAAAGTTACACCTCTCATCATAAACCAATATTATTGATAGAATTAATGAATGAAAGACTACATCCTAATATGGACTATGAGCACAGTATTTTAATTATACTAGAACAATCAGGAAGATAGGTCTACAAGATTATGAAAAGGCAGCCAGGCTCTGGAATGTACTAGTGTTTTTCATTGCCATGATTTCTAGTACATAAGACAACAGCCCTTTCAAAGACACAAAGCTGTAGGAAGGAGAGAGGAGAGGTAAGGGTGGATCTGAGAAGAATTGGGAGAAGATGGGATGAATATAATCAAATTACATGATAAGGAATTCCAAAGTATTAATAAAAATACTGAAAAAAAAGAAACCACAAAAAATTCAGTAAAAAAGAAATAATATTGTCCCAGCAGCCATTATTAGATGACTATTTTTTAGCTTAGAAATAAATGTGATGTCTAAGAATCACTGTCAGGATTTCTAGGAGGAACTTTTAAGATGCCAGTATTGCCTGAACATGGGAGTCTTTTCTTGCCACGAGTCACCAGTAGGAGACCTTCTCTGTATTCACTTCATTAAGTGTTTTTCTCATTTACAAGGATCCTCATCTTGTGACAGTACACTGTGGGGGAGAACCAGGAGGCTCTTAGCTTCGTGAATCACATAATGGAGCTTGGAGATAGGTATTTTCCCCTGACGTACTTCAGCTGTGACCCCAACTACTGGAGTTCACCTTTAACATAATTGCAGCCCAGCGAGGGGCCCCTTCTGGAAACCAGCTGCTTGATCCGGGATTCATTTATCAGGGGGATTATGACTCCAAACATTTTTCTAGACTGTTGTGGCCATTTAAAGGGAGGGGAAAAAAAAGAGGAGTCTGGGGAACTAATTAGGAAGGAGTGGCTCCCCTCAGTGTCTTGACCTTAACCCCATGGAGAAAGTATGGGATTTGCTTTACCTAAGTAAGAAACATAAATAGTTGGCAAAAATGCTCTTGGGTATGACTTCCAGAAATCATTGATCTGATGAAGAAAGAAAGAAAGAAAGAAAAAAAAAAAACCCACCAGAAAAACACCAATGTTTTTAACCTAACACTTAAAAGTATCATGGTAATATAACTTATTTTGTATTTTCCTGGTTGCTGGAAAATAGTCTGTGAGTAGCATACACAGAATAATATAAGAAGCACTGGTAAGCTGTGAAGTATTCCCAAAGTGAATTTGGGCATCCTGTGTGCGCATGTGTGTGTTTGCTTGCAGTGTTGCGGTTTGAACCCAGAGTCTCAAACACGCTAAGGAAGCACTGTATCTCTGAGCTGTCTCCCCAGTCCAGTATATTCTGTCTCCTATATACACATTTTAATATCTTTTATTAGTTTTGAAAAGGTGATAATATTGGCTTCCTCCATTCCCTTTGTCCTCTTTTGAACTATAGATGTGTGTTGTACTGTCTTCTCATTTTATCCCATTTGTCAGTCTTTCCTGCACACTTTGATATACTGTCATATTTGTGTTTAGGTCTTGGGTGACTTTATTATATCTATTTCCCAGCCACCAAGCTCTTCTAAATGGGCCATTTACTGCATTCATAGAGGCTTTAATGTCAGTGACTATAGTTGGTATTTCTAAAAGTTTAATTAAAAAAACACTAAAGTTTAGGTTTGTGGTAGAAGGACTTTATAGAGTTTATAATTTGCTACATATATGAGAGGCAGGAACTTGTGTGTGTTTGTGTGTTTAAAAGCCTGTATTGTTTTCTTCCCAAGCCTCCTGCTATATGTAAACTTAGGAATAAACAAAATGTCACAGATAGGCACTTAAATAAAGACCAAATAGTTGAATAGTCTTAGTTTTCAGAATTGTTTCAAATAATTAAATCCAAATTGAGTCTCACTGTGCTTTCGTGAGGTCATGTGTATTTCCATTTTATATCTAACAAGACTGAGGCCAATAGGCCTGCCCAGGGACACCAAGTTAGTAATAAGAACTGAAATGAACCCTGTGTGTTATTGATTTCATGGTATTCATGTAGTAACTTTTATGAACGTGAGGGAGTGGGAAGCTGATAGATAGGAAAAGTTGTGCTTTATTATATAGAAATAGACTTTTTTTTTTTTTTTTTTTTTTTTTTTTTTAAAGCTAATTAGGTTTAACTCCAAACTCGGTGTTTCCTGGGTAAATGACATGAAGTTTTCAAAAATAGTTTCTTTCCTGTCACTGTTCCTCCTGTTCACCTATCTAATGTTCTTCCCTCATTTCTCATATTTAAGATTTCATGTTCTGTAAAGCAACTAGGAAGCTGTGGCTTGTGACTCTTGAAGATCTGATTCATACTTCTGTTTAAATATTCTGATGAGGAAATTTGGTAATACACAGCAGTTCTGGGGAGTCTGCTGCTGTAAACTACTTGTTTAAGGAAGTAGATTTCTGAATTCTCTTGTTAGAATGCGAATCAAATAGTTTAGCTTCATCTTTGTGTCCTTCACAGCAGGCACTAGGGTTCTGTAGAAAAACAGAACTCTCTTGCCTCCCTACCCTGTCTCTCTCTCTCTCTCTCTCTCTCTCTCTCTCTCTCTCTCTCTCTCTCTCTCTCTGTGTGTGTGTGTGTGTGTGTGTGTAGGAATAATGTGTCACATGGTTGTAGATGCTGGCCCACTTGTATTTTATGAGACTGATTAGCAACTCTGGTGAGACTTTTAGACCTTGGCCATCATGAGGTTGAATTTCTTCTATAGGGAATCCTTGTTATCCTTGTTTTTAAAAATGAGCGATCACACAGCATGTAGTTAATTCACCTTGGTGTGAGTATACAGGCTAAATCCAGTAATTTTTTGTTGCGGCCCGAGCTGGCCCACGTTCGGGGGCCAAAATGTTGGGGATCGCTCTATTAATGTTTGAACTTACACTGTCAAAAGCCTTGGGGGCTAAATTGTTAGAGCCTGCACTGCTCCAGGTCTGCGGGTTGGGGTTCAGCAAGAGAGAGAGTGAGGATAGACACGAGGAATGGAGACCAGACAGAGTATGATTCAATCCCTTTTATTCTTCAGTCTCTCTTCCTAGTTGAAGTCCCAAGTCTTGAGTTCCTAGTCCCTAGTTCCTAGTCCCTAGTGCCTCCAAGTTCCAAGTTTCTTCTTCCAAGTGCTAAGTGCCTAATATCTAATTCTCTTTGCCTAATTTTTCCAGCTCTAAGTCTCAAGTGCTCTTCTTCCAAGTGCCTAATACCTAATAATAATAATTTCTTCTGTCTGCCTCTCACCTTTTATGTCTCACTTCTAAGCCACGCCTCTAAGTCACGCCTTTAAGTCATGCCCTTAGGTCTTGTCTCTAAATCTGATCTCTAAGTCACGCCCTTAAGTCACACACCTTTAAGTCTCACACACCCAAGGGAAAATCCTGGGTATCTAAAGCAAGATGTTATCAGAGTGTGCTCAGCTGTTGTAGGCTATTGTAAACAAGTCTCTTGTCAGGTTATATGGCTCAAGATGGCTGCAAGGATGATAGCCGCCTTCTGTCGGCTCCCCACAAGTTTTTATTGAATTCAATTAGATTTCTTGAGGACAATAATTCCCTCAGGGTCACACCAAATCTTTTGCCTCATTTAATCACAAAGCTTAGCCTTTCTTTTATTTAAAAAAATTAGTTTCTTTTTCCCTCCCTCCCTTCCTCCCTCTTTCCCTCCCTCCCTCCCTCTTTCCCTCCTACCCTCCCTCCCTCCCTCTTTCAGTCTCTGTCTCTCTCTATTGCAGGTTGACCCGGAATGCTTCAAACTCCCTTCTGACTCAGTTTCTTCCTTCAGTTCTGATGCTGCTGGTGTGAGCCACAGTACTGGTCTCACTGGTTTGCTATGGCTGTCATAGAGCTCAGCTTCTCTGTGTATGTAGGCTCTGATGTGCTTACTTGATGCTATTCCCATTGAAACCACCACAGTGAAATAAGGTCCATTACTGTAGTTTCTGGTCTACATATGACAAGGAGACTTACTAAGGTAGTGTTAATAGTTCAAGTTCATAAAAATAACTGCAGATGAAAAGCAGTCACTCAGGTCTAAGCTGCTTTACCACTGTGCCGTGATGGCCCTTCATCTTTCTGTAACACCAATATTTGTGTAGATCATATGATGGAATTCATACAGATTTAAGGAGAGACTAAAATCTTTGACATATGAACCCTTTAGAAATTAGTGTTTAAGATGGGCATCGTGGTATGTGACTTTAATTCTAGCACCTGAGAAGCAGATGCATTCTGGTCTCTATGAATTTGAGGCCAGCCTAGTCTACAAAGTGAGTTCCAGACAAGCAAAACCTACATAGACCATGGGGAGGGGGGGAGAGAAGGAACAAAGAACGAAACAAAGAAAATGAGGTTTTAAGCACTAGGTATCAGTAGGCTTAAAAAGGTCTAACAAGATTGTACAATCTCAGAGTATGGTATTCTTTATCATACTGTCACTTTTCAAAAGTGGTGCAGTAATAGTTTTTGTTTTCTTTTGAAATTTATTTGGAAAGTAATCCATGGTACAAGATCTCTCATTTAGGAGACAGTATCCTAAGGTTAAGATAATAGCATTATACATGTCTGAATGTCTTACAGTTAAATTTAACAACATGGATAAACTGGAAGTCCAGATGACATAGCTAGAGGCCACCAAGGGAGATACCTTCATGGATAGGGGAGATCCATATAAAACAAGGCTTCAGAAGGATCAAAGGAAAGGATGTTTTGTCTGTGAACACACCACCATCCTGTAGAATCTGGAAATGCCCAAGACGTCACTCAATCCTTTCTGCTGGTTTTTGACAGCCACAGAAATACACATCCTAGCAGCCCCCACAACCGAGCTTTGGATTTTACTGTATTTACACCCCAACTCCTATTTTTCCAAACACTTGCACACATATTACCTGATTTAAACATGCTGGCCTGGCTGTTGGGTTGTGACAGGTCTGGTTTTCACAGCTGTAGAGTTGATTTGAGAAGTCTCTGGCTCTGCACATTTTTGGTTTTGTCTGGAGCTCTGCTTTGGGAAGCAGTGAAGCACATCCCCCAAGCAATGAGGCAGAACTGTGGACAGCTGGGAAGTTGGAGCTCACAAACCACCCGAGGTCTGTTAAGCATGAGTTTTTCTCTTCTGACAAAAGCTTTTAGATAGTTGTGAAGCCGATAGATTTTTCTTTTTATTTTGTTCTTTAACAGTTTCATACTTGCATATAGTACATGCTGTTTACTCTCAACCTCCTCCTCTTACCTCCCTCCCTTCCTCCTCCCCATGGATTCCTTTCCTATATTCCTGTCTTTACTGAAACATTTTTCTTTTAAATGAATGTTCATATATTATATTCTGATCAAGGTTTCCCCTCACCTCCCTCCTCCAAGATTCTTCCACCTTCCTATCTGTTTGATGCCATGTCTCCTTCTCCACCTCTTTAGAAAACAAATAGGCAGTTAAAAAAAATAGCAAAAAGTAGAACACACACACACACACACACACACACACAAACACATACACACACACACCACACACACAAATACAAAATCAGAAACCATAGTATTCAAGCAAAAGACTAGTAAGATTAAAAGAAAATGCCCAGACAAAGCAATATGAAAAAACCAAACCAAACCAAACCAAACCAAACCAAACCAAAAAACAACCAACAACAACCTACAAAAACACTATTGACTTTGTTGGTTTGTTGTGTGTTTTTCATTTAGTGCTGGGCTTAGGGCCTCGTCTTTTATTTTTTAATTTATTAATCATTTTATTTGTTTACATTTTAAATATTACCCCCTTCCCTGTCTCCCCTCCATGAATCCCCAACCCCACCCTTCCCCTTTGCCTCTATGAGGTTGGTCCCCCACTTATTCCCGCTTCACCCCTCCAGCATCCCCCTTCTGTGGGGCATCAAGCCTTCACAGGACCAAGTGCCTCCCCTCCCACTGATGGGGCTTACTCTTAAGTATGGCTTACACACCTAGTGAGACTCCCCTCTTTCTTTTTCCTCTGTTTAATCCACCTGTTCCAGTTTGCCCCCTTATCTCTCCATAACTATTCTATTTCCCCTTCATTAGGAGGTGCTTCCTTCTCACTAGTCCTTTACTCTGTACTTAATTTCTGTCGTTATTCAAGATTGTATGGTGTCTAAAGGAAGCTTAAAACTAACATCCTCATACAAGATACTACAGATCCTAATTTGTCTTCTGAGGTCTGGGTTATCTCAGAATGATATTTTTCTAGTTCCATTAATTTACCTACAATTTTCATTTTCTCTTAACAGCTGAGTAATTTTCCATTATGTAAATGTGGCACATTTTCTTTATCCATTCATCGGTTGATGAACATGTAGGCTGTTTCCAGTCCCTGGTTATGGTGAGTAGAGTATCAGTGAACATGGATGAACAAATGTCTCTGTAGTACAATGTGGAGTCCTTTGTCCATGTGCCTAAGAGTGATATAGCTAGACTTTGAAGTCAATCTATTCCCAGCTTTCTGAGGAATCACCATACTACTTTCCCTAGTGACTGTGCAAGTTTGTGCCCTCACAGCAATGGACAAGTGGTCCCCTTTACCTAGATATCACCCGTTTGAGTTGTCATTTGATTCATCTTTACCATTTTGACTGATGTAAGATGGAATTTCAAAGTAAATTTGATTTGCACTTCCCTGCTACCTAAGGATCTTAAACATTTCTTTTGGCTTTCTCAGCCAATTGTGTTTCCTCTTAGGAGAGCACTCTGTTTAGATATATATCCTGTTTTTAATTGGGTTATTGTTTGTTTTCTTGGTGTCCAGTTGTTTTAGTCCCTTATATATTTTACACATTAACTCTCTTTCGGGTAAATGACTAGTAAAGATACTTTCCAGTTCTGTAACCTGCTTCTTTATCTGATGATGTCCTTTGCTGTACAGCAGCTTTTCAGTTTCATGAGGTCTCTTTTATAATTGCCAACAATTTTTCTATATACTAGTAGAATATAGTGGCCACATAACACATTTCTCATCTGTTCCCTGGAAAGGGTTATTGTTAATTATTTGTCTTCTTTTATTGTTGATTTATCTTTTTCATTTTTCTTCACCAATTTCAAGTGATATTTATATTGATTGTAAATTATACTAAAGTATATTCCATGGGAAGTCATAGTTCTTTGTAATTTATTAATAGGGATTTATATATTATAGGGATTTATATTCCTCTACTTTTAGTTTTACTATGCATTTACAATCACACATTCGCACACATATAATTTTAAGTAACCCATTGTTGCCCTGATAATTAAGGTCATAGTCCTTCCCCTTCTCTGACCTTGTCTGAGGAGTTCAAAACTCCTATATGCCTCTACCTGCAGAATGTCCCGTAGTCTTGGTTAAGATAACAGGTTCAGTTTCCTTTCTCTTGAGATTCCTGGAATGATTCTCTGCTAAAGTGGCATCTCAGTACATTAAGCCTTCACCCAATGACATTTGCCCATCCTGGATATTCTGATT
Source organism: Arvicanthis niloticus (assembly GCF_011762505.2). Taxonomy (NCBI): domain Eukaryota; kingdom Metazoa; phylum Chordata; class Mammalia; order Rodentia; family Muridae; genus Arvicanthis; species Arvicanthis niloticus. The sequence goes on along the minus strand of NC_047664.1, from coordinate 45,870,296 downwards.
TGCATCCCCAAAACTATATCAGCCTTAATCACCCCAAGTAAAGTTGATCTGCCTCCTGTAGCTGGTTTCTGTGTCGTGTCATCATTTCTGTATGTACTCATAGGACTTCTGAACCCCATGTCCACCATTTCTGCTCCCTATGCCCTTGTGGATGGATATTGGCCAATGATCCCTGGGGCAATCAGGGTCACAATTAATATATCTTTACACAAATATTAGGTATAAATCTTGAATCACCCAAAAGTATACATGTCACATGACTGTGGATCAGATCAAGAAAGGACATTCCTCCTACTCTAAAACCTTCTTTTCCAGAGGCAAAAGCTCTTCTGACTTCTAATGGAAGCTAATTTTTAAACCTTGCATGAAAATAATCATAGAAGTTGTTCTCATTTGCATCTGAATTCTTTTATTCACTATTATATTAAATAAGTGGCTAAAGGGATAAGAATTAAGTAATGGTGAAGTGCATGTCCCTAAATGGGATGGCTCTATCACTCCCTGCTAGGCTCAGGGAGCATCACTGAAGAGGGTGTGGAAAGAGCTTAAGAACCAGAGGATGGGGAGACAGAGACCAAATTGTAACTTCTTAGTTAGATAACACAACATAGCCTTTGTATCCATGAACTCACAGCAGACATGGTTATCTGCACAAGACATGTACAAGATTAGACCCACCATTATTTCACCATGGATGGGGAATGGTCCATGAGACACCCTCTTTGAGGGACTATTGGCAGTTAAAGGTTATTGAGGGAGAGGCTGTCATTTTCTTCAATAGTGTAGCCACTGACTTCTCTTTCTCCAGTAAATATCTTCCTACCTACACTCAGGCAAGAACCTTTCATTAAACTCAAAAGTGTCATACTCAAGAAGACCTGAAAGTTGGAGGAAGATTTATTAGGAAGAAAGTTTCCAGCAAGAGGGAGAGGGGAGGAAAGGGAGTAGGGGACAAAATGATCTGTGTGGTGATTTGAATGAAAGCACTCCATGGGCCTGTAGGGAGTGGCATTATGGGAGGTGTGGCCTTGATGGAGAAAGTATGTCACTGGGTGTGAGCTTTGAGGATTCAAATGCTCAAGCCAGGGTTAGTGTCTCTCTTTCTGCTGCCTGAGGATCTGGGTGTAGAATTCCCAGCTACTTCTCCAGCACCATGTTTGTGTGCTGCCATGTTTCCTGCCATGATAAGAATGGATTAAACCTGTGAACTGTAAGCAAGCCTCAATTAAATGCTTTCCTTTATAAGAGTTGTGGTCATTGTGTCTCTTCACAGCAATATAAATCTTAAATAAGATACTTGGTATATAAGTGTATGAAACTGTCAAACCAAAAAAAATACATTGTGATCCTTTTATTTTGTAGCATATAGTAATCCATTAATCTCCATTGCTGCATAATATTCTGTTCTGTCACTATATCACAACTCAATGATTAATGAACATCATTGGAACAGTTTGGAATATTATAGATAACACTTCTATGGATAACATTCTTTTGCATGACTTTGAAGAGATTTTTGTTGAGTAACTTACTAAAAAATGACTTTCTAAAAAATGTTATTTTTACTTATATGAATACAGCATTCTTTTACAGGTAGTTGTGAGATACCATGTGGTTGCTGGGAATTGAACTCAGTATCTCTGGAAGAACACTCAGTGTTCTTAACCCCTGAGCCATCTCTCTAGCCCAAAAAGTGACTTTTTAAATTAAGAAAATACATTTATTTATCATGATTCTAAAAGCTGGGAAGTATGTGGTACTGGTAGATTACTGTTTGATGAAGGCTGGGCTTCCTTATTCTTTTCCTGTGTTCTCCCATGACAGAAGGGCAACGGAATACTTTGGGTCTCTTCTATATAGGCCCTAATTCCACTCATGAGAATTCTGTACTCATGATATGTCACCTTCCAAAGGTCTTACTTATCACATTCTACACAGGGATTAATTTACAAAAATTTGAATTTGGTGCCAGTGTTAGAGAAGGCCACACTATATTCATGGAATGAGAATGTGGAAAAAAAATACTGGCAAATAATACAATTAAGCCATACAGAGAAATTTATAGCCTTAACAATAAAGGAACAGTTAGATTTTTCCCTTTAGGGTGAAATGTCAGTGATCCAAAAGCATGTCCTGGACAACAGCATTTGGGAGCAAGGTCAGTATAGCAGAAAGTGCATTAATGAAGCGAAGAGGGATTGACAATGTGGAAAAGGGTTACCTTACCACGCAGCCTCCGAGCTGGCACATATGCCCATCATCAGCTGTTCCTATCTGCACCACATGTGATTTCTTCTCAGTGAAACCCAAGGAAAAACAAATGGAAATGGTGGCAATAAAGCTGATCTAATGTTTTCAATGAAAATCTTAGTAAGAAACTCAAGTGAACATCTTCCCATTCTAGCTGTTATCTCAGTATTGGTCATTATAGGTTTGTTGGCTTCTTTTCCTTGGTCTTCCAGAGTTTCAAGGTATTCTACTTATGAACGAAAGACTTACCTATTAAGCTTTATTAAACTTAATTTGCTTTGTATTTTGTCTTCACAAATAAATGTTTTTATAGCAAGTCAGTATCCATTTTCATGAAGCATGTTTTCAAAGAAATGTGACACTCCATCATGAATTATTTGCTCTCCAAGTAATTAATTTGCCAACTGTAAGTATAGTTCAAAGCTCTCTATTAAAATTTGAACCACTTTGTTAGGCAAATTTAATTAGCTGTTGAAAGCTTACACCTTCATGGCAGTCATTAAAATTTGGGTAGAGTTTACAGAGTGTCCGGACCAAGCCTGTAGGTTGGAGCAATGGGTTGACTGTCCTGAACAGTTTCACGTAGCCATTTGCCAACAGGGCCATACTTCACAGCCACGAGAGTCATCTCCACTTTTCCTTTATAAATGTCTTCAAGATGGTTTCAGTGTCCTCTATGGACAATCTATCTTGCTGATGCCGTTCACAGATACTTTCATACTTCCGTGTGATGAAGCTAATGAACTGTCTCTTGGTATTGTTGGATCTTTTTATTGGATGTGTCTGCTTTGATTTGTAGAATCTGAAACACTGCTGTTTAAGCGCTTCAACAAATTCAGTTTCAAAATCCTGGTCAGTGTATCTGTTCTCAACAGTTACTTATGGGCTATATAGGCTGGCCTGCCTCAGCCTCAGATTACAGAGCTTAAAACCTTTTTTCTTTTTAAAATTTTTTTTGCGACTGTTACAGACTTTAAAGCTTTGATAAGCTTTTTACTTCCCAAATTTTTGAGAATTTTGTTGATTTATGTTAGTGGCAAGTCACTTTTGTATCAAATATCTCTGCTTCACATTCCTTTATTTCTTGCATCCTCCATGATTTGATAGACTAGTTTTTCCTGGTTATCAGACCCCTTCATTTTGTTAGCATCCTGAGAATTCTTTATTCTATATAGAGGCCTGTATCACTTATTAAAAGATCCAACTGACCCATGGACATCAGCCTACTGATGGCCACTCTCATTGTTTTGCTCTATGTGTGGCATTTCATTTTAGATTATTTGATCTGTGATTCTATAAGGGAATTGATAGCATAATTCTCTGATCCATGTCTTGCAGCTGCACCTTCATCTTCACTTTGGCCAAGAGGAGTGGAGATATTTCTGTGGAGTGTGCTGGAAGTCCTGGGGGAAGCACACATGCACCGGGCAGGCAAGGGGCATCACAAAATGAAACTGGTTTCTAGGATATGTACGTTTGGCTTTAGTAGATGATGTCGAATGGGCTTCTAAAGCATTTACAGAGATTTACATTCCTGTTCCCAGTGTATGGAGATATGAAAGGCTCCACATCACCATTATTCCACAAGGTCTACCTTTGTAAGTCTAGTGAACGTGATAGGTACAGTGTAGTCATAGTTCATTAGGGTTTGCATTTCTCCTATTACTAATGAAGTTGAGAACCTCTTCATGTTATTAACACTTCTGTGACATGCTTATCCAAGCTCACACTTAGTATTCTATATGTGTGCGTGTGAACTTTTAGTAACATGGGTATAATTTCCAAATCTAGCTATAAATCACCTATGACTTATATGCAATCTATTTTTCCTGTTTTTAGTTTTATTATTTTATGATGTTATTTTATGGTGATGTTGGTCAAAACCAGGGCTTTGCACATGGCAGTTAAGTATTCTACTGCTCAAAAACATCCTTAGCTTTAAGGTGTCTTTTGATGGGCAGAATTTTAAAATGGTTTTAAAACTGTTCTGTGTGCATGATTATGTGTACGATTAATATGTATGTAAACCAATACAATAACTACATGTGTGGGTGTACATATCACGGACATGTATGGAGGTCAGAGAACCACTTTGTGGGTCCAGGGTCCAGTTCTTTTCTTCCACTTTTACTTAGGTTCTGAAGGTTGAACTCAAGCTATCAGGCTTACTCATTAAGTTGTCTCTCTGGTCTGAAATTCATTCTCATTCTCATTCTCTCTCTCTCTCTCTCTCTCTCTCTCTCTCTCTCTCTCTCTCTCTCTCTCTCTCTCTCTCTCTCTCTCTCTCTCTCTCATAACCATAAAGAAAAACCCAAAGATCAGAACAAATAAAAACCAACATGACAAAAAATAAAACAAAATGTACACACACACACACACACACACACACACACACATACATACACACACAATGGAGTCTGTTTTGTGTTGGGCAGTTCTTCCTGGACATGGGGTATGCCATGAAGTGTGTTTGATACCATGACACTTGGAGAAAATTTTCAGTCTTACAGCATGAATCCATTGCAGATAGCTTTCTGGTTAGGTATGGTACTTTGTGTCCACTTCCTCTTCCCAGTGCTAAGATTTTTGTCTAGTTTGAATCTCTGAAGGTCTTGTGTGTGATGACACAGTCTGAGTTCATGTGTGTATCAGCCCCATTCTTTCCGGAAGGCAATGTTCCTTGGAGTCATTTCCTATCTCTGGCTCTTATAATCATTCTGCATCCTCTTCTGCACTGATGCCCAAGGCTTGGGGGCCATGTTTGATAAAGACATCCTATTTAGGGTTGAGTGCTCCAAGATGTTTCACTTTCTGCATATCACCCAGTTGTGGTCTCAGTGTTAATTACTTTCTACAGCAAGAACTACCTTTTCTAATAAGAGTTGAGTGGTGTACTGATCTACTGGTATAGTAGTATGCTATTTGGAGTTATTTTATTACTATGTTGTGTTAACAGAATAACAGTACTAGGTTTTCTTCTAAGGCCCATGATCTATCTAGTCTCCAATCAGATAGAGTGGACATTAAATCTAGTGTGTGTGTGTGTGTGTGTGTGTGTGTGTGTGAAGGTTGGTACCTCCTTTAACAGTTTTAAAACTTCTGCCTCATTATATCTTGTAGGCAAGTTGCTATTGTAGGCCACAGAGTTTGTATCTGGGTGAAACTGACAATTATTTTTCCCCTCTGGGAGACATTTAAGCTTCAAATTGCAACAGTAACCATTAGATTGTTAAGAACATAAAAAAGGAAGACCAGCATAATGGCACTCTCTATTTTTTTTAAAAAAATTGGATATTATATTTACATTTCAAATTTTATCCCCTAACTCCCCTTCCCCCCACCACCCAGGAACCTCCTATCCTATCCCCCCTCCTCATGCTTCTATGAGGATGTGCCCCCACCTATCCCCCACTCCCACCTCTCCACCCTCGAATTCCACCCCCCACCCCCCCACCCCCGCCTTTCGGTGTTCATCCTTCATGGGACCAAGAATCTCCTCTCCCACCTATGCCCCACAAGGCCATCCTCCCCTTCATGTACAGATGGAGTCATAGGTCCCTCCCTATGTGCTCCCAGGCTGTTGGTTTAGACCAACCAGGCTCTGGTTGGTTGGCACTGTTGCTCTCCTCTTGGGGCCACCAACCCTTTCAGCTCCTTCAGTCCTCTAGCTTCTCTATTGGGAAATCCTTGATCAGATCAGTGGTTAGCTGTGAGCATCGGATAAAGGCACTCTCTTAACCTTAGTATGTGTGATACAAAGGCAGATGGATCTCTTTGAGTTTAAGGGCAGCCTAGTCTGCAACAGTGAGTTCCAGAAAACCAAGGGTTACACAATGAAGTCTCGTCTAAATTAAAAAAATATATAGCAGAATGTTTTCTGAAATTATCTTACCTTCATTAGTGATGAATAATAATATTTGATATTATTCCCATCTATGAGTTGTCTTAATGTTTTCAACCTATCTGGAAATTTTTGTTGATCTCTTAGTGTCTCTTTTTGTACTAGCTTCTTGTGACTGCTATAGCAAAGTACCATAAACTCGCTAGTTGAAACTAATACATTTGTTTGAAGTTGTGGGGACAGAGATCCTAAATCAGTGCCACTGGACTTGACTCAAGGTGTGGGGAATGTGTTCCCTCTGAAAGCTTCAGAAGAGAATTTGTTCTCTATCCTTGCCAGTTTCTCCTGGCCACCAGCATTCCTTGGTTTGTGGTCCATCACTGCCATCTCTGTTTTCATGGTTATATTGCCTTTTTTTTTTTTTTGTCTGATACAACTCAGATTCCACTTCTTGCTTATAAGGATATATGTGAAGGATTTGAAGTCTCACTAGATAGTCTTCTTGTCACTATATATTTAATTACATCTTTAAATTATGTCTTTTATTTTTATCTAAATTACATAGGCTAATATTTGCTAAGGAGGCCATGATATCTTTATGTGATGTAGCCCACAAAACTCTTCCTTCAGACTAAGTCCCATAGGTTTGTTCACTTCTGTATCCTCGAAGCTCAGAAGAGTTATGACAAAAGCATCAACCACTAATACTTGAAAGAGTAAACATTATTGAGTCACCTTAAACAACTTTAGTGTGGGGCATTTTGGTTTGATTTGAGAAGTCATGCATGGTAGAGCAATGGTATTTGGAGGCAGTTAGTTGGAATTTGCAGTGGGAAAGTAGGAGAGATTACTCTAAGGACTAGATGTTACCCATCTAGTCTAGGTGTTTCATGAATGAACACACTCCTCGAATGTGGAGGTATTAAAATACAGTTTGAATAAGACTGAATGGCTATGTTAAAGTCAGTGTTGCAAAGATCCCCGATTTCATTTCAGCCTGGGATTCTTCCCACAACTTTCTTTTTTTATTCTTTGAAGGGGTCTAGTACCTGATCGGGTCATGAGGACTGTATCTGAGAATCCAATTACATTTTTTGTATTTTGTGGATTAGTTCTATTCTCCCTTCGGATTGTTTCTTGGAAGTGTTCAAGGCTAACAGTCTTAGACACAAGAAGATCTTGCCCCTTTTTACTTTACCAAAAAAATGGCTTTAAGTTTTTTTTAAAGATTTATTTATTTATTGTATGTATATGAGTACACTGTAGCTGTCTTCAGACACACTAGAAGAGGGTGTCAGATCACATTGCAGATGGTTGTGAGCCACCATGTGGTTGCTGCAAATTGAACTCAGGACCTTTGGAAGAGCAGTCAGTGCTCTTAACTACTAAGCCATATCTCTCCAGCCCAGCTTTAAGTTTTTAAACTCTCATTTATACCCTCTCAACTTGTCAGAGATATTTAAAATACTGTTAGCACACAACTGTTTTCATTTTATATAGCAGCATTGTTCTACGGAACTTTATACACAACGGTTTTCCTTCAGCAAACTACTCTTGTGAGATCCCGAAGATACAAAAGGCAAAGGAGGCCCTGGTTCTAGTGTGGATGGTTGTTTTAACTTCATGGGAACCCTAGGGTTCCCTAGCCACTCTGAGGCTTGCTGCTTGGAGGTAAAGACTGGCCAGTAGGATGGTGCTCGCTTCACTCAATTCTGCCTTACTAATGAAATTTGGAGTCTGGGCTGTATGGGAAGCGAAGAGTTAGAGGGTAAAGGAGGACCCAGCACCAGAGTCCCAGGACATTCCAAGGCTACAAAAACGTCTTCCCCTCCGCTGAGTCCTTAGCAGTTTCCAGCTGCTCCACTGGCAAGCCAACCTCCGTGTGTGTGCTCACCTTTGCCCGCAGGAAGGATCCTCTGCACCAGCAGCCCAAAGCGTCCCTGGCTGCCCAGAGACAGACCCCGCCCCTTTGCCGCTTCCAGGCTCCAGGTTTCCATGGCAACCGAACCGCACCATGCTCCCGCCCCCTTGGACTAATTCACTCATGTGCGTTATGTTCTCAGACTTCATGGAAACAAGAAAGAAGGACGGGACGCCCGAGATCTACTATGCTCTAATGTCGTTTCACTTCACTGTAAAAAAAATGCTTGCTTTTGTCTCCTAGCCGATGTCAGCGGCGAGCAGACCGGGACACCGGGTCTGCTTCTACGTACTCCCCCATCGCGGCGTGATGGTTAGAGCGGGGGCGGGGTGTCTAGTGTGTGACGTACGGGGGCGGGGCTTTCTGGGGGCGGAGCCCTGCTGGGGGAGGGGAGGAGGGCAAGATGGCGGGCGGTAAGTGATTTTCCCTGGCTTCCTTCAGGGCTGAGGAGACACCGGGGCAGGGGATCCACTCGCGCAGCCTGCCGGCCTCCTCACCCCCGTCCCCGGAGGCCTCCTCTTTCCCGTCCTCCACTTCGGGGACGGGCCAGCATCCTCAGACACCATGTCAGACTCTGAGGAGGAGAGCCAGGACCGGCAACTGAAAATCGTCGTGCTGGGGGACGGCACCTCCGGGAAGGTCAGTCCTCCGGCGGGCCCGGCTCCCTGGGCTACAAGGAATCGTGGTCGGGTCAGGCCTGTTGGGCCCTCGGGGAGCCGAGCGCTGTCCAGCACCGCGTCCTCCTCAGCCGTCCCTCACTCAGACTCGGCCTGGCTGGCCTCAGGCCGCGGCCTTCCTCGCGCCTGCGCCCTGTGCGCGTGCCCGCCGCCCGCCGGACCAGGCCAGCTCCTGGGGTGGACCACTACCCAAACCCACACGAAGGGTGAAGGGTGCCGGTGCGCTGGCCGAGTGCGCTCCGTACACCTTAGCTGCCTTTTTAGTGTCCTCGCTCACTTAAGTTCCATTCTCAGCACCAGTCAGTGCAAGCGCTCATTCAATTGCTATTTATTGAGTTCCCGCGGTGGTCAGGATGTCGGGGGTGGGGGGCTGGGGGGACACAGGGACCTCTGCCTCAAAACCTAGCCTTCTGTGACCGTTGGTTGCCGGAATGAATGGGCGCGTGCAGGAGAGAACCCGCGGGCAGTTAGCCCCCCACCTCCTAGGCCGGAGCTCTCGCCCCCGAAGTTGTGAACTGTAATGGGATCACCATTGCCTCAGTGCCGGGTACTGGCTCTAGAGAGGGGGTCCCCAGCGTCTTCGAGGGACTGCGGTTTACCTTCCCAATAAAGTGGGTGTATAGCCTCTTGTCTGGGCTCCCTCACACCTGCCGCAGCACTCTTGGGGAAGGTAGCTAAAGTTTCTCTTCCTCTGCTCTGCCATCGTTAGGTCTTCATGGGAAACAGTTCTCCCGCATCTGGGCCTGCTGGAGTTGGACCTGGTTTCTGTGGTGACAGCTTTTGCATCATTCCCGGAAGGAAGCTTTGCACACGCTTTTGTGCTTTGGTTCTGAAATTTGGGTTCCTAGGGCTGCTACAGAAGGTTTCATTCTTCTGCAAAATCTGGAGTCTTCTGTTAACTCGTTCCTTGGTTTCCCAAGATGCTTGGCTGTAGAGCACTGAAGAAAACTGTTTGTGATTCTATTGTTTTGTTTTTGTTTGTTTGTTTTTTTGCAAAGAACAGCTTGACTGCTTTTGTTTAGGAAGTGCATGAAATATTATGCACTCAAACTTTTCGAAGAAGCAAATTGTTGTACATCAGCAGCATTATTTCACAACTTTAATTCAATAGAAAGCTAGATTATTGTATAGGTTTCATTACTTAGATTTTCTTTTGAACCACACATTGTGTTTTTGTTTCATATATTCATTTGAATTCAGTGAACAACTGACCTTGTTTTTCATTTAAATCCATGACACTTGATTATACTATTATCTCAAAGACCCCCAGATTGCCTATTAAGTCTACTATTTTTATTTTTAAAATTAAAATATATCTCATCTAGTATTTAAAATATTTGATATTTTCCTTAAAGTTTTACTCATTTGTTTGCTAATATTTAATACATGCTGAAATTTATTCATAGCATATATATGTACACATATATAAAAATGTAGAAGTCATACATTATTTTGCCTTTGTTGCAAGTTTAGTGTAATTAGTTTTAACCTCTGTTTAAAAATTCTGTCCAGTGTTGAACAATGTATAATTTTTTTCTCTTCTGTATGGTTGAGCTAGGGTTGTCATTCTGCGTTGAAGAATGAGTGATCTTTTTATGGTGCCCTGACTCAGCCTTTATCTTCTTAAGTAATATATTTTAAAATGTCACAGCATTTCCTTCTCTATACCTTCTGAAGTGAGCCTCTGAACCTTAACTGTGATCCATTATTACCACAGCAAACTTCGTTTCCTATCAGTGTGTTCAGCTCTCAGATTACTGACAGCACTGTTCTCCACCTGCTGCTTTTCTTTCCCTTTCACAAAACTTGGCCTTGCTTTCATTCTTATTTGCATCCTCATTTAACTCTTTGCCGTTTTTGTAGTAGTTGAGCACTCAGCATTTTATCCTCATAGGTAGAAGCAATAAAGAACAGCACTGGAAAGACCAGTAGCAGTTTCTGAAAAGATGCTTTGTTCATTTTTTTTTGTCTTTCCTTTCTGTTTTAGATTTTCAATTTAATTACACATTTCTTAAGATTTTTTTGAAGCAAAATATTCTGTTATTATAATAAATAAAATGATACCTTTTTGGTATCCTCTTGGTGTATAGATTGGATAAAGAATGTTTCCCAAACCAACAGAAACACCGTGTATATACACACATCAGCAAGCAAATAGAAATATTTCAGATATGATAGCTGGTTGTTCACTCTAAGAAGGGCATTTATACAGAAACTTGTGAGAAATTATTGAATATGAAAAATGACACTAAGGATAAAGAACTGAAGAGGAAGTGCCTCCCACAGATGCCGTTGATTCTCTCATTTTCATAGCAAAATGTCAGATGATTTAAGAACCTAGATTACTACCTAGATGTTACTACCTAGATTATGACTTTATTACTTTGAATTTGGAAGTTCTGTGATTTTGAGGCTTTGTGTTTGCCTCAGAGTTTTCAAGGCAAGGCTTTAAAAAAATCTAGAAATCTTTTTTTCAAGGAAAGAACTTTGCTCAGAATCTTTATATATATATATATATATATATATATATATATATATGGAAAGATATATATATATATAATATATTAATAAATGAAGTATTTATTAGGTTTCATTATTGCATTTTTCAAATAAATTTTGTTTTGTTGTTTTTCTTCCTTGTCTTTGTGCTTCCCCACTCACCCTTGTATACATTTCTGAATATTACTGAATATAAAAACAATACATTAGAGAATCTTAAATGAAAATGAAAAATATCTCAACTAACAATAGGTTGTACATGTGCCTTATTTTCTTGACTTTTAAATCTTTCAACCATTCATATGTGAAACAGTTAGAATACTTGCAGTATTGTAAGTAATGGTATTTTCCTCTAGACCACTGAGCCTCTTTGTAGATACTTTGGTGCTTTATGTTTGCCAGACTCAATGGAGCAATTAAAACTGACCGAAACCCCAAAGATCTTTAAAAAACACATAGCTCCATCTTCTGTTTTGGTTTCTCATTTTGATACTGTTACGAGCTTCAGTGATATAATCCATGTAGTGAGTTTATTTCTAAGTGTTTGGTTGAACATCTTTCATATGGAAGTGCTCAATGAATACTTGGTGCAAAAATCTTAGACATTTATTATAATCACATTATTGGAATATTAAAGACTTTGAAGTTAGAGTGTGCAAATTGTCCTTTGTGGGAAAAATATGACACTTGTGTAAATGAAATGTAGCTCACTTTGCTAAAAGGACTTGAAATATGGCCAAGGGTTCTTTAGAACTTCTGTTCTAATATCACGATTAACCATTTATCCTAAATTTTAAAGAACTGACTTTTAAAATAAAACAAGACTAAAAGAAAAAGAAAAGAAAGAGAAATCAAAAAACATACAAAAAACCTGACAGCTTGTCCTGAGGATTAGTGTTGCTTCCTTCCTCTACCTTTGGATAGGCTTTTAAGTAAGAACAGTGCATTTGAAATTCTTCGTTCTGAGTTTAGAATAATTTCAGTTGTTACTAGGAGTGTATTTCGCATTTATTAGAAATGACTCTCTAAAGGAAAGCCCTGGAGTCCTTTAGTGAAATTTAGAGCTTTTATTTAAAACATGAATATATGTTGTTTATAATATCTTGTGAGTTGTTAGTATTGTTTTCAGATAAATAATAGTTATTTTGCTTGTTTCCTTCTAATTTCAGAATGCTAGCCCTTTTATTTAAATGATACACATTATCATGACAATTCTGTATAATTATTTTTGCTGTCTTAAGTATAGAGAAAAACGAATACAATGTTTCTTGTAGAAAAAAACAAAAAAATTGTACAAGTAGCTTTCTCTTCCTTAATCAGTGTTTCTTATTATTAGCTAATAGTACAGCTATCCAGCTCTCCTCAGAGCATGTAACCTTAGAAGAAAACTTCAAAGAGTTCTCTGAAAATTTTATCGAAGCAATATGTAAAATTGAGATCTTAATCATATTTGTTGCTTTAGTTCCCTTTTACAATTCTCAGAGTCTAATTTCTATCAAGGAGAAATAGCTTGAAAATCAGAATACCTAATGAACTTTAACTGATTAGATTAGGCTGCTGTTTCCACTGCTGGTTATAGACAAGTGCAGTATTCCTGGGGAGGGTGAGTTTCTACCTTTGTGACTAATTAGAACTGCTAAAGGTTGTTTGTTGGATTAATTAAAGTATACATGTTAGGATTACTTAATAAGTTTAGAGGTGTTCTTATGTTTATATATTTTTTTTAAACAAAGAAATTAATTTTGCTATTCTGTGCATCCATTTTTTTTTAGACCTCCTTAGCTACGTGTTTTGCTCAAGAGACATTTGGGAAACAGTACAAACAGACTATAGGACTGGATTTCTTTTTGAGAAGGATTACCTTACCAGGTGAGACTATAAAACGTACAAGATTGTGTAAGTCTCATTCACAGGACAACCTAGTTAAGAGACTATAGAACCTTACCTGTATGAGGTTACATAAGTCTCACAGAAATATGTACAAGAAATTAGCTATCATTAGCAACTAGTATGAGAGTATACTGTCCACTGGGGTAAGAAAAAGTTTATACATTTCTCTATTCTATTGCTGTTACTCTGCACTTTTCTTTTTTGAGAATAAACAATAGTTGCTTATAAAATTCCAGAAAGCTTTAAAAAAAATCAAATGCTATACATTTGTTGACTGCTATTGTATTAATTAAATGTAAAAATATCAGGAAGGATTTAAAAATATTATTTGGATTAGATTCTGTTCAGTTATTTGTTTGGAAGTTGGAACAGAAGTATAATGTAGCTATGGAAATTCTGTGCTCTAATATGTGAATGCTGTTTTATGCAAGGCAGCATGAAATTGCTGGCATTTAATAGACCACTAAAATTTAGGGTCCCTAGGCACTCATAAAAGTACAGTTTGAGCATTCACGATGTTTCAGTTCACCATGCAAAGAAACTATTTAGATGCCAGTTGCAGCACATTTTGTGGGAAATACAGGGAAATAATAACACAAAGAGAGTGGTTTATGTTTCAGGTTAGTTTCTGAACAATTGGAGCTTTAAAATGTATCCATTTAATTTCAGTGATTAAATGACATATTTCAAATATCTTATTAGAAGTAGTTATCTTGATTGATTTTTTCAAAACCATCACTGTCTTGTCTGTGAATTAAGTGGTTGCAATTGTAATATCTGATTTTTATACTGAAATGTGAATAGGTTTCAGTAGTATTGGAACTAAATCCCCTCTCAAATGCCCCATCTATTGGTAACTTCCTATGAAAATTATAGAGCAGTTAAGGAAAGCTTTTGGCAATTGGAGATATTGTTGATATCTCATTACTTCTATCTCCTGTTATATTTTTGATGGTTTATGATTAGATCTCAATCCAAAATAGGTTAGGTGGTACAATATGAGAAAAGAAAATCTAAATTCTAATGTTTTCCATTACTCAATTATTGTTCAGAGGTTTAATGAGATGCATATGTGTAGTTTGTTCATTATTTCATTTATTTTCTTTTCCTGTATTTAAGATTGAAATATTATTTTACTTGCTCATACAGAGCGAGCAGTTACTAATAGAATAGATACCTGCACAGCTTCTACAGCACGCACACTGAAAACATAATTGCGCAAGCCTGACTTAGTGATTCTAGTTGTTGGATACCCCAATATGGTGCTTTGTTATTAGTTATTTTCCTGGGATGATTAATTAGTCAAAGCACCAAGTTACTTTGTTAGTTTTGTTTAAATTTTCTAATCTTTAGTTGAAAGGCAGAAATAAAGGAACAAAAATTTACCCAAGTATTAATATTATAAACAAAAGATAGTTGTGTATATTTTGTATATATGATACAAAATATCTGATCTGTTGTACAATATTATGAGTTCAAATATTGTGACTACTTTGTAAAATATTGTTGATATTTTTGAAATGCAAATTTATAACATGTTTAGATTTAGAAAGATTTTAGATTAAAAATGGCATTAGGAAATGTATGCTTTTAATGACTGTATGTTTTAATTTTCCTAATGAAGTTTGATGAGTAGGATTCCAGAGAAAAATTATATATTTTTAGAAGATAGTTTTAGTTATTTAAAGGGTTCAAAATTATCACAGATTTTAGTTAAAAATTGTTTTAGATTTTATATTTTGATTAATATAAAATTATATTTTATTAAGTATATTCTCTGCGTACTCTGGCTCCAGTTTCAAGTCATTGTAATGTCTAAGGTATGATAATTAGTGTTTGTATCATTTGTTAACTAAAACATTACAGGAAACATTCTTTGAATTTATAGTAATATAGCATAGCATGTGAATTTAGTATTTGTTATGAGTTTTGTCACATTGTTAGAGTTGTAAACTCCCTGTCTATTTATTCACATTTTCCTCATGCATCTGTTCAAGGTCATTTCTTTGTGATTCTCATCCATTTTAGTGTATTTCACAATCTGGTATGCTGTATAGTCTGGATGCAACCACTGTGCAGATTTTGCTGCTTAAAATAGTGTATCTGTTAGTCAGAGATTCTGCTGATAGAGCTTCTTAAGAGCCTTAGTCAAAATACCTTCAGGAAGCCTGTGGTACAGTCCAGTAAACAGCGCTCGTTCTACTGTGAAAAGGATTTCTGAGTCTTTGGCACAAGAAGTGGGCAGTCCTGTGTTTTTGAGTTCCATCGTGACTATGTAGCACTTTAAGTAAGGTTAACCAAAGCACCAAGTGTACTTATACAAGGTCACTGTTGAATCCCTGTGGTGGCTTTGACTCATGACAAATGCAGCTGACTTGTATTTTATCTTTTAATATAAATGCTACTTCATTTAATCTTTTTCCCTAGTCACATGTCATTTCTTACAGAGGACAGGGATTTTATAGCAGTTTGCATTTGAGATTAGAATGCTGACAGATTATTTAATGTTCTTTATTTATTAAATTTTTCATTTTAGAATATATTACATTGATCAACTGAGCATCTTTGTATAGCTTTATAGCTATATCATATTAAAAATATAATAGCTATTGCATGATGTGCCAGCAAAAACTTAAATGTAAATAAGTTTGAATCATAGTTTTATATTATTTTTGGTCCTCAGGTAGAAGGTACCCATTTTAGTTTTTGTTTTTTGTACTAGTAAGTCTAAAATTAAAATGTAGATGTTAAAGAATTTTTCTAAGAATATGAAATAACTATGATGATAATATTATTCATTGAAGGTAAAAGCCATAGTAATTTTTCTTGCTAGGTTTTTGCAATAAAAGTTATATGTTACTAATAATTCTAGGGAAATTTTACTTCTTAGTGACTGGAATCTATAGCTTAAGAAAATAAAATGGAAGCAAATAACAAAAAGTATTTATTCAGAAAGATAAAATTTTTAAAATTACCTTCTTGCACAAATGTGAATCTTCTAGATAAGAATTGGGTATCTAACTGGCTGCTTAAGTGACTCTCACCAGCATTTGGCAGCACACAGTTAAAAGGGTTCCTGAAGTTATAGCAAAACTGTTTATAATGTGTAATTCAGAGAAGCCCTGGATATCAGAATGAAAAAGAAGAGGGAGAGGGGAAAGAGTGTCATATCTGGATGCCAGCTTAAGCAGTAGGGATTATTGGTCCTTGAGGAAATGAGATTAAATACTTAGTAATTATTGTGTGGCCTGAAATTTTACTCTGTGTGCATTACTATTGTGGAGCTCTGTCTTTTGCTGTAAACTGAGGACTTCAGTTTTGCAAGTGAAATGAATAGACTGCTGCCTGTTGACTGCAGGCTTCCAAACCTCATCCATACCTGTCTAGTGATGGTTAGCTTGTTCCCACCTGATTGGAGATGGCATCAGAAAAGATGACTTTAGCTTTGGTTTTCATAAAATTAGAATTTTAAGAAATTGGATTTATACAGGCTAATAGTCTGTAATATTTGGGTTTCAAATTAATAGAGTTTAAGAACATTTTGGTCGTTACTCACAGTGCTGGAGCTGCATGTATAGCAGTGACCACGGTGATAAACCTCAGTAGCTTTCATTAGTGCTAATGGCTGTTCCTCCTGGACGTCTCTGTGCTGTATCAGATAGAAATCTTGTAATACAAGTCCACAGAAACGAAGCTGAAGTGTAAAACTTTGCTGATCAATTCACTGTTGTGCTTTCTCTTCAGAAGTATACTTAAATGGTGAAGCAGACATTCTCAGATTTTAGTGTTTTACATTGATTTAAAAATTTATGGTTTAAAATATGCTTTATTTTTGAAGAGAGTTAATTTTCTTTACTTTATAAATTTTTATTTAAAAAGTTTTTCAGTTTGTGAATCATTCTGAAAGTACCAGGACAGGCTTTGGAGAAAACAGTATAATTTTATGTGAAAAAAGTTTGAAATTTCTAACTAATATATAATGTAGATAGTCTTTGACTTTTGTAGCTTAATAATTAGTTGTATTGTTAAGAGAGTAAAGTTTATTTATTTAATTTTTATTCATGTCAATATTTTGTAAAATGTATACATTAATTCAAAGATTGCCTTTTAGTGTTCTTGGTAGCTTTTTAGAATAATGCTTGTATGGGATATGACACTAGATTACTATGAAGGCTTTGAAGGACATGTAGTAATTTGTCTCAGTCATCATGCTTTGTTCAGGTATGAATCATGGTTTAGAAGTATACTGTGCCTGTAATCACTGTTTGAGCTCTTAATAGAGCTCTTTAACATTGATATTTTAGAGATTAAATACTAAAACCTAATTATTATGTTTACCTTTATATATAATAGCTGACATTCAGATTAAAACTTCATTTGAACAGAAATTATGGGTGCATTTTTATAGTGTGTTTAGAACATGTGGAGTTTAGAACCAACAGTTCATGAGTGATTGGGTAGGTTGGTGTATAAAAACTTTTATCTTTATATTGAAAGTATTTTTTTTCTCTGTAAACATGTATTTTATATCATATATTTATATATTATATATTATATTTATATTATATTCTCTGAAAATATTTCATTTTGTTAAGGCTTACATTTGTAAATTAATGTATATAGTACTTTATTTATTTTAATTTTGTTTTGTGAGATGAGTCTTACTCACTGTGTAGACCTGGATGTCTTAGAACTCTAGATCAGGCTGGTCACCAACTCATAGAGATTCTCCTGGAATGCTGGGATTAAAGACATGTATTACCATGCCAGGCACTGAATTTTATTTTATATTAAATTATATATATTTCCATAGAAATATCAGGTAAAGTTCCCCCAGCACAATTTGTTTGACAGCAGTGTTTTCAGTTTTAAATATCTGACCATGTAAACTTGCAGAACAAAATGCAAATAGATATCAGAGTTTATTGTTGTTACTTAGTGCTCTCTGATACTGTGCCTAGCTGTTAGATTGTTACTCTTTTGTATTCCTATTTTATATTATTTTTATATTCTAGGAAATTTGAATGTTACTCTTCAAGTTTGGGATATAGGAGGGCAGACAATAGGTGGCAAGATGTTGGATAAATACATCTATGGAGCACAGGTATGACATAAATTCTATGATTATCTTAATATTTTGAATATTTTCCTTACAAAAGTATGCAGATACACATTATACATACATAAACACAGAATGTTAATTTTAATTTTACTTTATTTAATGTGTATGTATTTTAAAAATTAATTAATTTTTAATGTATTTTGCTTGCACATATGTCTGGGCATCATATTGTATGTGGTGCCTAACGAAGCCAGAAGAGGGCATCAGATTCTCTGGGACTGGAGTTACAGATAGTTGTAAAGCTGCTATGTGGGGGCTGTTAAACCTATTTTCTCTAGAAAAGCAGCCAGGGCATTTCTCCAGCTGGCTAATTTCATTTCTTTGGTTTGTGTCGAGACAGGGTGTCAATGTGAAGCTCTGGCTGGATCAGGCTGGCCTGCGACTCAGAGGTCTTCCTGCTTCTGCCTCCCAAGTACTGACATTAAAGGCATAGGCTACCATGTTTGGCTTGCTATTTTGATTTTTATCTGATATGTAGATTTTATATGTGCTAGTTCTTTCGTTTTGTTCTTTCCAGACTACATTTGCAATGGTTTGGTAGAAATTGGAAAATACTTTAAAACTCTCTTGAACTTATTTTACTAAATACTATTGTTGTTGGTTGAATAAATACAGTAATTTTGTTTCATAACTACTATTAATAAGCTGACTGAAATACGGAAAGGGGTATTTCATTTTAAGTTGAAAAGAACAAAAGATATATCAACATATCTGTCTTTTTGAACTGTGTATTGGCTTATTAAATAATTATAAGTCAGATTACTGTTTGTGACCTTATTCTGTACCAGACAAGTAGATATGATTTTATGTATGAAATAATACAATAGTTTAATGATAATAACAAAATGTTTTCAGAGGAAGTCTATGTATAATAGAAAATGTATATTAGCAAAACTCTTTAGGAATTATTTTATTTTAAAGATACCCAGTGAAGAATAATTACCTTTTAAATGCTTTGACAGATTGTTTTTTCTTTTTGACAAAGATGTTAAGGATGCAGTAATGCTATTTATGCCATTGTCTACTGAAGTGGCTTGTTTGTAGGTAGGTGTAGAAGTGCATGGCGCTTACTGCACCCTTACACAGGATTTGTGTATGTACTATTTATTTCTGCTTCTGCTTCTGGTTTTAGTCTGCAGCTTCTCCATCATCATGAGACATGAGGGTAATCTGTAAATGTTCATAGTGCTTTATTGGAATTTGGTGTTTTAAGCATAATTTGCTTTAGTGAAACTATGCTTCATATAAAAAATGAATCTGTAGGATAAAGACAGAACTTTACACAATTTGCCTCTTATCTGTAACAATGGAAAATGGAATCTATTTTACTCTATAAAATATTGAGAAGTATAAATGAGATGACAGGGTTCTGGATCATCTGTGATGGCTCCAGAGGCAGTTCTTTTCACTTAGGTTTGACTCTTAAAATGTTCTTCTTTGTCTTTTGTACATTATCTTGTTTCTTTTGCAAGGTCTGTTTGCTTATGGTTCACATTTATACTTGTGCTTATATGACCTCATAGCTTATACACATTAACTTTTTAAAGTTGTAGCTCGTTCTTTTGGTTGTTTTTTGCAATTGTTTAGAGGTTTTTCCTCTATGGTGCTGGACCATTAATCCCACAGCTTTATACATAACAGGCTACAGCTATACCACTGAGCAATATTCTCAGCCCTTGTTGTCTCTTATTAAAATGATTATGTTTAACATAGATATTAGGCAGAAGAAAAAGTGGCTGGGCAGAAAGATGCAGGGAGCCACAGTTCTTGTTTTACTTAAGAGAGTGGGTAAATTGGATTTGAAAATAACAGATCTTTTTCTCCTTGTCACATAAAATATATCTACAGGCTGCATACCTGTTTTGTTTTTAAATAAAAATTAAGATGGTCTCTCTTCTGGTGATATATGACTCAATGTGTCAAAACAAGTAGCTTTTTTTTTTTTTAAACTAATTGTATTTATGTATGCATAACATGTGCCATGGTGCACTTGTAGAGGTCGGAGAACAACTTTGTGGAGTCTGTTTTGGCCTTGCACCGTTGTGTAGGTTTATCGGTTGAGCTTCTTGTCAGCCCAGAATAGTTTTGTTGTTAGACAAATAGAAGTAATTTATGCATCATCAGACAGATAATACAAAAGTTGATTGTTTTCTTCTTTGCTTTAAAATTGCACAATATATTGTATAAATTGGATTTTGTTATTTTTGCTTTACTTAAATCATATAAAATATATCATTTAAATTATTTAAAAATTTATTACTTTTACATAAAAGTAAATATTGTGGTGAAAGTCATAAAATATGCTAACTATTCTCAGGTGTCTAATTTACTATATTCATAATATTATGCAACTATATCTTTAAGTCAATACATATTTTATATTGTTATATAAGTGTTTAAAATGTGAAGTTATATAGAACTTTCTTCATGTTTTTGTTTGTTTGCTTTTGGTTTCTTTTCTGAGATAGAATTTTTTTGGGGGGTGGGGTGTAATTTGGATGTCTTGGAACTTACTCTTTACACCAGGCTGGCCTTGAGCTAAGAGATCTGTCTGCTTCCCAAGTGCTGGGATTAAAGGCATGCATTGCTCCATCTGGTACCCAGAATTCTTATATTTACTTTTTGAGAACACTTGGATTTGGTGAAATGACCTTCATTTCCTAGAAGAAAGTGAGTGTTATGTGCCTTCTTAGAATATGCGATGCATGGCTCTACCTTGATGTACATGTTGGTTTCTTAGTCACAACTTTGTTACCAAGCATGTTCTCTCCTATGCTAAGTAACAGCATAATGTAGTGTTTCTGAGAAATTCATTTTAAAAACTTGAAATTCTGAGAAGATGAAATAAATTATCATAAGTTAATGATACTGTAATAACCTTTTTTTGTGCTCTGCAGAAATTTTAAACCTAAAAGGTATGTCGAATATACAGAAGTACATTTACCAGTAGGTGCTTCTGAAATATATGTAAATAATATACCTCAGCCAAGGACACCAACACTTGGGGAGTCACTTTTTAACAGGACATAAACGCTTCATACATAGTGTTTAAGGAGTATGTTTTTAGGATACTAGCTTAATATGCTACTTAGAAAACCTCTGACTGAGGTTTTCTGACTTCTGCATTGTTTATAGAATTATCTTACATATTTTTCTTCAGTGTTAATAGAAGAATTATCTTATATATAAGTCTGGGTCAACAAGGTGTAGATTATTGTTTCTTGTGTGCATGTGAATGTTTTTTAAAGCATTAGTATCCAGAAAGAAATTTATTTGAAAGATGGAAGTTTACTAGGCCTTAGATAAAATTGATTATTTTACCTTCTTCACTTTTTCTCCTAGCAACATTAAACTTTAACAAAAGTCCTATTGAATAGTGCAGGTTGAAACCAAGTGAACTGACCTCCAGAATTAAGATATTTTGACAAGAACTAGTTTTACGAATTGAAATAAGTTCTAGTTAAATGCCTAGATTTTAAATTAACTTAAAAATTTCTAGAAGTCTTGAGTAAGATGTTATAGGCTATTTTTCCTAGTGGTTAGGAGCAAATACACAGCACATAGTGTTTAGTGCCCTGTAACCTGTGGCTAACAGAGGCTAATAACAAACCTCAGGGAAGGGCTGGATGTTTCATTTTTGCAGCTCTTTCCATCCTGGAATCTAAGTGGTTTGCAAACACTGCTCTACTGAGCATAAACTCAATGAAGTGTAGTCATTTGTGAGGTAGAACACAACTACTATTGTGCGTCAGTGCCCCACACAGACGAGCCTGCCTGTTAACCACCAAGGAAATGATTTGGTGCCAGCACGACAGCTAGAGACAGATTATATCTAAAAGCTTGACTCTTGAGACCTTTTACTATGATTTTTTAAATTGAAAATTTGCCAAAATATAGCTATATTTATAGCCTTCTTGCACTAGCATTTTTAAAAAATGTTTTTATTTGTAGTTTTTAAAATTAAATCTAGTTATATTATTTCTGTCTTCTTTTACCTCCCTTCAGTCATTTCTATTTCCCCTTCCCTTGGGTCCTCTTAAATTGATGGTCACTTTTTATTTAATTATTATTCCTATGTATCTATAAATGCATAAATATATAAATACAACCTGCTGAGTCCATTTGTGTTAGTATGTTTCTATATTGTAAGTGTTCTATTTTTATAGCCATTGCATAGTATCTATGATTTAATTAATTTCTCTGTGTAATTAAGAAATGAAGTAAATTATTTCTCTTTCAGGTTAGATAAAAAACAAACCAATGAACTCTTTTTCTTCTTCTTTTTTTTATAATTTGGACTTTATTGCTAAAGATGGTTGTGAGCCATCATGCGGGTTCTGGGACTTGAACCTAGGTTTTCTGCAAGAGAAACAAGTCCTCTTAACCTCTGAGCCATCTCTCCAGCCCTGAACCTTTCATTTTTGAGATTATGGTGTAGTCAATATTTTATAATTATTAAGATTACTATAGTCTAATTTAAATAAAGGCAGTCACTAGGAAAATTATTAAGAATATGAAATGTTATAATTAAACTTAAGGTGTCATTTGCCAATTATAATGAAATTATAATAAAAATGAGGAAAACTTATTAAGGGCATGAAGTATTGCCGCCAATATGTATTACTTACTAACAGCAATCAGTTATTTACCTTGAGAATGCTGTGTAGTTGTTGTAATGACTAATGCTTATTAAATACATGAAACAGATGCAGACAAAGTACTCCATAAAGTAATTTTGTATTTATGTAGAAGAGTCTTGAATGTTACAAAGAGAAGTGGTCCTGTCTTCTTGAAACTGAAATGGAAGGTCTAGTATGGCAAAGGCACTGGAGTATTGAAAGAAGCATTTCTTAAGGTTGAAGTATGCTTTCAAAGGTCATTTGAAAAGGTTTGGGAAGGCAGGAACAACTGGAGGCTGAGTTAGGGAGGGAAACAGAAGGACGGCATGGGCATAAAGGAGAAAGATGATGATGATGGCCTGAGGGTGGTCAAAGGTGTCTGGGAAGGGAGAAATGCTAATGACTTAAATGCCCAGAGCATTGCAAAGGTAATTAGATTCCCCAGTTGCCAGGATTGTTCTGGGACTGGAGTTGAAGTTAAAATGTCCTTCACATCTGAGAAAGTTGTATTTGTTTGCTATAGTTTTTGGAGGGAGTCAGAAGAAGCCCTGGATTGACTGATATAGCAAGAGACTCAGCTTTGAGGGACTTCCTGAAGTGCTGACTACCCAAGAAGGCTTCTAGGGGCTGAGGCTGGTAGTAGAGGCCCTAGGAGCAAAAGTTTTGGTAATGAATGTCAGATGTTTGGTTTATTTTACCTGTATTGCCAAATTAGTAGCCATGAAGTTGATTATCTATCCATTTGATGTCTGTGATGTCAGCAGTGATGACTTTTTATTCAGTCTGATACTGCTCACTTTGTCTTTTCTCTGTAACTGATTTTTAAAGGAATCTTTTTTTGTACTATTTTTCTCTTTTCAACTTTATTAATTTGTGCTTTATTTTTATTTCTACTCCTTTTTGTTTGCTTTATCTGAAATTGGCTTTATTTTGCTTTCCTATCATAGGAACTTAGATTATTGGTCTTTCTTCTTTTCTAATAAATATATTCAATCCAAACCACTGTATTAGTTACTTTTCTGTTGCTTTGATAAACCATCGGGACCAAGGCAACTTATACAAGAAATTATTTTGATTATGGTTCCAGAGGGTTAAGTGTCAATCACAGTGGGGAGGTATGACAGCAGGCGACAGGCATAATTACAAGGACAGGAATCTAAGAAAGCATATCTTCAGCTGAAGATACAAAGTATCCTCATCAGAGTAGTGGTGATTCCTTGGACTAGCCCCTGAAGAGGAGGCTTTTGACTGTTGATGTGTTGGAGTTCTCTTATAAAAGAATGGGATAGGAGAAGGATTGTTGGATCCTCAACTGAGATCCCAGAAACCAAAACTCCTAAAATTTCTTTTTTTGCATTTTGTTGTTTTGTTTGTTTGTTTGTTTCTTTTTTTTTTTTCGAGACAGGGTTTCTCTGTGTAGCCCTGGCTGTGTCCTGGAACTCACTCTGTAGACCAGGCTGGCCTTGAACTCAGAAATCCGCCTGCCTCTGCCTCCCAAGTGCTGGGATTAAAGGCGTGCACCACCACATTTTGTTTCTTTCATATCAGCTTTTCAGACATTTCTGTATAGCACTGAAAGTCAAATCTCATAGTAATTATGATGGTAAGAGC
Source organism: Arvicanthis niloticus (assembly GCF_011762505.2). Classification (NCBI taxonomy): domain Eukaryota; kingdom Metazoa; phylum Chordata; class Mammalia; order Rodentia; family Muridae; genus Arvicanthis; species Arvicanthis niloticus. The sequence continues at coordinate 45,845,866 of NC_047664.1, read as the reverse complement.
AAAGATAAAGTAGTTGTTTTTATGTTTGTGTTGAGACTATTTGGGTTAGAGAATAGCAAGGTTAGTGAATGAAATTTATTTATTTTTTATGAGTCTAAAAAGATTCAAAAGAATCTTTTGACTGAAAGATATGGGGACACATTGGTCTAGAGTAGGGATTGACAGACTTTCCGATAAAGAGGTAGATTTCAGGGAAGCCTTGCAGGCTATTATCTCTTTTGCACTGAAGCAGGTCTTCAGTTATAATGCTAAAGCAGCCACTGATGATTCGTAAGCAAATCCACATTAAATAGAAGTTTATGAAATATACATGGACTGGAACCTTTAATGGAGACCCACCTGCCTATGCCTTCTGAATCCTATGCTTAAAGGCATGCACCACTGTGCAGGCCATCAGTAAGTACATGGTGGCATATGTGTTCTACTTGCATGTGTTTTGTCTAACTCAGCTATTGTTCTACCTTGAGTAAAGATTTTTATGCATTAACCAAAAGGTTCCACAATCTCAAGGATTAGTTATCACATGTTAACCTTTATTTAATGATTATTCAACACCTCAGAGTTACCATGAGAATATGACTGACATTAAATAATAAAAATCTTGTACAGTGGTGGAACTAGAGAGATGACTTAGCAATTAAAAACATTTGAATATTCTTCCAGAGGATCTTGTTTCAGTTCCCAGTACCCACAGGGCAGCTCACAACTGTCTGTAACTTCTGTTCCAGAAAGGTGACATCCTCATACAGACATACATACATACATGGGTGTACATAAAAATAAAAATAAAAATAAAAATAAAAATAAAAAAGTTACTAAAACGTCATGTACAGTTATGCACACTGCTAATTTCACATTATCTATTTGGTGTGTATTCTTAGTCTCTTAATCATATAGCTGTATTAAGCATATTTAAATTGAGATCACAATGAATAATTAAAAATGTGTCCAGGCCTAGAATCCAAGGGTAGAACTCTTTCAGCAAACAATAAATACCATCACCCCCTACAGAGGGAGATAGAGTCAGTAAATTGGAGAGTGGCTGTCTCTAGAGTTCAGCTTTGGAACTATATTCTTCAATAAATTAGACCTTTTATTTTAGATAACTTTATTTTGGTCAATGGTCAAAAAGGTTTTTGAGACTGGGTCTTTCTCTGTAGTCTAGACTGTTCTAGAGTTCACTATATAGTAGAGGCTAGACTCAACAATCCTGCCTTAGCTTCTTTAGTTCTGGGAGTATAGCCTTGAGACACCACATCTGATTTTAAAATTACAGAATAGTGAAATTGAAAAGGATCTTGGAGACTCCAGGAATCTTATTTTAAGATTCAGTTTTTTTTCAATGTATATGATGACCATTTTGCCTGCATGTTTTATCTGTGTATCACATTTGCGATTCCCCCATAGGCCAGAATAGAATGTTGGATCCTCTGAAACTAGACTTACAGACTGATGACAGCTGTCATATGGGTGCTGGGAACTAAACCAGGTCCTCTGAAGAAAAGCCAGTGCTCTTAACCCTTGAACCATCTCTCTACTCCCTAGAAATCTACTTTTAAAGACAAGAAGCAGGTGACTTAAGGGCCAGTGTGGCTTAATAGAACTCAGTACTGGAAGATCGTATTAGCAGCCAGTTTGTTCTAGTGTTAGAAACTCAACCCTTAAGTTTTGGCAGTTTTTTTGTGAGCGAGTTGTTGAATGCGTTCATAATTAAATTTTTCATGTAAACTCAAAAATGTTGTTAGAAATGCTATGTGGTCAAAATGAATTCTTTACTAACTGCTATAATTTCTGTTGTCTGGGCTCCCAAGGTTGTTCACATTTATAGTTTATGTGTTGAGGAAATGCTAAGTAGTGTTCCAGTAGTGTCTGTATTCAGTAATGTCACATTGATAGCTGCCACAGTGAAACTCCACACTTACTGCCAATTTATTACTTGCTGTGACTACTGTGTTGTATACAATCCTGTTTATATGTCTAGGTTTCCTGGAAGACTTTCTTGAACTTTAGCATACTTGTACTTGAGCAGTTAACATAATGCATGCTATAGCATCTGCAGACAAACATTTAGTCATTTACTACTTGGCTATAGTCTGATTCCATCAGTTATCTATCTGGGTCATCTTGGTCATTATAATCATTTATTAGTAAAATGGGGATAATGCCAATTTCTGTAGGAGTTGTGAAGATTGGTGTAACAATCTCAATCTGTGTCTGATATGTAGTAGATACAAAATAGTTATTTTATTACAGCATAAGAAATAGACATGAATACCATGAGTAACTTATCCTGTAAGCAGAGATTTGTATTAAGTGTTTGACCACAAACTGGATGAGAATCAAGAATGTAGTTCTGTTATTTTTGTGTATGTATATACTTCTCATTCTTCCTTCATAATATAATGGGATAAATTTAAAAAGGACTATGATATATAAGACACAGGAAGCAACCCCTCTCTTATATTTAGCTTTTCTTGGACTCTTATTATAGTATCATGTCCAGTTTTACATTGCTCATTTTAAAGACGATGTCAAAAAACTCTGTGTAGTGTGTCCTGGGAAGACTCAATAGCCATGATTAAAGGGACAGAAAATAGGCCCTTTGAGGCAGCCTTAAGGAACAGCTTTTATTTACTCTGGAAAGCAGACTGGTAAGGAGTTACTTAACTGTCTTCAAGTATATGAGGGGTTATTATAAGGAGGATACTTTCCAGTTGTTCTCTAAATGCACAGAGGACTAAAAGAGGAAATCCACAATTCATTTAAAGAAAATTGTGTTAAACACTGAAATTGCCTATCAAGGGACATCACGGAATCTTCATTTTTGAAGACATTTAAAATTGCAGCAGCAGCAGCAGATGGTTACTTATTGAAAAGTTTGAATGTTTGACTTTGTGTAAGTGAGAGGCAGTATGTAGTCCTCGTGCTTTACTGTGATAGAATTTTATTATCCCAAATTCACTAAGAATTCTTTAGGTATTTTATTGGGAAATTACTTACAATTTTGAAAGAAATAATCATACATTAGCTTGCATTGCATCTTTGTTTCAGAATTTATTGTAAATGGGATTATTTGTTATTGTTTCTACTTATAACTCATTTAAGTTGAAATCAATTTATTTATAAAGGCAAGTGCATTTTATAATATACCTGATATAGCTGAAACTCTGAAGAGTATTATTAATATTATTTCAAAAGTATATTATAAATATTCTATAATTTTTTTGTGACAGGGAATCCTCTTGGTATATGATATTACAAACTACCAAAGCTTTGAGAATTTGGAAGATTGGTATTCTGTGGTGAAGACAGTAAGTGAAGAGTCAGAAACTGAGCCCCTGGTTGCTTTAGTGGGCAATAAAAGTAAGTTGTTGCTACTTACTTATGTGTAGTTTTTTTGTTTCTGTGGGCTGAATGTTTGAGTTTTTTCACCAACTGATATATTGAGACTCAAGTTTCCAATATGGTGGTAAGTAGAGATACAACTTTTACAGTCATTGGGTCATGATAGCAGAGCCCTCATGAATGGGACTAGTGGCCCTTATAAGAAGAAACACAACAGGATTCCTTTCCTTAGAAAGAAGGTAGCCATCAAACTGGGAAGAGGGCTCACATCAATATCTACTGGCACCTTGAGGTTAAAATTACCAGTCCCTGGAACTAAAAGAAAGAAAGTTTGTTCACTGGTCTTTGGTAGTTCATTATGATGGTCCAATCTGAGACTTTGCAAAGGCATTTGCCTTCCTTTTTTCTTCTTTTTAAAGACAGGATTTCTTTCTTTGTTCATAGTCCTGACTGTCCTGTAATTTCACTCTATAGACCAGGCTGGCCTCAAACTCAGTGATCTGTCTGCCTCTTGCCTCCCAAGTGTCTGGCTGGCATTTGCCTATATTGTTCATCATTTTATTCCTAAAATATATTTGATATCTGGAAATAGATTTTTTGGAATTTAAATAGAAAAAATTTGAAAATATGTATAACCAGCCAATAACATTTTTTCCCATAAGTGACATATAATCTTTGAACTTTGTAATATATGATATGACTCACATTGCACTCACATTGAAAGAATAACTTTCAACCATGTGCACAGCCATTACAGTGAGATTAAGACCTACAGTTCAGTAACTGTTTTGAGGCTTGCTCTGCCATAATTGTTCTGTGGCCTTTGGCTGCTTTTTAAAGGTAAGTTCAAGACTGATAGTGTATGTATGTTTTGGCTTCCTGTGATTTTCAGGAGACAGCATGGACTGTTAAGAATGGCAACACAGCTGGAGGTTGTATGACACTACACTATAGCTTCAGCTCCGTTCCAGGGGCTCTGGGACATCTCAGCTCACTTTATGACCTATCCTAAAGGTGGAATAGTGCCTGGGTAGCAGTGCATTATTCCTCTTCCCATCTTTTATAAACTTTTCCTGAAATTTTAAGAGTTTATTTCTGAAATACAGATAAATTTTTGTGTATGTGGGGGAGAGTGTATTGTGTTAGGGAGAAATACTTGATAAAAAGTATAAATAAGTAATTTTTTGAGATCAGTTTCTTGAACTATAATATATAGCATCTAGAAATTATAAAAACTAAACCCAGGACTCAACTATTTGGTTCATTGACCTGTACTACTTTTGAAAAGAAAATATTAAAAAGAGTTTTAGATACATGAGGTATTATGGTATAATCTGATATTCTCCAATTTACTTGAGGTCAGAGAAAGAGAAAATGAACTTAAATTATACCATGGAGGATTTAGTTGGGAACTGTTTTTTTGAGTACAAGAGTTGTTAAATCAATGCCTGTGTGTATCACCAAGAGAAAAAGCTTCTCTAAATGTCTGAAGCATTCAATACATTTTTTTCTGTAATTATTTAGGGAATAGTATTTCCTAAAGGGTGACCTAGATTTCTGCATTGTAGTTTTATATGCCAAGATGAGCATTTAATAAACCTAATCCCTAATTTAAAGCCATTACAAAACAGGTGTGAAGGCATTTCTCTGCAGAGTTAAAAATAATACTGTCAGCTGTCTAGAAAAAAGTATTATATGTCACAAAATGGCATGGCCTTTGGTAGAAATTATAGTGTATTTTACTTAGTTTTAACTAAAAATTGCACATCTGTTTTATAAGTAATTCTTTTGGAGTGGATTATGATTTGTAGTTCATTGAAATCTCCCTTCCAAATAATAGGTTTTGGTCACGTTGGGTTCTATTTTTGTGTGCAGCTTTTCATTTTAGATGATAATTTCTTGGTCAGTTGTCATGTTACCAAAGCATTAAGTTATAGTCCACTTATACTTTTGTTGAAGATTTCCCATCACCATATGGGAAGCTGTAGAGGAGAGAGGAAAATTGGGATTTGTTTTTGTTTCTTTCGGGTATAATCTAACCATCATCTGAGATAATATCATAGTAGTATATAATTATATGCAATATGCTATGTGCTTAGGTTATCCTGTGACACATCCACTGTTGATTGATGTCAACAACAGAATATTAGACTAGATGAAATACTGGTCTAGGCTGGTGGTGTTATACTCAGGTATTAAAAATAAGACCTTATGTAAGTTATTTAAATTTTTTCAGAAAATTAGTAAATTATTGTATTTGAGGTTAATGGTTATAAAAATTCATACTTTTCATTTTTGAGTTAGTGATAACCCCTTTCTTAAAAAATTATGTATTTATAATATGTCCCTTCAGAATGGCACATAGGAGAGAATATAGTCACAAAGACTGTTAAATATGTGACACAGGTTACAGGTGAACGTTTCCTGGCTGTTACTTACTATATAATCTTTCATTAGCCCAATTTCATGTGATTATAGAGTGAAGGATTATTCTACAGTTGAGCCTATTATGTCTTTGAGTCTCCTGAATATTTTACAATTTGTGTTTCTAAATTGATGTTACATTAGTTAAGTGTTTCTAAATTGATGTTACATTAGTTAATATAATACTGTGTATTTATTTTCTATTTGAGAATACAATTTTATTTAAAAGTAGCAAAATTCACAAAAGACAACACATTATCAAAGCAGGAGAAACAATGGATTAAGAGTAAAAACTGGTTTGTTATACTCTTGTTTAAACATGGTTACAGTTGGCTGAAATGTGATTTTATTTTATTTATTGTTTCTTTTATTGAAAATAGATTTTTTTTCATACAATACTTTCTTATTATGGTTTCCCCTCTCCTATACCCTCCCAGTTCTTCCCCATCCAGATCCTCAGCCCTTCTGTCTTTTCTTAGAAAACAAACAGGTACCTAAGGAATGATGATAACACACAGGAATTCCATAAAAACACAAAACCAGGGGCCGTAATATATACACAAAGGACCTGTACGGTTATTCTTACTTCGTTGGCCATCTACTGCTGGGCATGGAACATACCATTAAGAGTGGATTTTTTTCCCAGTGAGACTCCCTGGGAGAAAACTAACTTTTCATTTGTAAGAGATTATCAACTGAAGCTAGCTTTTTAGTTAGGGGTGCAGGCATGTGTCCACAGATTCTCTCAGTTCTGGGATACCATCTGGTGTAGACCTGTGCAAGTTCTGTGCATGCTGTCACAGTCTCTGAAGTTCATATGTTCATGTTATACATCGGTTGTGCTGTTTTAGAAGGTCTTGTGTTTTGATGTCTTCTGTCTCCTCTAGCTCTTACATTCTTTCTGCTTCCTCTTCTGTAGGGTTACCTGAGCTTGAGGGAATGGATTTTTTTGTGAAACACAAAGCATACCTAAATATCCTGTTTAGGGCTGAGTGTTGCAAGGTCTTTCACTCTCTATGCATTGTCTGGCTGGATCTCTGTATTTCTTCCCATCTGCTGTAGGAGGAAGCTTCTCTGATAATGGTTAAGCAAAGCACTGACCAATGAGTATAGCAGAATGTAAGAGTCATTTTATTGCTATGTACTTTTGGTAGTACAGTAGTAGTATTTGGTTTTACCCTAGGTCCCTGGGCTATTTAATTTTCAGTTCTTGATCACTCAGACCGTGTTGGGTGTGATTTCTATCTTGTGGAAGTAGGCTTCATTCACATAGGGTTTCTTGGGGGCAGAACTTTCCAGGGTGAGGATTGGTGGGATTTCAGTTCCTGAGCTTGGAGTGAACTCAGGGATTGGTGGGATTTCTGTTTTTTTTTTTTTTTTTTTTTTTTTTTTTTTTTTCAAGACAGGGTTTCTCTGTGTAGTCCTGGCTATCCTGGAACTTACTCTGTAGACCAGGCTGGCCTCGAACTCAGAAATCCACCTGCCTCTGCCTCCCAGCCTCCCAAGTGCTAGGATTAAAGGTGTGCACCACCACCGCCTGGCGATTGGTGGGATTTCAAGCAGGCTTTCTACTCTGTATGGTGGAGGTCAGTCACCTGCACTTGGAGGGGTTGGAGCCAGCCTTGATGGCCATTAGAGTGTTCTGTGGGCAGAGCCTGATGGTTGGAAGTCCTCAGGGGCGGGGCCTGGCCTTCTGTGAGGGGCTTACAATATCCACATTTAAGTGAATACATACCATATTTGTCTTTGTGGGTCTGAGTTACCTCAGTCGGTGACATTTTTTTCTATCTCTATCCATTTATCTCTGAATTTCATAATTTCATTTTTTAATGCCTGCGTAATAGTCTATTTTGTATATATGTACCACAATATCTTTATCCATTCTGATGGACATATAGGTTATTTCCTATTTCTGACTATTATGAGTAGATGCTCATCTATGAGCATAGTTGAGCAAGTGTCTCTATAGAGAGCAAGTGTCTCTTGGGTTATATGCCCAAGAGTGGTGTAGCAGGATCTTGAGATAAATTCACTGTTATGTTCTATTTTTTACAACTTAAAGAGAAAGAATATGTTGAACAGAAATACAGCCTGTAGAAATATTAACAGCTATAGTTAAGTCTTAGTTAAAGTTAGTAGGAGGACATATTCATAACATATTGTGAGTTTATCATTAGTAGAGTATGTGATTACTTGCTTTTTATTAAAAATGGAAACATTTTTAGAGAAATAGAACTTTTTTAGCCTATATTCTATTCTAAAAATCTGTCACACATTTGTTAGTAAACTAATATTAACCTTGTACAACCTAAAATAGTGCCTGAAATATAGAGTGCTGTTTAAGATCACAGGGCTTTGTATATAGAGAGACTTACTTTACAAATACAATTTCTACATTTAACTAAACTGTATGCCTTCACATCTTTAAGTTTTGATTTCTTACACCTGGAAATGAAATAGTACTTTCTGTTTGATAAGTTTAAAGATTAAATGAAATACTGTATTGTATGAAAAGCAATGAATGTTTTATATATAGGAAGCACTCAATTTTATTTCAGTGTTAATTGTAGTTTTTTTAAAAGCATGAAATATGCATAGCTTCTATCTGGATGATCACAAATTATAGTCCATTAGATCCAAAATAGATGTCCTATGAAACTGTCAGGAGGGGGAATGATTTTTAGGAAATCCTTTGTCACTATCTTATTCTTCCCCTCCCTATGTGCTGGGGGAGGGCCATTTATTCAACAAACTTTAAAATGATAGCTATGGCATACTAAGCTGGCCATTGTTAATTTTCTCAAAGGTTGAGCCAGAGGCACTGCTCAAGAAGTGGTTAGTGATTCCATTACGATCTTTGGCCATGTTACATCTGGAAACAATTACATGCATAAAAGGCATGGAACTGAATCCACCTGGCTTAATCCCTGGTTCTGCCATTGAAAGTCGTGCTTTTCCAGCTTTAGGAACTCTAGCCTGAAGAGACCATGCTGCAGAGCTTAGGAGGATTTGATTTATTATGTTCACTTACGGACAGCTTGGTGGGTCTGGCCATGCCTCTCCTACAGATAGTCTCCTGACTGGTGTTCCTGTTCCTTGTTTTGTTCAGTTAGTTGCCAAAGGAAAAATCATAGGCTACTCCTACTTAAAACCTTTAATCCTTTCTCATTGTTCTGAGTGAAATCCATTCTCCTCCAAGTTTACAAGGTCTAGGTGATTTGACTCTGGTTTGCCTTACAGATTTCATAATCTATGTTTTCTATGCTCAAGGTTTGTTCCTCATTTCTCCACCATTCCCTGCCTTTCTTTTCATAAGCCATCCACGTTCATGTCTTCTGCAAGACATGCTTTTCTCCTTGGTCTTTGCTTTCTGCTAGCTCTATTTTGTCACTCTCATCTTGTCCTAATAGTCATCTTAAAGTTACTGCTTTGGCAGCTCAATCTCAAGGAGCCACCTAGGCCTTTGTGTGGTCATTTGTTCAGTTGTTTGTGTGGTCTTATTGTCATCTGATGCTGTTTCCTGTATGTCTTTCTACACTACAACTAAACTTCAGGAAAATTAAGAATATCATTACCTGTGTAATGGATAAAAGTCAATAGGCTTTTATGGTTAAAACTAGATAGAAGTGTTTGTGGCCCAGAATGTTAGTCAGGGAAATGATTTTCATTTTTTCTTTTAAAAAGTTGTTTGAGAACTTCCTACATGCATACAACATGAAAATGGTTTTTCTCAATACAAAAAAGGTATCATTAGATGTCCTAAAGGCCAGTTTGTCCCCTGGATTTCACCTTAGGGAATATTGCCAGTGGGAGTTTCTTAGAAACTGCATCACAGTTATGTTATGCTTGGTCATGTTTGAAACAAAATAGAGATTTTTATGTCATTTTTTAGATTGTATAAACATAAAAAATTTAGAATGTTTGCTGTTTCCTAATTTGATTTTTTCCTGTTAGAAACTTGTACTTTGGTTTTATTTCCAAGATTTTAATTTTTATTTGCATTGAATATGGTTTTAATTTCCCTTCAGTGCTTTAAGGATTGATTTAAAACTCAGTCCATGCTTTATAATTATGTACCATCTTAATTTGTCATTTTCTCTCTTTAATCTCTTACGTTTTCTTACCATCTGATCCATCCGCTTGCTTCTTCCTCAGCTAGCTCACATTCTGAGGTGGAAAGATTGTAAACAGAGTTAACAGGGGTTACATGGGAGCTGCTCTGACCCTGATTTATAGCTTCTCAGTTAGTGGTTGTAGGGTGGTTATCAGGAACATGTACTGGGGGCAGGAATTACCATGCGCCAGCATAGAGTGGATGGATGAATGATTTCTGCTCTTAAAGATATTAACCAGATCCTTTCCCAAATAAAGACTAATAACTCAGATTTTTAAACAATCTTCATGACAGATGAGGGCATAGAGAAGAGTGCATCAGGACTATTTAACAATGTTGACTGTATATTCTTCCTAACTGTGATTGATTGTTCCTGGAGTACTATCTGCCCAGGAAGTGATGTTTTACACTGGGAAGTTGAAAGGTTACATTTTAACATACCCTATAAGTTGTGTTCTCTGTACTCAGTGGACATGTATTAGAAAAATAAGTGCATTTGAAGTTGAAAATTGTATTTATGCTCTCAATAAAATTATCACAAAGCTTTTAAAAGCCTTTTTTGTTGTTAATAAACTATGAGAAATGTATGTGTAGAATTACAGAAACATGTTTACTTATACTGTAAATCCTTTGAGGCTTTGAAATTCTTTTATCAGGACAGTAAATAGGTGAGACTACTAGATAGTTAACATTTAACTCTTACCCTGAGGGTTCATAGCAACTCCTATAAAATTTATCAGCTTCAGTATTATAGCAAGGACATTTATTTCAGAGAGCTGTAATTTATAAAGCATAAACAACTTTTTTAAAGGATTTGTAAAATTCATTCTGTTTATACTTCTAAACTGAAGCCTTCTGCCCCTTTCCTCATTTTTCTTATTACTTTGCATTTAAAAATTTTTTTTTTTTATATTTTGAATATAACAATTCCAGAACACCAGACCCAGGTGTTATTTTAGGTAATCCTGCTGCTTCTATTCTCATTGCTTTTTTCCTTTACATGTACAGTTTTAAAGCACAGTTGTGGTTATTTGCTCAGTAGAAGCTGTTGGAAGAAAGTACAGGAGTCTAGATGAGAAGCAACTCTCTACCCTGGTCTTGTGTTTGCAGCATTTCAGGGAGTGCTGACCTCATTTCAGCTTACTTGTATAAGTTCTATTTCCAAATGTAGTGTGTAAATGTGTGTTCAGATTGGTGTGAGAACATCAGATGACTACTGCTTTATAGCCATAACCAAAACCTGGTTTTTTTTTTTACCTCACACCTGCTTCAGTGATGGTGTTTTGTTATTTTGTAGTGGTTTTAGATACCTTGTCTCAAATTATTTTGACTGTGGCAAATTACCTAGCTGAAGAAATTTTATGTGTTTAGTTTTGTTTTCTTTGTTTTGAGGAGTTGTGTAATCATTTGAAAAAGTAGTTTATACCTTTATGAGTGTCCATGGAAGCCCAAGAGCCCTTTGGATCTCCTGGGGGCTGGAATTAAAGGCAGTTGTGAGCTGTCTGATGTGGGTATTAGACTTAACTGTCTTCTGGAAGAGCAGCAACTGCAGTGTCAGCTCCTATTCTCTTTTTGTTTCTTTTATGGTATGCCACTGATTTTGAATTTTAGAAGAAATTATTAAATACTAGATTAGTATGCTGTGTTCAGTTGATATCCCTGAGATCTGTGCTCTTTCTGAAGGGAAACACAGGAGGGTGGATCTGGAGGTAGGAGGAGGAGGGACTGAGAGGAGTAGAGAGGTAGGTGAAACTGGTTTGGATGTAATATGTGAGAGAAGAATAAAAAAATATTAAGAACACCTGCAAGACAGATTTCTTTGTGAAATGTGATTTGACAATTTTAATGATAAAAAATTAATCTCTGTTAATAGTTTATATTTGTACTAAGTATCGGACAAATCTAATTTAATTAAAGAAACCGGGGGTCAAAAAACTATGTTTTAACTTGGTGCTGTGATTTTTACTGTATTGTGTAACCTTGGGAAATTGAATTAACCAATTTGAGTCATCTTTATAGATGGAAAGAGGGGTGAGGAGTTGAAGAGATGGCTCAGCAATAGAGGCTTGTTGCTTTTCCGGAGGATCTGTGTTCTCTTGCAGCTGATTCCTTTCTTAAAACACAGCTGCGTTTGGCTTATAGTACACCTCAGATTGTCCTTCTTCTTCCACTGGCCATTTTCCAGTTTCTTTGCTGATATCTCTTCATTTTCCCAAATTCTTAAAACACATAGCAGCTAGTAATCATTTGTAACTGCACTTCCAGGATTCTGGAAGCATTCTCTGTATACCATGGACACTAGGCACACAAACATTCATAGACATAAGTAACTCTAGAAGAATTAGAAAAGAGAAGAGAGCATAGCACCACTGATATAATCCCTCAAACCCTATGTAGCTGTCAGTTGTCAGATTGTGTAACTTAACATATTTTTTTGTTGTTGTTATCCTGAAGCTTTAGGAGACTGTGTTGTAGGCAAACAAGCACCTTTTTGCAGAGATGATTTTTCCTTTTCTTTTTTTCTCCTCCACTCATCTCCCTATCACCTATCCCCCTCTAACCCCCACCTCCTGTCTTCACTCACCCAGAGTCCACTTTTAAATTTGTTTTATTTTCCTCTCTCAAGGAGATCCATAGACCCCACCTTTTACCTAACTACTTTGGGTCTATGTATTGTAGCTTGATTATCGTTTACTTAATGGCAGATATCCACTTACAAGCAATTACATACCACCTTTTTCTTTCTGGATCTGGTTATCTCCGGATGATTTTTTTTCTAGTTCCATTCATTTGTTGCAGATTTCATGATGCCATTTAAAAAATAACTAAGTAATACTCCATTATATAAATTTACCACATTTTCTTTATTCATTCTTCTGTTAAGGAGCATCTAGGCTGTTTCCAGTTTCTGACAATTATGAATAAAGCTGCAGTGAACATGGCTGAGTAAGTGACTTTGGGGTAGGATGGAACATCCTTTGGGTACATGCCTTGGAGTGGTTTAGTTGGGTCTTGAGGTAGATCATCCCAACTTTATGAAGAATCACTATATTGATTTCTGTATTAGCTATATAACTTTGCTTATACAATGGAGGAGTGTTCCTCTTGCTCTGCATCCTTACCAGAATGAGCTGTCACTTCTGTTACTGATCTTAGCTATTCTGACAGGTGTAATATGGAATCTCAAAGTAGTTTTGCTTTGCATTTCCTTGATGGGTAAGGATGTTGAACATTTCCTTTTTCTTTTCTTTTCTTTTAAAAAGATTTATCTATTTTTTATATACGAGTACACAGTCACTGTCTTCAGACATAACTGAAGAGGGTATTGGATCCCACTGTTGATGGTTGTGAGCCATCTTGTGGTTGCTGGGAATTGAACTCAGGACCTTTAGAAAAGCAGTCAGTGCTCTTAACCACTGAGCCATCTTTCCAGCACTGAACATTTCTTTAAAAGTTTCTCAGCCACTTGAGTTTCCTCTATAGAGAATTCTCTGTTTAAATCTTCACTACATTTTAAAATTGGATTATTTATGTATTTTCTTGGTATTTAGTTTCTTGTTCTTTATATATTTTGGATATTAATTCTCTCTCAGATGTCGAGATGGTTAAAAATCTTTTTCTATTCTGTAGGTTGCTGCTTTGCCTGAATGACAGTGTCCTTTATTTTACAGAAGCTTTTCAGTTTCATGAGGTTCAATTTATTTATGTTGGTCTTAATGCCTATGCTATCTATGTTCTGTTCAGAAAGTCATCTACTCTGCCTGTACATTCAAGGCTATTCCTTACTTTGTCCTCTGTTAGGTTTGTGTGTATTTGGCTTTATGTTGAATTGAGTTTTGTGAAGGGTTATAAGTACAGGTCTATTTGCTTTTTTCTCTATGTAGACTTCCAACTTGATCATGAAGATGCTTTCTTTTTTCCATTGTATATTTCTGGCTTTATCAAAAATCAGATGTTCATTAGCATGTGTATTTATGTCTGGATCTTCAATTTGATTCCATTGATCATGATCAACATGCTGTTTTTATGCCAATACTATTAAAAAAAAAAAAACTGTAGCTCTGTAGTTCAACTTGAAATCAGGAATGGTGAGACCTCCAGCAGTTCTTTTATTGTTCAGAATTGTTTTAGCTATCCTGGATTTTCTGTCTTTCCAGATGATGTTGAGAATTGTCCTATTAAGATCTGTAAAAAATTGTGTTGGAATTTCAATAGGGATTCCACTGCAGATTGCTTTTGGTAGGGTGGCCATTTTTTACTATATTAATCCTACAGATCCATGAGCATGGGAGATCTTTCCATCTTCTGATATCTTCCTTTCTTCAGCGACTTGGAGCTCTTGTTATACATATCTTTCACTTGCTTGGTTAGAGTTACACCAAGATATTTTATATTATTTGAGGCTGTTGTGAAAGGTGTTTCCCTGATTTCTTTCTCAGTCCATTTTTCATTTTATATAGGAGGGCTAATGATCTTTCTGATTTAATTTTGTATCCAGGTACTTTGCTGAAAGCGTTTATTAGTTGTAAGAGTTCCTTGGTGGAATTTTGAGGTTCATTTATTATATTATATTATCTGTAAATAATGATTCTTTAACTTTTTCTTTTCTAGTTTGTATCCCCTTGATACCTACTTCAGGTATTGCTCTGGCTAAGACTTCAAGATATGGAGAAAGTAAACAGCCTTGTCTTGTTCCTGATTTTAGTGGAATTGCTTTGAGTTTTCATTTAATTAATGTTGGTTGTAGGCTTCCTGTAAATTGCCTTTATTCTGTTTAGGTATGTCTCTGGTATCCCCAATCTTTGCAGGACTTCTATCATGATGAGGTGTTGGATTTTTCCATGCATCTCTGGGATGAAGTCTTGATCGTGGTTGGATGATCTTTTTGATGTATTCTTGGATTCAGTTTGCAGTATTTTATTGAATATGTTTGCATATTCATAAGGGAAATTGGTTTGTAATTCACTTTCTTTGCTGGGTATTTATGTGGTTTGGGTGTCAAGGTAATTGTGGCCTTGTTAAGAGAATTGGTAATGTTCCCTTTGTTCTATTTTGAAGAATACTTCAAGGAGTATTGGGATTAACTCTTTGTTGAAAGTCTAGTAGAATTCAGCACTAGAACCATTTGTTCCTAAACTCTTTTTGGTTGGGAGACTTTCAATGACTGCTATTTAAGTAGTCATGTATGTCTGTTTAAACCATTTATCTGATTTTAACTTTGGTAAATGGTATGTATCTAGAAACTTGCACATGTCTTTTAGTTTTTCCAATTTTGAGGTTTTTGAAGTGTGTCATGAGTCTCTGGATTTCCCAGATGTCAGTTGTTATGAACTCCTTTGTTTGTGATTTTGTTTACTTGGATATTCTCTTTCTGCCTTTTAGTTGGATCAGGGTTGTTAGTGTTACTAGTTTTCTCAAGGAACCATGTCTTTGTTTCATTGCTTGCATTTTTCTCTTATTTTACTGATTGCAGCACAGTTTGATTATTTCTTGCCATCTAGTCCTTTGTATGTGATTTCTACTATTTGTTTTAGAATCTTCAGGTGTGCTGTTAAGTTGCTAATATGAAATCTCTCCAAATTTTCTATATAGGCACTTAATGTTGTGAACTTGCCTCTTTGAATCATCTTTATTGTGTCTCATAAGGGTTTGTGTGTGTGTGTGTGTGTGTGTGTGTGTGTGTGTGTATTTATTTTTATTCAATTCTAAGAAGTCTTTTTCTGTCTTGACCTATTATTTATTCAGTAGTGAAACTTGCTTTTTGTCTGAGTAAGTAGTCAATTTTGGAGAAAGTTCCATGAGGTGCTGAGAAGGTATATTCTTTTGTGTTGGGGTGGGTGAAATGTTCTGTAAGTATCTGTTAGGTCCATTTGGTTTACAATAGCTGTTAGCTCCAGTTTAGTTTTCTCTGTTTACTTTTTGTCTGAATGATAGTTTGGTGATAGTTGGGTATTAAATCTCCCACAATCTGTGTGTGAGGGTCAATAATGTGATTTAAACTGTAGTAGTGTTTCTTTTACAAATCTGGGTGCCCTTTATTTGGGGCATAGATATTAAGAGTTTAAATAATATTTTTGGTGATTTTTTTTGATGTGTATGTAGTATCTGTCTCTTTTAATTGGCTTTAGTTTGAAATCTGTTTTGTTAGATATTAGAATATCTAACACCAACTTGCTTCTTAGGTTCATTTGCTTAGAATATTTTTTTCCAACTGTTTACTCTGATGTAATGTTTATTCTTGATGCTGAGGTCTATTTCTTGGATGCATCATCAGGATAGATCGATCCTGTATTTGTATCCATTCTGTTAGTCTATGTCTTTTTATTGGGAAAGAAAGAACATACTTATAAGCAGTAACAGGCGATTCTGCTAAATTTATATATTTCTTCTTTTTCTTTTCTTTCTGAGCAATGCTAAGGCTTGAACTTAAAGTCTGATGCATGCTAGATAAACATTCTACCATTCCTTTGTTCATCTAGGCAGTGTATATATTTATTATGTAGGGATTAAAAAACCCAAGCTGAAATTTTATTAAATATCTTTGAAAATGTAATAATTAAAATGTTGGCTATAATTAATATTTGGAAATTAAAACCTTTTTGCTTTATAGAAGTTTTTTTTAATTAAAAAAATAAGTTGTAGAGGTGATGCAATTTTGATAGCCACTCTGAATTGTGAGAGCTGTTGTACTTTTGCTGTGGATTTTTATCTCAAGTTTATTTTGCTATTCAGACATGTGTCTAATGAAAAAAAAAAGATGCTGCACAAACCACTGCTTGAGCCTGAATGTGCTTCTGTGTTTAGTTGAGTTATAAATGTTATTTCTGGCTGTGTCCTTCATACTTAGCTCTTCTTACAACAAATGGAAAGTCCTTAATTGTGCCTAAGGGAATAGTTAATCCACAGTGGACATATGGTGGACAAAAGCTGAGTCTAGTAAATGGAATAAAATTATAAATGGTAAAGATGTAAGTACCTACAAAGTCTGGCAGTTATGACAGATCACATATTTGAGATTAGCAAGTTTTGTGTGTAGAATAATACTCTGTTAGGCATATTTATGGTGTGTGTGTGTGTGTGTGTGTGTGTGTGTGTGTGTGTAGTGTAGTATATAGCCTGGTTAAAATAGTCTCCACAGTTATGTATAAATCATGTCTATTTTGTGCTGCTAACAAGAAAGGCTGATCTCACATTTCTGTAAAGTGACTGCTCCTTGATTAGGAGCAGTTAGCATTAACCTAGAACAGTTCTTGGGCTTTGTGAGTCTGAGTATTCTATGTAGTATGGTCTCCAGTGAAAGGTTAAGTATTAATGGAAAATGGTCACAGTCCTTTTACTTAAAGGAAACATATTACTTGTAAGTTTTCTTTTGACTTTACTTTTATAGTTACATTGAATGTCTTCATTCATTTAGTCATCCATAAAGCAAATATTGTTTCACATGCAATGGATAATAAGTCTTTTTAGGACTTCTTGTGTGGTATGTTACAGATCATTAACTGCAAGTAACCACCTGACTTGAGAGATGCCTGGAAGCATCATTATTGTGAAATAAACTTTTCTTTAGGTATCACTGTAGCACACTGATTTATAGCAATGTCACAAATTGCTACTATGAACATATATTCTCATTAATTTTTAGAGAAGAGTAGAGAATTATAGTCTACTGTAATAAAAAATATAGTATTGACAATGGAAAAATGTGAATATAATTGTAGTCTTATTTTGTTTATTAATTAAGGAACTAAGTATGCTACATGAACTGATGTTCTAAAATGTGTTCAGCTTTTATAATGCTACATGCGGGTAAAGAACATGTTCTAAAAAATCTCCATAATTTAAACACCTTTAAATTTAGCATTATAGAAAAGAACTAGGAAGATTTGCATAATTACTGAGTAAAGCCAATGCATGAAGCACTACTTCTGTAAGTATATATATGGTTTACAACTTAACATTTTTGAAATACTAAAAATATAATTATTATTTCTCCCTTCCCTTTCTTATCTCCCGTCCTTCCCCTGCAAGGTCCCCAAATTCATGGCTTTTACTGTTAAATTAATTATATATATATATATATATATATATATATATATATATATATATATAATGTTTAATGTATATTCCTAAATATATAAATCTAACATGCTCAGTTTCTATAATGTGCTTGTAATCATATAATTTTAGGATTGGTCACTTGACTATTCAATACAGCAGGTCATGAAACCTGTTCTGAAGAAACTTAAAATCTTGTACAAGTAAGTCTTTTAGTGTTAGTGAAATATTTTCCCAGCAAGACTTTCAATCTACAAAAGAAAAACAACATTTAATTTAGTTGTATTGTATCATTGGGAAGAAGAAAATCTGAAAAAGTTAAGGGAAAAATTTAAGGCTTAAGAGAACAGTAGAGCTCAGCAGTAGAGCTCTGTAAGCTTCCCTGGTGTGGCGACTCTTTAATTTAGTTATGCATGTTGTGGTGGCACCAACCAGAAAATTGTTTTGTTGTTACTTCATAAAGGTAATTTTGCTACTGTTATAAATCATAATATAAATATCTGATATGCAAGATGTCTGATATGCAACCCCAAAGGGGACTTAACTCACACACTGAGAACCACTGTTCTAAACCTCTGATCTCCATCAACTCTCAACTGCTAGAATTACAACCTATAGATCATCATTCCTAGTTTTATCATTCTTTTTCTAACTAATGATTTTATTGAGTGATAAAGTAATGGGCTTCATGACATTTCATACATAAATGTTACTATATTTTGTTTTTATTTATCCCATTGGCTAGTTAGTGCTTAGGAAAAAAGCAAGGAAGGACTCTTTGTTGAGGTCCTTGAAGGAAGTTTGATCCTGTCATCCTTTTGACTTTTGGGAACTATGACAGAGTTTCTGTTGTTTGAGACAGTAGTTTGTGTTACTTTGATATGAAAGTCTTAGGTAGCCAGTGGTCTTCAGTTGAGAATAAGAATGCTTTGCCATCTCATGTGGATATTTTCACATTGTATTTCCTCATGGGCAACCTTTCATTGTTGAGAATAGGGTTATCCCCAACTCCCCTTTTGAGACTGTCTCTCAATGCAAAGTCAGATTGACTTCAAAGGCATTTCTTTCTTGTTCCCTTCCTCCTCAGTGCTGGAATTAGTGGTACATAACCCACACACCTAGCACTTAGGCCCGTTTTTAATACACGGAGCAGGTCTTAGAGAGGTCTGACTTTATACTCGAGATTTGGTTCTAATTTTCTTATCTTTAACTACATCCAAAAATGATTTTTTCAGATGAGTTTATTTATGCATTTAAATAGTTATATGTTTATTATTTATTTACGTATATTCATTGTATATAGTGCTGCATTTCATGAAGGGAATTTCTTTTAAGTGTATTATATTTTTTGACTATATTGACTCCCATAACCTCTCCTTCCTTCTCCTTCGTCTTCCTTTCTTCTGGCCTTTCCTTAGCTGGTCTTCTGTTATCATCTCATGAGCATACATGTACATATATGATCACACATACACAGTCTGTAATCTATAAATGAGAGAAACATGTACATATCTTTCTGACTCTGACTTATTTAATTCTATCCTGGTAACATTTTGGTATCATTGGCTTATAATTTGTATAAGTTAAGTTTAAAATCCTTGTTATTACCTCCTTTTGGATTTATTTTTATATTTTTATAAATTTTTGCAGCCTATTTTATTTATTTTTTTTCAAAGATTTATTTATTTTTAGGACTCCACTGTAGCTGTCTTCACACACCAGAAGAGGGCATTCAATCCCATTGCAGATGGTTGTGAGCCACCATGTAGTTGTTGGGAATTGAACTCAGGCCTTCTGGAAGAGCAGTCAGTGCTCTTAACCGCTGAGCTATCTCTGCAACCCGATTATTTTTATTTTATGTGCACTGATTGGTGTTTTACCTCCCTCTGTGTGAGGGTACCAAAATCTCCTGGAAGTGGAGTTAGAGACCGTTGTAAACTTCCATATAGGTGCTGGGAAATGAACCCTGGTCCTGTGGAAGAGCAACCAGTTCTCTTAACTGCCGAGCCCAGTCCCTTATTGTTGTCTTTTAAATTGGTTTTTATTTTATTAATTAGTATCATTGTGGTTTTATTTTTGCACAGTGTTTTATCTGACTTATCTGGTAGTTTGTTTTGTCTTTCTTTGTCTTCTGTAGATCAACCAACTTTTGTTTATTTATTTCTCCTAAAGACTTGGAATTTTTCCTTTTTAAAGTATATTTCCTGTTGTCTAATTACAGGCAACTTAATTTTATGCATATAATACATTTCAACAAAGTGTACTCTTTTTTATTTTTGATTTTTTTTATTGGATTTTTTAAATTTACATTTCAAATGTTATCCCCCTTTCCTGGTTTCCTCCCTGGAACCTTCCTATTCCATTCCCCCTCTCCCTGCTTCTATGAGGGTGTTTTCCCACCCACCTACCCACTCCTGCCTCCCTGCCCTAGCATTCCCCTTCACTGGGGCATCGAGCCTTCACAGGACAAAGGACCTCTTCTCCCATTGATGCCTGACAAGTCCATCCTCTTCTACATATGCAGCTGAAGCTATGGGTCCCTCTATGTGTACTCTTTGGTTGGTGGTGTAGTCCCTGGGAGCTCTGGGGGATCTAGTTGGTTGATATTATTGTTCTTCCTATGGGGTTGAAAATCCCTTCAGCTCTATCAGTCCTTTCTTTCTCTATCTCCTCCGTTGCAGACCCTGTGCTTGGTCCAATGGTTGGCTAGGAGCATTCGACTCTATATTTGTCAGACTCTAGTAGAGCCTCTCAGGAGAAAGCTATATTAGGCTCCTGCCAGCATGCACTTCTTGGCATCCACAATAGTATCTGCTTTTGGTGACTGTATATGGGATGGCTCTCCAGGTAGGGCAGTCTCTAGATGGCCTTTCCTTCAGTCTCTGCTTTACACTTTGTTTCCATATTTGGTCTCATATTTTGTTCCCCCTTCTAAGAAGGACCAAAACATCCACACTTTGGTCTTCCTTTTTTTTGACCTTCATGTGGTCTGTGACAATGAATTCATGAAATTCTTAGGCAATTGAATGGAACTAGAAAATATCATCCTGAGTGAGGTAACCCAATCACAAAAGAACACACATGGTATGCACTCACTGATAAGTGGATACTAGCCCAAAAGCTCTCAATACCCAAGATACAACTCACAGACCACATGAAGCTCAAGAGTACCCTTAGAATGTAACAATATTTAAAATTATTATTAAATTATTAAATTTAAAATTGACTCCAGAATTCCATCAGCAGCATAAACCACATTCGCAGCCCTCTACCCAAACAGAAGTGCCTGTGTGCTTTAGCTATCTTCTTGACATACGTGGTTCATGTTAGGTTTTTACTCTGGCTTTACAATATACTTTGTCTCATGGTCACATATCACTAGTTTTTCTTTCTTTTGCTCTTTTTATTTCCTTCCTTTTTTCCTTCCTTCCTTCCTTCCTTCCTTCCTTCCTTCCTTCCTTCCTTCCTTCCTTCTTTTGCTTTTCTCTTTTTGAGACAGGGTCACTCTATATAGTCCTTGCTGTGCTAGAGTTCACTATGTAGACCAGGCTTGCCTCAAACTCACAGAGATTTGGCTGTATATAAACACACTCAGGTATACACACATACATATAAAATTAATAAGTCTTTTTAAAAAAGAAAATGAAAACTGAGATGCTACCTTTTACTATTCCTTCCACATTTTTGCTCTCATGGAGTTTAGAAGATTTTAAAAAATATTTTGTAGTATTGAAATTTAGATATTAGAAGAGGGACAGGGGGTCTGTCAGATGATCCTGGGCCAGAAGGCTGAAGATTGGATGCTCCAACGTTCTGTAGTATAGGGACTGTCCAGGTGTTCAGCGGTTGTTATAAATTAGCTAAGTTTTAGAAGCTATTCTTTGTGCTTCCCATAATTTCAGTTAACTCAGTCATTCTGGATTTTTGACGGGGTTGAAGAATTATAGTCTCATAGCCAATCCCGGCTATTTACTTTGAGAGAAAAGATTTGAGAGGATGGTTTTCAGCTGACATTCATTCTAAAGCCAAGAAGAAAGCCAGGTTCAGAACTAAGTGTTTTAGTTAGAAGAGATGACAGAGGTTCTGGTTAGTCAACAAAATGATGGACTGGGTATTAGGTCTATCTTGAACCTTGCTGACACAAATTGGTATAGTTATGCTCTAATTGTATTTTGAGAGAAAAGTTTTATTTTAACAGGAAGGGTAATATGTAGGAGGAGCTCAGGTGGGAGGAGTGCAGAGAGAAAAAGAAGGAGTAAGAAGAGGAGGAGGAGAGGAGGAGCTAGGTGATGAGAGAAAGAGAGAAGTGGGTACATGGAGGCAGATGTTCACATGTCTCTGCCAGTCAAAGATAGTTGATATATCTAGGTTGGGTATTGGGTTACACTTCTGATTGATATTGAGCATTACCAAACTTATAAAGCCTTTCATTAACATTAAAAAAAATTGTATAAAAGCAAAAAGGAGGAGGAAGGATGGGATAAGGGTTTTCTAGGGAGGAGAAATGGGGAAAGGGGATGGCATCTGAAATGTAAATAAAATATCCAATAAAAAATACATTAAAAAAAGAAAAAAAAAGAAATTTAGTATGTTTAGATTAAAACAGAGAATACATTATGGTAGCTATATGGTTCTTGGTCTTTAAAACTTTTGTTATTATTAACTCAGAAAAAATTATCTTTTCTTCTCAGCTTCTATTAGGTAAATATTTGAGCTGTTTCATCTATTTCAACATCTCTTAAATAATTTTTCATGGTGATTAGCTCTTTAGATTTTACCTTTTTCTTCAAGATTGATACAATTTGTGTCATATCCACTTTTATTTTTTAGTCTTTCTTATTCTGGAAAAAATTGGAAAAATTACATTTCAAATTTCTAGGAATTTCCTTCAGTATTGTTATCTATTCTTGCTTCATTTTATTTTTCGATGCAGTGCTTATGATAGAACCCTGGGCTTTGTGTATGCTAGATAAGGGCTTTACCACTGAGGTACTTCCCTAGTCTACTGCTTTATTTTTACAATGTCAATACTGACATATATATCACATAAACGTATACATACATGCTTTCTATTATGTGTGTGCAACTCGATCAATCATAAGTTGACATCTAAAGTTTTTAAATTCAAATACATGTTTCAGTGACATGAATCTTCACTATATTTGGATACAGTGTAATTAATTTTTAGTGTAATTAATTATTTGTATCATATATGATGTGGTTTTGTTTTTTAATTTTGATATGTTAACGACTGAGTTGCTTATAGTCATTTGTTATCTCTGTGAATCAGATTTCCTCAAAATGCTTATTTTCTCTGATACATTACTGTACAAAAGACAACATAATAATAAATTAAATCTAAATTTAGTGGGTCAAACTTACTACTAACATTTCAGTTTAAAAATACTACTAAATATTGGCAGAATAACATTGTAACTTATACTACCTGATGTCATTGATATGCTTGCTTAAAGAACATATTTTTGCCACACCATATTTATATTGTATACTTAAGTATTAGGATAAAGAGTTATTTAAAACCTATCTGGGTGTGGTGGCAGAGGCCTTTAATTCCAGCAAGCAGATGCAGATAGATCTTTGGCTTTATTCCTAGCCTGGCTTACAAAGTTCTAGGACATTAAGGACATTCAGGACTATACAGAGAAACTTTGCTTTTAAAACAAAAGAAATAAAAAAAGTTATTTAAAACTTAACATCTGTGTAGTGACTTTTAAAGTAACAATGCACTGTGATTGGTCCTTGAATTGTTCTCTTCTCTATATATGGTTTTTATATATTATATAAAATTCCTGCCCCCAGTTTGTCCCAGGTCCTCATCGCCTCCACACATATTCAACTTTGTTCTTTCTTTCTCCCAAGTACTCCCTTCCAAACAAACAAACAGCAAGTAAGACAAAAAAAAAAAAGTACACACACACACACACACACACACACACACACACAAACATGGAGTCTGTTTTGTGTTGGCCAGCTACTTCTGGTCATTGGTTTTTTTTCTGGCATGTGATTGATATACCTAGTGACATGTTATTGGAGAAAACTGATTTTCCCTTTCCCAGCAGTTACCAATGGTGAACTGTTTTTTGGTAAGGGGTGGAACCTTATGTTTACTTCTTCTCCAAGCTGCGGTTTTGTCTGGTTTGAACTAGTGCAGATCTTGGGCATGCTGTCACAATCCCTGTGAGTTCATATGTGTATCAGTCCTGGTATGCTTGGAAGACTGTTTCCTCACGCTCATCCGCTACAGCTCTTAGAATCTTTGCATCTTTCTTCTATGTAGGTCTTTGAGTCTTTAGAGGAAACAGACATCCCATTTATAGCTAAGTGCTCCAAGATATCTCACACTCTGCACATTGTACAGTTGTGGTGTCAATGTTAATTACTACCTACTGAAAGAAGTTCTCTGATGAGGTTTGTGCAATGCACTGACCTATGGGTATAGCCATATGTTCTTAGGAGTCTTTTTTTTTTTTTTTTTTTAGCAGAAAAATAGTAATACCTTTTTTCCTTTAGTACCCATAATGCATTTAGTCTTTGTCATTTAGCAGTGTCAGGTATAGATTCTATCTCATGGAATGAATTTTAAACCTAAATCAAATCAAATCAAATCAGGTGGTTGGTCATTGCCATAACAGTTTTACCACTATCCCGCCAGTGTATTTTGAAGGCAGATCTCTGTTGTTGGTCTCAGGGTTTGTAGCTAGTCGATACTGATGATTAATTCTCTGCTCTGACACCATGCATATAGTACCTTGCAGGATCATGAAAGTTAGTCAGTAGGAATGATGATTCTTATTGGTCACCAACTTGATTTCTCTATGTTTGATGACATGGTGTCATTAACAATAGGGCTTTAATAGTACCTTTAAGTTGTGGAGGGTAATTAGTAGCCTTGGGAATAGCTTGTGATGTTTGGGGGTGGTGGTATATAGGACCTGCTTGACCATCAACTTGTCAAGGTATAGCTCATAGCTGACACTGGGGCTTTTGTTTGCTATCATAAGATATCTTGTTGGCACACTGTCATTCTCATTATATGGTGACTCCATTTAAACCTCTCCCACAGGTTTCCAGATGGGTTTTTTGAAAGGATATTAGTGGTAGTTGTCCCTCCCCACATTATTTACTCTGCCCTTTCATATACCCCCTCCCATTTATTCCTGTTCTATTTTTACCATCATAACACTACATTTTGTTTCTTTCCTTGGAAGATTCCATTCTCCACACTGGTCTCTTAATAGCCACCTAAACTATTATTATTCTAATTGAAACACACACACAGACACACACACACACACATACACACACACACAGAGTTCAAGCTTAAGTTCTAACATCTATGTAGAAAATAATCTATATCTTTTAGGGTCAGGGCTACCTCACTCAGGATTATTGTTTCTAGTTCTATCCATTTACTTGCAAATTTCATAGTTTCCCCAACAGACGAATAATATTCTACTATGTAAATGTATCATGCTTTCTTTATTCATCAATTAGTTGCCAGAAATCTAGGCAGTTTCCAATTTCTGGCTACTAAGAGTGGAACAGCACTGAACAAGGATGAATAAGTATCTCTATAGTAAAGATGTAGAGGCCTTTGGCCATATGCCTAAGAGTGATATAACTATTCTATTCCTAGCTTCCTGAGGAATCACCACACTTCATAGTGGTTGTACCAGTTTTCACTCCCACAAACAATAATTGTTTCCCTTTCCCCTCATCCTCACCAGCATGTGCTGTCATTTGTTTTATTTATCTTTCATTTGACTGGTGTAAGGTGAAATTTCAGAGTGGTTCCCCCCATTCTTTTTATGTTAATAGTATAATTATATTATTCCCCTTCCCCTTTTGTTCCTCCAAACCCTCCTATATACCCTTCCTTGCTCTGTTTCAAAGTCATGTTTTTTTTCATCACATGCATGTGAACACACACATGTGGCACACACAGACACATACACACCCACTCCTAAATATAAATGTTACTTGTATGCATGGTTTCATTTGATGTTGGTTAACCAATTGCTCTTCCCTAGGGAAAACTATTTCTTCTATTCTTAGCATTCCTTAGTTGCCTGTAGTTCTTTGCTTTGGGGTGAGGTTTTGTAATCGTTCCTCTTTCACTTTGGCATGTCTATTGTTGTCACTGTTCAGCTCACATTTAGGAAGTCATGTTGGTGTATGGAGGTAGCTTCTGACATTACAAGGAGACACAGTCTCACAGCAAACTCCCTGATCTTTTGGCTCTTAGAATCTTTCTTCCTTTTTTTTTTTTTTTTTTTTTTTTTTTTTTTTTTTTTGCAATGTTCCTTAGTTTATGACATGGGAGTGTTTTGCAGGGTTCCACATCTCCATTTTGATTGGTTCATGGTTTTCTGTAATGGACTTTGTTGTAAAGAGGCTTACCTCTGAACTTTTTATTTGAGTTTCTGAGTTTTTTATTTCAAATTTTATTTCAGTTTGGCTATTCCTTAGTGAATACATTTTTTTATTCTTTGTTTCATAGTCTCAATTGTTTTTACTATTTCATTCAGCTTTTTCTTTGCATTTTTATAGTCTCTGGTAAGGCTTTTATTCACATGCTTTTTAAGGTCTGTGGCAGCTTGAATGAGAATGGTCCTCATATGCTCATTCATTTTAATACTTGTTCAAATTTTGTGGAACTGTTTAGGAATGATTAGTAGGTGTGGCCTTGTTTTAGCTTTCCCAGTTGTGAGCTCTTTGCTGCTGTTCCAGCACCATGCCCATCTGCTGACAGCCATGCTACTCACTACTGTGGGCACGGACAGTAACCTTTTGAAACTGTAAGTAACTGTAAACTCTTCCTTCTTTAAGTTGCCTTTATAATATCACCAGCAATAGGAAAGTAACTAAACTAGAAATTGATACAGGAAGTGGGGTATTGCTGTGACAGACCTGACCATGCTATGTTGGAAGGAATGTGGAAGACATTGAGATTTTGGATTAAGAAAGTAGCTGAATGCTATGTGGGGCTTATTAGGCCATCCTAGTAAGAGCTCTCAGTTACTGCTCCAGTACCATGCCTGCCTGCCTTTTGTCATGTTGCTTCCTACCAGTATTGTCCTGGATTCTAGCCTTCTGAACCTGTGAATCCCAAATTAAATGATTTCTTTTATAAGTTGCCTTAGCCATTTCTTATTACAGCAATAGAAGTATAACTTCATAATTGTTGTTCTGAAGTCCTTGTGCTTTTTGTAGGGTTTATTATAATATAAGGCTGCTGGCTCATGCAGGAGATAGATTTTCTTGGTTAACCCACTTGGTTTTTGTACTTTGACCTTGCCATAGACATGTGGTGTTTTCTGGTGTTTGTATCTGGTCCTGCCTTTGTTGGGAGGTTGTTCTGTTCTTCGATTGCTGTTGCCCAGCCTGGATTCTAGCCAAGTGTGGCCATTGTAAGGTCTCTAATAGAGAACATTCTGAGGGTTGGATATGAGACACAAAGGAATGGAGGTAGACCAAATGGAATGGCTGAAAGTGCAGTTGGGGAGAACTAAAGAAGCCATGGGTCCACACCATGAAGCCAAATCTCAAGAGGTTGAAGGTGGGCTGTGTGGATTTTAAAGTAGAGAACAGTCAGCACATGCTTTTAAAGTCTAAAACATAGATATCGGAAGTATTTCTACTTGGATGGAAGGGTATCCTGGAACTAGGAAGCTCAGGAACCATACTGCTCTGAGAGAAGAAGGTATCCCAGTGGAAGGGCATCCTGAGACAAGGGAGCTCAGGAACCACACAGCTCTGAGAGGAAGCCTCCTCAGCAGAGGCAGTGCACCCAGGGCAGGGTGTCCCCAGCTGAGGTCAGGAGCTCAGGAGCCTAACTCCCATTTCTTTTGTCTCTTCTCTTCATTGTTTCTTTCCTTCTTGGCATCTTTCAATGAGAGAGTCACAACAGACATCAAACCCCATGAAAGAAATTTATTGGAGGGTCCAGGGTGTGGACAGAAGAATCCAGGGATGGCTGTCTCCTGGGAACAGATATCAGAGACTTGGACAAAGGGCCAGTGCTTATATAGGATTTCTGAGGGGGTGGAGCTTCTCAGGCAGAGATTTCCAGAGTGAGGATTGGTGAGGTTCCAAGTCCTGAGCTTGAGGTGAGGGTCTTAGGAGTGATGTGTTTTCCTGTTGAGAAATTGGCGTGTTTCCTCAGGGATTTCTGGGTTTTCCTGCTAAGAGATTGGTGACCTTTTTTTTTTTTTCACCACCTTTTTCCTGTATTGGGCTCGTGGGTTAGGGTGGGAAGTCATTCCCTGTTGTAGCTAGCTTTTGCTGAGGCGCCATCTTTGCTGGGCTGCTAGGGAGTGTGGGAGGGGAGCTGGAGAGGAAATGCTGCCACTGTGAACAGCTTCTGTGGGACAGCTCCTGCAGTCATGGTTCACTAAAGCTGAAGGCTGAGTCAGGAAAGAAGTGTTGCCACTGTTGACAGCTCCTGAGGGCAGATAAGGCAGCATGCCACTGTAGACAGCTCATGCGGAGGCTGCAGTCTGAGAAGATGTGGTGCTGCCATTTTGACAGGAAGCCCCAATTTGGACAGTTCCTGAGGGACATTTACTACAGCAGCTTGGGTGGGAAGGAGGGACTTGTCTCCACATTGATGCCTTTATGAGACCAAGGCTTTTGTGGTGCTCAGCTCAGAGACTACAAATATCAATAAAGAAAAAATTCCTTTATATATATATTTTTTTTTTTGCATAGAACTAACATGTTTTTAAATCTGTTTCTCTTGGTGTATTGTTTTCACTCAGTTTTTAGCCCATATTTTCTTACCAGTAGAATTTTCTTTTCTATTTCTTTAAAAGACTGTTTCCTGGAACTCACTCTGTAGATCAGGCTGGCCTTGGTCTCCCAGACCCACCTGCCTCTGCCTCTGAGGTTTGTGCCTCCTCTGCCCGGCTTATTCCCATGTAGACTTAAATTGTTTTGAAGAGCTATCCAAAATTTTTGTTGATTGGATTTTCTATAATTTACTTACTTTTGTGTTTATGATTACTCCTTAATTAAAATGATATTTACAATGCTCTATAAAAGGAAAAATGAGTTTCAGTGAGTATTAGACTTCTGCAAACTGAGGAAGTGAGAAAATTTTCTGTTTAGTGAAAAATTCTCATTACTGTGGGTACCTAAAAAATTGTCATACTTATTTGATGTAAATTCCCATAGTGTAATCTTTTTCTGTTCTTCAGATTGGTACTAATTAGGAAAAATTTGAATCAAAATTGAGTATTTCTTCTTTAATTGCTTCCCCATGAATACAGCATTCACTATGAAATTTGTAAGTGCTATCTGTAAGAACTGATTGTATATGTGATTTAATAGAAGCTTGTCAGCTTTTCTGAATATTTTTCTTGTGCTACCCAGTAAAAGACATCTATTATATGACAATGTCAGAACATGATTACACATTAAGAAAGCTACTGACTGAAAGAACTGTGGTTTTCAGAAGTTTTTTTTTAAATTCCTGTCTATCCCAAATAAGCTGACAGCTTTCTTTAGCTTCTTTTTGGTGTAAACCCACATGTTTATTATTTCAGGTTCAGAGAACATATTGCATTTATGAGTTGGACCACTGGGGTTTCATGTGGAGTGAGGGCCATCGGGTGCTATATTTGAATCTATTTCGCAGAGTATGTAATTTCCTAGAAGACATCTCAGTGAGAGGAGACTGCTGATGTTAAGTCAGATAATCGTGAACTGAGATTTTGGTCCTATGTGTCTTCTGAGTAAGAACATTTAAAATCTTTTAGCAAAAGATCTTTTCAACAAGAGTTTAAATTGGCATTACCAGTCAAATTTGTTCTACAGAAAACACTAACTTTTAAAAATGAATACTTGAATGTGGAGTTTACAAAGTCCTTGTTAATGACTCAAATACATGTTTAAAATTATAATTTGGTATTATCAAAAAATAAAGAGGCTACTTGGTTTTAAGAAAAATGAACTAATATGGCAGGTGATTGAGCAAAAAGAAGTGGTAATTGTTAAAACATATTAAGTAAAATTGTACGTTTTATTTTCTTAGAACAGACTAGATTTATTTTATATGCATGAATGCTTTGCTTTCATGTATGTGTGTGCAATATATATATATATATATATATATAAATAATTTCCACCCTTGGTGCTTGTGGAGGTCAAAAGAGAGTATTGTATTCTCTGGAACTGAAGTTTTAGACAATTGTGAGTTACCATGGTAATGGGCATTGAACCTGGGTTCTCTGTAAGAACAACACATGCTCTTTCTTTATTTTTTTCAGTTTGTTGAATTTATTCATAAGTATTTTATTTATTTATTTATTTATTTATCCATCCATTCACTTTACATCTCAATTGCACCCCCTTCCTCTTCTCTCTCCCTTCACCCCAGGTACCAACCCACCCTGTCACATCAAGTCCCATCAGAACTAAGTGCATTGTCTCCCACTGAGGCCAGACAGGGCAGCCCAGCTAAGGGAAAGAGATCTGAAGGCAGGCAACAGAGTCTAAGTAAGAGATAGTCCCCACCCCAGCTGTTGAGGGACCACATGAAACACATGCTCTTACATGTTGAACTATCCCGCCCATTTTATTTTTTAAAACAAAACAAAACCCTTTTTGATTTAAAACTGAACAACATCAAAGATGGTTAGTATAATTTTGCTTCTGTCTTTATACAAACTTCTTCCCCACAATGCCATTTATAACCAGAGTTATAATTTGATATGCTAATATACTGGGAC
The DNA here is from genome assembly GCF_011762505.2 of Arvicanthis niloticus. Taxonomy (NCBI): domain Eukaryota; kingdom Metazoa; phylum Chordata; class Mammalia; order Rodentia; family Muridae; genus Arvicanthis; species Arvicanthis niloticus. Next base: position 45,815,173 of record NC_047664.1, on the reverse strand, counting down.
TATGAACTGAATGAAGGCTTTGCAGAGGAGAGTATATTTATGGCTTGAAATTGAGTTGTCTGTTTCCTCATGATATCTTCTTTTTAAGCACTAAAATCACTGATCAATATTCTATATTTTTTATGAATTAGTAAAAATTAATTTTTGTACTTAGTCGTAGATTTATTCAGGAATTAATTTTTCTTTTTCAAAATGATTGTTTTTGTCTGAAATTATCTTTTGCCCTTTCTGTAAATAAATTATTTTATTTAAAAGAGTAATTTTTTTTTTGACATCTTAGTTATTCTTGGTGTATTGGGTAGTAGTATCTTTAAAAGTTCATTATACAACATGTTGCCATTCAACCTGAGGACATTCTGTAAAGGAGCTCCGCTTTATTAGAATTTAAAACTGACTTGATTAAAAAGCATTTTAATTATTTATAAATATAATTGTGTACTACGATTCAGTTCTTGTGTATGTAGGTATATCCACACATTGCTTCCTTATGTTTTAAAAAATTATTCCTTTACTGACTTATTTATTTCTGAGTGCCTCATACATAGCATAATGGTGGGAGAGACAGTAAAACAGAATTAGAGTGATGTACATCGTACATACAGGGAAGAAGTATAGGATGAGTAAACCTGCTGAATTTTGGAAGCCAGCTGGATTTTAAGAGGAATGTACAACATTTTGTCCCAGCTAGAATATGAGGTTTAAGTCAGGAAGAGTTTGTATTTTGTTATGAGAACTATAGAAATATTAAAGGTATTTCAGCAGTAGTGTGTAAAGCAAAAGTCAACAAATTATGACTGTAACTCCTTTTGCTTTATTTTCTTTTTTATGAACCACTAGGAATGTTTTTACATGTTAAAGTATTTAGAAAAAACTTAATAGAAGGATACCAATTATGATACCTGAATGATAAAAAACAATTGTTAATATTAATAAAGAGTGATATTGGAAGAGGACTACACTTAGTCTACTCATAGGATTGCTTTTTCACTAAAAGAGTAGAATAGTTCCTTCAAAGAATATAGGATCCACAAAACTTAAAATATTTATAATCTGGCCTTTTATAGGAAAATGTTTGCAGAGACCTGGTCTAAATTGGAGAGATTCATACCAGCTAGAAAGCAGTCTCAATTTTATATTGTCCATAAAGAACCCACTTAAACATTAATGCAGATATAAATAGGTTTAAGAAAGTAAGGAGTGTGGGATGGAGAGATGGTTCAGTAGGTAAGAGCATGTATACTCTTGGAGACGAGGCAGGTTCAGTTCCTAGCTACCACATATTTGAGTTACAGCCATTCATAACTCCAGATAACTCCAGTTCCAGAATATCTAATACCACTTTCTGACCTTAGCAGGTATGCATGTGGTACAGAAACACATGCAGGTAAAATAATTTTTATACAAATAAAAATAAACCAAGCAGTGGTGGTAAATGCCTTCAATCCCAGCACTCAGGGCTAAGAATTACATGGTGTCTTTTTCTCTGTATGATAACTAGTGTGTCTTTTCTTTGTTACTTGGTATTCAAATAGAATCTATTCATGTGATGAATGAAAAATAGAGGTAGAAACTTTGTGGGAAAACTTTCTAGCTGTGTTGTGAAGAAATGCTTAACTATAGTTTTCTTCCTTTTAAAAGATTTGTTTTATTTTATATATGGTATATATATATATGTTGTCAATAAGACCCTAAAGGCATAACATACTTGAGTCATAGAACAAAGTTGGTATTGACCTGGAACCATAATCTCTACTGATTAGCTTTCATAGTGCTGGAAGGTACTCTGCACACTAATGGAGGGAAAAAGTAATTATCAGTTGCACCCAGCTGTCAACCTTGTGAGCTATGATAATAACCTAGCTGGTAAGACATTTCCATTAACACAGTAGTGGTACACATGCCATGGGAGTCACCAAATTTTCTATTTGGATTTAAGGTCTGCTTTACAAGATAGAGCTCATGTCTGGTATAGAACCAGCAGGTAGGTAGATCACAGGCCTTATGGGAAAGCCTAATGCTATGAAGAAGCTAATGGGACATAGTAGTAAACTGATTTCTACTGAGTTCTCATTATGTCCATATATTAGTGCGTCTTTCAAGCATCAGAGAAGCTTTTCTTTGCAAAAGGGGAGGTTTTGAAAAAACAATAACAATCTTAAACAAGTATAAACCCACAAAAAACTGAGAATTACAAATAAAAGCTGATAGAACAGGAAGAACAAAACAAATCCACCATTGTATTTGATCAGTGCCATCTTTGCATAGACTGACAGAACTCAGGCAATCAGTAGAGATGTTGATGGCCTGAATAATACCAGCTATCTCGACCCATTTTTTTTTTTTTATAGTACATTTTAAATTGGATGTGATCACTCCTGCAATCTCTATACTCTGGAGGCTGAGGCAAAAGGATTAACAAGAGTTTGAGTTTATTCTGGGCTACAGAACCAGACCCTATCTTCAAAATAAAAAACAAACTAGTAAACAGTGAATGAAGGAAAAAGAACTTTGTATATCACAACTTAATAGATACTGCTTTCAAATTCACGCAAGGTATTTATCATGATAGGAAATGTTCTCACCTATAAAAAATTAGCAATGAAATCCCTTTTTGGCACTTCACAAATCATTTTAATGATTATTCATATTTTATATAAACTGGTTAGAATGATTCTTATTTACAAAAATGAGGATAAGTTAACTTTAGTAAAAGATTCAAATGTGTAAAATGTTGAATTTGTTCTGTGACAATAATGTAATTACAGTAGAAATCAGTACTAGGAAAATATATATAGTGCACCAAAGCATTCAGAAATTGAGCAGTTTAGTTCAAAACAGACTATTGAGGAATGGGTAAATATAATAGATAAATAAATATGTAAAAATAGTTTGATTGACCAAAAAATGAAAACATTGTACCAAGGTTTGGTGTCTGTAGCTAAAGCAATATTTGAAAAAGTGTGATTAGTATTATTAAGTCCTTTTTTTTAAGGAAATAAAGGCTTTGCAACCCAATGATTTGTTTTTACTTTAAGGAAAGAAAAAGGAAAAGCATAAGGAAGAAAAAAGTGAAAGTTAAGAGCAGAAGTTTAAAAAAGAAAAGAAATGGGGCTGGAGAGATAGATAGCTCACTGGGTAAGCGAACTGACTGCTCTTTCAGAGGTCCCGAGTTCAATTCCCAGCACCCACATGGTGGTTCATAACCATCTGAAATGAAATCTGATGCCCTCTGCCAGTGGGTCTGAAAAGAGCGACAGTGTACTCATATAAAATAAATAAATAAATAAATCTTTATAAGAGGAAAATGAAAGAAGATAAAAGGAAGAAAGGAATGAGAGAAAGAGAGGGAGAAAGAGAGAAGAAAAAGAGGCTTAAAGTGGCAAAGCTTTTACTGCAATAGTCATGGTGACTGTTGCAAAGCTTTTACTGTTACAGTCATGTAACTTTTAAAGAAGGTAAGAAATAAAAGATGGAAGTCATATCTTCAGTCATTATCTTCCGATATTAAGAGTTGTATAAAGGACTAGTTTGAAAGGCTTACATTCATTGTTCAACAGTTTAGGTGAAATGACAGATTCTACTACAGTTGTAGACTACTAGAATCCACTGAAACAGATATGAATGGTAATATCTGCCATGTTAATGAAAGTAGTTTATAATTAGGAATCTTTTCACAAAGAAAACTACAGGTCTATATGGCTTTTCTGGTCAGTTGTACCAGATGTATTAGGAAAAATAATAGCAACTATATGCAAACTCTTTTTAGATAGTCAAAGATAGTAGAACACTGTCCCAAACTCATTTTTATAGTGTTAACCTGACAATCTGATATTTAAATCAGATAAAGACTATAACCAATAACCCTCATGATCATAGACATATAGTTCTTTAAATATACTGTTAATAAATTGGATCCAGTAGAAGAGGTACTACATTGTAACCAAGTGGGCTTTATCTTTGTATCCTGGAAATGAAAGTCTGGTTTCATATATGAAATAATATATGCACTCATTGGCTAAAGAAAAAAAGTCATAGGATGATTTGAATAAATGCACAAAAACATTTTGATAAAATTAAACACCCATTTTTGATTTTTAGAAAACTCTGTCGACAAATTAGGAATGGCAAGGAAATTCAGTTTAAGTAACATCTATGTAAAACCCGTGGTTTAGTACCATATTCAGTGGTGAAAGAATGAATGCTTTCTACCTAAGGTCACATACCAGGCAAGGTTATTGACTTTAATACTTTACTGCCATTTTGAAGGTTTTCGTCATTGTAAATCCATAAGAAAAATATATATAGACCTTACCGATTGAAAAGGGAGAAATACATTTCTTGATTCTCAGATGATATTATTAGCTACATAAACTTATTATTACATTGACAAAAACTATAAAAACAAGACCTCAGGGGCTAGGCAGATGGCTCAGCAGATAAAAGCACTTGCTGCTCAGGCCTATGATAACCCTGGAATCCTTGAGTTTTGTTTTTGTTTTTTGTTTTTTGTTTTTTGTTTTTTTTTAAATCATATATGTGGCTGGAGCAATGGCTCAGCAGTCAAGAACATTTATTGCTCTTAAAGAGGATGTGAGTTTGTTTCTCAGCACCCACATGACAGCTTACAACAATATGTGACTCCCTTTGGAAGGTATAGAACCCTCTTCAGGCACAAATGTTACAGAAAGCAACAGAAGTAGCCAGCCACAAATACAGAAAATGCTATCTATTTATATTCATTATTCCATTTCAACTGTCATTATAGGAGTTGTTATGTGCTATGACCAAAAAGGATTTAAGTAATCTAATTAATGGTGCTAAATGATTTGAATAAGTAGTAGGAATTCTTACATACTCCCCTCTTTGCTCTTTTTATATTAGTTACCATTGGTGACTCTGGTCACTACATATATTTAAGATGAGTCATTGTTATCGTCTCAGAATCCCTGTAGCATGATTTAAGTGCATGAATGTGTATGCAGTGAAAGTTGATAATGAAAATGTTGCCATAGTATGAAGAATCTAAAAAGAATTACTAGATCCATGAAATTACCAAATAGGATCCTGAAGAGTTAGATAATAGATAATTAAAAAGAGCAAACCCCTCAAGGCTCATGATGTAAGTAGATCAAATTGTGTATGCCTATATGTAGGCATACACAGACACATAAAATAAAATAAAATAAATAAATCCTTAAAACCTACACAATATTTTCTGCATGTATCTCATTATATTAAAATTGTTCCTAAAATTACAATATTTTTTTTAAGATCTGACTTTTCATATTATCCTAAGAGAAGGTCATTATCACAAAAATAGTTGTAGTTTTTCTGGATTTTTTCAAGGACCTCCAGTAATCCTTTAGCTCTCAAATCATATATATGTACTGCATGTCTGCAGAAACTGATAGAGACCAGAAGGAAAGGTCAAATTCCTTGGAACTGGAGTTACTGTCAGTTGTGTGTTACTTATTGTGGTTGCTGAGAACTGAACCTGGGTTTTCAGGAACAGTAAGTGCACTTAACCAGTGAGCCATCTCTCCAGCCCCTTAATGGGTGTGTGTGTGTGTGTGTGTGTGTGTGTGTAGGAACATGTGCACTTTAGTTCACATGGAGGCCAGAGGAATTGAATTTCCTGAAGTTGTAGTTATAAGCAATAGTGAGCAATCCTACATGGGTTTTGGGAACCAAACTTGGGTTCTCTGCAGGAGCAATAAGTGCTTTCAACAGCTAAGCCGTCTTTGTAGCTCCTATGTATATAGTTTAAAGAATTATTACAAGGCTGTAGCATTGCTCATTGCCAGTATTGATCAGACACTTTTTTTGCTCACTCACTGTTACTCTTATAGTAGTTTTATCCATTGATTAGTCTTTTTCTTTTTTTGCCTTTATCACCCATCTACTATTGATCAAAATTGGTTTTGCTGTTTCAAAATTTTATGTAAATTGCATTCTGATTTTTCTTATCACAGTATGTGATTTATTCTTACTGTAATATGAAACTATGGATTTTGAAATATAAATGTAGCATTCCTATAAAATGGAAAGATCAATATTATTTTAAACAATATTTTTATTGTACTAACTCTTTGAAGATCTGGTAGAATTCTGTGTTTAAACTGTGTGACTCTGAGCTTATTTTGGAGGAGAGCATTTAAATCACTGCTTCTATTTTACTAGGGGCTATAGATTTGTTTAAATTGCTTATCTAATCTCGATTTAACTTTGGGAAGTAGTATATAGTGAACATTATCAATTTCTTTTAGAGTTTACAATTTGGTAGAGTACAGGTATTTAAAACATGTATAATTCTCTAGATTTTCCCAGTGTCTGTTGTTATGGCCTACTTTTTATTCCTAGTTTTGTTAATTTGTATTTTCCCTTTCTACCTTTTAATTAATTTAGATGAGAGTTTGTTCACCTTAATGATTTTCTCAAAGAACCAACTCTTTGTTTTATTAATTCTTTATGTGTGTGTGTGGCACACACACATACACACATACACACACACACACACACACATTTAATTTCTGTTTTATTGATTTTAGCTCTAAGTTTATTTTTGCCATGTACTTGATTAACATATGATTTCTTCCTTTTGTTTTAGAGCTTTTAGATGTGCTATTCAGTTACTAATATGATATCTCTTCATTTTTTAATGTAGGCATTAGTGCAATGAACTTGCTTGTTAGAGCTATCTTCATTGTGTCCTAAAGTTTGGGTATGTTGTGTATTCATTTTCATTCAATTCTAGAATTAATTTCTGTCTTGATTCATATTTTATTCAGTATTTAATTGTTCAGTTTCCATGAGTTCGTAAGCTTTCACCACAAAACCTTTCACCCAAGATTTGTCCTGCCTACAAGATATGAAGGGATAAAGATGGAACAGAGATTGAGAGAATGCCAACCAATTATAGGCCCAAATTGAGATGTGCACCACTCGGAGAGAACCAACCCAAGACACTATTAATGATACTCTGCTCTGTATGCAGATAGGAGCATAGCATAGCTGTCTTCTGGAAGACTTCATCCAGCAGCTAATGGAGGTGGATGTAACAAATCACAGCCAAGTAATAGGTGGAGCTTGGCTAGAGTTATGGAAGAGTTGGGGTAATACTGAGGGAGTTAGAGGGGTCATCGACACCCCAAGACCTACAAAGTAAATTAACCTGCCTTCATGGGGGCTTCCAGAGACTGAAAAACCAACCAAAGAGCATGCAGAGGCTGGATCTAGGCACCTTACATATATGTAGCAGATGTACAGCTTGGTCTTCATGTGGGTCCCCTATAAATTGAAGCAGTGCTACCTGCTTTGGGATTCCTTTCCTCTACCTGGGCTCCCTTGACTAGCCTCAGTAGGAGAGGATTCACTTAGTCCTGCTGTGACTTGATGTGCCAGGTTAATGTGCAGGTTAATACTCATGTGGGCCCCTCCCTTTGAGGAAAGAAGCAGGGAGAGTGGAGGGGGTGGATTCCAGGGTGAGAATGGGAGGAGAGGGGGTCTGCAATCAGGAGGTAAAGTGAATAAATATTCCACATTTATTTATTTATTCACTGGGGATGCTGTTTGCATCCCCCCTCATCTCCCAGTTTCCCCTTTATATAGCCCCTCCCCTTTCATTTTCTTTACCTCTGAGGAGGGTGAAGACCCCCTTGGGTACTAACCCACCCTGGCACATCAAATCTCTGTAGAACTAGGCATATCCTTCTTCCACTGAGTCCAGACAATGTAGCCTAGTTAGGGAAGAGTATCCATAGACAGGTAACAGAATGATGGACAACCCAGCTCCAGTTGTTGGGGGACCTAGTATGAAGACCAAGCTGCACATCTGCTACATATGTGTCTGTGTGTGGGGTGGCTAGGTCCAGCCTATGTATGCTCTTTGGTTGGTGATTCGATCTCTGGGGGCACCCAAGGCTACAGGTTAGTTGATTCTGTTCTTTTTGTGGAGTCTCTATACCCTCTGGATACTTCAATCCTTTCCCCTAACTCTTCCATAAAATTCCCAGAGCTCTATCTACTGTTTGGCTGTGTGTCTCTGCATTTGTGGAGCCTCTCAGAGAACAGGTATGCTAGGTTCCTGTCTGCAAGCACAACAGTATCATTAATAGTGTCAGGGATTGGTTCTTGCCCATGGGATGGGTCTCCAGTTGGGCCAGTCATTGGTTGGCCATTTCCTCAGTCTCTATCTTTATTCCTGCATTTCTTGTAGGCTGGACAAATTTTGAGTCAAAGGTTTTGTTGTGGGTGGGTTGATGTCCATATCCTTCCTCTGGGTGTTGTGCCTGGCTACAGGACGTGGCCACTTCAGGTTCCATATTCCCCCACTCCTAGGAGTCTCAGCTAGAATAGCCCTCCTAGACTCACTGGAGTTTCCCCCATCCCAGGTCTCTGGCATGTCCTAAAGATGGTTCCCTGTGGCCCTTGCCTGCTGCCCATTTTCATTCACTCTGCATGCTGTTTTTACCCAGATCTCCCCACACCTGATTTCTTCTGCCCTGCTCCCCTACACATCCCCCCCCTTTTTTTTTAATTTTTAAAAAGTTAAAAAAAAGATGATATTCTATGTATTCCTTTGGCAATAGGGGTCAGAGTGTAAAAAGAGACCATAGCAAGTGTTCTGCTGGGAGTGGGTCAGGGGAGTTGAAGGGAGGCTGCAGCTGGTGGTTACTAGGGAGTAGATCTGGAGGGGTGGAGGGAGAGATGAAGAGCTGCAGTTACCTGCCTCTTTCCCTGGCAGAACTCTGGCCTTCAGGTTTCCAGGGAATGCCTATTGAAGTTGAGGGCTTGGATAAAATAATGAGTGTGGAGTAAGGAAGTTTGGAGGGGAAGATCTGTGTGATCTGTGTGGAGGGGAGATGGGGAAGGGTGAGGAAGAGGGAGGCTGCAGCAGCTCCTCTATTTTAGACCTGAATGTAATACTGGGGGATTAGATTTGGAGGAAAGTAGGGGTGGGTGAAGATCTGAAGTTAGCCTGTTTCCCTGCTTAGTCCCTTGGGACTACAGGTTCCCAAGGAATCTTTTGTCCTTGTTTTAAAACCCTAAAACCTTTTTCCCCCCACCCAATCAATACTTTTGAAGTCGCTACTGTGTTTGGAAATTGTTTTGTTTTCAGCTGCATATAACAAGAAGAACTCAGTAAGCGTCACAGAAGTACTAATAACCTCATTATCGCAAGAATATTGAACCTTATAAAGTCTAAATTTTTTAAAAGATTTATTTATTTTATGTATATAAGTGCACTGTAACTGTCTTCAGACACACTAGATCCCATTACTGATGGTTATGAATGACCATGTGGTTGCTGGGAAATGAACTCAGGACCTCTGGGAGAGCAGTTGGTGCTCTTAACCACTGAGCCATCTCTCTAGCCCCAAAATCTAAGTTTTTGTTTCTCAAAGTACTATGAAAGATCTGAAAGGAGGATCCTAACCTGAGGAGAATGCTTGCAACAAATATGGACAGTATCATCACTGTAAGATGTGCTTTCTTTAGTGGATCAACAGGACGGTAGAAATTGGGAAGACAAGACAGCTCATTAAGAAAAGTTAGTGTATGGAAAAATGGTAAATTGCCCTCACATCTTTAAACTGACTTTAGAAACTAAAGTAGCTTCTTTGAAGGCATGGTGTTCTTTTATATCCCTGGGTGAAACTCAGTAATAGTGAAGGTAGTTACTTTGGTTAAAAGGTAAATTTAAGAAACTGCAAAGTTAAAGTCAAATTCTGGTCATTTTTTATTTTCTTGCATTAACAATTTTTCGAATATGGCATGATTTACTATGGCATCATAGAAAGACAGCATTAGAGAGTGTACAGGGCAGGGTAAAATTAAACACATGCTCACAATCAAATTAATGTATCTCATCTGTCTTCAACTAATAACAATCTGTCATGTTATCTATCTGAGTAGGGGCATAAACAGTTTATTTTGTGTTTGGAGTAACTTCCTGGAGGTAGTTAATGTGACAAGTAGTTTGTTTGAATTGAGTATAACCAGATCAACACTGTAGATGTTTCCTTGATAACCTAAAAATTACCGTGAAAATCTACACAAGTGCTGTATTTATATTTTGCTTTTATTTCTTTAAGTTCAGTCGTGGCAGCCTTTATAATCATTTCACAGAGAATGTTGCTGCTGCTGTTATATGTGGTCTGAGTCAGAGCAAAAATAGTTGATATTTTGAATTCTGTCTTAGGCAATGGACAGTAATAGTGTAACTAATAAGCAACATAGAGTACTTTTACTTTTTTACAAATCATAGTTACTGATTTGAATGAAAAAAGTCATTAATTGTAGACCATATTATGATTGGATGTTGGAAAAGAAATACATGGAAAGTCAGTCAGCTTCTGAGTTTAAGGCTAGCATAAAGATAAGGTTTGTTATCAACTGTTTCACACTTGAAAATTGAATATTATTTAATCTTCTCATCAACTCTGATTACATTGTATATAACTAGGTTTTAAAAATCTATTGTCTATTTATAGCTTTGACCACAATGATCAGTACTGTGGAAATCCTGAATAAGGTGAATGAAATACAGTTCTCTTTCAGCCTCCTGACTTGCCTTATTTTATACATTTTAATACCTCATTTTAATCCTTTAGATCTCAGATCCAGGAGGAAGGTCTTCCACAGCTCCATGGCTCTCCTATATACTGCAATTTCTTACCTCATTCTTCTCTTCCTTATGATGCTGTCTGTCCAGTCACCATTTGCCTCTTCATTCTGGATTATGATAATTGCTGTAATATCCTTATTTGTTTATTTGGGTAGGTATTGAGGGGAGGGTCTCCATATGAGGCTCAGGATACCATCTTTACACTATATAGCTCAGGCTGGCCTTAAACTCATGATCTTCCTGCTACAGCTTTTAAGTACTGGGATCTCAGATGTGCATCATCATGCTTAGAAGACTCATTTATTTGTATGTCAGCTTGTTTATCATTGTTTTCTCTATCACAATCCTGAAGGGGAATGTTTATAGTGTTTACCTATTTCTTTTTTTCAATAACTTATTTTTTTTATTCACTTTACATCCTGATCACAGCTCCCCCTGCCCCCTGACACCTCTCTGACCTGCCCTTACAGATCTCTCCCCCTTGACCCTTTTCCCTTCTCTGAGGAGAAGGGGAAGCCCCCCACCCCCACCCCCCAAACCCTTGGATTCCACACTACCCTTTCAGTTCTATTCCCCATTCTTCCACAGGACTCCTCGAGCTCTGCCTGATGTTACGCTGTGAGCCTCTGCATCTGTTTCTATCTGATGCTGGATGAAGCCTCTCAGGAGACAGTTATGCTAGGCTCCTGTCTTTGAAGCATAGCAGAATATCATTAGTAGTGTCAACAGTTGGCTGTCTCCCATGGGATGGGTCTCAAGTTCGGCCAGTCATTGGTTGACCTTTCCCTCAATGTCTGCTCCATCTTTATTCCTAAGTATCTTGTAGGCAGGACAGAATTTGGGTTGAAGGTTTTGTAGGTGTGCCCTCTGCCCTCTCTGGAAGTTTCAACTGTTTTTAGGAGGTGACCACATCAGTTTCCATATCTCCAGCTGCTAGGAATCTCAGCTAGGGTCACCCCTATTGGTTCCCCATAACTAACCCTGTACTAGGTCTCCAGATAGTCACAGAGATGCCTTCTACCAATTCCCATTTTCACTTCCAGCACCCCCTACCCGATCCCTATCTCTGTATTCCTCCTCATACCCTTTCTCACCCAGTTCTTTCTCTCCATCCATGTCAGATGACTATTTTGTTTCCCCTTCTGAGTAAGACTTATGCATTCTTTTTTTGGATCTTCTTTTGGATCTTATTACCCAGTTTCTTTGGGTCTGTGGATTGTAACATAGTTATCAGCACTTTATGGTTGATATCCACTGAGTACTTACCATGCGTGTCTTTCTGACTCTGGGTTACCTCATTCAGGATGATATTCTCAAGTTTTATCTATTTGCCTGCAAGTTTCATAATGTCTTTGTTTTTAATAGCTGAATTGTATGTATTCCATTGTGTAAATCTACCGTATTTTCTTTATTCATTATTCAGTTGAGGGACATCTAGCTTGGTTCTAGTTTCTGACTATTACAAATAAAGCTGCCATGAACATAGTTAGTTAAGCAAGTATTCCTGTGGTGTAGTGGAGCATCTTTTGGGTATATACCCAGGGGTGGCATAGATGAGTCCTGAGGTAGAACTATTCCTAATTTTCTGAAAAACCACCAAATTGATTTTCAAAGTAGCTGTATAAGTTTATACACCCACCAGCAATAGAGGAGTGTTCCCCTTGCTCCACACCCTCGCCAGCATGTGCTGTTACTTGAGTTTTTGATCTTAGCCATTTTGATGAGTATAAGATGGAATCTCAGAGTCATTTCGATTTGCATTTCCCTGATGACTAAGGATGTCAAACATTTCTTTAAGTGCTTGAGAATTCTCTGTTTAGCTTTGTACCCCATTTTTAAATTGGATTATTTGGTTATTGATGTCTAAGTTCCTGAGTTTTAAAATATATTTTGGATATTAGTTTCCTGTCAGATGTAGGGTTGGTGAAGATCTTACCCCATGCTGTTGACTGCCTTTTTGTCCTATTGATGATGTCCTTAGTGTGTTTACCTACTTCTTATTTGTGCTCTTTAGTATAGTATGAGGCAAAATAGGTGTTCCTATTGATTTCCTAAATTTAAGATATGCTTTATCTGCTTATTTTTAAAGATTTATGTATTTATTTACTTTTCTATGTGTATGAGGGTTTTTTCTACATGTATGTGCATGTACTGTTGCATGCCTGATGCCCATGAATAACAGAAGAAATTACCAGATCCTCTGGAACTAAAGTTATAGACAGTGATGAACTGGGTGCTAGTAACTGACTCTGTTCTCTGTAAGAGTGGTATACTGCTCTTACCCACAGATCCACCTCTCCAGCCATGTGTTACCTGGTTTAAATAAGTAATTGGAATATCTTGTATATTTTTTGTTATTTTGTGTGATTTTTTATAGCCTGCAGTTAATCTGAATAGTTAGGCTGATAAATGTGTAGGATTCTTATGACTTGAAGGAGGAAGAAATCACTTGACAACCTATGTATACTATAGTCTTCTACTTTGATATTTAAAGATGATATATATTTAAGATATTTACATATAGATATAGAATCATTTATATATACAACATGGGAGCAGAAAGTGTAATATTTATAATATCTGTAAGACTGTAATATCTTTATCATGTATAATTTACTTCTAAATACTTTATGAATGTAGAAACATTCATAGAATGTAGAATGGAAGTGTTCTGAATTAAACTGGAACATTTAAAGGTTTTCTGATATATCCCATCCACAAGGACATGTGTATGTTTCTAACTATACAATACACTCAGTCTGTATAATGTTAATTGTTTGTATGTTTTCAGGGATGATGATTTGATGGTTTGAGACAGGGTTTTACTATGGAGCCCTGGCTGTCCTGGAAGTTGCTATGTAGACCAGGCTGATCTCAAACTTAAGAGATCCTCCTGCCTGTGCTTTCCAAGTGCTGGGATTAAAGGTTTGTACCACCATGCCTGGCCAGAGTATATTCTTTACTGCCAATCTTTACATCTTGTCCAGAAAAGAACTATGGCAACATGAAGCCCATGTATGTATTCTTTACATTTGCTCTAATATAAACAATTAAGTAGTTGGGATTATTTATTTGTTTACTTTGAAAAGTTTACTTGTGTTTTTATTTGTGTGCATGTTTCTCCTTGTGTTTCCATGTGTGGTCGGGTGCCCCAGGAGATCCTGGAGCTGGAGTTACAGTCAATTATGGGCTGCAATGTGGATGCTAGGAACCAGACTCAGATTCTGTAAGAGAGCAGCAAGCTCAGCTAACTGCTGAGACATCTCTCCAGGCCTAGAAACAGTTGTTGCTTAAATGAGACTTATACGTGATATTATCTTCTTTCTTGTTCAGTAAAGTTCAACAGTAAAGGTCATCTTTTTGGATATGAAATATCTGCCTGTAACTGGAATTATACAGTATTATTCTTTTAATGACTGGCTTGTTTTATGTGGCCCAATAACTACAAGTTGAAGTCTGAGACAGGATTTTTTTATCTTAAAGGCTGAATAACCATTTTGTACTTACCACTTTGGTTTATTCATCTATTGATAGACATATGCATTCATTTACATTTCTTGTCTCTTGTCTCTGGTGCAGTTATGAGTGTGGGTATGCAAAAATTCTTTTTCAATATCCTACTTTCAATTTTGGAAGTGGGATTGATAGATCATATGGTAGCAAGACCTTGGATTTTCTGAGTATCTTCCGTATTGTTTTCTACAACACTTGTGCCATTCAACATTTCTGCTGTAGCACATAAATGTCTCAATGTTTGCACACTTACCAACACTGCTATTTTTTTTAAAACATTTTACTGATTCTTTGTGAATTTCACATCATATACCCCAGATTCCGTTCATCTCCCTGTCCCTTCATATCTGCCTTCTGCCCTTGCAACTTTCCTATAAAAGAAAACAAAAAATAGAAATAAAAAACAAAACCCAAGAAAACCATGTCTCCATGGAAGCTGCTGCTGTCTGTCACAGTGGGTCACATAGTACATTCTTTGCCTAAACAATTTTGCTTGCAAATGTTCATTATAATGCATCATTGGTCTGGTTTGAGATCTCTGACTTTTACTATACTATCAATACTGGGTCTTCATAGGGACTCCTCTAGGATATCCTGTTGTTGACCTGTGTTATGTTGGTCCTGCAGCTTTGGATCTGTGGGACTGGACCCTTCATGCACCCTAGCATTTCATAAATGGGGTGGGTATCCGCCATCTATGGTGTGTGTGTGTGTGTGTGTGTGTGTGTGTGTGTCAGGGGGCTTCTCTCCCCTACTCATGTCTATCAACATGATTGGGGTGGGTCAACTCAGAACCCTGAATGTGGGCCTGGGTAGAAGCTGGGTTGATTAGTTCACCTACACTCCTGTACAGCACTACTGGGGCAGGTTGTCCCACTTTGCTCAGGCAAGGGACAGAGCCAGCTTTTCTGCTCTCACATCCTTAGAGCTGGCTCACCCAGACCCACCACTAGGGACAGCTCTACAGTGCTACCCAGGTGTGGCCCTTGGCCAGCTTATCCACTTGCTATATATAGGTGGGGTGTGTGTGGTGGGTGCTTCTCTCCTGCACTCATGTCACTATCAATATGACCGCAGGTGTCAGCCCAGACTAGTGATATCTTCATGGACTTTGCTGGTAACATATACCTTGGACATCAACTCAGACTCTGGCTGTGATAGGACTGCAGATGCAGACCCCTCTCTCCACACACGTATGCAGCAGCATGGGCCTTGATGTCACCATAGCCTCAAGTGGTAGCACAGGCCACTTAGATTAGTATGTACCCCAGACATCCACATGATCTCAGGGGACAGCCCAGGCTACTGACATCCACATGGCCTTTGGTGGTTAACTTGGGCTTTAGACATTGACACAGACCCCAGCTAAAGCAGGACTATGGGCCCAGACATGGCCCTCAGTGGCAGGACTCAGATTAGTTTGGCTGCTGGTGACAGTATGGTCCCGGACATCAACTTGGTCTCAGGCAACAGCCCAGACCACTGACATTCAGATGGCCACTAGGCATCAGCACAGACCCTGGCTGCATAGGGTCCTGAACCCACCACGTCATGGTCCTTGGCACCAGCCAGAGCCAGGACCTCTCCTTGGCCAGAGGCAGTTGTATAGGTTCCTCATACTCCCCTGTTCCTCACTGCCATTGTGTCTCTGGTCCCACCTTTCTCCACAGTGCCTGAACTGTTCAGCTTCACTCTCTCTCCCATTTTTCTACCCTATACTCTCTCTGTCCTATCCATCCATCACATATTTGCTCATTGTAGTGGTGCCCACTGCAGGCTGGGGTAGGCACTTGGGTCTCTCTCTTTGGCCACTCCAGGACTGTGGGGGCTGTGGGATGTATATGTATATATATTATTAAATATTAATATAGTATATATTGATATGGCAGTCATTCTAATGGGTGTGAGATATTCTTTCTGCTGTCTTGATTTTTACATCTCAGATGATAATATCATGTTGGAATAAATGTCTAGAAAATCATTTGCCTATTATTAAGTTGGATGTTTATATTTATATTAATTCCAATGTCTTGAAGCTTATTTTTTTGTTTTCTGTTGTCGAGTTGTAAGACTTTCAAAAGTATATTAAAAGTTAAAATATAAAATATCTTCTGCATAGTAATGCCTTGGTGATTCTTTCTTCACTTTCTTGATTGTGTGCTTTATGTGTAAGCCTTGTTAAGTGTGATGTAGTTCCATTTGTTTGTTTCTTCTGATGCTGGGTTTTCAATCTTCTATCTGAGAAATTTATATTAATTCCAATGTCTTGAAGCTTATTTTTTTGTTTTCTATCAACAGTTTGAGATTTGAGCCTTATGTTTAGGTACTGTAATCCATTTTGAGTTAAGTTTTAACATATGATAACCTTCCATCATCATTCATTTGCAAGTAAATATCTAGTTTTCCCAGTATCATTTCTTGAAGAAATGGTTCTTTCTCTACTGAATTGCTTGACACTTTTGCTAGGCATTGTCTTAGCGTATATGCGAGGTTTTCTCTGGGCTTTCTGTATTGTCTTTGGAAGGCTTCTTGTTTAGCAAATGTGATGACAATCTCAGCATTTATTTGAAGGCTTATCTGATTCCTGGGCTAATTCTTACTATGGTAAAGCAGACTCCAGAAATAGCACTACACTGTGAATAAAATAGACCTTACAAAAAACCATAATGTGTAAAACTACTGTTTATAGTTCTTGGATCAAGTTAGTAATTTGACTAGGGAACAAGCAAGGAAGAGCAATGAGCAGCTTCTTCAACAATTTGTGTTGCAAAGACAGTGTCATTAAAAACAGTCTTTTCAGGGATTCATGAAATAATTGTGCTTTCTTTTCAGAATTATGTTTTCATTCTACTCAAAGTAGACAAATAATTCTTTGTTGAGAAATACATCATTTTTTTCTTTAGTTCTTGACAGAATGTCATTTTCCTTGATTTCAACATTGAAAGAGGGTGAAACAAATACCAAAGCTGGCCTGCTCAAACTACCTCTACTTTAGTTTAAATTAAAAAAAAACCTACCATACTACGTAATTAGTTCTAATATTTTATGTGATGGTTATTCTTGATTTGTCTTGATGGGACCCAAAATTAGCTAGGAAACAAGTCTCTGGAGATGCCTACAGAGAATTACTTACATTAGGCTGGTTGATGTGCTCACTGTGGATGCATCATTCCATGGGCTGGAGTCTTAGAGTGAATGAAAGAGAAAGCAAGATGAGTTCATTCCTGTAAACATGAATACTGTATTTACATCATTTTCTTCCTCCAGCTCCCCTCAGCACTCCCACTTACCTCAAATTCATGGCTGCTTATTCTTTGTTACACGTATATTTATATAAAATTATAAATACAACTTGCTGAGTTCATTTTTTTTATTCAGCCAGGAAGGAATAAAAACAAAACAAAACAAAAAAATCATCTCCCTGTTTTCCAAGGTCAGCAGTGAAAGTGGGGTGTAGGATTCCTGTGTTGGTTCAGAACTCTCCTAGAGAAACTTTAGCCTTCAAACAAAAAACTCAATGTGATTTTCAGTGAAGCCTTTTATGAAATAAGAAAGCATTTTCAGGTGATAATTGCAAACTTCTAAGTTTTTACAAGTTGGCTAAGTCTCTTCCTCAGGAAATCAGGAAAAAAGTTTTTTCTGTTGATGCAAAGAGCTTAATTACTTTTTAAGTCATGTGACTATATTTGTTGTGCAATTTGATATCATTAAATAAGCCTTTAGAGGGTTATAGTGTGAACAAGAAACCATTCAGTAAAGGATTTCATCTGAAAGAAGAATAATGTGCTATTAGTATTAGATATGAATTCTATACTGTGCTTTAAAGGCCAGGAAATATATCTTGCTCACTATCCTCAAAGTTGATACTATTAACAGTTTGGAAAGTAGCTGCATCTTTGTGAAAGTGAACTGTAGTGTGAATAAATTAATATTACTATATAATATAAAAGATTTCAGAATTGTTCTAATTAATTAATTGTCTTATAAGTAATTAAACTATTTCCAGCCAAATATACTTGTGTTTGTATGGCCCATCTTCAGTTAGTAACTGTGCTTAAATGTAGTACATTGAGCAGATAGATGTGTTTTGAACTTTGTCATGGTGTGTGGATTTATGTAGGCTTTGCTGTAGCATAGTAACACATATTTTTGAGCACTTACTTGCCAGTCCTTGTTCTGGCTAACTCTGAAAGAGTGATATATTAAATAGGTATATTTATTATTCACAGTTTATAAATGTGGAAACTGAAGCACAAAAAAGTTAAAAAATTACCCAATATTACACAGTGGGAAATGGTATTGTAATATAAGTTTTAAACATGTTAAATATACTTTTTTGATTCTAATATTTTTTGTTCTTTCTCTAACATTTTTCCTAGTTGACTTGGAGCATATGCGAACAGTAAAACTTGATAAACACTTAAAATTTTGCCTGGAAAATGGTTTTAGTAGCCACTTTGTTTCAGCCAAGACAGGAGACTCTGTAAGTAAAACAGTGGAGTGTGTTGTAAGTGATGCTTTGTTTTTCTAATGTTCCTGAGAAGTACACTTCTACTTCTTTCTTTTTTTTTTTATTACTTTTAATTTTTTTACAGTCCAGTTATTACCTCACTAACTGCCCTCCCACAGTTCTTCATCCCATTCCTCCTCCCCCCTGTCTCCAAGAGGATGTCCCCCTCCTCTCAGGAAGTACACTTCTACTTCTTAACAAGGAACACAGTGATACTTTTGGAGGGAAGACATAAATAGAACATATGAGAATGCTTATTTGGTTAGTTAATTTTATAGTTTATTTAACAAGAATTCTAAAGTACCCAAGTCACTCATAATTCTGGCCTTTAGGGATACCCACTCAGACCCTCAGAGGATTCTCTTGTGTTCTTTCACTGAAGGCCTCACTGCTGCTTACTCTGTGGCAGGTGTGTATGAGTCTGATTGTCTCTATTATGTAGGTGTATCTTCTCGAGCTTATGCCACAGGGCTTACTCTGCATAGATGTTGAGGGGTAGAGATACAGTTTGTGAGCCTAAGTAATGATATTTCAGGCCTATCATTTTAACCAAAACTTAGTGTTTGTTTAGTTCATTAAACACTAAGATCATGGTCTAGTAGTTTTATATTGTGTTTCTTTTATTTTACGTTTTATCTGTAAAAATTTTCTCATGTCATTTAATGTTATATAATAAATTTAATCATTTATTAAATGTTCAAAAATATATTTAGTTATGCACTATTTTTCTTGGGCATGTAGTGCTTTTTCTAAATTTCAAATTTGAGTTTATTATGAAATTTTAGTAACTTTTAATGTTTTATTTCCTTTAGATAGATTCTTTGACTGGGGATTGAAACATGCTACTAGATGTTCACCAGAAAGACTAAATTAACCTATTCTTTTCCTAGTATTGTAAGATTGCTATTCCACTAGTCCTTGTAATAATAAGGATTTAATTGTTTTTAAACCTTTGCCCCAGTGGTAGAGCAGTACACATAAGAACACAACAATTTAAAACAATAAAAACCTTACTAATTTTGAATTTCTTTCATGAGTGTTTAGATTGAAATTCATTAAATTTTACTAACTATTCACTTTCTACTTAACCACTTATATTTTTATTGGTTAAAAAAACAATACTGTGTCCACATTTATATTAGAGACAATAACTGATTGTTATGACTCTTGCGACTATTTTTCCCTGTCCAGTTTCTTTTGTTCATTTGTTTGTTTGTTTGTTTGTTGGAGACAGGGTTTTTCTATGCAGCTCTGGCTATCCTGGGATTTGCTCTGTAGATCAGGCTGGACTTGAACTCAGAGATCCACCTGTCTCTCTGCCTCCCAAGTGCTGATATTAAAGACACGAATCACCATGCCTGGCTGCTGTCCAGTGTTTTGTTTGACTTAGGTTCTTTTTGTTTTGTTTTTGTTTTTTCTTTTCATTTGGTGCTAGGGCTAGAGCCTTGCTTATGGCTGTTAATTTTTTAAAAAGTAATAATTGTTTAAAGATGTATTTGTTTTTATTTATGTGTATGTGCTTACTTGTGTGAGTTCTTTTATGTACCCCACATGAGTGCAGGACCCATGGAAGCTAGAAGAGGGCATGATATCCTCTGGAACTGGAGGTAGAGGTGGCTGTGAGCCACCACATAGGTGCTGGGAAGTACCCTCCAGTCCTCTAGAAATAATTAAGTTAGGAAACTTGTGACTTGTATTTAGTAGGTGATCCTGAGGTGAATTGGGCTAGAAATCAGGTACGATAGTTATAGAGCAAAAGCATGTTATACAGCAGAAATGGTTAGGGCTGAAGCTTCAGAGATTATAGAGGACCTGGCAAAAGCCAACTACATATTAAAGGATGTTTATAGAAATGTTTATAATGTATAGCTGTAATGGACTCTGTCACTTCTTTACCCTGAAGAGATAAAACACAGTAAATAGTACCAAGTTGTTTTACTTAGGGAATAATGGAGAGTTTGGACATTGATAAGAGAACCAAAAGTGTTAATGGTTTGGAAAGCAAGACCTGTTGAAACAGACTAAAGCCAGCTCAGGAGACCAGCGTAGAACTAATAGTAAAGTATACCAGAGCTCTAAAGTATACATGAACTTATTTTCATTTTCTTCAAGAATTATGGGAGTTTATTATGCTATTAGATGTGTTGGTGTGTTCTTTACATTTGTTATTGTAATTGTTATGTTAAATCCTTTAAAATGGGGCTGGAGAGATGGCTCAGCTGTTAAGTTAAATGTTACTTGCAGCTCTTGGAGAGGACCATAGTTTGGTTCTCAATATCCACATGGTGGCTTACAACCATCTGTAAACTCCATTTCTAGGGGATCTGACACCTTCTACCTCCACAGACACCAGGTAGATATGTTCTGTACATAACCACATATAGGTAGAAAACATACATAAAATAAAAATAAATCCATAAAATTCTTTAAAAATGTTTTTGTTAATGCGTGTTTAGACTGATTCAATGAATTGCTTGGATTTTCAAATTGTGGTTTAATTCTTTAAAAAATGATTTCATTTCATGTGTTGCCATATTTGACAAATGGAGCCATTTTTTGAATACTTGCTGTTTATGCTTCTTTAGAAAGTTCAGTATACTTGAAAGTAACTGAAGCATGCCTGTTTTAAATCATTTAAACCTATTTTTGTTATGTAGGTCTTCCTGTGTTTTCAGAAAGTTGCAGCAGAAATCCTGGGAATCAAATTAAACAAAACAGAAATAGAACAGTCACAGGTGATTATCTTAAAATTTATATTTTAAAAAGTAACAAATTTCTTGTGACAATTTTTTATTCATCAATTCTTCCCCATGTATTCTATGTACATGTCACCCAAAACTTTGGAAGTAGATTACATGTATAAATGAGTGTTTATTGAAGAAGATGGAAAATGAATTTTTACAAAATAATGATAGTCTTGCAATTTTGTCCCTTTTGGTGGAAAAAATGAATAAAAATTTATTAGTTCTTAGTTAATAGATTAAGGTTCAGAGGATCCTGTTTTGTGTTTTCTTTTGTTTTTTTTTTTTTTATTAGAGAACCTGACTGTGTACCTCCCCTGCTTTCACCTCTGCAGTGTGGGGTTATAGATCTCTCTTAGTTCTCTAGTGCAAAGATTCCCTACATATAATGAGGTTTCTGTTTTTCTTTTATGTACTGAGTATTTACACTCCACTATTTTAGTTCTAATGTAGATTGCTTCCATTTCAATTGAGTTATCAGTACATTTTGTAAGTTTTGTAAGAAGAAAATGGGAGAAAGAAGATTTTTTTGATACAGCAAACCTTTCTGGGGGACTGCATAATGTCAAGGGACCATAGTGCAATCTAAGCACAGAGGAATAAACTTCACAACAAAGCAGGCAGATGCTTCAATAGCCATACAAAAAGCATTTCAGCTTTTAAATTTAGGTTATAGTTTCATTTGCATTGTTTACTCTCCCTCTCCCTCCTCACTAACCACTCCCCTTCCCCTAAGCAGATTTCCTTCTATCACAATGTGAAAATTGGGGCTTTTGTTTCTAGTTTCTCAGATTGTTCAGAGTAGTAGTTAAAGCTTTGGAGAGAAATTAAATTTTCCTGAGCCATTTCTAGCATATCTAACATTCAGTTCTTCATTCATTTAATAGGCAGTCTGTGAAGAAAGCAAGCATTCCTGTGCTTTGTTCCTGCAGTCTGAGACCTTTGCCATGTAGACTTTAGGCTCTCAATACAAGATTTAAGCCTTGACATTCTTACACATTAGTTAATAAACATGAATTTATGTGGTTTGATTTGGACATATATTAGTTTCTTCAAAACAAAAATTTCTGTAATGTCTGAGCTTTATAGGCATGCTAAAATGTATATTCTTTATTATCTGAAATATGACCCTGCAAATAGTACGTGCTCTAGATTTTTGTTAAGGGTTAAACTATACAAATAGCACAAGCCCACAATCTTAAGGAGACCTTACAGAGTTCAGAGTTGTCTTTTCCAAATATTGCTCTTCTGAAGCCATTGTACATACTGTTCACCTTCCCTGAGGAAGGCACCTCTCATGTTTGTTGTACCCTAACCCTCACACACTAAACATTGCTGACTGTATTTTTCCAAATACCATTTTTTTCTTTTCATTTTTAAAATTTAAATATATGTTTTCAAATACATTAAAACTTCTGGGTGTGGTGGGGGACACTTTTAATTCCAGCACACCAGAGGTGGAGGCTCTCTGATCTCTGTGCTTTTGAGGCCAACCTAGTCTATATAGCAGTTCCAGACCTGCTTGGGCTGCGTAGTGAGATCAGATCTCAATTAAATAACAGTGAGATTGAATCTCAACTAACAAGCAAGGAAGCAAGCAAACAGGCATTGAGACCTCAGATATAATCTAACTGAGCAGCTTCAGGTTTGAAAATGGCACACAGCTTCATGTGCAGAAGTCAAGAACCCCAAGGAAAATGTGCCGTGTGGGTTATTTGTTAATGTGACAAATGAGTGATGAGAGCTGGTCATTTCCATTAGTTAGTACCTTAACCCCAGTGTCTTACACATAGCTTAGTAACCTGAGTATGTTTATAAATAATGCTTAAAACAATGCCTTGCTTGATGAATGACTTATTTTTTCACACTGTTATGGTGGTGAAAATCCCTTTGCTTCATTGTAACCTGTAGTTTGGTATGAAACAGTTATGTTGAGGGAGTTAGATTATGGTGTATCTTTTATTGATGTGCCCTGCTTCCATCTCATCTGTCAATTAGCAATGCTTCTGTTGATGGTACCAAGCTAAGTGTCTGGTAAGTGAAGAATCTTGTCCAGAATTCATACTACTCACTAGAGAACTTATGCAGAACCCTTAACCTCCCACATTTATACACTACAGAGTCCTGCTTATTCACTTTCAGTGTTTATCAAATCTTTATTAAGAAAGTTCTTCACAGACAGTTATTTTATGTTGAGGTGTTTTCATTTTTGTAAATGAAAATATGCTGTTAGGAAAGGAGAGCTTCTGAAATCAGGTCTGTGCAGTCATGCAGAGAGTACTCCTTACTTCAGATTCAAAGATTCGAGGACCTTGTTACTTCTCTATACATGGTTATCCCACAGAGTCCTATCCCCAAGGAGAGAACAACTAATGTGCAGTACTGTGGTTTTGTTTATTTAGCAAAATTCTTGAAAGCAAAAAGCTATCATGCCTTAATATTGCATTTCATTATTCTTTTTACATGACTCACAATTGTATTTGGAGTGATTTCTATATGAAATTTGGAAATATGGAGGGTGTGATTAGGAGGATGGGAAGTAATCAGCAGAGGAAGCCCTTGGGAAGTAAAACTTAGAAATATGTACTACCTCTAACTGTTGAAACAACAGGCATCATCCTCTGTGTGTCCCCACAGCATCCCACTCACTAGCAGAATACCTAGCTTGTGTGACAACTGGTTCTATTCTTTGCCAGAGACTGACATAGTAGATCATCAGCAATGCTTGTCAAAGGAAATGAACAAATACCTCCATAGCCCTCTGCAATGCAGAGAAGTTAAAGTCATCTATTTCAGTGGTTGGACAGAATTATGAAGAACAATGTGTATTGGTTCTCTCTTTTCCTTCCTTTTATAAACATTCTGCTAATTCTTTTGTGACATTTTTGAATTCATCTGTTAATTTTCTTTTTCTGCTTTGGTGTTTCCTTCTATTGTCAGTCATTAAACATGCTTTTCATTTTTTCTTTCTCTTTCTCTCTCTTTTTCTTTCTCCTTCATCTTGTTTATGTTGTACGGAATTGACAGCGTATTGTCAGGGCAGAAATAGTCAAGTACCCGGAAGAAGATAATCAGCACCCCAGCTCTACTCAGAGTAGAGTCTGTTCAGTACAATAGTGCAGGTACTTATGGGTGAATTACTGCCATTTGGGGAGGGGTGAGGGCTAGTTATATTATCTTGTTCTTTCTTATTCAGGAGTATTATCAATTAAAATGACATAAGTCTTGGTTTAGAACTTTGAAAAATTGGTCTTTTACCAGGAAATTTATAAATTAAACAAGAATTTGAGAACAAATTAAAATATCATTTCAGTTACTTTCAATTATGTTTATCTTTTTGGGTGTTTATTACACATGTAGTGCATAGGATTGAAGCAGTTATTTCATTAGTAATTACTTACCATTCCCCTCCCCCCGCCCCCATATTAAAGGTTATTTAAAATTACTTTAAAGAGAAACTTGAATTGCCCTTCTTTCTCGGTCTGTGTGCATGGACTTACTAAAAGCTAAAACCAAAAGAGAGCTTGTTTTTATTTCAAATTTTACTTAGAGATGGAGTATTAGACATTTTGCTAAATTCATTGCTTTAGACTGAGCATAAGATGGAAGTGTGAAAGTATCTTTTGGTTTAAGTCGACTTATAGGCATGGCTATGAAGTGACTTTTAAATTCCCCATTAAGTCATGTTTTAGTAGAGTCATTATGCATAACCCATAGTGAACTATTTGACGTAAGTATTTTGAGAGCAATGTTTTGAAAACTGGAAACACATTTTAACAGTGGAATTTCTCAGGACTTTTCTGTTTTCTATGTGAGTCGTTTAAAACATGCCTCTTTTTCTAATTCACAAAGTTGTGGCCAAGTGTAACGATCACAAAAAGACTAAAAGAATATTGAAAATCTTTAAAATGGTGATGTCTTATATATCAACTAAATATGCATGAATGATTTAACTTGTACTAAAATTATAACCATGATTCAAATCTTTATATAGATTTGTGAGTTTTTAATAAAACTTGTGATAACTTCAATAAGTATTAAAATTCATAACTGAATGGCTTCCTTAAAAAAACAGGAAAGCAAACAAGAAAATCCCAAACCTGACTGTTAATTCTGGCCAATTATTTTTAATAACAACTCCTGTTTCATGTGTGATGTTTGTTGTTAGACATTGACCAGAACTCAGAAAACAACTGATGCTCAGGGGCGTCTTCTGATGTCTTGATAATAACTCTTTTCTTTTATGGCAGAGAGTGGTGAAGGCAGATATTGTAAACTACAACCAGGAACCCATGGCAAGAACTGTTAACCCACCTCGGAGTTCCATGTGTGCAGTTCAGTGAGCACACACTGTATTGATAGTTCTGGCTGTTCTTCCCCTGGATTGGGCCCAAGCTGCCTAGGAACATGTTTTATCAGTGACTGTCTCTGTAGTCAGCTCACACTTCCTCCTGCTCTGCTCCTTCATCCTTTAGTTGCCTCAGAGTATCGGGCAGCTCCCTGGACTGGAAGGAATTCAGATTTGGGACCACATGTTTTGAAATCGGAATGGAGAGTCCATTCTCTGGATTGAGACTGCCTCCTCACTCCAGAAGAACCATGTTGCTTCTTTATCTCTTTACTTCTTTCTTTCCCAGATATAAAAAAAGTTTAACCAGATATGAAGATCCTCCAAGCTTTGATCATCATTTTCTATCTGAACTTGTGTATGTGAAAGTGTACTTCAGAGCACTGATGGTGAAAGTTATTCAAGAAGGTGTTCCTTTGCTGGCTATTAAGAGTAAAATATACAAAGCTGTATCTAATTGAAAGTGCTTCAAATGAGGCTGTAATAGAAATATTTTTTCATTTTTAAAAGGAGCCTAATGTGTTTATATTGTAGTTTATAACTCACAAGTAGTGAGTGAGTATTTGATATTGTATTTTTATTACTGTATCATGGTCATTGCATATTTTATCATATTTGGCTTAGATGGCTTTATGAATTTTGATAAATGGTTCAGCTGATCCTCCACATGGAATTTCTCCTACAGACTGTGTGAGAGCGCTTGCGGATGAGTCATGATGTCCTTGGATCATTGTGGATCGATCACACTGTACCTGATGTTCAGATGTTTTTCTCACATAAATAAATTTATTTAAATTACATTTTCTGGAATTTTCATTCATTCATCTTCCTTTTTGTTACAGAAAAACAATGTAGATTTGAACACATGGTTAGCAATCCTGTGAAGTCTAGTGTGCAGCTAGTTTCTTAAGTGTTCCTAGGCATTCTGTTGCTTTGTTTACAGTTAAGCCTGTAGCTTGACATTTCTGGGCCTCTATCAGCCCTGACTCACTTTCCACCTAGGTCATGCCAGTCTTGGGTCTGTGCACATAAAACTGTGAATTCATTCCTATCTGTTGGCCGATACTCTACTTCCTGTCCCAGCTACACAGATCCCACAACCAGGAATCCTCCCCTCTTGTATTCTCCTCTCCCATATCCCCTTCTTTCCCTCTCCCTTCTCCCACAGTGTCTGCTTCCTGCTCTGTCTTCATCATAGTTGTGCTGTTTTGTGCAAAGGCCCAGTGCTCAGCACATACTTGTTACTAAAGTAGGAATGACCCCCCACCCCCCCACACACCCTCAGTCCACACATACATGAAGCTATTCTCAGCTCTGGCATGAACATCAGTATTTCTAGGATACTGCCTTCCTCTTCCTGTCATGAAGAGAAACTGGAGCCAAGAGTGAGTATCCTTGGTAAGTGGCAGGGCCAAGAGCCATGCAAAATGCTTTTGATCGAGAACAGAATTGCCTGATGCTGATGCTTGCTGGCTACACGTTTGTGACACTCAACTGATTTCCTAGAAATTGAGCAGCTCAGGGTGTGAGTGGTTCTGGAGAAGTGATTGGCCTCTGAAGTGCCATCTACTTTCTCAGCAGCGACCATCATGATGAGCAGCACATGTCTTAACCACTAAGATGAAGATAAATTAATACCCTTACCCCCTCCTTCTTCAGTGGTATTGGTTTTCTGTATATCAATTAAGTGTGTCCAGGTATTGAGAATCTCAGTACAGATAAAGCAAACACAAGCAGAACAGCATAGGGGAAGAAGCAGCTTTCTGAATTCTGTATTACCAATTTTTCCTATACCTCAAGGTTTATTTTTGAAACAATGTAGAATCCATGCTCATTTTACTTTGACAGTTACCTCTCCTGTATCCAGTTTTTAATTTAAGAAATTATAAGTTTTTCCTATCTAGTTTTAGACATGTCCTCTCTTGAAAGCACACTCTATAATATTTCAAACATACTGTGGTCACTTCTGCTGCTTACTGAGCTTTTGAAAAACACACAAGTCTGTACCCAGAACTGGTCATTGGATGCTGCCTCTCAAGCGCCCTCTCTATTACATGTGGCTGACTGCTCTGGAGTGGTTTTGGAGTGGCCTGAAGAACTCCTGGGATTGCTTTATTATTCCAGGAGGTAAGCCAGGGCCCTTTACAGTTGATCACTGAAGCAGTGATAGAGCATGATAAAATATGATAAAATAGAATGTTTAAATGTTTGTGATGTTTAAAATAGAAAACCTATGCAAATGTGGGCTGTAATGCTAGATGTTCTAAAAAGTTTCAAGAGTCAAGAAAAGAGAAATACCTCTGTTAAGGTAGTTGTCAGTCCATCTGCAGCCACAGTTCTTCCATTCTTGATACAAGTCCCCCAGATTTCCAGCCATTCTAGTTTTAAGATCTTCATTAGCTTAAACCCATTAGGGCATAGACTCTATTTGTATCAATGGTTGGCTCAGAGATAAGTGGCTAAGTCCATCAGGACTAATGAAACACTGGGGTGTGTGCTGAACTGTCTCAAATAGAATAAGAAAAAAACAAAACAAAAACCAACAAAACTCAAACCAACCAACCAAATAAACCAACTCAGGTTGTCTGAAGACTACCCAGTGGAGTAGGATGAAAATGGATGTAGCTCCGAGGGACATTGGCAGCCATCTTGAGATCACAAAGGGAAAGCCAGCACAAGGACAGGAGTGGAGCTTATAATGTAGAAGCAGGACTGGGAAGGGTCAACCATAATGCCTTTCTGGATCAACTTGTGCCTTGAGCTCTTTAGTAGTATTTGTCAGTTTTCCTTTATCCTTTTTTCTAGTAAGAAATGATTCTTACTAGAGGTCTTTGCTTGGGTTCCCAGGCAGGTATCAAACTAGATCTTTACAAAGTAAGAAATCCTTTGTTATGACACAGTATATCTTAAGGGGAAATGTGGTTAAAAACAGATTTAAAATAGGAGCAAACAGGGCCCAAAGCACAGCACAATTATCTCCAAGAATTAGTGTTATCTTAGGCTGCATTCACAGTCTAAGCACTCAGTAGTCTGGAGTCCACAGGTCAGCATGGCGTGAGGTTCTGCATTTATATTAAGCTCTCAAGTGATGCTCATGCTGCTAGCTTGTTTGTTTTGTCTTTTTTTTTTTTTTTTTTAAATCTGATTTGCAAGAGATTGGACTATGGCTACATTTTCTCCCCCTATGGATGTTCCTCTTTTTAGAGTATAACAGGACATTCCAAGTAAGGTGAGGGGATTTGACACCATATAAAATAGTTGAAAGAAGACCATTGTTTGATAGTATGGAGGGGAGAAGGCCAGGGTAAGATGGCCTACATAGTGCTACTCAGATAAATTAGAATGGGCTCTAGGAGAAGAGTTATGTTTCTGGAAGTAGGATAAGTAGGAAGAAGCAGAGAAGAATCATTCTGGCCTAGGACAGAACCTTCAAATGTTTGCTCCCCAAAGATGCAAGTTTTATTGTTTGTGTTGTTGCCCTCTGTTGCAGACTTGTGAACTTCTGCTTCTCAGGGATATGCAGCTAAAAAATAATGAGAAATACTAAGAGTATAAGACAATGAGGAATGGTAGTGATTGGTAATTAATAAAGGCCTTCTAATGTAGTTTTAAAAGTTCTTTTGGCCACCTAAAAGTTACATGTGAATAAAGCCTTTCCTGGCACACATGGAATCTATATGCAAGGTAGAAAATATGCATTCCTCTCTCAGGCCATTTCCCTCTTTTGGAGAACCTTTTTCCTTTTTCTGTCGGAGTAAGGCATTTCTCTGTCTTGCCCAGCCAGTCAAGTGTTTATATCATGGATACTGTGAATGGTGGTCTGGTGGGTAGCCTGGTCTAGACCTACAGACAAGGTTGTAGCCCTATGCTTGTATGCTTCAGCTTTTGGCTGTACAGTTGATGACATTAGATTATTTGCCAAACTGTCAGGAGGCAAAATCACAATGTTCAGGCTGGGGCTGGGAACAGAGAGCACATAGACAGGTGTCTTCCTCAAGGAACTCCTGGGCTGGAGGAGGAAGCAGGTGGGCTATTGTGGCTTCATGCCATCCTCGGTTTCTGGAGACTACATCCATGGGAAAGATGAAATACATGGACCACGAACAGCAAGTTAGTTCACAAGAAGACAGAGAAAAATGATCACTGCCTGAGAGTGACGGCCCTTCTCCACTTACTGGAAAAGAACTCATCTGTGTACTGACAGTCTTATGCACTGAGCTTGGATCTACACACTTGTGTTCTTTCTAGCCTGCAGTGTACCAGCTTTCTGGGCTTGGGAGTTAGGAATAAGAATATTCTTCCCTGATTCCAGGATGTTTTCATTACTGTCACATTGTACATGGAAGTAGAACCATCTGTACATAGTGTGGGAGGCATATACCAGCACAGTTAGCCACCTTTGGTTCTGCCTCTTGACTCCCCCTTTTAATCCATAGTGGGACCCACAGATTTTAGATGCTGGGACTTGCTGGCACTATGTCTCTCAAGCCTTCCCTTTTCTACCAATGCAGCCCTCAGGCCCTGACACCTGGATTACCCAGAGGCCTCCATAGTGGCCAGCATACACCACTGTGGGAATGAGTTTGCCTGTGAGTTTATCAGTCTTTCAGATGCCTTCTGTGGTCCCATATGGCCTTTTCCATCAAGGGCAAGTAAATTCCTTAGTGTGACATTCAGAATCCTTTAATGGCTTTCCCACCAGCATCTCTTCTTCAATACCAGAGCACTTTGTTCTAACAGATGGGTCCTACACTCTTACCTAGGATTTCTTCAGGAAGACAGACATTGCAGAGGGCAGTTAGGAAGCTACCTGCCAGAGAACCTACTGCCATCATAGTCAGTCAGACCACTTAATCCCTCCAGCTTGGTTTCCTTATCAGAAGAAACAGAGGGGCTGGAGCAGAGCATTATAGGGAGTTTGCTGAGTTAGTTAACCCAGTGGCTCACTTAGCACAAAGCAGGTATTCTATGTTATTCACAAACATGTTCCTAACATAATGGATGGTGTAGACTGTCTTCTAGGGGACCTCTATGATTCTCACCTCCTGGTGTTCCCATCTTGGTGACATTCTTTTCATTAAATTATGTAACCCCATAGTCAGGAACTGAAGAAATGATGATGTGTGATCTCCAAGGGCAGGCCACTAAAGATACTGCCACTTTCACCTCAGCCTCTTGAATGGCTTTTTCTGGGAGAAGCCAGACACCATGCTGTGAGGACTCTAGTAGTAGGCAGATGTGTAAGACACTGTGTCTGATCATTCTTTAGTGCAACCGGCCTAGAAGCATCCTCCAGTACCAGCCAGGCCTTAACGGAATTGATGCTTTGGCTTCTTATCAGAGCTTACTCTCAGAGAACTAGCCAAGTATCTTAGTGTCCTATTGCTGTGAAGAGACAGGCACCATGACCGTGGCAACTCCTATAAAAGAAAGCATTTTATTTTGGGTTTCAGAGGTTTATTCTGATGTATGGAGAGCACAGGGCATGCAGGCAGAGCTGATAGCTAAGAATTCTACCGCTGAAGGCAGCAGGAAGGGAAAGACACTGGGCCTGGTTTGAGCTTTAGAAAACCCCAAAGCCCACACCCAATGCAAATTTTTTCCAACAAGGCCAAACCTATTACAACCCTCTCATTGATGTCAGACAAGGGCATCCTCTGCTGCATACACATCTGGAGCCATGGATCCCTCCCTGTACACTCCTTGGTTGGTGGTCTAGTGTTTGGGAGCATTGGGTGGTCCGGCCAGCCAACATTGTTCTTCCTATGGGGTTGCAATCCTCCTCCATTCCTCCAGTCCTTCGGCCAGCTCCCACACCTGGGTCGCCTAGCTCAGTCTGATGGTTGGCTCCAAGCATCTGCATTTGCATTGGTCAGGTATTGGCAGAACCTGCCAGGGAACAACCACACCAGGTTCCTGTCAGCAAGAAGGATACACTTCCTAATCCCTTTTTTTAGCACCACTCCCTAATGACCAAACATTCAAAAATATGAGCCTATGGGGGGGGCCACTATTCTTACCTAAACAATCACACAAAGAAGTATCAAGCTGAGCACCCAAACTCCTGACCCACAGAACTATGAGGGATAATCATTATTGTTTGAAGTTCTGAAGCATTTGGTTTATTTCATAGCAGTAGATAGCTATTGTAATGACTCTTAGTATCTTTGACAGATGAAGAAACTGAGGCTTAGTACATTTTGGGGAGCTCTCCATGACTATAAAGCTGATGAGGTATGGAGATGCTACCTACTCCAGACCATGCAGTGCAGCAGCCTGATCCTTACTGTCCCCATGCACAGGTGGTGGTGCTGATTACGTAGTTTCAAATGAATGGACAAACTCTTAGAGAATTAATTACATTAGCATATATATGAGTTCTACTAAAGACATAGAAAAAAATATCTACAGTCCCCATTAGGTTGGATTTTCTTACTGTTCAGTATTAATTAAGAATATTATTCTCCAGGAGAGTACATCTGTGTTTGGTATGGTGGGTCCTGCTCTGTCCTCAGGGTGCTGGCAGGTGATGACAGGTTGACTGTAGTCTGGAATGCTGCTTCTGATGCTTGTTCACTATGAGGAACCATGTAAGCTTCCCATCTTTCAAGGCTTCATTTTCCTAATCCTCTGGTAATAAGTCCTCATAAACTTATTCATCTGGTTCTCAAAAAATAGTTCCTGACAAGTGCTTATAAAAGTGCATTACTTAGTCCATACATGGTGTTTTTATGGCTGAAGTTAAGAGTCTGACTAGGAAAGAGGCAGAGAACAACAACAACAAAAAAAAAAACAGAACACAAACTCTGTAGACAATGCTAAGTATTTATATTGTATCTGTATTCACAATGGAGAAATCTGTATATGCAACAGAGAAAAAATTTTAAAGCAAGATGTTAAATATTCATGTATTTTAAAAATAAATAATAAATAAATATACTTTTTCCCCTTCCTTAAAAAAAAAGGAATATGATTCTCCAAATAAAAGCAGCTCCATCATCTGTTCTGATTGTATAAATAATGAGCAGGGAAGAAATTAAGACTTCCTTTGCTGGCATTGGGTCACAGCCATCCTCTAGACATCTGTGTATAAATACATCTACCCAGAAGCTGTACTCAATATAATTTACATGGTACTAAATAAACAATGAGACTTGCCTTTTTAAAAGCTGGGTAATATTATAAATATTTTCTCATATTTATGGACATCTTTGTCAATAGTTGTTATATAATATTCATTTACTTATTTTACTAGTGGGAAGCTTCTTTTGCTTTCATGTTATTAAAAACTATGTGTGTAATGTTTTATACTTTCTTTTATATATTTACCCTTAAGATAAGCTCCATCAGATCTTACCTTAAGCTTATGACCTACGGCTGGTCATAAGGCTAGTTAGAAAACATAT
This sequence comes from Arvicanthis niloticus, assembly GCF_011762505.2. Classification (NCBI taxonomy): domain Eukaryota; kingdom Metazoa; phylum Chordata; class Mammalia; order Rodentia; family Muridae; genus Arvicanthis; species Arvicanthis niloticus. The sequence goes on along the minus strand of NC_047664.1, from coordinate 45,782,028 downwards.
AATTTCAAAGCTTTGACAAACTGCCTTCTTGAAATAATGTCCTAAGTTGTCTTGTCAATCCAAAAGAGTGCCTGCTTTTCTGTGACCATGTATGTTAATGCACTAGACACAGTAACTTCCAACACCTTTAGAAGCAGGATGATGCTCTGTATAGTTTTTGGGTACGCAGGCTGATTTGTCCATTTTCATGTACAGTGTTCATGGGGACTGACTTTCTACAGAAGTCTTAGGAAGAGGGAAGACCTGAATGGCAATGAAAGGCCCAGCCTGTGAGGATGCTTGCCCACTGCCTCTATTTGACCCTAACTTCTTTTGCTTCTTCTGTTTGTTGTATCAAATTCTTTCAGTGTCGAGCTACTTCTTATATATGACATAAATACCTTTAGAAATCTTTCACTGGAATTTGCTTGATTTGTAGTGCATAAAGTCACAGCACACATGCAGCTGTTAAAACAAGTCGATACTGTTGCATGCAGGAAGCCTTTGTCCTTATTTTGCTTTCTCTTTCCTCTGTAGGCTCCTAGGTAGAGATTACTAATCCCTTCTTTCCCTGTCACTTGTATACTAAGCCTTCTCCTCAAGTACCAATAAGGCTTCCAGGAGGCTTCTTATCCTGATGTTCCCCTTAAGGCCAAGAACCTGGGCCTTGTGCCAAAATGTACTTAATGAAGCTTTATTGAACGAATGAAACCTATCTGCATTGTAGACTGTCAAGAACTACACACAGTTTGGGAATGAGCTGAGCTTGCTCTGTTGTGGAAACTAAATGGATTGGCAGATTTTGTCCTAGTTAGAAATCAAATTCTCTTCTGCCAGCTTCCTTCTCTTCACTTGTAGTAAAACTGTTGGGTAGGATCAGAGAAGGTCCTTGTAGTGAATTTGTTGGGTAGTATCAGAGGATCTCAAACATGTATTGTAAATTGATCACATTTACCAGAAAAGCTGAAAATATCAGTAATCCTTTGGCTCAGCCTAGACACAGGCTTCTGGGTTCTATGTGGGGATTAATGGGCAGCACTGTTTTCTATGTTGACCTTTTCCTTATGTGCACAATAGTTTTGTCAACAGTGAGCTTCAGTTTGCAAATCTATAAAATGGGACAGCAATCATGATGGCATCACTTGAGTGTTCTTTTAGGGCTGAAATGAGAGTGTGGGAGTCAGGATCTAAGAAAATCTTAATTCCAAACCAGAAGGTGAACCGAATCTTTGCTTGTAGAGACTGGGAGTACAATCTTTAAGACCAGCTACTACTAGAGAGCTAAGCTTTCCTTTGTTATGGAAACTTAATTCCCTGTGAGGCCCTGTTTTTTTGCATCTTCCAGTAGCATTCCAGGTTCTCTTGAAGTCCCCTCATTTGTTGGAACCTTCTCCAAATTTATTCTGACTTGGGCAAGAAGTTTGCTTCCCAGTATTCCTCAGCTTGGCAGAGGCCACACCTCTTGAGTCAACCACTTCCTCTCACACTGGCCCTGCTTCCTGTTCTCTTTCGTATGACCTCACCTTCCCAAATTTGTCTTCCAAATTGGACAGGGATACACTGATGGATTGGCTTGCTTCTCTGTGCTGGGCTGGAGGCAGATAAGATGGTATGAAAAGTTGCCAGAACGCTGAGCAAACCAAGGTGTTTCCTTTGTTCTTTCACAGCCGCTCAGTAGAACCTGCTTGCATTTTGATGCTACCTTTCTCAGCTTCCCTTCAGACAGCCGACAAGGTGGATAGACAGAACAAAGGAACTGAAAACCAAGTAACTATAAAACACCAGGTGCCAAGCTAGGTGCATGCAGTTTTTATAGTGGCCACTCTCCACAGTTCACCCTTTCTGACATGCAGTTCACCAGGGCCCTCTGATGGAGTTCTTGCCTTAGGCTGCTGTGAGATTTGAGATTCTTGACTTTTATAGAGCAGGTCGCTGTGAAGTGGAGGAGAAAAAAATGTCTTACAAGAGATAAATGTCTTGTCCAAGGTCACTTTGTCAACAAGAGGCATGGCTGGGATTTGAACTTGCTTTTCCTGACAGGAGGAGCTGCCCTACCCAGCAGTACTCATGCTTATTCAGGCTCAGTAGTTAGCATTTATATTTCCAGGGATGAAAGGAAGCTAGAATGGGATTTTAAAAAAAGTTTTTGGAGCCAAAATTATTTTAATTTTATGGCTGGGAAAAATGTAAACTTACATTTTCAGCAGACCGGAGATGATAAAGTATGTGTTTGTCAAATAAAATTCTTTACTGTGATAAAGTACATTATTTTTTGGCCTGTAAAAAAATTAGGCCTCACTTTTGAACTGTTTTTCACTTGGACTTTTGCTAATATTTCTGTTATCTCTACTAGGGATTACTATGACAAATGCCTTCTATTCACTTCGTTAAGCACTTGGGTGAACGTGTGAACATACAGGGCTTCATAAGTCACAAGGAAATGAAACAACATGGTCTTCTGGAAATCGCTTGAAAGCCTGACGGACTGGGACTAGCATCTGGCTCTGCCACTTAGGAATTAAAGCACTCTTGGTGAGATTTCTTGGCTTCCCTAGGCTTTGATTTCCTAATGTGTGGTGTGGGCATCACCATTTATCTCTAAGTAATTTTAAGAATGGGATGAGAAGACATCCTGTAGTGTTCTACAAAGATCTTGGTATGGGGTGAGTGTCCACTGTGTGTCTTGATAAGATGGGTATAGCTCTCCAGGGTAACCACTCACTACTTACTGATCACATGCTTCACGGTAGGTAGAAACATAGAAGATACAGGAAGGGTCCAGGAAGTGGTCCTGCCGACTGGTTTTCTCTAATTAAGCCCCATTCTTTGCTGGCAGGCAGAAGCCTAATACTCAACATATGAACACTGTCTGGAACACTTCATGTTCCAGCATGGCTGAAGTCATAGAGGTGAGAACAGCAGACACAGATGAGAACACGGCATACACAGTTAATTTTACTGAGGGGCACAACATTTTTCAAGTTCAGATATGAATGTAATTGGCCTGTTGTGGGCAACTGTGATATATTCTCTCCACAGTAAAATCCCCATGTTTAGGGCTGTTTGGAAATAGACCTAGGCAGGATTGGGTAGAAGATTTTCTATTTCTACTTAGGTCAGAGTGAGTTGTGAATTCTGTGTGGATTTCAGGGTGAACAGAGCATCCAAAGTCCATTCTTAACTGCTTAATGGAAGTTCTGGGCATGGCCCGCCTCCTCCCCATCAACCCGATGGCCTCTTTATCTGCCTACTGTCCAGAAAAAGAGTCAAGTGTAAACTAACCATTCATGTAAATGGGCTGTCAGGTCACTGAACCAATATGTTATGGTTAATCTGTTAAAACAGCAAGGTCCCTGCATTTATAAACACTTCTTGATAAGCTCCTTATAGCATATACAACCCAAGAAAATGAATGGCACATACCACCTGTCCTGGAATCCCACAGTCCACACTGCTTGTCCAGATGACCTCTACACTGAGTTCAGCCCACCCCAACCCTTCTAACTAATGTGATACCACCTGACCTCAGCTCTGTTGCTGCCTTTGGTGTGGGGGTTGGGCCAAATATCCCACAGAAGTTCAGAGATCTTGCTTAGAGAATGAGTGTGTATGTGGGTGGGTGGGTGTGAAGACATACCAGGACACTGTTGGGAGCTTTATAAGATGCCAGTCCATTCGGTAGTTTCTGTTCTGTCCTTGTGAGTATCCCAGATGCCACCCCCATTGTCCTATCTTGCCCTCAATCTTCAGGGTTCATACATTTCCATAGGGATGTCTTGTTTCCATAGGTAAAAGGCCCTCAGGTCAGCAACTGATCGAATTATGAGGTAGGGAGGAAAGGTCCATTGTATGTTAATTTGATGGATGGGAGAAAGATTTCTGGGAAGGGAAGAGGCTATGAAGAATCTCAGATTTTTGTCAAAGTTAACATAGAAGAACGTATCATTGCCTATGGAAAATATGGTGACTGTCAAATCCATCCTTTTTAACCTTCAGCTTTTAGAATCTTTCAAAAACACATCCAGTAAAATGATAGTAATTGCACATATGCTGGAAGCAACGATAATAATTCCTCCACCTTGGTGTGAGGATTGCTTTACTACTATTTTTTTTTTTGTCTAAAACCTATTTGAAGTTTCTTTAAAAGTAATTGTACGTCTCCTGTTTGTCTCCTTTCATCCCTTCCATTTGCTGTGACTTTATCATGTCTTCTCTTTTGTGAGCATGACGGTTTTCTTTGATGGGTAAATCATAATTCCGTACCCTTTCTGATATTTTCCCAGAGTTGGTTTTCTGAGCTCTGTTAAGTGGTTCCGTGTCCACTGTTAATGTTGATGAGCCAGTCTCTATGCCTGCTATGCTAACAGTTTCAGACAGTGGCTCATACTTACCTGCCTCAGGCCATTCTGTCTGCTGCGGTTTCTGGCTTCTGTCTATGCACCTCCTATGGGATCTTAGAAAGAGGACACTGTCCTTTCTCCCTTGTGTTTTTAAATCTTGAGCACTGCAAACATTATATTCCTTCTGTTCTCTGAAGCCCTTCACTTTGAGTACCTCTTGTTTCTCTCTGTACTGAGTCTCATGCGTCACATCCATGTTAGACCTCAGGGAGTTCTGGCTTCCATCCTCTGACTTTTTGAGGCAGCTCTTGCAAGAGCCACAGAGGACCCTTAATGCCTTTCTCAGGGTGTGTCTTTGGTATCTCCATATTGTGGTGGACCCATGTCCTTGGTCTCTGTGTCCCTTCATCTATAGTATTTGTTTCTTCAGACCCAATTTCCTTGTACCTATCTCTCTCGCCCATTCTTCTCATGTTGGCTCAAAAGGTTGCTCATATTACCTTTCTTCTCATTCTTGAAGTAATCTCTATTTCTTCAGTTTTTCATTCTGGCTTCAACCACTCTCACTGTATCTATTAGCCAAGGTTCCTTAGGTATCAAGGCATGGATGGAGGGACAAAGAGATAGACACTTAGGGGAACTGGGCTCATGTAATAATGGCGACAGAGGAGTCCCATGTTATTTTTTTCCTCTAAAGCTGAAGTGTCAGACAAGTGAGTTGTGAAATTCAGTGCGGAGCTGAAGGCCAGAGCAATTGACAGTGTAAGCCATAAAGTCCCAAGATCCAAAAACCAGAAACTTTGTGGACAGAAGGTGATGGCTATCCCAGCTTTAAAAAAAAAAAAAAAAAAAAAAAAAAAAAAGGAGAATCTGCCCTTTTAAAGCCACAGATGGCCATCCATCCCCTTTGGTGATGGGTAGTGGTTCAAAATCCAAATCTCTTCTGGAAACATCCTTTTCAGAAACATTCAGAAGTGAGGTTCTGGATATGTTTTAGTCTATTCATGTTGATATCCAGTGTTATCCCATCACACACAGGGCATTGCTAATCCCCCAAACCTGTATTTCTGTCGCCTACTCTCAGGGGAGTTTTAGTTCCCTAAAACAGGTTCCCATGCTTCCATCCTACCAACATACGTGAAGAGCTCTTTGCAAATGCACTGGAGTGTCTTGCTGGTGAGCCCCAGGGAGCTGACTCTGCTTCTCCAGCACTGTGATTACATGCAGGTGACACACACCTGGCCTTTTAAAAATGTGGTTTTTTTTTTGAGGAGGGAAACTAAGGTCCTTGAGCTTGCAAGGCAAATGCTTTACCCATGAACAGTCTCCCCAGACTCTCTCTACAGTGCTTCTGACTTGACTATTATTTTTCTCCCAACTCTTTTTATTGGATATTTTATTTAAATTTCAGATGTTATCCCCTTTCTCCACTTCCCTCCCACCCAGAAACCCCCTATCCCATCCCCCCTCCTCCTGCTTCTGTGAGGATGTGCCCCCACCCACCCACGCCCACCTCCCCACCCTCGAATTCCCCCACATTGGGACATCCAGCCTTCATGGGACCAAGGATCTCCTCTCCCACCTATCCTGGACAAGGCCATCCTCCCCTACATATACAGCTGGAGCCATGGGTCCCTCCCTATGTGTTCCCAGGCTGGTGGTTTACACCCTAGGAACGCTGGTTTGTTGGTATTGTTGCTTTCCCCATGGGGCCATAAACATGGATCTCCAGGCCTTAGGGTAGCTCATAGCTACAAACATGGTCATGATATCCCCCTTGTGATGGTTCTCATTGAATGAGGCATCACATATGATGCCCAGCTCCCCTCTTCCCCTTGCTAACGCTTACTTTGGTATTTTTCTGCCTCTCTGGGACTTAAAACTTAAGTTTCATAATTAGACCATTTGAAGTGTAACCTCTCATGCTTCTTCTGTCTGTAACACTTCACCTTCCTTTCTTACCTATGTCCATTTTCCCTTTAAACCCAACCTCAAATCTCACCCATTGTATGAAGCATTGCTCAGGTTCCTCAGGATATGTATTTTCACCTACACAAATCCCAATATTTACCTGTTCACATGTCTGTATGCCTTAGGAATTCAAATCAATGTTGAATAAATGAATACAAACACCATCCATATGGCTTAACATTTTCTTTAGTTGTTATCCATTCCAATTCAAAATATTTTATATTGTTCCCTATTAGAAAACCAAGGGAGAAATGTGTTTGCAGGGTTCTCCAATTGGACAAAGGATTGGAATTTCACCTCTAACCTCTCATCCCTGGCACCAACTTTAAGACCACAGCAAAGCTCCCAGAATTTCAAGGCACTGGACATACTCTCTGCCCAACAGATTAATTTTAGAGTCATTGAAATTCCGCCAAGTCTGGGGGGAATGATTTAGAAGCCAGGCTGACAGCCAGCAAAGGAGGAAATTGCTCTCTGTCTATTTCAAGATGAGAGAGTTGTAACCACGGTACTTCCCCCTGTGATGCTGTTCAAAAAAACATAAATTTAATACGTTTATGAAATCTAATCTTCTAACCATAAGTGTTTCAGGGCTGGCTTTGATATTTCGGGAAAGAAGCCTGATGCCAGTGAGTTGTTCTGTATATTTGAAGAGGGTGTTGCATTGCACAGAAGCAGAGCAATGGGATCCCTGACTTTCTGGAAGAGTCACCTTTGTGTAAATAACTTGACAAATATTTAGTCACTTCTCACCATGTTCGAAACACATGTGCTTCAGGGGTAAACACAAAATTTCAGGTAAGGGTGGAGTGCTTAGGTCCTGTCTGTCAGGACCACTTGAAGTGTAACCTCTCATGCTTTTCCTGTCTGTAACACTTCACCTTACTTTCTTACCTATGCCCATTTTCCCTTTAAACTTAACCTCAAATTTCACCCATTGTAGAAGCATTGCTCAGGTTCTTCAGGACCCTAGCAGTCAGTCATGCTATATCTCTTGATTTCTTTTTCTTTTTTCTTTTTTCTTTTTTTTAATTTATTTTTTTTATATTTTATTTACATTTCAGATGCCATCCCCTTTCCACATTTCCCCTCCCTAGAAAACCCCTATCCTATGCCCCCTTTTCCTTTTTGCTTTTATACATTTTTAAAAATGTTAATCAAAGGCTTTATAAGTTTGGTAATGCTCAATCAGAAGTGTAACTCAATACCCAACCTAGATATATAAACTATCTTTGACTGGTGGAGACATGTGAACATCTGCCTCCATGCCCCCCCCTTCTCTCCCTTTCTCTCTCTCATCACCTAGCTTCACCCTTCCTGTTAGAATAAAACTTTTCTCTCAAAATGCAATTAGAGCATAATTATTCCTAATTGTACCAGTGAGGTACAAGATAGTCCTAATACCCAGTCGATCATTTTGTTGACTAACCAGAACCTCTGTCATCTCTCCTAACTAAAACACTTAGTTTTGAACCTGGTTTTTTTCTTGGCTTTAGAATGAATGTCAGCTGAAAACCATCCACTCTGATCTTTTCTCTCAAAGTAAATAGCCAGGATTGGCTATGAGACTATAGGTCTTCAACCCCGTCAGAAATCCAGAATGACTGAGTTAACTGAAATTATGGGAAGCACTAAGCATAGCTTCTAAAACTTAGCCAATTTATAGAGACCGATGAACACCTGGACAGTCCCTATACTACAGAACGTTGGAGCATCAAATCTTTAGCCTTCTGGCCCAGAATCATCTGACAGACCTTAGTGATGCAGAATTATTAAGGGCTGATTACTCTGTCTAGGCAGATATAATCAGTCGACTATTCTGCATGTGTGTCCTTTTCTTGACAGTAATTTGTCTGTAGATGGAAAGAGGCAATTCTTGCCTAGTGGCTAACTCACCACAACTGGAGTAACTCCAAGGATGGTCAATTTCTTCTTAGAATCCATGACAGGAAGCTGTCAGGAGCAGACAGGTCTCTAATAAAAATGAACATTAATATAGAAATATTTGTAATGTCAATTCTATGGACTTCTGATGTTTTGAAAACCAACTATCCATGTAAGGTAACCTGGACTGTTGTCTGTTAACTCCTCTCAGCTATTTCTAAATAAAATATGGAAAACACCCTAACAATAAACTCAAAGCTATGAATTTGCTATAGTCCCTTAACTCATAGGCTGACCATCTCAAATCAGTTAAAAAAGTTAAAGAAGGACTGGGTCTAAGCCTTGTATTCCTAAATGTGTTATACAGGCGCAATGCCCATGAGAGTATCAATATTCATCTCACTTTTATATCAATAAGAAGCTCATACCAATGAAAACCTTGAATTTGAAATCAAAGTAAATTTTGTACTATTTAAGAAATTGTAACTTCATCTTGATATTAATTATACAGATTTCTACCAATAGGTTATAGCTATGCAATAAGTCCTAGCTAATCCTCCCTGTTCCAACAAAACCACTACTTTCCCCTAGAAAGACAGCCCAATATTAACCACCTTAGTCCTCAAGCCCAGGGAATAAGGGTGCTGACTCTTCTTTAACTTCTTCAAGCTGATTAAGGGCGTTGAGATATTAGAAGAGGGGTGTGGAGAAGAGTAAATTGATAAGCCTCTGACTCTGTGTCTTCACTGCATCCAGCTGGAATTCCAGGACATCGGAGGTTTGGGCAAGTCTGCTCAGTATGCTTGATGAGTAGATACACCGAAGCTGTGTATTCTGCAATATACAATTCTCAGAACAAGTTTTAGTATCAAGAAAAAAAATTTTTTTCCTAGAGGGCTGCCATTTTTTAAAAGATGTTGGTTCTAACAACTTTTCCCTTTTTTTCCCTTTTAAAAATTGGTTGTAATATTTACATTTCAAATTTTATCCCCTTATCCCATTCCCCCCACCATCCAAGAACCCCTTAACCCATCCCCCCTCCTTGTGCTTCTATGAGGGTGTGATTTTTCACTTTCTGTGATACTGTTTCCATTAACATAAACTGCCTCCTAAATTTCTAAATCCTTCCATTTGTGTTATTAAATCTCCTATTTTTCTTTTTTTCCTTTCTTTTTTTCTCCTTTCCCCCTTTTTTTATCTCTCTTTTTTTAAAAAAATTGGGTATATTTACCTTTCAGATTTTATCCCCTTACCCCACTTCCTTCTACCACCCAGAAACCTCCTATCCCATCCCCCCTCCTCATGCTTCTATGAGGCAGTGCCTACCCCCCCCCACTACCCCCTCCCCACTCTCACATTTCCCCCCCCCCCGTGTTCGTTTTTTATGGGACTAAGAAACTCCTCTCCCACCTATGCCCAACAAGGCCATCCTCCCCTACATATACTGCTGGAGTCTTGGGTCCCTCCCTATGTGCTCCCAGGCTGGTGGTTTAGACCCTGAGGATCTCTGGTTGTTTGGTATTGTTGCTTTCCTCCTGGGGTCACAAACCCTTTCTGCTCTTTCAGTCTTCTCTCTAAGTTCTCCATTGGGAACCCCTTGATCATATCAGTGGTTAGCTGTGAGCATCATCCTCTGAATGTGTTAGTCTTTGGCACACCTCTAAGTAGACAGCTATATCATATTCTTGACAGCATGCACTTCCAACCATCCACATCAGTGTCTAGCTTAGGTGGCTGCACATGGGATGAATACCCAGGTGGAATGGTTTCCTGATGGCTCCTCCTTCAGTTTCTGGCCCATGTTTTGTTTCCATATTTGCTCCCTTGAGTATTTTTGTTACTTGTCCTAAGTAGAACTGAGGCATCCCTTCTTGGTCTTCATTCTTCATGTGCTTCATGTGGTCTGCGGGTTGAGTCTTCGCTATTCCAAGCTTTTGGGCTAACATCCTCTTAATAGTGAGTAAATACCATGTGTGTTCTTTTGTGATTGGGTTAACTCACTCAGGATGATAATTTCTAGATCCATCCAGTTACCTAAAAATTTCTCAAATTCATTATTTTTAATAGCTGAGTAATACTCCATTGTGTAGATGTACCACATTTTTTGTATCCATTCCTCTGTTGAGGGACATCTTGGTTCTTTCCAGCTTCTGGCTATTATAAATAAGGCTGCTATGAACATAGTGGAACATATGTCCTTATTATATGTTTGAGCATCTTCTGGGTATATGCCCAGGAGTGGTATAGCTGGATCCTCAGGTAATGCAATGTCCAGTTTTCGGGTGAACTGCCAGACTGATTTCCAGAGTGGTTGTACCAGCTTGCAATCCCACCAACAATGGAGGAGTGTTCCTCTTTCTCTGAATCCTCACCAGCATCTACTATCACCTGAGTTTTTGATCTTAGCCATTCTGACTGGTGTGAGGTAGTATCTCAGGATTGTTTTGATTTGCATTTCCCTGATGACTAAGGATGTTGAACATTTCTTAAGGTGCTTCTCAGCCATTCGAATTTCCTCTGTTGAGAATTCTTTGTTTAGCTCTGTACCCCATTTTTTAATAGGGTTATATGGTTGTCTGGAGTATAATTTCTTGAGTTCTTTGTATATCTTGGATATTAGCCCTCTATCGAATGTAGGATTGGTTAAGATCTTTTCCCAATCTGTTGGTTGCCGTTTTGTCTTACTGACAATGTCCTTTGCCTTACAGAAGCTTTGCAATTTGATGAGGTCCCATTTGTCAATTCTTGATCTTAGAGCTTAAGCCATTGGTGTTCTCTTCAGGAACTTTTCCCCTGTGCCTAGGTATTCGAGGGTCTTTCCCACCTTCTCTTCTATTAGTTTCAGCATATCTGGTTTTAAGTGAAGGTCTTTTATCCACTTGGATTTGAGCTTTGTACAAGGAAATATGAATGGATTGATTTGCATTCTTCTACATGTTGACCTCCAGTTGAACCAGCACCATTTGCTGAAAATGTTGTCCTTTTTCCACTGGATGGTTTTTAGCTCCTTTGTCAAAGATCAAGTGACCATAGGTATGTGGGCTCATTTTTGGATCTTCAATTCTATTCCATTGATATTCCTGCCTGTCTCTGTACCAATACCATACAGTTTTTATTACTATTGCACTGTAGTATAGTTTGAGGTCAGGGATGTTGATTCCCCCAGAAGTTGTTTTGTTGTTGAGAATAGTTCTTGCTACCCTGGGTTTTTGTTGTTCCAAATGAATTTGCAAATCGCTCTATCTCTATGAAGAATTGATTTGGAATTTTGATGGGTATTGCATTGAATCTATAGGTTGCTTTTGGCAAGATGGCCATTTTTACTAAATTAATACTGTCAATCCAGGAGCATGGGAGATCTTTCCATCTTCTGAGATCTTCTTCTGTTTCTTTCTTCAGAGACGTGAAGTTCTTGTCATACAGATCTTTCACTTGCTTGGTTAGATTCACTCCAAGATATTTTATATTATTTGTAACTATTGTGAAGGGTGTCATTTCCCTAATTTCTTTTTCAGCCTGTTTATCCTTTGAGTAGAGGAAGGCTACTGATTTGTTTGAGTTGATTTTATATCCAGTCACTTTACTGAAGTTGTTTATCAGGTTTAGGAGTTGTCTGGTGGAAATTTTAGGGTCACTTAAGTATACTATCATATATATCATCTGCAAATAGTGAAATTTTGACTTCTTCCTTTCCTATTTGTATCCCTTTGACTTCCTTTTGTTGTCTAATCGCTCTAGCTAGGACTTCCAGTACTATATTGAATAGGTAGGGTGAGAGTGGGCAGCCTTGTCTAGTCCCTGATCTTAGTGGGATTGCTGCAAGTTTCTCTCCATTTAGTTTGATGTTGGCTACTGGCTTGCTGTATATTGCTTTTCTATGTTTAGTTATGGACCTTGAATTTCTAATCTTTCCAATACTTTTAACATGAAGGGATGTTGTATTTTGTCAAATGCTTTCTCAGCATCTAGTGAGATGATCATGTGGTTTTTTTCTTTGAGTTTATTTATGTAGTGGATTACACTGATGGATTTACAAATATTGAACCATCCCTGCATTCCTGGGATAAAGCCTACTTGATCATGATGGATGATTTCTTTGATGTGTTCTTGGATTCGGTTTTCGAGAATTTTATTGAGTATTTTTGCATCAATATTCATAAGAGAGATTGGTCTGTAGTTCTCTTTCTTTGTTGGGTCTTTGTGAGGCTTAGGTATGAGCATAATTGTAGCTTCATAGAACGAATTGGGTATTGTTCCTTCTGTTTCTATTCTGTGGAATAGTTTGAAGAGAATTGGTATTAGGTCTTCCTGGAAGGTCTGATAGAATTCTGCACTAAAGCCATCTGGCCCCGGACATTTTTTGGTGGGGAGATTTTTAATGACTGCTTCTATTTCTTTAGGGGTTATGCGACTGTTTAGATGGTTATCTGCTCCTTGTTTAACTTTGGTACCTGGTATCTATCTAGAAATTCTCCATTTCATCCAGATTTTCCAATTTTGTTGAGTATAGGCCTTTGTAGTAGGATCTGACGATTTTTTTTTTTTAATTTCCTCTGTTTCTGTTGTTATGTCTCCCCTTTCAGTTCTGATTTTATTAATTTGAGTACTGTCTCTGCACCCTTTGGTTAGTCTGGCTAAGGGTTTGTCTATCTTGTTGATTTTCTCAAAGAACCAGCTCCTGGTTTTGTTGATATTTTGTATAGTTCTTTTTGTTTCAACTTGGTTGATTTCAGCCCTGAGTTTGATTATTTCCTGCTGTCTACTCCTCTTGGGTATATTAGCTTCTTTTTGTTCTAACGCTTTCAGGTGTGCTATCAAGTTATTAATGTATGCTCTTTCCATTTTCGTTTTGTGGGCATTTAGAGCTATAATTTTCCTCTTAGTACTGCTTTCATGGAGTGCCACAAATTTTGATACGATGTGTCCTCATTTTCATTTAAATCTAAAAAGTCTTTAATTTCTTTATTTCTTCCTTGACCAAGTTATCATTGAATAGAGCATTGTTCAGTTTCCACATGTATGTGGGCTTTCCGTTGTTTTTGTCCATGTCAAAGACGAGTCTTAGTCCATGGTGGTCTGATAGGGTGCAAGGGATTATTTCAATCTTTTTGTATCTGTTGAGGCCTGTTTGGTGACCAATTATATGGTCTATTTTGGAGAAGGTACCATGAGGTGCTGAGAAAAAGGTATATTCTTTTGTTTTAGGATGAAATGTTCTATAGATGTCAGTTAAGTCCAATTGGTTTATATCTTCTGATAGTTTCATTGTGTCTCGGTTTAGTTTCTGTTTCCACGATCTGTCCATAGCTGAGAGTTGGGTGTTGAAATCTCCCACTATTATTGTGTGAGGTGCAATATATGCTTTAAGCTTTAGTAAAGTTTCTTTTATATATGTGGGTGCCCTTGTATTTGGAGCATAGATATTCAGAATTGCAAATTCCTCTTGGTACATTTTTCCTTTGATGAATATGAAGTGTCCTTTTTTTATCGTTTTTGATTACTTTTGGTTGAAAATCAATTTTATTTTTGATATTAGAACTGCTATTCCAGCTTGTTTCTTGGGGCCATTTGCTTGGAAGATTGTTTTCCAACCTTTTACTCTGAGGTAGTGTTTGTCTTTTTCACAAAGGTGTGTTTCTTGTATGCAGCAAAATGTTGGGTCCTGTTTATGTATCCAATATGATAGTCTATGTCTTTTTATTGGAGAATTGAGTCCATTGATATTAAGAGATATTAAGGAAAAATGAATGTTGTTTCCTGTTATTTTTGTTATTGGCAGTGGAGTTATGTTTGTATAGCTACCTTCTTTTAGTGTTGTTGGAAGATTACTTTCTTGCTTTTTCTAGGTTGTAGTTTCCCTCCTTGTGTTGGAGTTTTCCACCAATTATCCTTTGAAGTGCTGGATTTGTGGTAAGATGTTGTGTAAATTTGGATTTGTCATGGAATATTTTGTTTTCTCCATCAATATTGATTGAGAGTTTTGCTGGGTAAAGTAGTCTGGGCTGGCATTTGTGTTCTCTTAGGGCCTGTATGATATCAGTCCAGGGTTTTCTGGCTTTTATAATCTTTGATATTTCTTTATTGTTTCTACTTCCATTTTTAGATCATGGATGGCTTTGTTTAATTCTTTCACCTGTTTGTTTATGTTTTCTTGCAATTCTTTAAGGGATTTTTGTGTTTCCTCTTTAAGGGCTTCTATCTGTTTACCTGTGTTATCTTTTACTTCTTTAAGGGGATTATTTATGTCCTTCTTAAAGTCCTCTATCATCATCACAAGAAGTGATTTTAATTCTGAATCCTGCTTTTGTGGTGTGATGGGGTGTCCTGGGCTTCCTATGGTGGGAGAACTGGGTTCTGATGATGCCAAGTAACTTTGGTTTCTGTTGCTTATGTTCTTTTGCTTGCCTTTCGACATCTGGTTAACTCTAGTGCTACCTGTACTCACTGTCTCTGACTGGAGCCTGTCTTTCCAGTTATCTTTCTTGTGTCAGAACTCCTCAGAGTCCAGATGTCTCTATGATCCTGTGATCCTGAGCTCCTGGGTGGAAAAACTCCTTGGACTCAGGCCACCTCTGGGATCCTGAAATCCTGCTGCTCTGAGTGGACTGGCTCCTCTAGAATGCCTCAGGAAATGGCGTCTTCACAGGAGCAGACCAGCTAGGTATCTTCCCCAGCCAAAAGGACCAAGCAAGGTGCAGAAGGGGAGTGGTATTCTAGAGGGGCGGGGTTTGGGTGTCTGATGGGTCCTGAGAGTCCCAGGCTCTGAGTTGTAGCTCTGGTGGTAGGTAGGGTAGTGGCAGGGAGTTCTTACTTGCTGCTCTGAGTGCAGTGGCTCCTCTAGGATGGCTCAGGATAAGATGTCTTCACGAGAGCAGACCAGCTAGGTGTCTGCCCCAGTCAGAATGACCAAGCGAGAGCACATGTGTCCTTTTTTAAACTGTACTTTACCAACTGCCTCTGGTAACCACAATTCTAATCTCTACTTCTGTGAGATCTTTATGTGTGTGTGTGTATATATATATATATATATATATATATATATATGTACAAGGATATATATATGTACAAGGATATATATATGTATATATATATATATATCCTTGAGGTTAATGTTGGAAATTAGAAAATTCAGGTCATTTTTGTGTATTTCACTCTTTGAATGTACTTGTTCATAAACACTTAGGTGGACTCTAACTCTTGGCTACTGTACTGTAGTCAACTATGATATGTTGACCATGTAGAGCCCAGCACACTAATTTGTCTCCTTTGTATGTATGTCCATGAATGGGGTTGGTGATCATTGAGGTTATGTTCGCATTTTTCTAATGGTTGATGGTATTGAACTGCTTTTCTTGTCATTAGTGGCGATGTGTACATCTTTGGAGAAATATAATTATATGTTTGACCACTTAAAATGATTAAATAATAATTTTATGTGTATAGGTATTTTACCTGCCCATATGTCTATGGACCATGTGTGCTCAATACCCACAGGAGGCCAGGAGAGAGCGTCAGATCCTCTGGGATTGTAGTTCACAGATCACTGTGAGTCACCATGTGGGTGCTGGGCATCAAACCAGAGTCCTCTGCTAGAGCAACAAGTGCTCTTAAACTCTGATTAATTTTTTCAACTTCTTTTGCCTATTTTTAAAATGAGGTTGTTTGCTTTGAATTGAAGAACATGTAGCTATTTGGTTCACAAGCCAGGTTCTAGTGAAGCATGATTTTAGAGCACTCTATTACCAACACAAAGAGGCCTTCGTATATCCCTCCATCTCAAGCCTGAGGCTTATAAATTTGTGTCTGGAATATTCTAATCTCATTTCATCATTTTGACAATTAATGGCTGTTCACCTCAAAAGTGCTCCTGCAAACAGAGGCACGTACGTAGATACTTTGAATGGCAAGAGAGGAGAGTTGGAAATCTGGCGGCTGGCCTCTGTTTGGGCAGAAGGCTGGAAAGGGTAGAATGTTCCACATTCTAATTATCTTCTAACCACTGTTGGGCAAAGCTCCATGGGCTTACCTTATTGGCACTTGTGATCACCAGACTGTGTCACTTTGAGGGAACACAGAGTGTCTCTTTGCACATAGATCATGAGGATGGAAAATACAACAGATCTGATTTTCCAGAGGAACACAGGCCTCCCTCATTCCCCTCAGAGTTTTCCAAATGGTTCTGGGAATCTCTAGAAGCATGTCTGCCATTTTTGTGTTCTCTAGGGACATATCCTCTTGCTAGTTTGTGGAAACCTTGAATCTCACCTGTCTTGTTCTAACTTGCGTTTACTCACCATAGCAACAGCTTGATCACATATCAGATCAGAACATTGTGCATAGAGCATAGAGGCATGCTAGCATAGAACGTGTGAGCAACCCCCAGATTCACTCTACCCCTGCAATGAGCAGTCGTCAGCTTTTTCCTGTAAATGTATAATTTCTTTGGCTAGGCTTATACAAAAGCAGCACACACTTTTTAGGCTGAGTTTTTCCCACCAAGAATTGTCATTGCCTTGATTAAATGCATCCTTTAAAGCCCCACTTTAAAGGATGTCCATCATTGCCAGTTGTGAAAATATTGTCAAAGCGCAGGTTGGATGAAGAGTGGGATCTTGCCACATTGATTTGCAGAGAACACCATCGAGTTTCAGAGTCAGTCGCCTATCAACTCATTTTTTCTCTTGAGATGAGTCTGGCACATGAATTATTCCTGTGCTTCGTTTTGTAACATGTATGGTTTATTAAAATGATGATAAAATACATTTTGGTCTCATCATGATGTAGCCATGCTGACCTCAAACTCCCAATAAAACTGAGAATGTTCTTGAAGTGCTGATCCCCATGCTCCCATCCTCCAAGTGCTTGGGATTATAGGTATGTGCCATATGTCCAGAGCATTTTGGCATTTTATCTTAAAAATCTCACTATATCTTTTAATAAATTTACATATCCATATCAAAGAGTTTTTCCCAACCCTTGCAGGGGGACTCCTCCACATAGGGAATTTAACAGAGTTTGGCATCTTCTTGGAAAAGCTAGAAAAACAGCTAGTAAAGGGTTGCTGGATACATGTATTATTCTAGACTCTCCACATGCTATTCTAGCAAACTCCTTGGGTGGAGAAGAAACCAGAGCTCATTTTTACAACATTAACACCCACAGGTGGGGGATGGGCAAAGTGCTGTGCTCATGGAAGAAATATTTCCTTCTTTAACTTGGCTTCAACTTGCATTATAATAAAAAATGGGAGAAGCACTTATGGTTAATTTAACAGATCCATTAGTGAAAGAACCCTTAGAAATTCATCCAGACTTTTCATTATATAAATAGAAGGGACTTCTTGGATGGGGAAAATGCCTTGTTCAAGCTCAGATCATAGGAGCCAAGTGCCACTTCTTCATCATCTTGTAGCCAAATAATTCTCTACAGCTAATTATGAATCACAGTTCTCCCTACACTTTGTGTTGATGGCTGTTACTGGCTAGTAATGTCTCATGGTATTTACTTTTCCAGGGTCTAACATTTTACCATATAGCAGGACTCTACCACATTGGAAAAACAAGGTTTTGATGGTCAAATCAGTTCAGACCTAACACAGTTTAAGAAACTTGATGGACAAGCGTTATTAACCCAGTAATGCTTCAGCTTCTAGTATTTTAAGTGTCAGTTCTTGAAATTATGTGAATTATTTCATGGATAACAAGTCTATGAATTTTCTTTAAGAAAGGGGTCTCAATTAAGAAAAAAATAGTCCTTTATTTTTTATTTGATGAGACAAACCTTGAGAATAATTGTAATTAGTTGGCTGATTCTCTAAAAGTTTTATTAGAACCCTAAATGCTTCTACAGTGTATGGTTGTTCTTTCTATTTTTCCAACTCAGCTTGCCTCTGACTCAGTTCTGGTTTCTGCTTCTTTTGAATCTAAATTGGGACTTTACAGCTTAGCATTTCTTGGTGGTAAGAAGATAACTCCCCATCTCCTGCAGGGATCACATAGCAATCACTAATTACTGGTACTAGAACATGAAGTCAGTTTATTTAACAAACCAGGGTCAACTCTTCCCCCATCTGTAAATACTAAGAGTAATAATATTGCTAAAAATATGGAATAGGGGAGCAAGAGGTACCCAAAGGCAAAGAGTGGGAAGGCTTGCAAAACAAACAAAACTGGAGCAATCAGGCTGAAGTGAGTGGTGAATGTATGTCTACAACATTCTCAAAGGCTCTGTGAACAGAATTGTTAGGCAAGATACTCTGAACAGTGTAGGCACACTGTAGTCTCCTACTAGATGTTACTGTCTATCTCAAGAAGAGAGAGTACTTTGTTTTTACACAGGAACACATTTTTGTTTGTTATTGTTCGATCTAGTTAGCATGCCTTGAGCATTCATTCTGCAATATAAATGTGTTTGTGGTTCAGTTATTTATTTATTTATTTATTTATTTATTCTGATTACAGCTTCTCCTCCAAGTCCCTCCCTTTTACCTCACCTCCCCTCTATCCTCATTCTTTTCTCAGAGAAGGGGAGGCCTCCCATGGACACCTATCAGCCTTGGCTTGTAGTAGGACTAGGAGTGTCTTTGCCTGTTGAGCCTAGACAAGGCAGCTCAATTAGGGAAAAGGGATTCAAAGGCAGGCATCTGAGTCAGAGACAGCCCCTGATCCTGCTGTTAAGAGACCCACATGAACCAAGCTGCAAATCTGTTTTACATGTGTAGGGGGCTAGGTCTGTCCTATACATGCAGTTTGGTTGGTAGTTCAGTCTCTATGAAACCCTATGGGCCCAGATTTGTTGGTCCTATAAGTTTTCTTGTGGTGGCCTTGACCCCTCTGGCTCTTTCAATCCTTCCTTGGCATCTTCCAGAAGATTCTCTGAGCTCTGCCTAATTTTTGGCTGTGGGTCTTTGCATCTGTTTTCATCAGCTCATGGTTGAAGTCATTCAGATGACAGTATTGCTAGGTTCCTGTCTGCACATATAAGAGAATACAATCAATAGTATCAGAGGTGGACTTTCTCATGATTCCAGTGTTTTGTAAAAAGATAACTATCTGGGTTTACTTCATCTGCAGAGTCTACCAGTAAGGATGCTGTCAAACTACTTGGAATAAACAAAATCAGTTCTTGCTCTGTGAAAGGTTTTTTTAAATCATACCTTCTCCTTCTGTGAGTGCCCATACCTCCAAAGAACTGTAATGGTTTCATTACCTTAACTTCAGGACAGGAAAAGATGCAGGGAGATCTCAAGCCTCAGCCTTTGCTTTACTCCCTGTGCTGGGAATGCTACTGCAGCAGCCAGGCACCCACCCAGCCTGGAAACTTTGCAGAAACATGGACCATTCACTTGTTTTTCTCCCCCTCAAAATTAAAAGATATGACCTCTCAGGAATGGAGTAACCCTTCCAAAGACTTGTGGGCCATATTTCCCTGGAAGAAAAGAAACTGGACAATGTTTTATGCAAATAGAGCTTTTACAGAGAAGACAGGAACCATCTTTCAATGCAACTAATTTCAAAATGTCTTCATGTTCCACTGAGACTCTGGTGACTTCTTGGGGCCTATTAGTGAAGATGTTAACATCTAAGACTACTGTTAGGGAGGTCAAATGGGAAGGTGTAGAGCTTCAAGAATGAGAGAAAGTAGGAAGAAGTTTGTGAGACAAGTCTGTTCCCTTGTCTTGAGAACAATAGCACTAGGTTAATAGCCTACCAAGTGACCACCTTCCAGGAACTTAAGGCAGACCAAAATGGTAGAATTCTACTTGTCTTCTCTTGGCATAGCTGTATGACTCCAAAGACCTGTGGCTATCTAGAAGAAACAGCTATCATAGCTAATGTAGGCACTGACACTAACATCTAGGGAGACCAACCCTGAGCTGGAGTGGAGGGAAAAAATTTTACTACTAAGCAACATTTAGGAAAATCAGAGCACCTTGAATGTGCCAGATTGTTGACTGTGTATCAGACTTATCAGCACCATGCACCCACCTGGATGAAGACCCCCTGATCTTTCCTAAATCCCAGGGGCTGGAGTCTGGAAATGAGATTTTCCAGAATTAATTGTGGCAAGTTTCCTAATCACACTTCATCAGTGACAACAAGTAAGGTGTAACTTAGAAGGTGCTCAGAGACAGAGTTAGAATCGTTCTCCTGGCAGCACTGAGATTTTGGTCATTGGGCATGAGCCATGTCCAAATTTGAGGCTATGAAGTAGGCAACAGGTGTTATACTTCAGTGGCCTAATTCTTTGCTGTTGGTGGGGCCAGGAAAGTTCCTCATATGATGCTCTCAGCTTCTTGATGTTCTAATACAGCTTGTGAACCTGACAGTGGGAGGAGCTCTCCCTGCTCTCTCCTGTCACCCCAGAAATTTCATAAGCATCTATTGCATCCTTCCTCATGTTTTGTAATACCCAGGATATAGTTTTTAGATAATGCCTGCCTGCAGCCATTAAGGGTATGCATAGGCAAACTCTCTGTAAGCGACAGAGAATGTGGAAAGCCATTCTTTTCAGAAGACCCAAGTCCCACGGCCAGCTATGAAAGACTGAAACTTGCTATCAGGATTGCTTTAGACAAGATAAATACTTGGAGACAAAGGGCCTATGAACATTTCTGGGCAGTAGCAATTTTACCTGAAAGAACATATTTAGTATTAGAGCATAGTTCTATAGTTGGAATAAGTATCCATTCAACACTAAAGAAAATGACCCAAGTAATTGTTTTTGAACAATTGAAAACAAGGATCAACAAATCCTTGGTGGGTGGTGATGCTCAGAAGACAGGTAGATGGATTCAGGTCAAGGGAGGAATCTCTGTGTCTCTGTGGCTTGGGTTGCTCCTTCAGCTCCTTCAGGCCAGCATTTCAATATTTTCTTAGTGCCCTCCACCCTGTTTCCAGTATCTCCCACACATGTCTTTGCAGCTGGCCCTGTCCCCTCCTACATCACTCCTTTCTTGGCACGTAGCAGAGCAGACATACTTTGGACTGTCTTGCTTTTACTGCCCTTCCCTCCCACTGAGGTTGCCTAATGTGTTCATTGCTGTCCTCAGGACCCAACACAGCTTGGCACCTAGAAAGTACCTGACAGACTTCATTGAACAACTAAGCCCTATTGCACATGTAGGACTACAATTACTAGTTTGTTTTCCTCCCTTCATGGATCTAGCTGTCCTTTGGTATCCATGGAGATTCGGTCCAGGACTTCCTGCAGACACCAAAGCCCATGGATGCTCAGGTTACTTACATAAAATGGTGTAGTGTTTTTATAGAACCCACACAACCTTCTGCAGACTCTAAATCATCTTTAGATTACTTGTAGTGCCTAGAGCACTAAAAACACTATGTAAGTGGTTGTTATACTGTATTGTCGAGGGAATTCTGACAGGAAAATTGTTAATGTTTGTTCAATATAACACATTTTAAAAAGTATTTTCAATCCATGAATGTGAAATCCACAGACACAGAGGGTCATTATATGCATTTAATATCATTCTATAAATAGGCATTTTCTTGTTAAGTATTTTTCTCCCCTCCCCACTAGTTTGCAGAGCTGTTCCTCAATGGGAAAGAAATGAAGGTACATAGTTTATTTCAGGTAGTTGGGTGTGAAAAGGATTGGTGAGTTTGGTATGGTATCTAACACTTGATGGATCTTCAAGGAGGAAGTGATGTAGCTTCTTCAGGCTATGGGGAAGCCAAACAGCTGCTTGTGACATAGAACATGCTGCCTCTTACAAAAGTGGCCAGATGTTACTGAGCAGCCAAACAGAACACACATAATGCATATAAAAGTATTTTTTTGTTCACTTGATGTGATTGTCATCTTGGAGGCTTACTGCTGGATAAATGCACCTTTTCTACTTCTTTCTGGCTGGCTGGTTTAACTCAGCTGTTCTGGCTTAAATCCCTCACCAAGTTGACTGATTCGTGTTGGCTTCTCTTTGCTTCTCACTGAATTGCTCTGCTTAGCCTCATACTAAATTTGGTGATTAACTCTAATTTTCTGGTTCTTCTAATTCTCTGGCTCATTCTGTCTTTCCCTGCAACCTGTCTCTGTAATAAGTGACCTTTTTTTTTCCTGTTTCTTCTTGTCAAAGTTGGGCATTTCTATCTCTGACTCACTCTGTCAAATCTTTCTCTTATTCATCACTTTGTCTGCCCCTCAATTAGATGTCACTTTCAAACATGGTTGCTTCCTTCTACAAACTAATCATACTTTCATTGTTAGGGATTAAAGGTCTATACTAAGGGTATGTCTGTATTCCAACCAGATTAAATAGATCTAGAAGGTCTTTTGATGTGATCCCTTGCCAGATTATTCATGTTGCTGGATTAAAATTCCTCTATAGAGAGACTCTATCCCACAGCTAAGAGGACATGTTTCAGATACAGGAAGCACTAGGTACCCCAGGCTGTGGCTATTATAGAGCTTGGGGGCAGTTTAGGAGGCAGAGGCTCCATTAGATTCTGGCCTCCATGTTTCTTATGTTACTAGGGAGCTCTTTTTGCTCTCATGCTGGGAAGCCCCTGTTAGGTTGTTGGCCAGTGCTCCACCACTGGCATGGCAGCTTAGGGAGGTGGGATGGGGGAGTTTGACTGCACTTATCCTACTCTGCTGCTGGGAGGGTGTTGGGCTGTAGGAAAGCCACAAGACACTGGTCCAGGAGTGGGAAAGTGCAGTCTGAGCCATGGGAAAGCCAGAGCTGGTTCAGGGATCCCCAGGCCTGCAACAAAGTCAGGGATGTGGGGTTCTCAGGCTCTTGGATATCCAGGTACCACTGGGAGTCCCAGAAGAGCAGAGAATGAAGTTGGGAGCCTGTGGACTGTGTCTAGCCTGGGGCCAGGAAGGTGGGAAGGGGAGCTCCAGCTTGTCCCAGCAGGTGATATTGTCCTTAGCTTGATGCAGTAGGCTTGGTGGCAGTTGTGGCTGGGAGTACAGAGAGGCCTTCTTGGGAGACTAGACTGCAGCTCCATAGGTGAAGGCCTTCTCCATGGCTCCCCACAGCAGATCTCGATGAAAAGAGGCAGTCCATGGTTCTAAACAGTTTATTGTCATGGTGGAAAATGGATGCATAAAACCATACCCCACTTCTCAGGGTGGGACTAAGATTAAATACCTTTTGCAGGTAGCAGTGACTGGGAAGACATGCCTATTGGCTATGCCTTCTGGGCCTCTAGGTACCTCATTAATGTGGAGAACTGTTTTGAGCCTACTTGGCTAAGATAATGTCTTTTTTCTTATTGTCTTGGTCTGATATATTAGGGATGCCTCATCTGTATGTGGAAGGGCTTGTGGCATTGCCCTTACATGACTGATGGCCACAAATTTATTGGGGGCAGTGGCTATATGACAGGGGCCTGATGCAGGGAGCAGGCAAAGCTTCTACCATCCCATCAGGGTCTCCGCGGCTCACCTTACCAGGCTTCCCCTCATGGTCCATCACTCCAACAAGCCCTAGCTCACACCTCTGCTGCTGCTCTTCACTGTGTTGCCATGACAATGGTCAGAGCAAAGTCTGCTGCAGGGCACTCAGCTTACTAGTGAGATAGATATTCAGTTATCCTTAAAGGCTTTGTCACTGGGGCCTTGTCCAACTCTAATGCAACAGTAATCACAAGTCATAACTGGTTCTGAAATCTTTATGTGACATTTGTTGATGGTACAGTCATCAAAGTGACACAGAACAACAGCATTCAAAGGACTTCTATGCAATGATGATGTGGCAGGTACCAGCTACTTTGTACTGAGCACTTGAAATGTGCCCAGTGATGGAAGAAGAAGACCTTAAATTTATATAGTTTTGATTGATTTTAATTAAATATTAGTCATAGGAGGTGATACAGATCTAGGATTTAAATTTCTTTGTTTTCTGTTGTTTTGCATGTATCTGTGGGGTATGAATATGGTTATACATATATTCACACACATATATGTGCATATATATGTGTACACATGTTTGTCTCTGCATAAGTGTACAAACTCAAGACAAATTCCCAAATTACTCTCCACCTTATTCATTAAGGAAGGGTTATTCAGTTGAACCTTGAGCTTGCTCACACAGCTAGTCCTGGCTCCAAGATCAGTGTTCTGTATCTTCTGAGTGCTGGAATTACAGGTGGGATCCCAAATCTACTTGGCATGTGTGTATTTATTAAATGTTTAAGCGGATGCTGGGGAGTCTAAATTCAGGCACTAACAGTTATGTAATAAGTGTTTTATCTAATGAGCCAGCTCCTCAGCTCTAGGACATTACACACACACACACACACACACACACACACACACACACACATACATACACATACATACATACATACATACATACATACATACATACATACATGAGATTTAGAAGCCTAGAGAGCACAGTGGCTTGAAACTTCCTGCACCTAACTGCCACTGCCCACCACAAGTGAGGCTTTCCACTGATCCTTGAAATATGTGGAAAGACTGCTTTCCTGTCATTCCAGAAAAGAGATCAGCTTGTTTGTAAATTAAGAACTTGGTCACAGGGCATAGACTTTTATCTGACAAGACTGTCTAGAGAGACATAATCAAACAGTATGTAAAAGACACAGGAAGATATTTATTCTGAGGAATTGGCTCCTGGGATTATACAGGCTGAGAGAGCCTACCATCTGCCATCTGCAAGCTGGAGACCAGAAAAGCCAGTGGAATAATTCTACCTGTTGTCAAAGGTGTGAGAACCAACCAACTAAATTGATGTAAATGCCAGCTCAAGGGCAGAAGTGCTGTATCTCAGTTTTAATCTGCATCTAGCCAGCCGACGAGCAAATACCTCTTTCCTGTGCCTTCTCTTCTTGCAGACTCTCATGGAAGGTGATCTACTTTACAGAGTGAAAGCTCACATGTCAATCTCAGGAACATTCTCACCAAAACACCAAGATGTAATATTTAATCTGGACACTCCATGGAATAGTCACAGTGACAACTAATTGTGAAATCATTTTTGGATCAATAAGAGATGGGATCTGTGGGGATACTGCAACAGTTTCTAAACCCTAGGGACCTTACCTTGGTCAAAAAATTCCAAAGAGAGATGCCACCTGAGGGCCATCCATTGGCTAGTCACTCGCATGGCACCTAATTTTCACTCTTTACAATAGAAAAGAGAATACAAGAAGACAGGGGCAGCATACTGAATTTCCACTTTGGAGTGTTACTGGTATTTTATTTTTACTCATGCACCTCTGTATAACTCAGAGTGTACTGAGCCACCCTTCTGTGGTCTCAGGGCTAGAACAAAGCCCTTGGTCTTCAACTCAGGACTCTAGATCTCAAGGCAACGGTTTTTGCTGGTCTTCTTCTATGCCAGCAAAGCTCTGTTGGAAGGACAGAATAGAGCTTTGTATACTTGCACTGAAGTAAAAGAACTCTTCTTATGTGACAGAGTCAATCAATAAGGAGGAGTCCCAGGAAGCACACACTTTGGAGGGCTTGGCTTCATTTTATAGTCATAGTTAAAGTGAAATCTCCTTTCTGGCCTTCTTGTGAGCATCTTTAATGGAGATTTGTGGAGGGTTTTTTGTTGTTGTTGTTGCTGTTAGAAAATGTGTTTGTGGGATCTTGTCTGCAAAGGAGCCTTTTGTTGAATAACAGTCAGGATGGGAGATCACCAAGGAATCTCTGGATGACCCAAGTGACACACAGCTGTGTTTCTGAGATGCAGAGCAGTGATGGTGCCCTTTGCAGCTGTCCAATAAAAGGGATGCAAGCCAGACACTGATGTCAGCAGAGATAAGGGAGTAACTACTGAAGTTTTCTCACCATTGCAGCTCTAAGAATTGTGGATGGGCTGGTTGTTCATGAGAGTGGAGGGTGCTCCAGCTTCACCCCCAATTTTTTGTTCTAAAAATCTGCTCAGGTGATAAGTTTTTGGTAAGTGCCTCTTCTTTGACATCTGTGTGATCCTGCCTGTGGATAGCAGGCATCCATGGAGGTTGCTGTCCACCTTTATTCAGGGTTCTGTTCAAACCTCACCTTGTAAGAGAAATATTCTCTGATGACTCTGTGTAGCATAGTACCCTGGCCATCCTCTATTCCAATTAGCCTGGTAATATATATTATATACACACATATAACATATAACACTATATATATACATAAAGGTATATATATACACACATATACACATATACACATATACACATACATACATACATATATACATATATACATATCCTGTCTTCCCAATACAATGAGCTATAGGTATTTCCACAGCTCAATGTGTTTTTCACCTACCAGAGTTAGTGGTTTCATTCTTCTAGCTTTCAGAGTTAATTCTCAATAGAGGAGCCAAAGTGATGGCTTTATATTTACATTTTAGATCTTACTCAGTTTTTCTAGTACTTTCTAGTAGCTTCCTCAGGCTTTGATCTTGACAGTTTTACTGTGTAGCCAAGGCTGGCTCTAAGCTCACAATTTTCTTGCCTTAGTTTTCTGAGTGTGCTAGCACAATAGAATATCTGGCAGATTCAGCTGGAGGTTTCTGTTTGGGTTTTAAGTTTTGGGCATCGTGTTCAAGGGTCTCCAGCATGCTAGGCAAGTGTTCTTCCTTGGCCTACACACCAAGCTCGGGCTCACCATTTCCTTCATAACAAAGGTAGATGTCCTCATGATGACCTACACATTCCTTGCCTGAGCCGCTTCCTCTCTGTCCCTCTCCCAGCTTCCCATTTTCCCCTCCACTCTCTAAGCACCCTGGCAATTTGTTTTGTCTCTAATGTAGTCTTAAACTTTCTGGGTTCAGAACCAATTTATATTCCTAAAACTGATCTGTTGTCCCCCTCCACCCAGGGCCCAGGAAGTTTTGCTTCTGTGAATAATATGGAACAAGGACCACCTCATTGAAAATGGAAACAGCTATTTTTTTTTTTTTTAAAAATGCCACCTGCATGCTGTTAGCTATCCTAATATTGTTGCCATGTCCCATAGGGCAAGCTCCCTTGTATTCTTGTGAGAGAATGAGGGTTAAAAAAGCAACTCTCGGTTCAGCATTATTAAGAGAGTTCGACCTTGTGGCGATGCCCTGAGAGGGTTTTTGTAATCTCAGTGGGTCCCAGGAGCACACTTGGAACCAGTTGTTATATTTTGGATTTACATCTGCCCCAAGTTCTCTGCATACAGTATTGTTCTACCATGGCAACAAAAGCTGTCTTTCATCTTGCTTCATTTTTCCACTCTGATCACTTTCTAAGATTATACTGTTACTCACTCTGTGATATTGCATAATTTACTGACTCGTTGATTCTCTTATTAGAATGTGAGTTTGTAACGGATTATTTTGTTCATAGCTATATTTCTAGCACCTAGATCTGGCATGGAGTTGGTGCTCCACAAATATTCATGTGAAGGTAGAAGGAAGGGAGGAAGGAAAAATGTAGAGAGGGAAGGAAGAGGGGAGGAAGGGAAAGAAGAAAGTGCAGTGGTGGAGATCTCGAGATACGGAGAGCTCTGGGTGGCAAAATACTTAAAACCATATTATCTTTGGCTGATGAATGACTGTATATATTTGTGTGGTACCGTGTGATGTTTTGATGTGTGCAGACATCATGAAATGATTAAGTGAAACCAGTGGACATAATATCATCATCTGATGTTCTCCAAACTATTTTGTAGAGAGACACATCTAAAAAGGGTTTGTTTGTTTGTTTGGTTGGTTGGTTTTTTTTTTTTTTTTTTTTTGGCAATTTAAAAATTTAAAACACCAAGCTCATTATCAGCTGAATTTGCCATGAAGAAATAACTAAGATTTGATCCTTCAGGCATTTTGCTTTACTCATTGCGGCCCAGAGACTGCTGGGTAGGATCCAGAGCCCTAGTGCTTAAGACCAAGGAAATAAGAAATGAACCATTCTAGAATTTCACCAATTGGTGATGAGACTTTCATACGGGAAAGTTTGTGTCACGTCCTACTGGGAACTGAGGGACCAGGGGGAATGCAAAAATGGGTAGCGGGACAAAGCACCCTAGCGATGCTTCCGGAAGTCATTCTGCAGTGCTGGGCCTGAGCGATGTGGAGTCTTCAGCAGTGCAGCTTTTCTACTGGACACAGGAAGTACAGTCCACGTGACTGAGGGGGTAGACTTCTCATTTTGCTCAGTTTTAGCCCATTCCAGGAGTAAAACGGCAGCGTGCAGCTAGACGCAGCTGTGTGGGGTTAGAAGCTTCCCATCAGGGTCTGAGCTTTATAGGAGAAGGAGTAGTACGTTGTGGGTTTGGGGATGGAGTTTGAGAAGGAATCTCCAGAGACCTGAGGTCATTGGGTAGGTGATGAAGAAACTGATATTTTTATTCTTAATTTAAAAACTTGCATGTGTGTGAATGCAGTGTGTTAATGCATATGTATCTGCTGAGGACCAAACCCCGGTTGAATGTATTCTCTAGCTGAGGTGTATCCCCAGCCATTAAACCTGTGATCTTAGGGAAGAAACAGGACAGGGTGGATTGGCAGATGGGCAGCAGGATCCTGGAGCCGGTTGTGTGGCTATGGCAGTCAGAATCTTTTATGGAAAATTTAGGACTATTAGATGATCTACAGAAAAATAATGAGTCAATGAATTAGTTGAGCACCTATTTTCACCCCTCTCTCCTAAAGAAAGTGTTCTCACTGTTTCCTAAGCTGTCTCGGCAACCCTGGGTTCAACTAATTCTTCTGCCTCAGCATCCAGTGTGTCTGGAAGTACAGTCCTGTGATGCCACATTCGATCTCTAATTCTTTTAGGCAGCATAGCTTCATTTGCTCAGCTGTAATTGTAGCTCTTAATTCTTAGCGCAAGCTCCATTGGTTGCAGAAGTTTGGGCCAGTTGATGCAACCGTGGGTCATCAGTAGAAAGATAAGACACTGCATGTTCTCTGTTGTATACACATCCTAGCTTCCAGTTTTTCTGTAGTTATGTAGAGCGGGGATAGAGCTTACAAAAATGCTCCCGAGAGGGGAAACAGGTTTTAAGTAAGAGGGATCTGCTGGAAGTTGACAAAACATGTGCCACGAAAGTGGAAAAAGTATGAAGATGCCATAGAGAAACCTGATGGTTTGTATCCTAATTTTGAAAAATTAAAGAGATTTTAGTATCATAGTGTTTACAGTATTATAGTTATTTAAGTTTAAGGGGGAAAACGTCGTTCATCAGAGTCATTAAGTTAGAAATGAACAGAAGTGGGGATGGTTGCTGATACAACAGTGTTCTGTATTTGTTTATCCATCTTCTGATTCCTTGACCACAAAAGGCATGAGGCTAAGTGGAGAGCATTAAAACAACGCATCAAAGGCACACTCATTTTCAAGTTGGCTAAATGATGTATTGGGGGAGAAAAGAAGATAGCTAGGAAGCTGCTGGAACCCAACAGCCACAAGGCCCTGGTGGCACAGTGTGCCAAGAGAGTGTTTTATAATACAACTTCATTTATTTTTGAGATTATAAGTACACCATTTCACTGTTCCATTGCTTGCTTCCAACCTCCTCATATACCCTTTCTTGTTCTCTTTCAAACACATGGCCTCTTTTTTTTCTTTTTTATAAATTATTAATCACTGTTGCTTGCGTATATGTAAACAATACTTACTTCTTTGTTTTGGCATTTCTGTGTATCTGGTTTGTTCTTCTTTGATGGGTTCCTGGCCTAGTGGTCTAATTGTCATTGAGCATGGTAATGACTACGTTGAATACCATGGGTTTGCATCTCTACAGCTATACCTGAAGGCAAAGACACACTAATGTCATGCAGTCCTGGTTCAGACGAGAGGAGTGTGGGGTCCACTTTGGCTCCAGCAGCCACAGCCAGAGATACAGAGTCACAACACTCATGCAATTTGCAGGTACTGGTGACTGCCAGAGGTTGAGCTGAGGAACTACATCTGTCACTGTCCTACTGTGAAAATGTTGACTGAGCTTGGGTCCCGCTTGAGAAATGAAGACCTGACAGGCATTAATGCCTACAGTAAACACAGACAGGAGCTCAGGCATTAGAATTGGCAGTCAGAATGTAAACACAGCCTGGCTGGTCAGGACTGCTAATTGTGCTTTCCTTCGGAGCTCATTAGCTTCCTTCTGGCTCACCTTTTATAGATTGTGCTCCAGCCTTGGAAACAACACTTGCCTGCAGCTCTGATACACCCACAATTTTAAACTCCATAGATTACCTGGGAAGGCATAAAGCATTTTATGGTAAAGTGATGGAAGAAACGTAGATAGAAGAGTTATGTATGCAATCACTTCTTACAGTGTTTGAAAAACATCACCATTTACTCCTCCTCCTACTTAAATTATTATTTATTATGGTATATGAGTGCAAGCCATGGCTTTTATGTGGAGGTGAGAAGACAGCTTTGTGAGCTCCTTTCTCTCTTTCCACCTTCATGTGGCCCCAGAGATCCAAATGTGGAACTCAGGCTTGTGGGATAAGTGCCTTTCCCTTCTGAGCCATCTTCCTGGCCCTGACCCGTCATATTCTTGACTACTCTTCAAAAAGACACCAAAATGCAATTACATAGCAATGGTAAATGCAATTGAGCTATCCAAATAAAAGTGTGGTGAGAACAGCATCAAAACACATCGAACCCCATTTGTCTCTAGGTATGTGTGAACTACCCTGTTTTAGTCAGGGTTTTATTCCTGCGAAGAGAGACCATGACCAAGACAACTCTTGTAAAG
This sequence comes from Arvicanthis niloticus, assembly GCF_011762505.2. NCBI lineage: Eukaryota > Metazoa > Chordata > Mammalia > Rodentia > Muridae > Arvicanthis > Arvicanthis niloticus. The sequence goes on along the minus strand of NC_047664.1, from coordinate 45,751,177 downwards.
GAAAACATTTAATCATGGATGGCTTACAGTTTCAGAGGTCTAGTCCATTATCATCATGACAGGAAGCATGGCAGTGAACAGGAAGACATAGTGCTGGAGGAGCCAAGAGTTCTACAACTTGATTGAAAGGCAGCCAGAAGAAGACTATCTTCCACAGGCAGCCAGCAGAAGGCTCTCTTCTGCACTGGGTGGAGCCTGAGCATTAAGAGACCTCAAAGCTTGCCAGCACAGTGATACACTTCCTCTAAAGAGGCAATGCATTCTCCAATAAGGCTACTCCCTATGGTCAAGCACTCAAAGACATGAATCAATGGGGCTGAACCTATTCAAACCACCACACACTCCTATCCTGTTTTGGACCTATTCCTATTCTTTAATGTACCAGGCAACCAAAGTGCTATGTTTGCCACTTATAAAGTTAGCAAAATCCACATTTTTTAAAAATTAAAATAATGTAAAATTTCAGAATAAAATAAAAACATTGTGTCATAATAGAATGTGATAGGAATAAGGAAATAAGGTCAAAGGTGAAGGACTGGCATTTCCCTCTCTTTCATGTTCACAGAAAGGCTTCACATCCTTTGTGTGAGGTGTTGTCTTTACCAGCTTGTCCAGTGGTTCATTTACTCTTTCAGCAAATGCTTCCTGGGCATTCTGTGGGCAGCAGGTGCTCTTTGAACCACCCAGGGAAGCAAGTGAATAAGTTTGTTTTCACTTCCATTGTGCTTTGACTGTAAGGTGCGTAAGGATGCTTCAGAAAGACATGAAAGAAAAAGGAAAACAGAAACAGACCAAAACCTTGTGAGCATAAGCGCGTGTTAAAAGTGATGCTATAGAGAAGAAGTTGAACAGGGTGAGTTAGTTTTATCGAGTGTGTTGCATTTTAAATGTGGTCCTTGGGTTAGGAATCCTTCAGATGGCATTTAAATTGAGATTCAAATATTGGGGGGCATGGCAGTTTGGATGTCTTGGGAAGAACACAGGGCAGAGGGCCAGCCAGTGTCACAACTCTGCTGGGATAGAATGATCTACCAGTAAAGAGCCAAGAAAAAAGGTGGAGTGAGCAAGAGGTACATTCAAGATGATGCAGGAGAGACCACAGGATGGGCAGGCACTGCAAGGGATGGGGGGTGGGGGGTGGGGGGAGTAGATCATGAAAGCCACAGAGAAGTATTCGAGAAGCCATCAAAAGCTTGTGAGCAGGGAGTGATATGATCTGACATATATCTGTTTTGGAGACATATTTCATGTACCTTAAATTTTATAGGTTTTAGTGTCCTATAAGTATCCCACTTAGTAAGTCTTTAAAATTGTGATAACAAGTGATGGAGGTACCCAACATTTTTTCTCCTTGGATTTCACTCAGTACCCTTGCTATGAACTGAATATGTCCTTAGCATAACTGTGCCTCTCCCTTTGTAGAATGAATTCCACATCCACTATTCTTCTAGAGTAGTTAGTTAATGGTTCATTGTGGACCTGAAACAGACATGCCAGTAAAGTCTACACCATGTCCTGGGCACTGTACAGGGAAAGGGACTCAGGGAAAAGTAACCTTCACTGCTCATTTGCCACATTTTCAACCTGTTCCTCTTACTACATAGCAATAGGATTATTAGAATCTGGGGCTACATCTCACCTGGTTCCTGCTACACCCAATGCAGACAAATGTATGTCTTCTAATAGATCCAACTGGAACTCCTAGTGCTGGTCACATAACAGAGACTTAAACATATAATAAAATAGGACTTTTTCTGTTTGGGCTGCTATCCTTAGCAATGGATCTTGGGGAAGATATATATATATATATATATATATATATATATATATATATATATATATATTACATCTATACCTTTAGCTTTGTGAACTGATTGACTCCTCCATGGTGTTAAAGTCATGCTGTGTAAAATGTATCTAAGAGTGCACTGAATTAACCTACCATCCTCATAGAATGTATCTACTGGGCTGATGAAGTATGAAGTAGTAGAAGAATAAGGATAAGTACAAGGATAATGATGTCTCTAAAATCAGAACAGGCCATTTACAAGTGTAATGTCACGTGGGTAAAACATGAATGAGAACAGCTCACTTGTTTTATAGACTGAGGCAAGAATGGTTTTGTACAAGGTCCCACAGCTTGAGAATGGTCCAGCAAGAACACAGTCTCTGACCATACCACCTTGGTGTCTAGTTGGATAACTCACTGGTTGTTATGTTCCTTCCCCAGGTGGCTGCAGAGAAGGATAGAATGGAGAGTAGGAATTTGGATTTGGGCACCAGTTGGCCCATTTGGAGCTGTAGAAGAGTGTGGGAAAGAGAGAGGAAACCAAAGGGAACAGCAAGGACTGCCTGTGATAATAAGCCTTCAGTTCAGTCTGGGTTGTGGGCATTGGTGGGTGGCCTCTTCTCTGGTTAGTGCTCCTCTCTGTGGGCTCAGGGTGGAAGCTTCTCTTAGGAGAGGCTGCTGCTTTGAGCTGTGCAGCAATGCCACTGGGCGCTGAGTTCAGAAAAGAGCTGGGAAGGGCTTTTTTTTTTTTTTTTTTTTTTTCATTCATGTCCAGACACTGTCTCTTTATTTTCCTATACCATGTAGTAGTCTTCAGGGCCTTTGGGCTGGAGGGGCATTTTCATCCTATTGGATTAGAAGGAATAGAAGAAAAGAATCCCACTACCCTATGCTGTATACTGCCCCATCCCTGTCTGAGACAGGAGGTCTGAGACATTTGGCTCTAACCAGGAGAAACTCTTGGGGGAAATTTGACCTCATTGCTAGAGGGATCTGTGAGCCATCTTTGTGCTGAAGTTGGCTGGCTGTCCTTGGAGTGAATGCTCTTTGAGCAGGGGATGGGGGAGGTGGGGATTGGTTCTAATGCTTTGAATTAATACGCTTCCCCATAATCAAGAATCTGCATGTCCAAACGCTGAAGGTCCTTGTCCCCAATTGATTTTTGATCAATCAATAAAGAGTTAACAGCCAATGTCTAGGCAGGTAGACTGAGGTGGGTCATTTAGATTTGTATGGGCTAGGAACTGGGGAAGAGGAAGGAAAGGGAAATTGCTATATCTTGAAGGGAGACAGATAAGATTTAGAGCTGCAGAAGAAAATTCATCCACAATGTAGGTGGAAAGGGAAAGCAGCCTTGTGGGAGGGGCTGTCCCAAAGGCAATAAATAGGGCAGCAAAGATAAAATATAGATTTAGAAGGTGTTGAGCCAGGAGTAGTGGAGGGAAATGTATGCTAGCCTGATGGAGGATTAGAACTGCCCAGCCTTTGAATTAGTCAAGACGTATTAAAATTAACGTGTGTGTGTGTGTGTGTGTGTGTGTGTGTGTGTGTGTGTATTTCTGTCATTCACAAACCCAGATAGCTCTTGGGCGGGTGTGCAAGTGTGACCTATTTGGAGCACAAAGTGGTATAGCAAATTCATCATTACATTGGGGTTCTTTGCTTTCCTTGGATGTATGCATTTCTGGAGCATTGTATCTTTTAAGCCAGGTTTCAATGCAGGAAATCCTACATTCCAGGGCTCACCAAAATTCCAGTTCTCTATGAGCAAGTATGTGTTAAGCACCTGTGTATCAAGTCTTATCTATAATGATCTTATGGATATGTGATGATTAGGCAGACAGCATCACTACTCTTTCAGTTCCAGTGGGGAGATGCTGTACAAATACAGAATCTATAACTTGCAATGAGTTCCATGATGGGGTGTGGTGAAGAGCTGAATTAGAAAATATTGGAGAAGCCTAGTTTAGACTGATCAGGGAAGACCCAAGAGAATAAGGGACTTCAGGGTGAGACCTGCTGAATATAGAGACAACAGTCATATGAAAAATTTGGAATGTGGTCCTCTTGGTAAAATGAGCAACACAAGGATTTAGAGATTGAAGAGAGACTTGCACTGTCTCTGAAGGCTGATGTAATAGAGTGGTTTCTCAGAATGGTAGGAAAAACACTCCAGGAGGTGGACAAGATGCTTGCTTCTGCATGGGTAGGTTGTCAGACTTTCTTGAAAGAGCAGGAAGAAGACACTGAAAACTCAATAGCAGGGGTCAGCATCCACGTCCATGGAAAAGAAAGCCACCCTTACTGCCTTATTAGGGATGATTGCATACAGGCACCAAAAAGATATATTTGAAGCTGTGTCATCCTCTCTTGGATTCCTGCTGGATTTTTAGTAACATTTCCATGTTTTATAAAGTGGCTGTAATGATAGCCCCATAGGCCTATCAGAATGTTTAATGTGTAATGAATATGGCTGAAGATATGAGGCTTTGCAAAGACTCCAATGCAGGAATTCAGCCTTCTGTAATAGAGTGTGTGCTTTCCCTTTGCCTTTACAGTGCAAAGAATGGCAGGACAATTTCTAGTGTCTTTTCCTCTGTGGTTTCTATGAGACTCAGAGTACAATTGATGGTCTCAAATAACAGTAATGTGACTTTAATGGCCTCTATATTTTAATTATTTTCTTCATTCCTGATATCTTCCTTTATTAAAATATACATGAAATTTTTTTTTTCTGTCTTAGAAGGATTTTACCCAACGGTCCTCTTGATGCCATTTTGCCTGGTCCTGGCCAAGATTGAGCTTGATCATCAGATTTAAATGGACGAGTCACCTTTATGATACTGCAATGAAAAATCAATATAAACAACTTAGAAGAAGAAGGATTTCTTGTGTTTCCTGGTTTTGGGACGGTCTGTCAATGACAGCTTGAGCTGAGGTGCTTCAGTAGATCCTCATAGCACCAGGAGTTCATGTCAGAGGCTGTTTGTCACTTCTTGGCCAACAGGAAGTAGAGAAAGAGCAGGGAATGTAAGGCTGGACAAGGACCTTTCAAAACAGCACCACAAGATGGGGACCAAGCATTTAAAATATGACTTTGTGGGAGACAATTCAAGTTCAAAGCACAGTACTAGAGAAGGCCTATGAGGGCACTTTAATGCTTTGACTTCTAACACCTTCTAGGTGCTTCGTACATTAAAGTCAGCAGTGGATATTCTTGGCCCATTTAGACCTATAGATCAAGAATTTATGAAGGCAGTACTCACAAGTTCATATCACATTTTAGGCAATAAAACATTTATTTCAGAATTTGGTAGAAAATAGACATAAGTGGCTATATTTGGATATCCAGGGAATGATTCGCCAAAATGGGTGTGCTGGCCTCTGGCTGTGGGCACAGGAATGAATACTGGCCAGGTAGAAGTCAACTGACCATAGCAGAAGTACCAACTAGTGTGTTTCAAACCAGGAAACACAAGTTGTTTATATTGATGTTCCACTGCAGTATTATAAAAATGACTCATCCATTGAAATCTGATGAACAAGCTCAATCTTGGCCAGGACCATGGCCAACCCTCAAATCAAAATTTAAACATAAAAGGTAAGCATTAAGTTGGAAGCTGGATGAACATTCGTTAGGATGGACCAATAAAGCAAAGTCAGAAAGTCAGGGAGAATCTATTAGGTTGCCCAAGAGCAGGCTTGGAGGGTGGACAGTAGGCTGTGCTTGAGTCTCTGGAGAGAAGATACCTGTAAGAGGATGGGTTTGTTCGATGATTGGAATATAGAGCCCAAGTTCAGACTGTAGGAGATTAATCCAGGCTGATCTTGCTACAGCTCCAATTTGATTCATCTCCTTCTTGTCTAAGCCCCAGAACTGGAAGGAGGCCCAGAGGCCAGGCCCTCCTTTGTTCTCAACATTCCCTGCCTCTCCCTCCTGAGTTCTCCTCACCACTATGTAGGTGGCAATTGACCCATAATGGACATGTTTTTATTATAGTAATGGTACCACTTTCTGCAGAAAAGGGCAATACAATTTTGTTAATGAAAGTCATGTGTTGAGACAGGGTTAGATGGGAATTTCTGGGTCTGGTTTGGCCCTGGCTCAAAACCTTCCGGGAAAACACAAACTTTCAGAGCCACACCCAGAAAGTCCTCTTTGCCCTGTCAAGCCCAGCTGCTTTGCATTAGGGAAATAATAATGCCCTCCCCCTGTGCCTTCTCACATGTATAAAGTGTGTTATAAAATGGTTATTAGAAAGCAGTCAATGGTGCTGGTGTTTTCTTGTGTTAGAACACTGAGGGTGAGTTCACTAGAACCCGCCAGTGCTAGGTCAGCTGTGTGTCTCTCCTTTTGTGACGGTTTGCTCTTCTTTATCCTCAGTGAGTCTGAGGACCCATGTCCCAAGAGTTCCCGCCTAAGCTGGGGAAGTTTTTCTGTAAGAGAAGAGAGAAGTAAGAACAGCCACACCTGCTTGAGTCTTTTGGGGTTTGTTTTAAATAATTTAACATTAATGAAAGATCTGATTCATTGCCTGTGCCTCCTCATGCATCCCAGTTTTGCCTTATTGACTCAACTGAATATTAAGACAAAAATTGATACTTTTCAAGAAAGTCCAACCTTCCTTTCTGAGGAAGCCCATTTAATTCCCCTTAAAACATTGATTATCATGGCCCTCACAAGTCAGGACTTGATAAATATGTGCTCAGTATGTACTCCATAAAAAAGGTGTTTACTTAATAATGAAAAATATAGTACCATCTTTACCACTAGATGGCAAAGCCCTTGGCAATGAGAATTCAGTCTTCTTCAGTATCCTTCACAGTATACGACACACAGTAGAGATTAATAAACATTGCCTGGCAAGTGATGGTGACATTTACACTTAGTTATACACGTACTCATTTTTTTTTTTAAAAAGTCCAACAACGTCTTATTGAGCGATAACTACCCAGGTGTAGAAGTCAGTCATGTATGTAACTGTAACGGCCAGCTCATTTTCAGATTCCCCTACATGCTATAGCAGTTTTCCTATGAATTCTTTAATCCTCACAGCCTTCTTATGAATTGGGCTGGAAGCTAAGGAAACAAAGTAGCAAGATCACAGCACTGTGTGACCAACCACCTCTGCCTGATGAATTAACTGTCCTGGTCCCTCTTCTCAAGGGACCTCCCATCAGATTGGGATGAGCCTGTAAATGGAACACATGCAAATCAAGTCTGTGTTGTCAGATGAACTTCTGTTTAGAGGGAGGCAGGTGGCTCTCCTCTGAGGGTACCTGAATACTGAGGGAAAGGCCGAATGCGTGGTGGGCCTTCTGGAAATTCCATAGAACTGCGCCTTTAGCCTGCAAATATTTCTCCATTGTTTCTAATGATGGGCTGAACTCTTCTCGGAAGTCAGTGGGCACAGGTGGCATGTTGAATTCACAGCCCTCCCAGAGCTGCTTATCTTAGACATTGTAGTTGGGCTTCCATCTAGCAGGGCAGGAGAGTGCCATGCATCTCTGCTCATCGGCATTCTGTCATAAAGATGACTACTCCTAGTGCTTCCTTCCGTCACTGGGCGGCTCTTGTGCTGAGCTGCAGCATGTTCTGTATTTCCTAGCATCTTTGCTCAGTTCCCGGAGACAAGTCTTCCCAATAGGACAACGTGTTTGGTTATAGTTTAGACAGTTCATTCATTTCTTTACTTCCAGCATAACGCTGGGTAAGGTGCTGGTGATGTGAGAATTATTTAAGCCCTGGCCTTAGCTGGGCCCTCTGAGATTTCACAGAATTGAGAGGAAAGAGAGGGATAACCGTGGATTTCCTAGACAATTTGATGGCAGGTATAATAATAGCTGCCTAAAAGAGCTCACCAATAACACAGAAAAGACAACCCTTTCATCGGAGGAGGTAGCCGCTGGGCCACTCTCCTGAGTGTTTACTGCAGTCCCTTATTCATGATTCTTTCCACATCCTGTCCCCAGATGTCAGCATAAAAAAAAAACAACAAAAAAACAAAAAAAACAAACAAACAAACAAACAAAAAAAAAAAACCAAAAAAAAAAAAAAAAAAAAAAAAAAACAAAAAAACCAGCAGCTTCAAGAAATGTGCCAGGGAAAATTACCTTTACAATATCCCTAGTGCAAAATCTCCCTGAGCTCTAGCCCTGCTCGTCTATATGCCTCTCGCCTTCTGGCTTTGTCACTCCAAAGCCACTTACATCTCAACATACCAACAACCAAATTCCTGGGTTTTCCTGTAACACATTCTTAAAGAGGCTAACACAACCTTTTTATCATCACACAGTGGATATGATGGTTTGTATGTGCTCGGCCCAGGGAGTGAAACTATTAAGAGGTGTGGCCTTGTTGGAGTGGGTGTGTCACAATGGGGATGGGCTTAAATACCCTCAGCCTGGCTGCCTGGAAGCCAGTTTTCCATTAGCAGCCTTCAGATGAAGATGTATAACTCTCAGCTTGTCTGCATCGTACCTGCCTGGATGCTGTCATGCTCCCACCTTGATGATAATGGACTGAGCCTCTCCAATTGAATGTCGTTCTTTATAAGACTTGTCTTGGCTATGGTGTCTGTCACAGCAGTAAAACCCTAACTAAGACAGTGGAGAGGTAACAGTGGCCACATTCAAGTCCTGGACTCTCTTGATGTGTCCCGTTGCTTGCCACAGTCTTAGGGACAGTAATGGATCCATCTTTCTTGCTTGCTTAATGTTTTCTCTGTATGAGGCTCACTTTGATTGAGCTCAAGTCATTATTCTGGTGAGCCTTTATCAAGGTTCTTGTCTCAGTAGGAACTCTTGTTGATGAAATCTCCCCATCTGCAGTCCTTGTACTTATACTAGGTGCCCAGTTCCATCATCCTTTCCTTTAGTACCTTGAAACGGATCTACATTTATTTTCTACACTATCTGTAGGCTCGAGAGAACCGTTTGGGGTATAGTTAATGCCAAATGTCTGCTCCTTGCTTGAACAAATTATTCCTACTCTGGACCAGGTATGTGTAAACTGTGTGCATTTAAAATCTACCACTGGGATGCTGAATTTGAAAGTCAGGATAGTCATTTGGAGCAGAAGCTCAATTCAACAAGCGTTCGTGGTGTGATTCCAGTGTTCCAGGCAGTCAGTGTGCTGGGTACTGCAATTTCAACTAGGAGTAAGACACAGCCACAAGCTTTATGTAGCTTATAAGGAACGAAGATCAGAGGCACAAGGAATAAACACAAACTGCTTGTAGTAGCCATCAATCAAGACCTCTGACATGGAGGCAGGAGAGGAAGCAACTAACCCCTGAGAGTGGGGGAATGAGTAGTCCCTGAGGGATTAGCCTGAAGATGCCTCTTTACCTATTTTAGATAGGCATGCAGTATCTCCAAGTATCTTGAAGAGAAATTAAACCTTGAATTAAAGTATTTCAGAGCAAAAGAAGTGAAGTCATGTCTTCATATCCAGGAAGGATCAGTTTAAGGACTTCAGGTCACCCAAATGCCCAGATGACTAATTTCCTTATATAAAATATTATAGCATTTCCATGCAACCTACACATACCCTGCAGTACAATTACATTATTTGTATTATATCCAACACAATGCAAACACTATGTAATTATGTTATTTTTTATATATAGACATATAGTTTTATTTTTAAGTGTGTGTGTGTGTGTGTGTGTGTACACGTACCTTATTTTGAAGTGCATGTGAGTTGGTGCTGGCAGAGGCCAGAAGGCACTGGATTTCATGGAGTTGGGGTAATAGGCAGTTTGTGTTGAGTGACATGGGTACTCGGAACTGAACTGCTCTCCGTGAGAACATCAATTACTCTTAATCATTAAGCCACCTTTCCAGCCTCCTGTTAGTCTATATTTAGAGAATAATGGCAAGAAAATACAGCATAGATATGTGAAAATGATGCATCTTTGTCTGATGCTTGTTTTGGTTGTATTTATATGTGGGGCTGACTGTATCAGTAGGCCTTAAACTTCTTTTTAATAGCAAAAACTTCAGCCTAAAAACATCACCATCTTGCTAAATGGAACCAACAGGAGTTGGCTTGATGGATGAAAGCTGAGAAGTAGGTCAGTCTCTGAAACAAGGACCAAGATTCAGAACACAGTGCTGCTCAGGATGAGTCTGCGTCCTGGTGCGGATCTGCTGTGGGTGTGGGTTTGGACTGCTGAGCTCGAGCCACTGCTGTCCGACAGGCAGCCTGCCTGATATTAACCATCAGGTGGGAAAAGCAATTACATTTGCACAAGCTGGAGATCCGCTCGTCCCATTCTCCCTCCCTGCAGGCTATGTCAAAACACGAGGGCAGGATCCTGCTTCTTCTCACGTTTTAAAAACATACAGTGGACTTATGTTTACAGTACCTCGAAGGGAGGTGACGCGGAACAGCAGAGCGCGCCACCCCTGCAAAGAGCCACCCTGTGCTGCCCGCGGCTCTCTCCATAGCAGACCACAACACGGTCGTTGGGCGCCAACTCAGAGAGCGAGTCTCGCCAGGGATGTCTCTGAGTTTCAGTACTTAAACAATGTTACACGCTGTGCAAACAAACAGCACCAACCATGATCTGACCTTGGATCGAAGCCTGGTCTGTCTGGGTCGCTCAGCCTGGGATTTTTTTTTCCCCCAGTGGGGAAAACAGATTAGCGTTAGAATTCCACTTCCAGACCCTGACTTTTTGCTTCTGCAGGACTATAGGTGGGGTCCTTAGTTATTCCAGCTTCAGCTGTGCCATCTGAAAAAAAAAAACAAAAACAACAAACAAAAAAAAACAAAACGGCAGAAACTGGAGGGAGAGCTTGGGATCTAGCCACTGATTTTCATACTCATATGTGCAGCTTGGAAATTTCTATTAGAAATGGATTCTTACAAAGGCAAACCTCAAAGCTAACATGTTCTAAAGAAGGCATGAAAAACTGTTCACCTCGTTTTCTGCTTTGAGGTTCCTTAGAGTCACATGTATGACTAGCTTCCTCTGAGTAAGCTAGACACAGCTTGGCTGTGTGCTCTCTCAGGTCCTGATACAAGTATTCAAAGATGAGAGAGAGAGAGAGAGAGAGAGAGAGAGAGAGAGAGAGAGAGAGAGAGAGAGAGAGAGAGAGAGAGAGAGAGAAATATTATAAATGGGTGGCATTTTATTTTGTGAAAGACATATTTCTAATATATTTTCTTGATTATAAATGTAAGATACTTTCATTTATAGAAATGAAACGATACCGGGTGTAGTGGTGCACACATTTAATCCCAGCATTTGGGAGGCAGAAGCTGACAGACATTAGTGAGTTTGAGGTCAGGCTTGTTTTAGAGTGAGTTGCAGGATAGTCAGAGCTACATAGTGAAATCCTGTCCCTCCTCTACCCCTCCCCCCACCACCAAAAAAAAAAAAAAAAAAAAGTGGAAAAAAAAAAAGGAAAAAGAAGGAAGAAAGAAGGAAAGAACCCCAACCATCTGGACATGTGACTTCTCTAAATTACAGTTACATTGAAAGACAACTCTATCACTTAAAAGACTTTCCAGGCAGAATGGGCATATGGGCATAGTTTAATAGCCACATAGGATGGAGACCACTAGGCTTCTCTAATTGAGATGATCCCAACTTCTGTCATCTGTGCACCTTTGCAGAACAAGCAAATCACATCTGTGTACTGTGATCCGTTTGGTCTTCCGAGCCAGGTGAAGAGGCTGGAGAGACAGTGCAGCAGTTCAGAGCACTTGCTGCTCTTGTAGAAGACTGGAGTCTAGTTTTCATCATCCTAGTCAGGCAGCTCGCTGCTGCATGGAACTCCAGCTGCAGGGGATCTATTGTCTTCTGGCCTCCACAGTCACCTAGGCTCATGTGCACACACAGAGATACACATGCATAAATAAAAATAGGATGAACTTTTTTCTTTATTCACTTTACATCCTGATCAGAGCCTCTTGTGCCAGTCCCCCATTGCTCTAGGATATCTTTCAGAAAGGACAGCATGGTAGATGAAAGGGTTTATGGCTGGTTTGGTGTTTCCCAAACCATTCTCTTTTGCTAGCCTGCAGAGTAGCTTCCTATATCAAAGACACTAGCATGCACATGTGAAAGGTCTATGTAGACACCAGCTCAACTCCTCTGTGTTCAGTGAGTTGTGTAGGTGTTATCTTCAGCAATGGGGCCTTGCCATCAATTTGTGGAGAACAACCTATAGTCTTGGCAACAACCTGGGTTTTGGGGGAGTTTCCATGAGCTCTGTTTGACAACAACTCAATTACAAGCCTTCAGGTGCTATATTGAATAGATATGGAAAGAGTGGACAACCTTGTCTGGTTTCTGATTTTAGGGGAAGTGCTTTGAGTTTCCCTCTGTTTAGGTTGATGTTGGCTATAAGCTTGTTTTACACTGTTTTTCTTATGTTGAGTTATGGTCTTTGTATCCCTATTCTCTCCAGGACTTTTATCACGAAGGGGTTTTGGATTTTGTCTAAGGCCATTTCTGGCATCTTGTTAGAATGAGATGACCATGTGGCTTTTTCCTTTCAGTTTGTTTATAGGGTGATTACATTTACTGATTTTTGTGAAGTGGACCATCCCTGAATCACTGACATGAAGCCTACTTGATTATGATGTAATATATATGTATATCTATACCATCTATATCTATATCAGAATATCATTACTAGGTTTGGGATGGACTCCTTTTCATGGCATGGATCTCAAGCTGGAACAGTCTTTGGCTGGCCCTTCCCTCAAATTCTGCTCTATCATTTACCCTGTACATCTTGTAGGCAGGACAAATTGTTAGTCTAAGGTTTGGTGGCTTAGCTGGTGTCCCAGTCCCTCCATTGGAAGTCTTTCCTGTTAACCCGAGATGGCTGGTTCAGGCTCCATGTCCACCATTGATAGGAGTCTTAGCTAGGGTCACCCCCAAATTGATTCCTGGGAGTTTCCATTGTTTTAGGTTTCTAGCTTGTCCCAGAGATGCTCCCCACCTCAATCCAGTTGTGTCTAATCAGTGATATTTTTGATGTATTATTGGATTCAGTTTGCAAGTATTTTATTGAATATTTTGCATTTATGTTCATAAGAAAAATTTGGTCTGCAAAATTATCTTTCTTTGTTAGGTCTTTATGTGATTTGGGGATGGGTTAATTGTGGCCTCATAAAATGAATTGGGCAATGTTCCTGATTTTGGATTTTGTGGAATAACTTGAGGAATATTGGAATCTCCTCTATCTCCTCTGAGAGTTTGGGAGAATTCTCTGCTAAACTATCAACCTTTCAGCCTTTTTTTTTTTTTATGTTGGGAGACTTTTAAAGACTACTTCTATTTTTCTTAGGGTTATAGGCCTATTTAAGGTTATATGATCTTGATTTAATGTTGGTAAGTGGTATGCATTGAGAAAATTATCTCCCCCCTCTTTCTCTTTTAGTTTTTCTCGTTTGGTTAAATATAGTTTTCTAAAAGTATATCCTTATAATTTCTGGATTGAATCTTTTCTATTCACCTTTTAGTTAAGATAGATAAGGCTTTTTTCAATATTAATAATTTTTTTCAAATATCAAGTCTTTGTTTTATTGATTCTTTGTATTTTTTTGAGACTTTATTTTTTTATTAATTGGGTATTTTCTTCACATTTCAGATGTTATCCTTTTTCACCATTTTTCCCCCACCCAGAAACACCCTATTCCATCTTCACTCCTGCTTCTATGAGGATATACCACAACTCACTCATCTACTCCCACCTCCCCTCTCTTGAGTTCTGCAACACTGGAGCACCCAGCCTTCATGGGACCAAGGGCTTCCTCTCCCACCTATGCCCCACAAGGCCATCCTTCCCTACATATACAGCTGGAGCCATGGGTGCCTTTCTATGTGCTCCCAGGCTGGTATTTTGGACACTGGGAGCTCTGGTTGGTTGGTATTGTTGCTCTCCTCATGGGGCCACAAACCCTTTCAGTTCCTTCAGTCTTCTCTCTAACTCCACCATTAGGAACACCTCCCTCCCTCCATGATCTTTTCAATGGTTAGCTGTGAGCATCCACCTCTGCATATGTCAGGCTCTGGCAGACCTCTAAGGAGACAGCTATATCAGTCTCCTGTCAGCATGTACTTCCTGGCATCCACATCAGCGTCAGCCTTTGGTGATGGCTCATGGGATGGATACCCAGGTGGAGCAGACTCTGGATGGCCCCTCCTTCAGTTTGTGTCCCACACTTTATCTCCATATTTGCTCCAACGAGTATTTTTTTGCTCCTTCTAAGCAGGACCGAAGCACCCACACTTTGGTCTTCCTTCTTCATGAGCTTCATGTTGTTTGTGAGTTGAATCTTGGTTATTTCAAGCTTTTGGGCTAATATTCACTTATCAGTGAGTGCATACCATGTGTGTTCTTTTGTGAATGTGTTACCTCACTCAGGATGATATTTTCTAGTTCCATCCATGTTGTGGCCTTTATTCTGCCTCAACGCTTTTGGGGCTAAGTGCTCTGGTCAAGAGAGAGAGTGGAGCTCTTGGGGCAGGAGACTCGAAGAATGGAGACAAGACAGGGTGTGATCAAGTCTCTCCTCCTTATCAAGTCTCCCTTATTGAAGTCTCTCCTATTGAAGGGAATTCTGAGGTATTTATATACACAAGCAGGAGAACACAGGTGAAAACACTTTACCACGTACACCATACAGCTGAGGTCACTAAACAGCAAAACAAGCTATGTGGGATAAACAATATACTTATCAGAGTGTGCTTCAGCTGTTATAGGCTTTTGACAACCAAGTCTTTCATCAGGGTATATGGTTCCAGATGGCTGCAAAGTTGATCTAGCCGCTTTCTACTAAAGTCGGCTCCCAACACATCCATTTACCTAAGAATTTCTCGAATTCATTGTTTTTAATAGCTGAGTAATATTAGATTGTATAAATGTACCACATTTTTTGTATCCATTCCTTTGTTGAAGGACATCTGGGTTCTTTCCAGCTTCTGGCTATTATAAATAAGGCTGTTATGAACATAGTGGATCATGTGTCCTTGTTATATGTTGGAGCATCTTCTGGATATGCCCAGGAGTGGTATAGCTGGGTCCTCAGGTAATGCTATGTCCAGTTTTCTGAGGAACCACCAGACTGATTTCCAGAGTGGTTGTATCAGCTTGCAATCCCACCAACAATGGAGGAGTGTTCCTCTTCCTCCATATCCTCACCAACATCTGCTGTCACCTGAATTTTTGATCTTAGCCATTGTGACTGGTGTGAGGTGGAATCTCTGGGTTGTTTTGATTTGCATTTCCCTGATGACTAAGGATGTTGAACATTTCTTTAGGCGCTTCTCAGCCATTCGAGATCCCTCGGTTGCGAATTCTTTGTTTAGCTCTGTACCCCATTTTTTAATAGGGCTATTTGATTCTCTGGAATCTAACTTCTTGAGTTCTTTGTATATATTGGATATTAGCCCTCTATCGGTTGTAGGATCAGTAAAGATCTTTTCCCAATCTGTTGGTTGCTGTTTTGTCCTATTGACACAGTCTTTTGCTTTATCAAAGCTTTGCAATTTTATGAGGTCCCATTTGTTGATTCTTGATCTCAGAGCATAAGTCATTGGTGTTCTGTTTAGGAAAATTTCTCCTGTGCCCACATGTTGGAGGTTCTTCCCCACTTTCTCCTCTATTAGTTTCAGTGTATCTGGTTTTATGTGATAGTCCTTTATCCACTTGGATTTGAGCTTTGTACAAGGGGATAAGAATAGATGATTTGCATTCTACATGCTGATCTCCAGTTGAACCAGCACCATTTGTTGAAAATGCTGTATTTTTATCCACTGAATGGCTTTAGTTCCTTTGTCAAAGATCAAGTGACCACAGGTGTGTGGGTTTATTTCTGGGTCTTCAATTCTGTATTCCTATTATTCTTGAATTTGGTCTTTTCACAGTGTCCCAGATTTCTTGGATGTTTTGTGCCTAGAGATCTTTATAGTTAGCATTTGTTTTTGTCTAAGATATTCATTTCTACTTTTGAGTCTTCAATACTTGAGATCCCATCTTTACTCTCCTATATTTGTTGGTGAGGCTTTCCTCTGAGGTTTCCTTTCATGTTCCTAAATTTTTCATTTTTATAATTTTCCTCCATTTGGATCTTCAATACTGACTCTCTTTCCACTTTTAGTTCTTGAACATTTTTATTCATTTCCATTCACTGTTTGTTTGTGTCTTCATAGATTTCTATATGGAACTTTATTCATTGCCTCTCCAAGAACCTTTATTATATTCATAAAGGCCATTTGACAGTCTTTTTCTTGTGTTTCAGCTATGTTGAATACTAAGGGTCTCCTGTGGTAGGGGCTCAGTGAAGATACCTCATCTTGTCTGTTATTGATTGTGTTTTTATGTTGGCTTCTAGGCATTTGGGCTTGGAATTATTGTATTTTTAGGTGCTGGTATCTGGTCTTGTCTTTGTTGGGTGTGTGTTTTGTTCAGTGTCTTCTGTTTCCCTCAGTGGTTTTTAGGAGATTGTAGTGGCTGTATGTTGTCTGGTAGAAATTCTAGGATCCTCACAGGTGTGGCAACTGAGGGTTCTAGGTAAAATGTGTTTCTAGAGACTGGGAGCTGCCACTCAACAATGGGGATGGACTAGGAGGTAGGGTGGAGGGGGTTTCCAGGAGGAAGGAAAGCTGGGTGTTCTGCCAGGATCTGCTTAGTCCCCTGGGTATGGCAGTAGAGAGGGAAAAATGCCACATACTTTAGTTTGCTATAGAGCTGGGATAAGACTGGGGGTTTGGATATGAAGATGAAGGAGAGTGAAGAACTGAAGCTTGCCCACCTGCTTAGGTGGCTTACTTGTTTCTTGACAGGCTTGGTTGTCATTCCAGGGAAAGCTTGTCTCTGTTGGAGGCTAGCATAATGGAATGTGTGTGTGTGTGTGTCTTGGTCAGGGTTTTTATTTCTGCACAAACATTATAACCAAAAAGCACGTTGGGGAGGAAAAGGTTTATTCAGCTTACACTTCCACATTGCTCTTCATCACCAAAGGAAGTCAGTACTGGAACTCACCCAGGGAAGGAAGAAGGAGCATGAGGCCATGGAAAGATGTTACTTACTGGCTTGCTTCCCCTGGCTTGCTCAGCTTGCTTTCTTATTGAACCCAAGACTACCAGTCTAGGGATGGCACCACTAACAATGGGCTAGGCTCTCCCTGTTTGATCACCAATTGAGAAAATGCCTTACAGCTGGATCTCATGGAGGCATTTTCTCAACTGAAGCTCCTTTCTCTGTGATAACTCCAGCTTGTGTGAAGTTGACATACAAAACCAGCCAGGGGGAGAATTAAAGAAGCTTGGATAAAAAATTCTACGTGATCTGTTGGAGACAGTGGTTAGAGAGGAAGGAGAGATGGCAGCAGATATTTTTTGCTACAGAGCTGGGGGTAAATCTGGGGAATTGAATTTGGGGGAATAGCAAAAGAGGTGAAGATGTGCAGTTAGCCTGCCTGCTTCCCTGGATGACCTGGCCTGCAGATTCCCAGGGAATGCCTATTGAGGTTGGGGGCTGAAATAAAGTAATAATGGGGGAAGGAAGTTTGGAGAGGAAGGTATGTGTGATGCACTGGTGAGGGGGCATGTGGGGGGCCTGCAGCAGGTGTTCATTATTGACCGGGGGCGGGGGAGGGGTGAGACTGGGGGACTGTATTTGGAGAAATGGGAGAGGAGATCTGCAGTTGACTGACCTCCTTTCCCGGCTGGAATTGCTTCAGGGATCCCAGGGAGTGTCTGCTGGAGTTGAAGACTGGGATAAAGTAGTAGAGATAAGTAACTTTTACTCTCTGCCCACAACGGGGTGGATGATTACTATGGCCATGGACACCCTGTAACAGTTCTACCCTTCTGATTGTAGGGGTTGAAAAGGTGAGAACTGTATTTCTTAGGGTCCCTCACACCTAGGCCTTTAGGTAGCTCTGAGTAGCTGATATATTTGCTTGATATGTAGAAGAAAGTCTAGCTACAGTTGAAGGAAAACCAAATACCACACAGAGCAGCTTTCTATAGCCCTTGAAAGTTCACAAAGATATTTCCTTGAGTAAATATTGTCTCCTGTAAACACAATCTCCCCATGATTCCACAATCTCACTTAGTTTCCAAGCTGCAAAATAAGAATAAGGAAAAGGCCTGATTTTGAGGGTTTCTGAAGGTAAAAATGATGTGCTAGTGTGTGTGGGATGTACTTAGTATGTACTGGGTATAGTGAGAGGTTGATACACTGAGACGTGTACACCCAATATCTGGACAGAAGACAGCCTCTGCATGAAAGTAAATAAAGAGTCAACACAACACTGAAATAGTCTTTGCTAAATAATTCTATAGAAGATGAGAGAGAGAGAGAGAGAGAAAGAGACAGAGAGAACTTTAAGAAGTATCCCCCAGACAAATACAATTAGGAAGGCTTTGCATGACAGTGTTATTATTAATAATTGGTGTTGGCTATCTAATTAATCAAAGATCAAGTAAGCACCTACCATAGTGGATTACAAAGCAGATTCATGACTGCTTTCCTGGAGTGTACAGTCAGATGTTGGAATTGCATGGAGCAGCAAGGGGACGCACAGAAAGCAGACAGGCTCAAAGAAAGCACTGAGCAAGTGCTTAATGTCAAGTCAGGTCTGAAAAGAAGAGCAGCTAGGGTCTGTTTTAGGCCAGATGGTCAGGACAGTCTCTTTGAGAAAGGCCTTACACTGGCCTTCCTTACATAAGGAATCTGGTATAAGGGCCCAGGAACAATATCTAGGCCAACAGGGTAGAGTGGGAACCTGATGTGAGGCACAGATGATGTGAATTGGGGTTCAGGTAAGCCTGCATCTCTAAAAGCTTATAGTCCAGGACAAACATTATGGTGTAAGGGAAAGAAGAGGCAGTTTGTAGATGAAAGTCCTAACATACACTCTTCCACAATATTTGAAATGTACCATATTGTAGACCTGGCCTCAGTTTCCTTATCTGTCAAATGGGAACACAAATCTAGCACTTACCTGGAATATTCTATGTATGGTCTTAAGGGTGGTCTTTTATTAAATACCTTTGTTCTTCACTGCAGCAATAAACCTGTCTGCCTCAGGCCCTTTCCTGGAGTTCAGGTTGTGGGGATGAGGGGCCTCAGATCATCGACTGGTATATACTCTGGCCTCATGGACAGCAGGCACAGGAGACAGGGCCTGCATTTTCTTCTCCTGGACTCAGCCTTGAAGGCTTTGGACTGAGTGCCAACAATAATTCATCAGGAACACTTTACAACTCTGCATTACAAAACCTGTTAGGAGACAGATCACCCACAGGACAGCCTCGGAGAAGGAAACACGCTCAGCTCTGGTGACCTCGAGATGATTAATGGTTTTTAACAGGGTGAACTCTGTCCTTTGCCTCCCGTGTGCTGTGAGTGCTTCCTCCCTCACCCACTCTGTTTGAAGTAGGAGGGGAAGGGGGAAGGGATAAGGCTGGGGTATGCTGGGAGTTGCAGCCTACCTATCATAAGGAAACTGGAGAAATGAGCCGGAAAGTCAGGAATGTCTTATTGTTGTTACTAAAGAAAAAAAACAGCAGCAATGTGATTTTTTTATAGCTTGAAATATGTGCATTATGTCTGCCAAGTAAAAATGAGCACATGTGTGGTGCACTTTGCACAGCCTGTTGTGCATGCAGCCTTCACTGCCCAGGAGTGGTATAGCTGGGTCCTCAGGTAATGCTATGTCCAGTTTTCTGAGGAACCGCCAGACTGATTTCCAGAGTGGTTGTATCAGCTTGCAATCCCACCAACAATGGAGGAGTGTTCCTCTTTCTCCATATCCTCACCAACATCTGCTGTCACCTGAGTTTTTGATCTTAGCCATTGTGACTGGTGTGAGGTGGAATCTCTGGGTTGTTTTGATTTGCATTTCCCTGATGACTAAGGATGTTGAACATTTTTTTTAGGTGTTTCTCGGCCATTTGAGTTTCCTCAGTTGAGAATTCTTTGTTTAGCTTTGTACCCCATTTTTAATAGGGCTATCTGGTTCTCTGGAATCCAACTTCTTGAGTTCTTTGTATATATTGGATTTTAGCCCTCTATCGGATGTAGGATTAGTAAAGATCTTTTTCCAATCTGTTGGTTGCCCTTTTGTCCTATTGACAGTGTCCTTTGCTTTACAGAAGCTTATCAATTTTATTATGTACACATTTGTCAATTCTTGATCTTAGAGCATAAGTCACTAGTGGTCTGTTCAGGAACTTTCTCCCTGTGCCTAAGTATTCGAGGGTCTTCCCCACCTTCTCTTCTATTAGTTTCAGTGTATCTGGTTTTATGTGAAAGTCCTTTATCCACTTGGATTTGAGCTTTGTACAAGGAGACAAGAATGGATGATTTGCATTCTTCTACATGCTGACCTCCAGTTGAACCAGCACCATTTGTTGAAAATGCTGTCTTTTTTCCGCTTCTACCACCTCCTAATGGTGCCAAACTGGAAACCAACATTTGGCCCAACCGTGGTGTCTTCTTTAGTCCCACACTTTGATATTATCATTGCCAAACAACAGAGCTGTGTTCACGTGCAACTGCATCAATTGTCTTCAGACACAACCTTCCCAGACAATGATGTTCAGCTGGAGACAGAGAATAACGGAGAGCCTCCCAATTTCAAACTTTTCAAAAGCAGATTTGAGACAGTGACATGGTAGCTAATGCTGACAAGATTAAAGTCCTTTTTTGTTCTGGGGCATTGCATGTATTATTTACTATTGGCAACCATTGGAAACACCTACAAATATGACCTGTACTTTCCAGAAAAAGAGACTAGGCTGTGGGGGCAGCCGCCAAGCTTTAGAATAGTGGTTGGAGTTCAGGATTCCAGACAAAAAAAAATTCTTGATTTTAATTCTTTCTTTCATATTCTTCCCTAATACTCTCTTGGCTTTTCTGTGTGTATACGTCATTAGTCATTATAGGCAACAAAGTGATGGGAAGGTGGGAACTCATTAGGAAAGAACAAGATTTCTAAGTCTGTAGCCTACTGGATGGAAATGCCCTCTTGCAGCCCTTGCTTTAGATAGGACTTACAAATGTGTATATTTTTCTTCACTAAGAACTATTCCAAAAGTTTAGTTATCTACATTATCACACAATCATAATTAGCATGTGTCCATTTTTCAGGTGCTCCAACAGGATCTGAACAAATATAAAAATGATGAACCTGTCATGGGCTCTTATAGGACGTGTGTAAAACTTTCTCGTAAATGTGCATCCTATGACAATTCGACAGAAGAGGCTCAAAGATCAGTAGACACTGTGCTGGAGAATACGTGCCTAGGGGTTGGCCCTTGCTATAATTATGCTTCCACAAAACCAGCCTGTGACCTTGGACTTCAGTTTTCTTTTTTATAAGTTGTGCATAATACTACCATTGGCTTTATAGGGTTGGAATCAGAAATGTTTGAAGTAATGTCTGTAGGTAAATCAGTTAAGTGTGTGTTTTAAAACTATCTGGCATATTGAAAGGTCTAGTTGCATATAACATCTATTAATGAAAACAGTAATTTATTTTATCTGGTCAAAGTCATTTCCTCATTGTCACTAATTAAGAGTGTTATCTCCTGAAATTTATTGGTAGTTCACCCTTATCTAGATTAATATTACACAGTCTTTAAAAAAAGTTTTTTAGAAACAGATCAAGTTGGCAAACACGGAAAACAAAAAGACAAAAGAAAACTAGACAACTTGTAAAGCATGTTGTATATGTGGTTTAAAAAAAAAAACCCTTTTTATTGATTCTTTGTGAATTTTATATTTTGTACCCCAATTCCATTTATCTTCCCATCCCTTCATATCTGCCCTTTATACTTACAACCTGCCCTGAAAAATAAAATTACACACACACACACACACACACACACACACACACAAATCTCATCATGGAATCTGAAGTGTGTGTCACACAGTATTTGACACATACATCTTTACTTGAAAATATTCATTGTGAGTCATTGGTCTGGTTTGAAGCCTCCGGCTTCTGTTACACAAGGTCCAGATTCAGGGTTCTAAGTTGTCCCACCCTAACATCTATCCCGTCTACGAACTGCTGGAATTCATGAAGGGCTGAGTCTCACAGATTCCAGCCTGCAGGATCTCCATGGCACAGGGTGACAATAGGATATCTAAGAAGGAGTGCTGGTGACGGTCCAGTATTGACAATGGAGGTGTGATTTTTAAATGGGGGAATCAGAAGCTGGAAAAGAGATCTGAAGGAGATTCTCCCTCTTGGCCCTCAGGAGCCCATCTCTGCCCACCTTCTACTAGTCACTCCCAAATAGTGTCCAGACCTTATTTAATGGATTCTTTGAGGCACAAAGCTTAGGGTTTTCACTGAATGAGCTTGTTATACAATGGATTACTGAGTGAGGACACTCTTTGGAGGATAAATAGGCACAGCTTAAGTGCAAGACACATCTATCATGTTTCTGTGGAATACAGGTCCTGGGTGAATGGAATATTGGGTAGATTTCAATGGGTTTAAGGGACAGAGACCTGTTTAGACTATTCTGATACTGTAATTTAGAATTGATCATGAATGTTTCCCAATGACACAAATATTGAAGGCTTGGTCTTCAGACTTTGGCATGATTGCGTTACCACCCAATGATGGCATTTAGAAGGCAGGGTCTACTGGAACAGAGTTGGGTCATTGTGAGCTTTCCCTTGAAGGAGATGGACATTGGGATGTTGGGCTTCCTCTTGCTGGCTCTCTTCATACTTGGCTATCATGCAGTGAGCAGCTTGCTTCCTAACTCGTTTCCCACCATCACTGGCTGCCTTACCACAGACCTATAAGCAACCAGCCAAAAGATCATGGATTTTCTTATTTTTAAGCTTATTGCCTCAGGCACTTATTTGCAGCAATGGGAAGATGACTAACCCATTTGGTGACTCAAGGTTTTTTTTTTTTAAGGATGCTGTGGAGAATAGACTATTCTGAGAATAGACTATTCAATTTTAGCCAAGCAGGAAAGATGACCTGATTATATATATATTCTATCAACAAAAGCATCTATGCTGCATGCAGCTCTTACAAATTATGTACCATTCTGAGGAATATGATGCTCCCAGTGAATCTTTGTGAGGGTTCTCAGTCTGTCTTTCTCTTTATCTGCCTCTGCTGCGTTGGTATGGCTCTTAACCTGTGGCATCTCCATCATTTCTACTAGTGGACCTGTTTCCATGTTTCTCACTCCAAGCAACAGTCTGAGTAATCTCTATAAAGCAGAGTCCCTTGGCAGTTTCTGTTTAGTTGGAGTTCAATGTCTATAAGGGTAGGTTAGCCACATCCTTTATAGTTTAGGTATAGGCTGTGTTAGAGTAGCTGGAGAATATTTTGGATAATTCTATCATATTTCTGGCTAGGAATTAATCACACTTTCTTGAGCACTAAGAAAATGTATCTAAACTCAAATTTAAACAATATTATTTACATTAATTTTAATTTTTAACAAAAAATGCTTTACTCCCCTTTCTTTCAAAATACAATCTCATAGCTAGCTGGCATGTTGTCTCCCTTGACACAGAATCTCAGACTATCTCGTGTGACAAGTGATGCCTTTCATGGTCCAGGCACTGCTACTGTGGTTTGGTCTTGTGTGATTCTCAATCTAGCAGTGTTTGTAGCTAGTGAGGATCTTGTGTTGCCCTGGTCATATTTCTGATGGCGTTTATATTTTAGACCTGATATTGTGCTGGTTGTAAGAATCAGTATTCATTTCCCTAACAAGGTCCACGTTCTCACGCATACAATAGATGTTGGTAATGAGACAGCTACCCATCCATGTGAAAATCTCTAGAGAAGGAAAGATGATACAAGTTTGAATTTCAGCTAGTTTCCATTGGAGTTTACAGATGCCCATGGCCAACACCATGGCAACAGAAAGACCACCCAATCAACTTGTAACCCATGGAAGATAATATATTATTGCCTGTAGCCACCAGGTTTTGCAGAAGTTTCCCTTTTGACAATAGATAAATGAAAAGAGGCAAACTCATGTTTTCTAGCCCTGCCACCCTCCCCACTCTTCCATATTGTTTAGCACAAATGCTCTTTGAGGGTGTCATGTGTGCTGAGGGTAATATGAAGGGTAGAAGGGCGAGATTCTTAAGAAGGAAAGCATGGGAGGTTGTGTGGCATCACGCTCACGGGCCTGGGGAAACTTCCAGAAGAAAAGTAGCACTTGCATGGTAGATCCAGAAAAACAAAGCCTGGAAGGCAAGGTGAGTGGGCTCACTCTCCCACCCTTCATCTAGAGGGCAGAGTTGGAAGAGGTGCCACCTCCATGGAAGGTAAGCCATATTAAAACATTCAAAAATTTCTCATGAGAATGGGGGAACCATTAAAGATGTATTTCCAGTCAGTTCCCACCACAAGATGAAGTCATACTTACAAGAAACTCCAAGAACAAAGGAAAATGAATAGAAAATTAAAATGACCAAAAAATGTAGTATATATTCACTCTGATCTTACTATTGTGAAGGCAAAAAATTCACAAAAAGGGGCACTCAGTGGATGGGCTCTCAGGCTCTGAGAACACCTCTGAGAAGAGGAGCAGAAAGGTAGGCAACAGAGGGCAACAGCGGGAAGGGCACACGAATTTAAAAGCCTATTGAGAATTCCGTGCAATGATAGCAGTTGCTCCTTCTGAGGTACAGGCTAAGTAGCTTTTCATCGCAAGTCTTTACCATTTCTCATAGTGTCTACATTTTTCTTTTCTGCTATGAACACATGTGATTCTGACATTGAGAAAAATACGGAACAAAAAAAAAATTCATGAGGTTAATGAAAGATAAATGTTGTCCACATGTTTTGTGAGGCCCTAGGGCAGCTTTGCTTTGGACCTTCCCTGAACTGATATCCTCCTGGGAAACGTGAGCCCGGCTCCTCCTCCAGGCAGAGCAAGGCCTGCACACTCCACCTTCTGTCTCTCTTGCACTGCTGTTTTGGGGAACGGGAGTCTGGCTGGCTCCTGCTTTAAGCAAACAAGGGGGTTTTTAATGGGACCTAGGGCCCTGGTGAGAAGCAGCCATCGTGAAGAAGAGGAATTCAGGGAGGTGTTGAGGAAAATGGTCACTCAGTGGATGAGATCTCAGGGTTTAAGAGCACCTCTGACAAGGGGTAGCTGATGGAAGAAAGGCAGGGAACAGAGAGCCACAGGAGGGAGGGTGCGCTCACAGAACACACAAAGATTGTAGGAAGAAAAGGAGACCATCAGATGGGAGGTAACTCATTATACATTACAGTATTTGTTTGTTTATTAATTATACTAAAATAAAGGTATGAAAAGCTTATAGGTCAAAATACCAAAGTATCAAAGTTTCATAGAAAACCCAAAGAAGTCTATCTGACTTTGGGTTTAGGATTTATTTTATTTTTTTTTAAAAAGCACAAAATAGCAATCTGTGAAGGAAACATAAATGGAAAATTGAACTTTCTTGAAATGAGAAACTCAAGTTCTGAGAAATGGGAGAGAAAGGAAGAGAAAAAGAAGGTAAGAGATAAAAACGAACAGAGTGAGGGAGGAGATGCAGGGCCATGGGTCAGCAAGGATGGGCTAAAAGCCACGAACAAGGCTGGGGTAGAGGGCCGAAGCAGGCTGGATGGCAGATCCTCTGAGGTAGGGAGGATGGGAGAAGAGATGGTAGGTGAGACAGGTACACAAACACAGCCGTGGTGCACAAACACCAACAGAGGGGGTCTCAGGAGAGGCAGGGATGAGATGAAGGTAGGCAGAGTGTGCTCCTGCAGAGCTCATGGGGGAACCCATGTTTCCTAGGTGTGATGGGCCTTTGGAGCTCTGACAACATTTCTCCAAGACTTGTGTAACTCATGCCTTTATTATTTGAGTTTCACAGGTATCATATAAATATGAAAAATCATATGTATAACAATTTATGAATCTCTTTGAGGAAGTGTCTCTCACTAAGCCTGTGGATCACTGGCTTGGCTAGGTTGACAGGTCTCAGAGATCCACTGGGCTCCTTCTCCAGAGCTGAGATTATGGGTACACACCAATAGGCAAGACTTTTTTACACAAGTGTTGGAAATCTTAATTCAGGTTCTGTTACTTGTCTGGCAAGTGCTTCGTCCGTATCCCTAGTCCCTTTAATTATATTTTTATATTTTAATGCTCATTTTACTTAAGAGGAAATCAAGACTCACTGAGGCATAATGTCTTCTTGCTCAGGTGCTGTAACTAGCTAACAGTTGAGCAGTAATGAAAACCTGCCACCTGATCTGCCCTCTTGCTCAAGGTCTTGGTGACTCTTCTTTCTCTTCATCTATGGTCAATCGAGCCTTCAGTTATCTAGGAACTATGAAGACATTTCAATCTATCAGAAATTATTAAACACTAACTCTATATAAAGTTATTAAAATAGTGACAATTCAGTGGTAACTAGGATTTAGTTTCCACCTCCAGAAACCTTTAGTTGGAAATTCAAAAGAGACAGAAAAAGGCAGATCAACAGGTCCTGGAACATTATGAGTACTCAGTTTGGACAGTTTGAAGAGTCTAGAGCCTTCCTTCCAATGTCTCTGCATCATTGCTCATCTCCCTCATAGCCCTGTCTATTCCTGCTACTGCAGATCTAAGCACCATCTTAAATCTGCACTGGTCCTGTTGGAAAATAGATGTTAATTACTTTGTAAGTTTAATTATCAAAAATTCTAAGCAAACATGTAAACTTTGGTAATTATTTTAAAGATTTATATTTATTCATGTGTGTGTATATATACCCCCATATATATGGGTACCTGCAGAGGCCAGAAAGGGGCACTGATACCTTGGAGTTAAGAGTTACAGGTGGTAGTAAGCTGCCTGAATATAACTGCTGGGATCAAAACGCTGGTCTTTTGAAAGAGCAGCAGGCTCCCTTAACTAGTGAGCCATGTATCCAGTTCAGACATGTAATCTTTGTGACCTTAGTAAGTTGATGAGGATGGAAGGGTAAAAGAGAATTTAGTTTCAACACCTAGCTGTTCTTTTCCATTCAAGCTGGCTTCTTCAGGCATAATGTCCTCCAAATCCCCACCAAGAACATCACTACACACTCTATATGCTTCGTGGATACTTGTTTACCTCACTGAGGCACCCAACACACCTGAAATAGAGAGAAGTGCATCTTGCCATATTCTGTCATACATGAAGCAATGGCTGCTACATTAGTTGTCAATTCTTTGAGTCAGTGGCAAAAGGTGAGGGTATGTAGACAAGTCAGGAGAGTAATACTGGGTTTCATGAACAGCCAGTGATGGATTTCAAGAGGTTAACAGAGGCTTCTCAGGGAAAGCAAGCTGCTGACACCGTGCTCCACCCATGCTCTTTGCGCTAGTCATAAGGGGATGTTATATCTATGTTCAGCTATGTATTATTTTATCATTATAGATTCTGTATGGTTAGAAAATGATTTGCTAGCATGCCAATTTATTAGTTTTTCAAAGTGAAACATTGGAATGTCTTTTATTCACTTTATAATATCCTATATGTATACAATGTATCTAGCTCATATCTGTCTCCAGCACCCACCCTTCCTCCCAGTTCATGTCCCCAACATCCATTCCTTTTTATCTTGCAGCCCCCTGAGTACAGTTAGTGCAGGATACGGTAGTGTTGACTAATGTTGGCTTGATCTGCAGGTAACCATAGCCAAGGTGAGTAGACCTAGAGAAGAGTGTGGGGAGGGGAAAAACGACAAGCAGAGGAACAGGAGGAAGAGAAAAAGGAAAGAAGGAGAAGATGAGAGAGCTCATTCTCTGCCCTACCCAGTGACAACTCCTCCATAAAGTAATTTTCTGATCTATCTCGAATCTGTAAGAGTCAGGTCACAGGGATACAGTTACCAACTACACAGAATGGCAGACTTCAAAGTGCCTTGATGAATGCATCTGTATCCCACTGACCACAGCTGTTCAGGGTGTTCCCCACTTCCTGTCAGCCCATGTGGGAAGCATTTTGTAGAGGTGATCTGGGTCCCTACAACCACCTTGTGATCCACTGGTTTCACTCTACGGAGAAGAAGCTGATTCTTTATGGGCTGAGGAAAACAACACAAGTCACACAGCTCTCTGAAAGGTAAGCATGTTCCTTGTCCCTTGATGGTTTTTTGTCTTTCCTCTTGACAGTCTTCTTGTTGCTTGCCTCCTCCTGCCAGTCTCCTCCAGGGTCCCTTAGCTCTTCTTTCTTTGTCTCTCCTCTTCCTTATTGTTCTGCCTCCTCATCTTTTTCCTTCCTTTCTCATGAGCTGTAGAGTGAAACTCAAGCATCCTTAGGGCTGCTCACTCAGTATTCCTCTCTGCACTGAATTTTACCTCCCTGCTTTGAAATTAGCCCAGTCATGTGACTGGCTCAGCTAGTGAAATTTGAACTTTATAAAACCCACTCCATGATGTTTTTTTATACCCCTTTTCAAGATTTGCACGTATACATGTAGATTTGGTTTAATTTGTTATTGTAGCATACGAAGCCAATGACATGAAAAGCAAAACTACTTGGACAAACAGATTACTAGAACATGTGCAGGATTAGGAGGTCTCAGATAGGGCTACTGCTGTAAATTTATGGAGGACACTTTGCACCTCAGGTAATGTTTGGCTAAGTCTCATGCTGTTTATGTAAGTCCCATTAAAACTATAATATTTATAAATCAGAAAGATTCTGTAACTTTCTGATTTTTTTTGAAAACCAGAATGCCCTGTCTAACCATGAGACACCAACACTCCGTTGGCATGGCTGGAGTCGCTAAGCTGTGTGAATGACTTCCTATCTATCTTCTGTGATGTCCTAGAGCAGTGGGCCTGTGAACTTTGACCCTTCTCTCACGTCCTTTTGAAGCTTCCTTCTAATCAAAAGGTGCCACCTGGCTAACAAGATATTAGGTGGTCAACAGAATTGATTCAAGGGATTTTTAAATATGGTAAATAATCAGGGTAAGAAACTGAAATCAACCGTAAGCTTTCTGTCAGTCAAAAGGGGAGAGAGGTACAGAGTCGGCAGGGCTCATGTGTCCCAAATATCTGTGTCCATCCCTTACAGTCATTAGCATGGCCACTGGTGACCTGTCTGTGTTTCTATAACCTAAACAGTAGCTGGGCCCAGTGGAGGAATGATGAACATAGTATATAAGGAAAGAGTGCCAGTTGTGGTCTTTGAACCCGTGTGGCCATGGCAGTGAGTATGTGTTTAACATTTTGGAGTCATGCATGAGATGCTACCAGGTGCCCTTCTTCTTTCCACACCACAGGAATCTCATGGTGCCGACTCCTCCCCAGATCTCTGAATATCCCCCACCTGCACGACGAAGTTACACTTTCTGGCATTTTTTTTTTTTTTTTCCAAACTTCGAGAGTCAAGTATTTTAATTTAGCGAGATAGAAGGCAAACAAAAGTCACATTTGGGTGAAACCAAAAGCAGATGTTCAGGACTATTTGGGTGAAGGTGTGGCTGTGGGGTGGGAATTGGGAAGATCGTGAATGCTACGTGACTGAGAAGACGTGACTGCTGAAGACGGAGACAAGGACAAGGAGGAGCAGGTGTGTGCTTGGAGCCACACGCCAGAAAGACTCTGTGAGGCACACAGCTTAAAAATTTGAACAAAGTACAAGACAATCAATTGGGGCTGAGGCTGGAAGTAGAAACTTCTGTAATGAGCATTTTCATATAGATGTTATTACAAGTCACAGGGTTGAGAGATAGAGTATCTGGGACTTACTTTATACTCATCAATGTAAAAGGGAAAATAAAAATGCAAGACAACAGTTTGCATCCATGAAAATTTTGGCTGTGCAGTGGCCCAGACAGTCAAGTAACCTCCTGCAGGATGATTCCAGGTTTTGGTGCAGGGTGAGCAGCTGGTCCTTCTACTGATTACAGAGCCTGGCTGGAGAGGGAATAGTTACCTGGAAACAACACACTGTGCATCTGCATGGGACATGGCCAGCCTCCAGGCCCTCCAGGTCTGCTCCCCACTGACCCGCAAATACACTGTGCTATCTGTGGCAGCCCTTGCAGTGGGCATAGAAATGGCTTCCCTATCCCTGTTCTTGGCTGAGAGAGGCCTGCTCAGCTCCAGGTTTCACAGGTTGAGCTCAGCTCTGCCTCTTCATCCACCTCCATGGGCCTCTTGCCATCTCAGATGTGAACTGCTGGCTGCTCTTGCTGGCTGGTGGCCCAGAGCCCTGCAGGCCTTACACTCTCCCCACTCACGGCTGGGTGCTTCTCTCCCACGTGTGGTGTGTGCAAGACCATATACCTTCTTTTGAAATATAGCTGTGTTTTAAAAAGTGTTTTATATTATATCTCCTCTTTCTATTTTTACCCTTCAGGGAAGGATGTGTGTTTGTTTAAAGGTTAATTAAGTGTCATCTTAACTGGGGACTAACAGAACATTCCTAGTCTTTGTCTTCCAGGATCTCAAGAGCAGCAGGTGCTGTTCTTTCTTGATGCTGTGTAGGTTTTCTGTGGCTTTGTTGATCCTGTTTCTCCTCATTCTCCATCCCTTTATGCCTTCTCAGTCTTCCTGTGGAAGGCTGTGGAGATCCACATTTGGCAATAATCTCCAGTCTCATGACCATACGTGTCACATTATTTTTACTGATTCCAGCCCAGGCTACCCCTACCTCATGCCAGTTAGTCACGCCCAACTCAGCATGTCCAAGGTTGTAGCGTACAAGTCTGCCTAAACCCGATACTCTATCTAGTGTGGCAAATGGCACCCTATAAAATCATATGCTTTTGCCCCAGACTTCTGGGCCGTAATGGATTCCTCCTTTGTAAAAGTGGTGCGGCACCTGCCATAAACTATCTGCTCATCAGCTTTGCACCTGTGACCCACATGGGCTTCAGCCCACTGGCTATATTCTTGATGTTAGCTTTGGAATGGATTCATGGAGTTGTGGGGGGAAGCAGTTTGGAAACAACAATAACAAAGCCTCGTGAAACAAATGAAAATGAAAACATTTAAACCTTTGAGGAGTCATCTAAAGAACCAACAGAGATCCTACTTAGAATGCACAGGGAAGCAGAGTCGGCTTTTCTCATTGCTCTGTTTATTTCTGTCTGTCACCCAATGCTACTTGTCATCTCTCCGTCCATTCTCTTTATCCTGGACTAGCTTTTCATCTCTTTTTCTTGAAAACATTTGTTTTTTACTCAAAGTATTCATGTGTTGCTTGCCACTGTCCCTACACCTAAGGGTCCCCTCTCTGTTCTCTTCTGTTTCATTGACTGTCTATCTGGACTCTTTCTGATAGAAACCAATCACATAGCCCTCCCTCTTTTCAAGTTTCCTCTCCATCACTACACTTTCTTAAAATCAGCCCCTCCCCTAAAATCTGGGAATTGTGTAGACTTACAGAAATATTCTTGATAAGATGGGGGAAAGAATTTAAAATTTTTATTTTATTGCCAAAGTGTCTTCAGGGTCTTTTATCTCCATGGCCCTTTCTTCATACCCCGTGTAACAATTACATCCCAGTGCTAAGGACTGCTAACAGACTTGGATTTCTCCCTAACCACAAGTAAACAGCCATGACTACCACAGCCTAATGGATGTGGGTAGAAGACACAGGGCCACAGGGCAAAGACAAAGGACTATTTATTGCTCCCAGCAATCACAGTTGCCAGAGTGTTGACTTTATTGTGCCATTTCTCCTAAGCCCCAGTTCCCACAGGAAAATGCATGCAGGGCAGAAGACACCTGCACACAGAGAGAACTGCATCATGGGAGCAATACTTTGGACCTTGGGTGTGAAATGTTCTATCATTGATCACGAAAAATTTCCACTCTTTCCTGGGGATTGGAATCTGTTAGATGCCATCTCTTCCTCTCATAGATATGAGCAAAGCTTGTTTCTATTCTGGATGGAGGCATTCTTTCTTGTCTCCACCATCTTTCAATATATCACGATCATCCCTTTCAACTTTGTCTCCAATCCCATGTTGGAAATGTTTGCATGAAATGTTGCATTGTGCTTAATATCGCAATAATAATGAGTGGAGCTACCTTTACACAATAAGGAATTTACAAATGAATAAAGTACTTTGTAAAGTTATAAATAGTTTGTGATGAGGTATATCTCAAACTCTGTATGTGTAAATATGTGCTTTTTCCTTTCCTTTCCTTTCCTTTCCTTTCCTTTCCTTTCCTTTCCTTTCCTTTCCTTTCCTTTCAATGTGTGTGTGTGTGTGTGTGTGTGTGTGTGTGTGTGTGTGTTAATGACAAAGGGAATTTTAAAAGAGAATTCATCTGTCAGGCCAACAAATGGAGTTGTATGTTCTATTTATTTATATATTTTTCCTCCAAGTGTCTGGGCTGTGCATAGATCAACTGTAGTTGAACTTGTCTCCGGTCAGAGTCTAACATTGACCTCTTGCTCTGGTTTACAGCTGGGGTTTTAAACCCCCTTTCTCAAGTTCATACAACTGTCCCTTCAGGGGCTTTACATTTTCTCTCTGTCTACGATTTTTTAGACAAATGTCAGGATTTTTTTGTCATTAGCCTTGTGAGAATTCCTGCAAATAAATAAACAGTTTGAAGAAGGAAACCTGCTCTGGGACTGGAGGCTATGAGTCAATGTGGAGGCTGGAGGGAGTGGGGGAGCCTGAGCTTGGGAGATGTGGGGTTAGAGTGGACTCTGCTTCCTTTCTTTGATGCCTGCGATACATGAGAAATCAAAGCTTCTTAGAAACATTTTTTGTGATCTTCTGAGATATATGGACAGTTTATAAAAAATGGTTTGAAATATATTGAGTTTAGGAAGGATTGCTTTATTTCTGTGTGAGTGTGTGTGTGTGTGCGCGCGCTTATGTGCAGTATGCATATGGATGCATGCTACAGTGTGTATGTGGAAGTCAGAGGACAGCTTGCAGGAGTCAGTTCTTCCACAATGTGGAGGCACTTGCTTACTGCCCTCTTAGCAACCTTAACTGGATAATTTATGCTCCTTCCTACTGATGGTTCACATTGGAGTCTTGGGTGAAGAGCAGTTTGTCATCCATAGTCCCATTCTTGTGGTATCTAAGGAAGAGACTCTTCCTGGTAGAATTGACCATATTTGGAGAAAGGTTTGCATAAACTATGGGAAGTACACTGACATTAGCCTCTCAGGGAAATGGATCAGATTGCTATCTTCTCTGGATAGCAAGTGAGCAAGTGTTCTGGAGACTTCTATGTGGAGAATAGCCAGTGAAGCTGTGTGGAGGAGGGAGAAGCTGAGACACCTGGGGAAGGAACTCTTGAAGAACAGAGAGGTTACTCAGCTCAGTTCTGCTGTGCATCGTGAGGTCCAGGCATCCTTCCTGGTACTCTTCAGATATGATCCCTGCAATGTCAGGGTCTTCTGGGTTATCAATGAATTTTTTGTGGAGTCTGGCACAGAAGATAATTCAACTGTAGCCAAACCCAAAGTAGAAAGAGTATTGATGGCTGAAAATGCGATGGGCATTAGGGTTATATACAAATAAAAAAAATGGGTCAGGGATAAGCTAAGTGATTGATAAGAGGCTGTAGGCCTCAAAGTTGATGCAATGGAAGGAAGAGATGACCTGATTTGTGTCCTTCCTTATTAAAAAATAAATCTCATAAGGTTTTGAGTCTTCTGGTTTGAATCAGCACATAGACTCAGATGTACTGACTAGAGGGATATGTGAGTGTGCTGACAATGATCCACATGAGTGGGAAGGAGATTGACAACAAGCAGACCACAGACTAGAGCAGGAAAGGTGTCTCAGTGGTTAACAGTACCTGCTACCCTTGCTGAAGATCTGGGTTCAGTTTTAAGCATGTATACAGAGGCTCACAACCTTCTGTTACTCCAGTTTCAGGGGATCCAACATACTCTTCTGACCTCCACATGTTCTGCATGGAGTACACATACATACATTTGGGCACACACATGTACATATAAAGTAGATACATGAATGAATAAAGAAACATTTTTTTTTTTTAAAAAAAGGAAGCCACAGACAGAATTTGTCTCTTTCTTAGCCCTTCCCTCCCTCGACTCCCCTTTCTTCATTAAACAAGTGTTATATGCTATGAGGTAGACTATTCCATTAGTAGAGAAAGCAGGAGGAACCCATACTGGATATTGCACCATTATACCTCTGTCCATTATATAGGGAATGAACAGAGAGATATTATCCTCAGGTTTCAGGTGGACCCAGGAAGTGTCTTTTCAGAGCAGGACATCTGGTGTGCTCCAGGTTTGTCACTGTGGAGAGTGTTACTATGGAAATTATATAAATAGCAGCAAGGATACTCAAAGTAGGCAACAGCAATGACTTGAGACAGTTCTGGACAGCGACGGAGAATTCTCATCAGTCAGACAGGTCAGACCCAGAGTGAGGCAATGCCTGCTCCTAGACAGACTGATTAAACACAAATTATTGTGAGACAAAAAGAACACTGGTATGGAATATTTTATCCAAGTGGCAAAAAACACACAGGAACTGATCGGGACCCCAGTTGAGAGGCAGAGCCATACCAAACCCCCTTTGTCCTGCATAATTCTGTTTGAATGAATGGGAGAGAAGTGTTGAAGTTTCATGAAGACTTCACTAAGTGACTTCTTCCTCTTCCCCTTCCTGGTGGATCTCAACTCTGTGGTGCCTTCCTGAATTCTCCTTTTTAATTCCAATAAGGCGGACTCACTTTATGCAAAGCCAGCCATTATTAATGGGCCTGTGCTGTGTCTGAAACATGATAATGGTGCACACACACACACACACACACACACACACACACACACACCTCAACAACTCCTGCACTTTCATAATGCAAATATTGTTTTCTATCACTTACATAGAGTTCTATAGAGAGCCTATTCCTTCAACAGATTCTGTCATTCAGAATGGCAGTGATTGTTTATCAGGTAGCAACATCTTGGACTGGCCAAATTCAGCTCCTTGTCTTCAGGGTCAGCAAACCAGATAAACAGCGTCTGCCTTAACAGAATCACACCTGAGCCAAGGCAGCTCTGGTGGAGGTGTTCAATGTAGCACAAAAATGCCTTTGTAAGCCCCCAAATGCCATTCAGATATAATTGGAAATGATTTCTGCCCAATGCCGACAGTCTTCTGCACCCAATAAGTCACTGTATTCACAGTGGTCTCTTTATTAAACTCCCGTCCCTCCATTTATTAGCATGTAACTCTATATAGCTTTTTGGTGACTTCTTTGTCTGCAGGTAAATAGCTCAGAGGGAATTTATAAGCTCTTTCCCCAACCCCAAGAATAGTAGTCACTATCGTGTGAGATTTGGATTGGAGTTTACCCAGAGTATTTACTGGTAACAGTATCCAATATCGCACAGCACCCTTGTGGTAGTGATCTGAGAATGCCTGTATTACTTCCAACACTTTTCTTCCATCCTTGTAAATGGAATTATGGAGGACAAAGAGGGACCAGCATCATCCTGCCTCTCAATAGGGGTCCTGTTCCTTTCCTGTATGTTTTTTTTTTTTAACTTGGGTAAGATCTCCTGTATTATCATTGTGTCTCAAAATAACTTGTTTGCTCTATACAGGAGCTTTTAGAAGTTGTATCACTCTGGGTCTAATGTGTCTAACTGATGAGAAAAAGCTGAAGTGGAGAGAAACCAATGGACATGCCCAAAGCTTTAAACCAAGGTGCATAGATTCCAGATGTCTTCCAGCACTTAAATGGTCAGTTCCCTGAGGTCAGGTATGATAGTATGAATTCTGCCTTGCTCCACATCTGCAAACTTCTGTGTTTATAACCACAGTGTACTGGGTAGTTTTATGTCAACTTGAAACAAGCTAGAGTCATTGGAGAGGAGGAAGCCTCAGTTGAGAAAATGCCTCCATAAGTTCCTGCTGTGGGACATTTTCTTAATGAGTAATTGATGGGGGAGGATCCAGTGCATTGTGGATGGAGCCACTGCTGAGCTGGTGGTCCTGGGTTCTATAAGAAAGCAGGTTTATGAGAACAAGCTCATAAGCACTCCTCCATGATCTCTACCTCAGTTTCTGCCTCCAGGTTCCTACCCTGCTTGAGTTCTTGTTCCGACTTCTTTGAAGATGAACAGTGATGTTGAAGAGTAAGCAACATAAAACCTCTCTTTCCCAACTTGGTTTTGGGTCATGGAGTTTTATCACAGCACTAGCAACCCTAATAAGGACATATGGCTTAGTAGTAATGCCTAAGGAGTTCCCAGATGAGAAAATAAGGACCGGTTGAAGTATCCTGACCACTGGCAGTTAGCCCAGTGTCTAGCATGGAGTTACTGTGGTTATTTGAGGGAGGATGAGTGAGTGAATGAATTAGCTAGCACCCCCATGAGGATCTATCATGCTGGCGAGAGGCTCTGTATTTATTTATCTGAGCTTGTCTCCAGGCTTTGGGGACAATTGACCCACCACCATCTTTTTCTTTCTAGCAGAAACCTTGCCCATGATGCTTATCCTGTGAGCCACAGGAATATATACCAGTCAGAATACCTTTCTTCTATAGAAAGCAGGCTCAATGCAAGGCTCTAAATTCCAGGTCTATGCCCCTTGCTTCCCAGAGCCTAATATAGTAATCTTCTACCTCACAGGCCAGCAATAAAGAACACTTGACTTGCCCCTAAGAAGCACATCTCAGCACTTCAGGCCTGGGCGCCTGAGTCTTATTTATTGCCACCCTGCTTTCAGAGGTTGGCAAATTCAAGGGAGGCCTCTCTGCTTGCTCTGAGCCTTAGAAGACTGTTGATACTTGATCTCTTGTCCCAATTAATCAACTTCTCTACGCATTCAGAATGTCATCCCTGTCTACATCCTTGTAGTTGGAATGCTCTCTGTACAGTGTTGCCACTCCCCATCTGAAAGGTTGAGGGAAGATGCCCTCTGCTTTTATCCTATCTGCGCTTCCCAGCTCTGGAGCAAACTCATTGTGGAGTTTGGAGTTTTGAAGAAGAGACTTCTGTGTTGGACCTCCTCCCACTGCTGAGGGCTTGGCCTTGACTCTCCCTTTTTGGCCACCTGATGACTCAGTTTCTTTGACTGTAAAATGAAGACCTTCAGGCCTGTTCTGCCTGCCAGGCTCAATGTCGGTTTTGGCTTAAACGAGTCCTGCTTCCAGAACACATTCTAAAAGAGGCTTGTTTATTTAAATAAGCTTTCCTTGTCATTTCCCATTTTCTTCTTAAAGCACAGTCCAGGTTGCTTAAAAGAAAACCAATTAAAAAAAAAAAAACAGGAACAAAACAAATAACACCTGATAAGAAGAACAGTGTACACAGTAAATGCCCACCATCAGAAATTTTAATAAGCAGTCCTCCAAACTCACCGCTCGTTTGTCTCGTGGAAGACCTAGTGAGTGCTACGCATGTTAGTTCTTTGGGGCTCGAAGTCCTATTTTGATAACAAAGGATCTCATTGTGCAATGAGAAATTTAGATGTTTTGTGAAGCCAGAGAAGTTCCGGGAGGTCAGGCTTTTAACCCTTGTAGCAGGAAAATGCTCCTGTGTGTCCCTATTCTGAAAGGTAGAGCTTTTATCTCTATGTCATCTATCATTCTGGAAAGAACACAGGGCTCTGGATTGTGAACACCACTGGTCCTTGATCCCAAGAGATTTTAGACAGGGGCCCACACAATGTTTTGAAATGGGTTATATGGTTTCTGATGTTTCCCTAAAGGAAGAGTGTCTGCACATTTTCAAAATCAAAGGTGCCAAATGTGAGCCCATGTGTCAGCCTGTAAGCTGGTAAAATTAATATCTACATAAATAATGTGGTATAAAGTTATTGGAGGTAAGTGTTAAGCATGATATAAATATGAACGAGCACCCACAATGTTTCCTTTCATCTCAAGAATCTTCTTAGATGTGTAGTCCTTTTCTATAAGTTTAATCTCTTTTCAGCTTCATTATAATTTGCAAACATACAAATTATGTAATAAACCCCTTGACTACATGATCAGTCATGATCAATTTTCTTCATAGTTTCTTCTGTCCCTGGAGCTGTTGTTTGACCCTTGAAGCTTTTGTAGTAAGGCTTGGCTCCTAGTGAGGCACTATCAGGAATTGGAGGAACTTAGGAGGTGGGCCTTAATGGAAGGACTCTATGTTATTGAGGCTTGGTGAAGATTGGGGAAAATGGCCTCATTCTCTTCCATTTGCTGTCTGGGAAGTGAGAGGCTTTGTCTTACTGTGCCGATACTATACTCATGAGACTCTGAGACCAAACAGTCATGGAGTAGCACCCCCAAAATTATGAGACAAAACAAAGCATTTTGACCATATATTTGATCAACCTCATGTATTTGTTAATGATGAAAAGTTAAGACCCTGCTTAACTACTTTAAAATAGGCACCAGAAACTTTGCCTATAAATATACAGTTTGTACCTATTAAGAGCTAAGTACCTTTTCAATATATTTATAACATCCTTAAGACATATATGATTAGGTATGACTATACTTAACTTCCCCATGTTAAGATGAAAAAGCATGCTCAGAGATGCATCAAAGCTTGGGAAATGTAAACTGTACTTGGGACCTTATAGTTACTGTTCTCCCCCCCAAATTTATCTAGCTATGCGTTGAGTTAACAAGAGTGTATTTCTGAGCGTGAGTTCCCAGATGGCAACTTAGGAAGGGCTAGAGAAGTTGTTCAGAGGCAGGGTTTGATCATAGGGGTGGTGGTTGAGGAGACTGCAGCCTTCAGACAGCACCTACAGCTGGGGCTTTGGAATCTTCATTCCTCCTATGGCTATCCAGCATG
This sequence comes from Arvicanthis niloticus, assembly GCF_011762505.2. Taxonomy (NCBI): domain Eukaryota; kingdom Metazoa; phylum Chordata; class Mammalia; order Rodentia; family Muridae; genus Arvicanthis; species Arvicanthis niloticus. The sequence goes on along the minus strand of NC_047664.1, from coordinate 45,712,651 downwards.
CCATTGCAAGTGCAGAGAGTTTTTAGACTGACTCCATCTGCAGGAATCTGAGTGACATAGCTAGAAATAGTTTTCCAAGTTGGATAGCCTTTTATGAATTGTTGCTTAAGAACATGTGAATTGCAGGGCGGTGGTGGCGCACGCCTTTAATCCCAGCACTTGGGAGGCAGAGGCAGGCGGATTTCTGAGTTTGAGGCCAGCCTGGTCTACAGAGTGAGGTCCAGGACAGCCAGGGCTACATAGAGAAACCCTGTCTTGAAAAACAAACAAACAAAGTGCCTTAGATTTGCTCAGCAAGATTGTGCTTGTAAAAAAAAAAAAAAAAAAAAAAAACCAAGGAGATCTTGGCATGTACAGTAGGCTAAACTACTGTCCTAAGATGCATCATTTAATGAAGCATTTAGAGGACTGGAAAGAAGCCTTAGCATGTAAAGGTGCTTATTATACAAACTGAGTTTGATTCCTGGAATCAATAGTAGAAGGAAAGGAAAGATTCTTAAACGTTGTTCTCTGATCTCCTGGTATGTATCCCTATTGTCTCCCATTCCTTCTCCCCACTTCTCTCTCTCTCCCTCTTCCCTCTCCCCTTTACACCTCCACCCTCACAAACCATATTGAAAGAAAACTACGAACAGAGCCATTAGAAAGCATTTATAATCTCCCTCACCCATTTTTCCTCCCTTATATTTCTCTTCTCAGAAACAGAACGATGATCAAGAGAACCAATGTTCTAGAGGTTCTAGAGTTAGTCTTGGGTTATTTGTTATGTTTACCTTCCAACTCACATCATCTCAGTTTCCTAAACACCTTCTGAATGTTTCCAGTCCTGTCCATCCCAGGACTTTTATTGTTGATTTACCCTTTCCTCCCATCTGGTCTTCTCCAGCTGTGTAGACATGTCCTTGCCTTCTAGACTAATCCAACTTTGAAAGGACGTAAGCCACCATGCTGATCTGTTCTTCAGACACCCTTTGCCTAAGAAAGTTTTACATGATCCTGAGTATGTAGGTGCGTAAGATAAACATACAAACAAAACATTTCACATAAGTCATTTACAAATTTATTTTAAAACCATTCTTTGCATATTTTGCTGTTTTTTTAAAGATGCAAGCCATTTTTTCACACTAATGCAATGGATATACTTATTTTCATTTTTTTTTTTTTCATATAGAGGTAAACCTCATTTGGGTGTAAGAAGCTGCAGGGTATACAGCATCTTTAGCAATTTCCAGAGTGTTGGTTGACATTTTGATTTTACATTCATCAGTGCTAAGAATGCTGTTTTATATAAATACACAGTACAAAATGGCAAAGCCATGTCTAGGGCCATTGCAAAATTTGTTGGAAATTCTTCCCTAATTCTAAACCAAAATTCACTTAATATTTAAAAAAAAAATGAAACTCAAGTCAGAAATTCAGGCAGAAAAATTTAAAACCAAACATTCTAATACTACAATCTAACGATATATTAATTTAGTACTTAGATGCTGAGGAGTAAAGGTAGGAAAATATTAAGTCTTTGTTTTCACTAATTAAACCATCATGTTTCCAGAAGAGCAGAAAACTTTATATGTAATGTAAACACACAATAATTCATAGCATACAATGCTTTTGAATTTGAGCAGAGGTGTTTCAGACAGTGATGGTTGGCGTGCAAAGTGAAAATGCTGTGTGTTCAGAACCATTGGAGAGTGTTACCTGAAACATCTTGGACTCATTATGCATTTTATTTTGAATTAATTTTTGGTCAGTGCATGTTGAGAAAAATTTTACTATTGCCAAAATTCTCAGGACTGGAACTTTCAGTTACATGACCCCACAATGGGGCTGTGGCTCATAGTTTAGCAAACTGTGCTTTTATGGATTCCATTCTTCCTAGAGCACAATCCTACCTGGCACATTGGGAACCAGGATTTTCCTCCCTCACATTCCTCTCCTGCTCATTCTGAGACCCCAGTTGTCCTCTTTCCCAGATATATCAGTATTCTACCTAGTTCACTGAACCAGGAGAGGATTTCCATTTTCAGTGTCTCTGGCATGACCTGCTTCCTCTGCTTGGAGCTCTCTTGACTTTCACATTCTTCAGTTCTTCTTATCAATTGATTTTCAGATTAAATACCTCATCCTCACAAAAGGGTTGTTGCATCTTATTCACAGTGGCTACCGTTTTTGCAATCACATTCCTCAATTCAGCATTTTGTAGCATACATATCACCAAGGCTCCTCCTTGTTTGTTTCTTGGTCTGCAATTGTTTATATTTCTCACTAGCAAGTAGGTCCCAGCAAAGTGACACTATTGTTTGTTATGTTGGTATTCTCATTTTTCAGAATAGTTAAGTGTTCCTAGGATAACATTTGATTGAAAGAATTGAAAAGATTATGGCTGTTACTCTCAGACTTTGAATAAATCTATCAGCTCATCTCTCAAAATATTTGACTGGTAAGAGTATCCATCAGCATCAGTCTCTGGACCTGGTAACAGCATGGCTTGGGTGGTCAAATTGCTAGTCCTCCAACTAAGTGGATCTGTGAGCCCAGTGATGGCTTTACTGGGAAAGCTCATCTTATAGGTAATAAGTATTAAGTGAAGACTTGCACCAGGCTCACAGTTTTGCGTTTATTGTACCCATGCCAAAATGTTGTGATAGAGGAGAGAAACTGATACTCTATGGTGATAGTTAACTTGTTCAAGGTTGCACGGTCAAAGACACCATGGACGCCATGGAGCTGAGGGCTATCAGGACCCCAAGTCACTATCTATTGCTCTTCTCTTCCGAAAGCTATGTTTGAGAGCTTAGCATTTTCAAAATGGCATCCAAGATATAAATATACAAGTGATGGACTGCCACAGTTTGTCTGAGAAGCTGGTGTTTAGGTCTTTGGTGAATATTAAGGAACAATATAAGGCAACCCTCCATTTTACTGTTGCTTTCATTTAAAAAAAAAAAAAAAAGGCATTTCATTTTAGGGGTTGGAAAGACCTTCCTTAGAGAGAGTCTAATTATAGGGGCAGTACATTCAAAATTCAAGAACGACTGATTTGTGCTTTTTAAACAGTAAAAGGAGCCCTGAAACATATTAAATTTTTATGAGGTGTGTTGCTGACTAAAATTTTTTTGAGCAAATAATCATACAAAAAAAGAGTAGACCACATACTTAAAATTAAAACCTCCAAATAAGAAAAATATTTATTAAATAAACTTACACCAAGCCACAGTGACCTTTCAAATGGGCTTTCTAAGCCAACCCAACCCATAGAGTAATTTTAATCAAGTTAATATTTCATTATCAGAAGATGACAACTAGAGATGTGGCTATTATGTAGTGCTTAGGTCTGGTAGACCAAATCTGTCAGTAACCAAGTGTGTTTGGGAAGCCAAGTAACCTCTCTGGCCTAAAGTGTCCCCATCTTTAAAATGGAGACAGTAGAATACCCCCATTGCCTCTTACAGTGCTTATGAAAATCAAGACTAATGAATGTAGGGGAATATTTGGAGATGTGAAACATATTTATGACATTAATAATATCAACTTTCCAAGAATATTAAGGAGATTAATGTACAAAGCCCAAGAAGTGAAGGGTTTTATTCTGAGAGATGATTCTCTTGTCTTTTATTCTTTCCTGTTCATCAGAGATTTCAAGCTTTCACCTAAGAGCACAGAGCTCTGTATCACAGAGCTTGTCTCTCCCTTTGGGCTTAGCTGTTCACTAGATTAAAAAAAATTCTTCTTGTCTTCATTTCCTCTTGCTTCCAGGTCTCCTGGTATCTATGCATTACTCATCTGCATATATATATATGTATATATATACACACACACACACACACACACACACACACACACACACACACATATATATATCATGGATTCACTCTGACCAGGTGAACTGTGGTTTTTAACTTCTCAATTCTGAACCATTCTGTCTCCCATGTCTTTGGCTAGTGGATCCATCACATATCCTCTGTTTACCTATTAGGCTTCCCATTTTCTATAGCCTAAATGATCTTAGGAGGTGGAATCTTGAAAAAGTGATGAGGTTATGATAGTAAACATAATTAATTGTCAATTATTAATTGATAATGAACGAAGTTAATTCTTCTCTCAGGGATCTGCTTTTCCATTCTAGCATGTGAAGACTCTCAATAAAAAAAAAAAAAACAAAAACAAAACAAAACAAAAAAAAAACCAATAATCTGTGAGACTGAAAAAAGGCCTCCAGGAGACACCAAGTCTCTTTGATGTGGCGTTTCTTCTAGAACCATGGGCAATAACATTGTGTTGTCTACAGACTGCCTTCTACAGGATTTTCTCACAGCAGCCTAGGTAAACTGAATTTAGCTTTTAGCGTTGGCACTGCACTCCTTGTGGGATGAATCCTCTTCTCAGTATGAGTAGCTCAGTCTGACACTGCATCCTCACTACTTCTTGGTTAGTCTACTCTGGCTTACATATGCCTCTTTGATTTCTGAATTACTTTCTCGTTCTGTATTTTAAAAACTAACTGCTAATTATGATAAATGGAACAGAATGCCCCTGATCCTTAGATAAGGATTCCCCTAAGCTACTAAGAGGAGATAGTTATCACCTTAAAAGTCCTCTCTTCAATGCTAAGAAGTTTATAACTCCCTTTCATGAACAAATGTAAATTTTATTTTTTTGTTTTCTTCACTGTAACCTTTTCTTCATCTCCTTTTTCCCTCCCTCCTCCTTTCCTTTGCTCTCTCCTTCCCCTTCTCTCTCCCTCCCTTCTTGTGGTACTGGTGATTAAACCTGGGATTTGTATATGCTAAGCAAGTGATCTACCACTGAGCTATACCTCAAATTCTTCTTTATTCTTCATAGACTCATTTATTCTGAATTCACTTAATCAAAAGCCACACTTCTCTTTTGAGATATGGAGTTATGAGATATGGTGTTTTCTTTCGAAACCTCACAGTATTTTGTCATTTCCTTAAGGGCAGTGAGCATCCCCTTCCTTGTCACAAGTCAATCAATGCCCTTGCCCAACAGAATTTCCATTTTAGTTTATTTTAATCACTTTATCTCATTTGGAGCAAAAGGCAAGTCCCTACTCCAGCTTTCCCCAGTGATCTCCCTGATAGCAGTACTGTTCTCTCTGGGATCCCACAGCTGCTCAAGGCTGCTCAAACATAGTAGGCACCTTTTTTATTTCAAGGTCATTCCCCACCCCAGCCCCAGTCTGATAAGATGACTCATGGGTAGGTAGTGATCAGTACTCTGCTAAGTACTCAAGATGGGTTCTAAAGACCAAGTACTTAGTCTGCCTCCATCTCCATAGACATCACATAGCATCATTTTCTTGAGTCTGAGAGAATATTGACTCTGTGTTCCTTTTTGCTGGTTATCTCATACTAGAAACTTTTCAAGAAGTAAACTGTGGGCTGAAAACCACTGATTCCTATACATTATCCAAAGTTTCAGTCTTTTTATGCAACGGGTAAAGTTGGCCCTTGTTCCCCCATCTTGTCTGGAAGCAAACCTTTCAGCAATACTTAATTGCTTTCCTGGCTCTAGTTTTTCTATGGAGATAACACTTAATGTCTGACACACAGCCTGTGTTTCCTGCCTGTTTTTGTAATGTCTGTTTTTGCTCCATCAGAATATATTTCTACAAGTGATATGTTTTTCTCCACATGTAAATTTTGTGGATTCATATAGGGACTGACACACAGTAGGGACTTGTTAATTATTTATTAAATAAATGATTGCAGAAAAAGCTGATGTCAGGAAGAATTTTCCTAGACCCATGAGGCTGTGGTTTCACTTCAACCTGAAATCACCAGTGTGAGTGGAGCCTGTGACCCTGGGCTGGATACTCAGCCAGTGGCAAAGGTCTATCACCTCCTCAGTCAACACCCTGCTTTGTGGAACCTGCCCTCGCTCCTCTTGCCATCTCTCATAAAGTGCTTTGCTTACCCAACACTCTTTAGCTGGATCACAACTCTGAGAGGCATGGATGGCAGGTTTTAGGTTTCTTTTAAAAATATAATCATTTTACAACCACGCATGTATGTGTATGTGTTTCGTCTCTACACCCAACTTTGAGCAGCTGCTACTTAACCCTCATCTCTTTCTTTGTATAAAACTTGAATGTGAAAGGCCCTTTTAGCTCACAAGGGTGGAAGTTCAGGTGGGAACGAATCCAAGGGAAACTTTGGACTCACTCAGTAGGGGTGGGCCAGCTAAATAACAGCACCCTTTCCCACAGACTTCCCCTTGTAGTAGCTCTATTCAAGGATTTCCCATCTGTCAGCTGGTCCCTCCAGCAGTTACTCACTTGAGGAACCAAATGCATGTGCATGCATGTGTTTGTGCATGCGTGTGCATATATGTGTGTGTGTGTGTGTGTGTGTGTGTGTGTGTGTGTGTGTGCTCGCATGTGGTTGTTAGATTATGGGGCAGCTTCTGGAGCAGTTTTTCTCATTTTGTTTTCTGGCTGGGTTTCACTTTGGTCTCAGGACCTTCATGCAGAGTGTCTCTATCTTCTTAGGCTTAGGCCCTTCCTTATCCCTTAGGTCTTATCTCAAATGTTTACTCATTGGTGAAAAATTTTCTGTCCAAGTGGCTAAGTTGTTCCTTTCCTGTTCCCAATGCTTTGCTTATGGGAAAACTCTGGGATCATTATAGCTGCTGTGTTTTAGAAAACAGAATCTGAGTTTGTTAATATCTTCTCCCGAAGAATAAAGGGCAAGAGTAAGACTCTTGCCAACTGAGAGGATGCAGACTCCATGTGGAATTGCATATGTATATGTTGCTGGGGTAAAATTTGCAAAGATAAAGTGTAGACTCAATTCTCCCTATTTCCACAGTAACAACTGGCCTTAAGCTCGATGGTGGAAGGTAGTGTGGGTTTATGGAAGGACTTAAACAAGGGAAGACAGACTTGTGTATCAAGAGGGCCAACCTGGCTGTGAAATGGTAAACAGAATAGAAAAGAATAAGCTGTGCTGGAAAGTATACTTAATGTAATCTAAGATGACTACAATCAATATATTATATTGAATGAAAACCCTAAAAGAGGTTGGTGGCAGTGGGTTAAAGGGTTGCTAAAAACCTCTTATTATAAGGAATTCTTGATGGAAAATTGATTATGAGGAAATTAGAATGGAAAGGAGTAAAAGTAGCAATCAAAGTTAGATAAGAGTCAATCAGAGCAAAGACTATTGAGATAAAATTACATTGGGTTAGGCATCAAGGAAAATGGCAGAATAAGGACTTGGGGCTTTTATTTCTTCCACAGAATCAAGAATTGTAATACTGTGTGTCAGAATCAACTCTTTCAAAGCTGTAGAAATTAATCAAAGGCTTGGAAAAATACATACAGTATATATATATATATAATATATTAATAATTATTAATATAATTATATATTAATATATTATAATATATTAATATATATTATATAATATATATAATATAATATATATTATAATATATATTAATAATATATATTATAATATATATATTACAGGCTTGTTTATATATAAAGGGCTACAGGCTTTTAATAATTAATAATTTTAATAATATATATTTACATTAATTTTTCTCATAATTGGGAAAATTTTCAGCCATTATTTCTTCAAATATTTTTTGTTTCCCTCCTTCCTTTTCCCTCCCTTGCTCAGTTCCCACTCTGCCTCTTTCCTCTTTAGATATTGTTATTATGTGGATGCAACCACATAATAGAACCATTATATATATAAAATATATATATTATATATTATATATATATAATGGTTGTGTAGCTTGTTGTTGTTCTTGTTTGGAGGTACCTTTGACTCGTTTGCCTGATTTTGGGACCCTTTTTCTCAGACTGGGTTGCCTCATCCAGTCTTAATATGAGGATTTGTGTTTAGTCTTATTGTAACTTGTTTTGCCATGCTGGGTTAATATCCCTGGCAGTCCAGCTCTTTTCTGAAGGGAAATGGAGGCAGAGTGGATCTGGGGAAGTGGGAAGGGGGGGATGAGAGGGAACAATTTGGAGGGATAGAGAGAGGATAAACTGTGATAGAGATGCATTGTATGAGAGAAAAAAACCAAAAAGACAAAACACCTTGTGAAAGATGGAGATTCTTTAATTCTGGCAATTAATGAATTCTCTGTCAAGTTATTAGATGAATAATTAATTAACAAAGTGGGTTGCTTTTTAAAAATACATTATAAAGGATGAAGGTTTTACACGCTTAGTATAGAAAAACCAGTGACTGTAGAACTTGCAAGGGCAAATAGCAATAGTGACAAGCCTGGTTGGCGGCAGAATTCACATTCAGCATTCATGACTCACTTAAAATAATCAACTCTGATAAAATTTATGAGACATGCAAATAAAAAGAAGGGAGAAGTCTTAGGGGAAAATATAGTTACTAAAAACCACCTATCAGGAAGCATAAATATTGGTCTTACTAGATCAACACCATTTACCTACTTTCAGACATGCAGTAGAACAGGGCTGAAGAAATGAAGGAAAACATGAGAAAGATTCAACAAGATGAAGATATGAATAAGACATAACTATAAAAATCAACTAAATAGAAATCCTGGGGTTGACCATCACAACTGAAGCGAGCATTTCACAGTCAGAGTTGTTGAGCAGTGCTATTTAAACTTGAGGGTTAGCCGGGCAGTGGTGGTGCACGCCTTTAATCCCAGCACTTGGGAGGCAGAGGCAGGCAGATTTCTGAGTTCGAGGCCAGCCTGGTCTACAGAGTGAGTTCCAGGACAGCCAGGGCTATACAGAGAAACCCTGTCTCAAAAAACCAAACCAAACCAAACCCTCAAGGGTGAGTAGTTGACGTTGTGTAGTTTGAGGAAGATAAGAACCAAGTTTAACAAACCCTGTGAGACCTGGGGAACAGCATCAAGAATGTCTGCAATCACGTAATAACAATATCTAAAGAGGAAAGAGGCAGGGTGGGAACTGAGCAAGGGAGGGAAAAGGAAGGAGGGAAACAAAAAATATTTGAAGAAATAATGGCTGAAAAATTTCCCAATTATGAGAAAATTAATGTTAGCATCCACAAAGCACAATACATTCCAAGTAGAAATTAAAGAAAATTTTACCTTGACACATCACAATAAAAGACAAACAGTCGGGCTGGTGAGATGACTCAGTGGTTAAGAGCACTGACTGCTCTTCCAGAGGTCATGAGTTCAAATCCCAGCAACCACATGGTGGCTCACAACCATCCATAATGAGATCTGATGCCCTCATATGGGTGTCTGAAGACAGCTACAGTGTACTTACACAAAATAAATAAATAAATTCTTTAAAAAAAAAAAAAAGACAAACAGTCTGGAAGGAATCATGAACAAATGGAAGGGCCATGTATAAGGGTGCCTCAATAAGTGAGTAGAGTTCTCACAGAAAGTTTAGTAATATAGAAAACAGTTGCAAGACATTTTAAACTGCTAAAAAGAAAAGGATACAAACAAGAACTCTATATCCAGGATAATTCTTCCTTCAAAATTAAAGGTGAAATGAGAACATTTTTTAAAAGATAAAGAAAAAACAATAGATTTATTGTAAAACAAACACTAAAGAAAACCTTCACACCAAAATAGACTACTGCCTATACAAAGAAACAAATGTAACTGCATAGGTAAATAAGAGGCAATCTCAATGTACTTTTAATTTGTAAGTATTCTTTGATCTAACTAAAAAGATGGCAAAAACTAATAGTTCTAACTCTGTATTGATTCTCATTTAATATATAAAGAAAATTTATGACAATAACAGTACAAGAGAGATAGGAAGCAATTTCATATATTAATGAATAATTATGTTAATCTGAGATGGAGTGTTATAAATTGATATGTATATTTTAACAGAGGAATACTGATAACTGAGAACATCATAAAAGAAATAAGATTTACTAGCACACTAAAATACCCATTAAACACAAAATAATAGTTATTTGAAATACAAAAGACATATGGAAATAAATAAAAGTGGTAAACATAAGTTATATTTTAACATTTACACTGAGTGTTAAGTATCCTAACATAGTGATAAAAAGACCAAGAATGACATAATGCGCTGGGTCTTAGACAAAAGGATGGAATGTCATGACATTGGCATAATTGATCATAGAAGCAATTGAATGAACTACATGGTACCTGCAAGAGATGTGCATATGTCTAAAATGTATGAACTGAAGAGTTGCACCGTACAAATAATAAAAAAGAGTGAAGAGGCTACACTAAAGAAAAGATTATCTGGTGAAATGGACTTTAAAGGTAGTATAAATGACAATAAGAACATCATATCTTGGTAAAATAGTCAGTTTACAGAGAAAGTATAATGATTATGTAATTGAAGTATCAAGAGCATTCTGATATATAAAGCACAATCTGACAGAATTAAAGGGAGATATAAGCAATTTGACAAAAATAGGCACCTAAATGCCTCAATTTAAGTAATGAAGAAAATGACTGGGGAGAAGATCAGAAGAAAAATTCTTGATCAAACCTCAACAGTAACTCTATCTAGCAGACATCTAGCACTGTGCTCAATAATAGTAGGATGGACTAATTCTAAAGTCTTGAATCTGGCAGAAAAGGGTAAGGAGTGGGGTTCAAGAATGCGGAAGAACATATGTAAAAAGCAAACTGGCTCTCATGCTTGGATCTGTAGACCTCCAAGACTCTCAGCTGAATTTTCTTATGTGAACTCTCATTAGGATAAAATATCCCATTGCTTACTCATGTCTTGTCCTTTTTTCTCACAAGGAAACCTGGTCATTCAAAACACTTTACTTTTATCTAAAGACTTACCAAGAACTTGACACAGTGTTGAAACTTTGAAAAGCTATAGACAAATGGTTCAGAAACATCAGAGACGGAAGCATTTCTGTGATTTCTAGGTAGTTTCTAAGAGGATGGCATTGTAGATGTTATCTTTTAGATAACACAGCTTGTGCTTAAGAGGTGGGTTCTCCATGTTATGATACAGAGCTGATTCACAGTTCTACCACGTAGGTGTAATGCTTAAGCTTAGCTCTGTAAAAGAGACGTCTGTACTTGTTACTTTTCTCATTGTTGTAGTGTAACATCTGATAAAAGTAACATAATGAAGGAAAGGTTCATCCTGTCTCTTAGTTCAGGAGATACTGTCCATCAAGTTGGAGAAGGTATAGCAACTGAATTGGGTTAGTCTATAGTGGTGGGAGCTTGAGCCAGACTAAATACTGGGTAGCAAGTGACCGAGAACCAGGGCCCAGAAACACACCAGGACTGCAACCTTCCAGGTCCACCCATAGTGGGCCATGTTATTAGCTAGACTCCAAAGGTTCCGTAGCCTCCCTAGTTTCATCTGCTGAGTACCAAATGCTCAGACACAGCTTGTCTGGCACATTTTACATCCAATCCACATCATCATATATGCCTGGGAAAACTATATAATGTTGCCTTCAAGTTTTTAATTGTAATGATAGTATTCTAGTACACTGGGTTGTCTTGAGAATTAAATGAAATGTAAATAATAATGTAAATTATTTTTGTGACTAATAATTTTTTAAATTTATTTTTAAATGATTCACAAAGGTATATTCATAATATTTTGGTATCATATACATTGTATAATATTTAGGCAGCATAAACACACATTTCTCAAAGTGTTATTTCTTTCTGGTGGAAAAAAAATCAAAACTCCTTTTTCTGGGTTTCTGAAGTATATAGTATTTTATTGTTATCTATTGCCACCATACTATGCAATGTCATGCATGAACTTCCTGTTCCTATACAGATATAAACTTAATAGCTATTGATCAACTTCACTTTATATCTCTTTCTCCCCAAGCATTCTCACCAGACTCTTGATGCTGAACTTCTGTGAGATCATGTTTCTTAGACTTCAATTATAAATGAGCTCATATGACATTCATTCTGCATCTGTCTTATTTTGCATAAAATTATGATCTAGTCCTATCCATATTACTACACATGGCAAGGCTTTATCCCTTCTCCTTGGTTGAAAGCGCTCTGTTGCATGTATGTACTGCATCCTCTTTATCTGTTCATCAGTGGATGGGAATGAGGGCTGATTCTGCTTCCTAGTTATTGTGACCAATATAACATAAAAATGTGAGTGCACTTGTGTTTTTGACTTACTAACTTCATTTCTTTTAGATATATACACAGGAGTAGGATTGCTATTAAATTTATGAGAAACCTCCACACTATTTTCTGTAATGGTTGTACTAAGTAATACATCCACTGTTACAGTTAGCTTCAGCTTTCATCTAGACACAAATTAGAGTCAGCTGGAAAGAGGGACCCTCAACTGAAGAATCACCATGATGAGAGATGGCTTCGGGCATGTCTGTGAGGCATTTTCCTGCTTGTTAATTGATGTAGAAGAACCCATAGTACTATGGGCAGTGGTATCCCTGGGCAGATCAATCTAAGTATGTAAGAAAAATAACTGAGCAATCCAGGAGGAGCAAGTCAGTAAAGAGTATCCCTTCATGGTTCCTGCCTCCATGATCTTACTCATCTTCCCTCAGAGACAACCTGTGACCTGAAAGGGTAAGAGGAAATAGATCTTTTTCTCCCCCAGGATCATTTTGCTCAGAGTGTTTTATCACAGCAACAGAGAAAAGAAACTGGAACACTCACCAACATTGGACAATGATCCCCTTTTCTTTACAATGTTTCTGTTAGTTTTTCTGATATTAGGCATTAGGGTGAGCTGGCACTGAGTCATGTACTGCATTTCCTTAGAGATTTTGGATGTTGAGAGAATTTTCATATATCTATTAGACTTCTTTTACAACATGTATTTTTGGAACTACTGCTTATTCATTTTCTTCATTAATTCATTAATTCACTTCACATCAGGATCAAAGCCCCTTCCTCTTCTCCTCCTAGTCCCACCCTTACAAATTCTTCCCCATTTACCCCCTCCCCTTTTCCTCAGAGAAGGGGAAACCCCTCTTGTGTACCACCCCATCTTGGGACATGGGACATCAACTTGTAGCAGGAGTAGGGGCATCCTCTCCCACTGAGACTCATATAGGTAGTTCAATTAAGGGAAGGGAACTCAATGGCAGGCAACAAAGTCAGAAACAGTTCTGGTTTAAAAGTTAGGGGACTTACATGAACACTAAGCTGCATACCTGGTACAACTGTGTAGGGAGCCTGGGTCCAGCCCCTACATGGCTTTCTGGTTGGTGGTTCTGTCTCTATGAGCCCCCAAAGGTCCAGATCAGTTGACTCTGTAGGTCTTCTTGTGATGTCATTGATCCTTCCAGCTTATTCAATCTTATCCCTAGCTCTTCCACAAGACTCCCTGAGCTCTGCCTGATGTTTGGCTGTGGGTTTCTGCATCTGTTTCCATCTTTTGCTGGATGACCTCAGGAGGCAGTTGTGCTAGGCTCTGTCTGCAAGCATAGCAGAGTATCATTAATAGTGTCAGGGTCTGGCTGTCTCCCATGGGATGGGTTTCAACTTGGACCAGTCATTGCTTGGCCATTCCCTCAATCTCTGCTCCTTCTTTATCCTTATGCATCTTGTAAGCAGATCAAATATTGGGTTGAAGGTTTTGTGGGTGGGTTGATACCACCCTTCTCCACTGAAAGTCCTGCCTGGCTATAGGAAGGGGCTACTTCAGTTTCCATATCCCCAGCTGCTAGGAATCTCAGCTAGGGTCTCCTTCATAAACTCTACAGAGCCTCCCCTGTCTCAGGTCTTCCACTAGTCCCAGAGATTATTGCCCATTATTTAATTGAATTATTCATTTGCTACTGAGTTGTTGCAGTTCCTTATATATTCTGGACCTCAACTCCTTGTCAAGTGTACAGTGTGCAGGCATTTTCTCCTCTTTGGTGGGCTGTCTCTGCTTTTTGTTGATTGTAATAATGGAAACTCTTTATCCCAGTGCCTTTGGGGTAAGGAGTTAATATCCAGCATTTGGCAGATTAAATGTTCTTCAAAAGGACCCAAGCTCATTAGAGTGGGATTTAGAACTCTGTCCATGGGAAATCATTCATTTAATTTAGGCAAATTATTTTCCGGAAAGTTATTGCATGAGATCGTCTATATTGAAAAAGAAATCCCAAAGTCTCAACAGCTCCCTGCAGACTCATTTCTCAGAGCTAATGCGTTCCATGGACTAGAAGCATAGTATGGCGAAGCAGGGAAAATTCTGACCACTCCACACAGGGTGTTTATTAACATTACACAGGAAATTCAAGTCACCCTGTTTTAGCCAATGGGGCTAATCCATTTGTATATTGGACACCCCCATTTGACCATTCTATATTATTTTTAAATATAAAACTGGTCTGTTATTGCTATAACAAAGAAGCTTGTAGAAAAGCACATGGTAAAGCTAAAAATATGACCTTGCAGCTAGAAAGGAAGTGGCAGATAACAAGGGAGCACTATATGGGGCCCAAAGAGGATCAACCCAGTATACAAGATGAAGAATCCGAAGTATACTAGAGCACCGAGTCTGGCTTTACTGTGCAGAGACTGGTAATACATTTTGTAGGAAGGAAAGAAAACCCTACTAGCTGATTGTTTTAAACCCAGAAGCAGGCTCAGGTGCCACAGTAACTTGATTTGATTTAGAACACTCTATCATTACAAGGTCCTCGAGTCAAGGACATTGTAGGTATCATCTTGTAGAAACCTTGGAGCTGTTTGTACAAAGCTGTCTATTTTATTTGGAGGTAGTGGTACCCAGTGGGCAAAGTCATGTGGATGGTGACTTCAGAGGACTTCCGAGGCCGGTTCTCAGCTTCCTCTGCCTTCCTCTGCCTCCCCCTACCTCGTCTATTCTGAATTGACTATCCATGGTTCCAAGAACCAGAGATTCTTCTATAGCACAGAACCAATTCCCATTGTGTGGTGAATCTAAGCAGTAAGAAGTGCATAGTGTAGCATATTTTTTTTTTCTTCTGAAAGAAGGAACAGGTGTCTCTTCCAATGCCCTTGAATGCCTGGCTTCAGAGGAGGAAGGAGAAGACGAAAGGTGATGGAGTAAGATTTATGGTGATGTATTAGGTGTGGCTCACTGGCCGAGACTCACTCTTTCAGCGGGGTTAGAAGCTGTTGCAAACTGTGTTTCCAGGTACAATGTACATGTGTGAGAAGTAACCTCTTATTGGGAACCTTTCCAAAGTCTAATAAAGCCAAGGTTTACTCCCCCTGACCTTGGCTCAGTGACAGGTAAGCCCCACAACTTCTCCCACCTTATAAACACTGAGATGGGCTGTGAGTAAGGACTATAGAGGCTCTATGCAGAAGCTTAGGTCAGCAAGTGGGCAGAAAAAATGTCAAAACCACTAATCTAATTTTTTGATGGCCTTCATGGGACTGTGTAAAAAAAAAAAAAAAAAAAAAAAAACTATGCTTTTCACTGAAAAATTGTTCCAGCACCTTCACCTAAAATCCCCTAAGGTGAAGGACTCACACAATGCATATGTAGCCCTTTGGGCAGATGTAGGCAAGAAGGAAAAAGGGAAGAAAGTTTAGGTGAACTTGGGAGAGAGACTTGCCTTTCCACACCTCCTCCCATACCTCCTTCTTCCCTCCCTCTGTCTCTTGTCCTGTGCTTGCAAATCTCTGGCAGCAGTTTTCTGAGACATATGATTAGCAAAGGCAAAGACAGTCCTTGCTATAGATCACTAAATAAATGTGAAGATTTCAGAGTCACCTCTTCTCTGGAGTCTAATCTCAAACAAGAAAGGACTGTGATAGGAAATCTCTGAGGTTGTCTCTAAAATTCTTGCACATTGCCATGCCCTGGCCTAACCTAGCACACAGTGGGAACCACAATAATGTCCTTTTGAGGAATGAACAGAAAACTGGAGCAGGGTGCCAGTGGGTGGCCCTAGGAAAGGTGTGTGTTGTTCCCATCTTAGAGCTCCAGACTGCCTCACTGATGCTTGTCTCTAGGGCTATAGTGTGGTTTTGTTTGTTTGTTTGTTTGGTGTTAGGAGCGGGGGGAGTTATCTTCTTCTTAGGATGACTGGGAGAGAGAAGGTAGGAGAGGATTTTAGCTCTGAATCATGGATTCAAACACTCTGAAATCAGATCTCTGCTGAGTGTGGAATTATCCTTGAGTGTCCACAGAGTTGGATCACTGTCCAGCTGCAACACCACTTAGATTGTTTTCTTTCTTTCTTTCCTTCCTTCTTTCTTTTTTTTCCCTTTTTTTCCTCTTGAAACATTTGGTAGAACGTTTCAGACTGTGCTGGAGGGAGGAGGGGCAATGTTTGAACCAGATGTTCAGGAGCCACTGCTGATGCCGTGAGGAGTCAGTTTTAAGTGATTATCCATGTGAACGTTCTGGGAGTACTCACCTTTCTGGGCTGGGGAACCCGGGCTTGGCTAGCAGTGTGTGAGCTGGAGAAATAGGAACTGCTGAGCCATATGTATGGACAGACATGGGCTGGGAGAACATGTCCAGCAAAAGCTTCTTGAGTCCAGGGCAAACATCTTCATGGATTACCCAGACAAATGGATCTGAGGTGATTTTAAAGTGACCCGGAGATAGGGTTCTGCACAGAAATCACCTTTCGGGACACCTGATAGAGTCAGGAGTGACCTGAAGGGACCACCTACTTATTCTAGGTCCTGGGCAGGCCAACAGAAGGAATGAGTCAGATGATGGTGGAAGGCTAGTGGCCTTGCAGCTTCCAGCTCAACCAAGCTTTGGCTTTATCGTCAAGTCCAAGCTGTGCCTAAGACAGCTGGAGCAGAGGGGCTGCGACTTCTGAATGAGCCTCACGGTGTGAGTATGGGTTTAGAGGAGAGATTCTGTTGAAGTCAAAGAAAAAAAAACTGCACATTTCTTATAAACATGAGCTTCGACCCTGACATTTGCAGCTTTGACAAAAATGAATAAAACCACATCAGCTGGAGTTCCACTGGGGTGTGGCAGGGACATAAAAGACAAAATGGAAGATCCTCTTAAGGAAAGCCGGAATGAATTTACAAACTAGGCGACGATCAGAACCAGCACGTACCTTGACTTCAGTTGCCAACTCTGGTGGATGAATTTGCCCTTTGTACATTTATCTTGAGCCTCAGTGGTGTGTGTATGTAGAGAAGATGACTTGAAGCCTACAGGGGTGGATTGTGTGTCCATGAGGGGAAATGTGCAGTATTTATCCCACTGCTTCCCAGCACACTCCCTAGAGGGTGGCATGGATGAGGGAGGAAGGTGTTCACTCTGAGATGTGGACTCTATGCATGTGCCAGGTACTATGCTGAGTTACATATTAGCCTTTTATTTTATCTTGTTAAATTGGGTGTGTTGTGGTATGTATGTATGTATGTATGTATGTATGTATGTATGTATGTAGTGTGTGTATGTATAGGTGTATACGGGTATATGTATGTATAGTAGTGTACACATGGATGTGGAGGTAGAGGTTAGGAGTTGATGTTGGTAATCTTTCCTTGATCACTTTCCATCTTTACTTATTAGTTTTTAGAGACAGAGTCTCTCACTCTCTGAACTTCAATGATTTCATTAGGTTGCCACCTAGTGAACTTCAGGAATCTGCCTTTCTCCATGCTTTTCTGGGGTTAAAGGAGCTGGCCGCCATGCTTGCTTTTATTTCTTATGTGAGTGCTGGAGATCTGAATTCAGGTCCTTAGGATTATGTGACAGGGACTTTATCAACAGAATCTGGCTCCCGTATTAACACTCAAAATCCTCTTAACAACCTGATGACAAAGACACTGTTACTGCCACAATCAAATAGGGGAAGAAAATGAGACACAGAAGGCTGGATAACCATGGAACACTTCCTTTGAACCAAACCCTATGCTAAGCACAGTGTGGATCCATGCATCAAGTCCTTGAAATGATCCCAAGAGGTTCCTAAGAAAGACTTTCCCACACTTAGAAACCAGGCACAAGAAAGACTGTATATTCTGTTCTTTGAAGTCACATGCAGCACTGTGTAAGAAGCCACAGATCCTGTCAATTTGTTGTGAAGGGTAAAGGGTACTTACTTGGCTTGCACAGTGAACATAGGATTTCCCAGAGGGAGGTTAGTCTTCCTGCCAAGCTGACACAGTGTGATCACTTGGGCCTCTAAGGCAGCACATCCTCCAGTTGGTGTTGGACATGACCTACCACAGTTGGAAACTATCTATCAATTCCTAAGTATTTATCCTGTAAAGACCCACTCTCTTCTCATGTAAAGTTGAATTTAATGCAGTAGAACTTGATTTTCTTTTTTACATAATCCAGTCCTAATATTTTAAGGGACATAAAATCTCAAATGCATTAAAAAAAAAAAAAACTAACCCATTGATTCTCTACTTAATAAGTTAAACTAGCTTTGACAGCTGTGTACTATCTAATTGTACTGGCTTTTAGCTCCTTGAAAATGAGCTGTTACTGCTTCCTTTTTACAGTTCGGAGCACTGGAGCAGTCATGTAAACAGGTTGTGTAAAATCTCGCCCAGCTGACGAGCAGGACCACCAGTGACACACTTATGCAGAAGAAAATGTCAGCAAACAAACAACAACAAAACCCACACCGAACTTTGATTTGTTTGAATCTTGATTAAAACATATTAGGGGCTGTGGAGGAATACCTCCTAGATTAATCTGGAGAGCCCCCCCCCAAATCATTCATAAGTCACACAGGCTGTGTGAGGTGGTGAAAAGCACACAAGGCATGCACCCATGCATCTGAGGGTTGTGCCAGGAGCCTACTTCTGGGTGACTGTTTTCCTGGTCACTTAGGCCTAAAGTTAGTTGGCTCAGTTATTGTTAAAGAAACCGTACAGAAGGCATATCAGAGTACTATCAAATGACTCAGTGCTCGCAGAAGTACTTGGTGGCTCATTCCTTGCAGAGTAACACTCAACAGTTGCTGTAGAAGGGACTTCCTCCTCCTGCTATGGAGAGAACTTTTGTTTCTCTGGGATGTGGCAGGCCCATGGGAGGGCTGTGTGATCTGCTACTGCAGCCATGGGTCAAACAACTCACTGCCAGGCGAGGTCAGATGTTCCTGTGCTTAAAGAGCCTTTGAACTTCCTAGGTTTCCTTGTAGCCTTCAAGCCAGGATCCCTGGGTGACATTTGAGATATCTACTTTTCCCTCTTGAATTTCTGACATTATTCCAGAAATTAAAGAAACACCACTATAATAGGGAGCTTGAGAAGTGGTTCAGTGGTTGTACCGGGTGGTTTTGTGTGTCAACTTCACACAAGCTGGAGGTTATCACAGAGAAAGGAGCCTCCCTTGAGGAAATGCCCCCATGAGATCCAGCTATAAGGCATTTTCTCAATTAGTCATCAAGGATGGGAGGCCCCATTGTGGGTGGTATCATCCCTGGGCTGGCAGTCTTGGGTTCTATAAGGAAGCAAGCTGAGCAAGCCAGGAGAGGCAAGCCAGTAACATCTCTCCATGGGCTCTTCATCAGCTCCTGATTCCTGACCTGCTTGTGTTTCAGTCCTGACTGCCTTTGGTGTTGAATGGCAATGTGGAAGTGTAAGCTGACTAAACCCTTTTCTCTCCAACTTGCTTCTTGGTCATGATGTTTATGCAGGAATAGAAACCCTGACTAAGACAGTGGTTAAGAGCACTGATTCCTCCTATAGAGGTCCTGGGTTCTGTTTCTAGCACTCTCCCAATGGTTCACAATCATTTATAATTCCAGTTCCAAGGGATCTTAACTTGTCTTCTGAGTAACTTGAGCAATGCATGCTTATGCTACACATTCATCTGTTCAGGCAAAACACTCATACACGTAAAACAAAATAAATGTAAACATTAACTAAGGATCACTATTGGATGATTTTATTCCTTGAAAAAGGAATAAATTTGTGAAGGGTTTAAACCTGTGTCATTTATCGATATATAATTAAAATCATATAATTTTATATAAAATTATATAAAACATCCATTTCTGAGGTACAATGTGATATTTTGATATGCATATAAATAACACAATGAATTAGTTAAATGAATTAACAGTATTTGTTAACCTACATATTTGCCTTTTTTGATGTGACAGCTTCAAATGACTTTAAACAATTTCAAGAGATATGTTTTGAAATTATGTTATTATTACATTGTTAATCCATTATTATTGGTGATAGTCACCATGCTGAAGTGTATATTGCAGTGTTTACTGACACTTGCTGGACCTGCTGGACCTTTTGACCAACATCTTTCCATTCCCCCAGCCCTAGGGGCTACTGTCCTGCTACTGTGAGTGAAGTTTGTGTGGTTTCGTTATGCAGTGATCATGCAGAGCTTGCCATCCTGTCTTACTTAATTTATCATTTTACTCTACAGCTCCCTTATGCGGTTGCAAATGACACAATCTCTTTCTTTGTAAAGACAGAATAATATTCTGCTGTGCCACAAATTTAAATTTAAATTTTATTTATTTTACATCCTGGCTGAAGTTTCTTCTCCCTCCTTTCTGCCCAGTTCCTCCACCCACCTCCCTTCTTGCCTCCCAACCACTTCTCCTTTTCTTTTTAGAAAAAAGGCCAGCCTGGATATATATCAACTAGCCATGGCATAGCAAGTTTCAGTAAGGCTTCTCTTCTATTAAGACTAGTCAAGGCAACCCAGTCAGGAAAAAGGTCCCAAAGTGCCACATCTTCTTCATCTACACAGCAGCTAATAGACACTGGGTTGGGTCCGTGTCTTGCAAACAGTGCTGCCGTGAATGTGTCCTTCAGAGTTACTGATTTGGTTTTCCTTGGCTATGAACCCAGAAGTACAATTTCTGAGTTGTGTTTCTAACTTTTGTGTGTATCTGTGTGTGTGTGTGTGTGTGTGTGTGTGTGTGTGCATGCTCGTGGATATGGAGGTGCGTGTATATGTGCTTTTTGTATGCGTGAGTGGATGCCAGAAGACCACCTTGGCAGTTGTTCTTCAGACACCATCCAACTTTTTTTTTTTTTCTTGAGACAAAGTGTCTCATTGGCTTGGATCCCGTTTAGTAGGCTAGGCTGACCCTCTAGGGATCTGCCTATCTCTGCCACCCTGGATAGAGCTGCAAGTGCAAGTGCATGTTATCATGCTAGCTGGCTCCTGCAATGTGTATTCTGGGGACCAAACCTGCTTGCAAGGCAAGCACTTTGCCACTGAGCTCTCACCCTAATCCTTTAATTATATTTCTTTTAGAAATCTTCATCATGTTTCCATGATGGATTTAGTAAGTTATCCCCACCAGTAGTCTACACAGTTCTTTTTCATCCTCCTTAAAGTCAGTGTTTGATGCCCTTTAGTTTTATTTTTCATAAGCGCTATTCTAAGAGCATGAGACAGTTCTCCATCATGCTTTTACTTTGCATTTCTCTGTTGATTAGCAGTCTTCTTGTTAGGTCTCAGAAATTTTTTATATCTAGAAATGAACTCAAGCTGGATGAAAGAAGACTCTCTGGTGGTTAGATAAAAGCCAGCATTTCTCAGGAACTTATGAGATGGGATATCTGTCCAAAAAGGAGTAATTTCACTTGCTTCTGGCAGAAGGGACATTTCCCTCCCCATTGTTATACACCTGAGGTGGCACATCAAACCCCATGCTGGCTTCCTGGGTCCCTCAGTCCTATTCACACCTACTGTACTTGATTTACATTTCAAAGGCTACTCTAGCATTCAGCCCTTTCTGGCCTCCTCTGCTACTCATCCTCCTCCTGACCTGCAACATCTTTCTATGCCTCCCTTCCCTAGCACCGGTCATGTCTAGTCTACTCCTTTCTCTCTCTGCTCTTCCAGATGCCTCTGAATGGTTTCTCTCTCTTATCACAATAAAAACCTTCCTTCTAGTAATGCTGTGGCCTTTTTGGCAGTTTCTTTACTGCACTTCCTCACATACAATTATTACTTACCACATACACACCACCATTTGTACTTTCTTTTGGAAATTATTTACATTTATTAAAATCTTTTGCCAAGTTTTAAGTAAGGTTTTCTCCTCCTCCTTCTCCTCTTCCAATGCTTTTAAGTTTCTGTTTTGTTTTTGGACATTAGACTTCTATCAGGTGTATGAGTTACAAACTGAGCTGATTGCTTTTTTTTCTGTTGAGAGTCTTTTTAGTTCAGCAGAAACCCACATGTCTAGTTTGTGTTTGCTGCCTGTGCCTTTGGGTTTATAATTAAGACTTATTGTTGCTGTGGAACATGGGTCAAGCTTTCAATTCTGACGATACCAACTCTGATGCAACTGTTTAATGAGTTTGTATAACCCATTCAACTGATATGTTGAAATGATTCTTCTCTCTGTTCACGTTTTATTTAATAACTTATAGTATAATGACTACTTTGTGCTCTATAATTTGGGGAATGCAGACAGTTTTTTTTTTCTTGGCAGTCTCTAGAGGGTTTATTTATACAGAACAGTTTCAGAACTATAGAGATGTCCATAAGCACATCCCTGAATCCAAGCAATTCCAGAGTGTTTATGGATTCTTTACCTTAGGAACCCTTCAAAGCATATGCACAGGCAGTATAATTTAGCAGCTAAGGCTTTGGTTTTGAACATCTTGGCTTTGCCATTTATTAGTGAGTCATACTTGAGTTACTGATCTTTCCTGAGGGTCAGCTTTCTCACTTGTAAAGTGGAGACAACAATGCATTCCTTTCAGAGCACTGCAAAGATCAATAGAGAATTTGTAGAAAAACCCACCGCCTGTGCTTAGTTACTGTCTGCTTGCCTTTGTGTCAGTGGTGTGATTATTATTTTTAACATCTTCTTACTTTCCATCCCGAACTTCAGAGTCAGCCTTTAGCATGTACCTGGGAGTCCTGGTATACACCTACCCAGACAGACTGTGAAGTTTTCAAGGGCAAACCTACACTCAAGGGCAACATGTAACTCCGTTATTCTTCCTTTTGGTATTCACAGGTAACTGTAGAACTCTGCAGAGCAATCTGATAGTCAGTAGGAAAATGCCTTTAGATGCCCCTTTTAGGGAAGTATGTTCAGAAGGTGGCTTTGAGCCTTTATGACTAAAACTTTAGATAAAGCTGGACCCTCTTACTAACCACATTCTGCCCTTTAAAATAAAAAAAAAAAAACAATAAAAAATCCCAAGCAAACAAACAACAAACATCTCAAATCCCCAAGGGTTCATATGAATCCTATTATTTACTTGGTTATTGCTCTGTTCTAGGAACTTCAAGTTTCAGCTTTTGCTGTGCCAGATGTGGTACTGCTGAAGTACAGATGTGCTCGTTTAACCTGGAGTAGTGACCAAGGGCCTTATTTTCTACCCAGTTCCCAGGTGATGTCTGGAAACTCAAAACTCTAATGTGTCTTTCCAGGTTGAAGTGATGAACCATGAAAATCCCACCATTCTCTGTTGTTATAATGGGGAAGAAGAGAACACAACACTTGGGATATAATTTGCTGTGTTTTGAATATGAACTGTCTCCCACAGGTTCATGTGTTTGAACACTTCCTTGGTCCCTAGCTAATGACACTTGAGACAGTTGTGAAATATTAAGGAAGTGGAGCCTTGTTGGGAAAAGTGGATCACTGAAGGGCAAACCTTGTGGTTTCATAGCTTGGTCCCACTTCCTGTCTATCATCCGTATCTTCTTCTGATTCTATGTGCCCAGCTTGCCTCTCGCTCATGAGTGCATGTGCTCCACTTTATGATGTTGTTGTCACATTCTTTTCTGATGCTAGGAATGGAAGCCATGGCCTCACATATGCTCGGCAAGCATTCTATCACTCAGCCACATCTGAGTTTCAAATACCATAATTTTATTTTCTTAGACTTAGACAGAACAGAATTAGAATTTAAGGGACCATTTTCTTAGGTTTTCTAGAATAACCTTTGACTTTCTCCAGATGTGTATATACCACAGCTTTCTTTTTCCCATGTTCCTCTTCTGACATCTTCCATCCCTTTACTGTCTCCAGTGGCTTCTAACAGATGCTTGATACACTAACTCAACTTAACAGGACACACAGGCCTGGCATCTTGTCCAACATCTGGATGATACCCATTTTCAGAGTAAGTTTCCTTTTGGTTTAAATGGTTTTTGAATGAAAATGAAAATTACAATGGGAAATTGTGGATGGCGAGGGAAAAGAGCCATTTTGGGTAATATATCTTATAATTGGAGTAATTTTGACAAACCCAGGTTCCATGGAATTCCCATACACTACCCCCTGCTTCCTCAAGTTGGGGAAGTGTGCTCCTTACTAGGGGCCTAAGCTGCTCTCCTCTTTGTTGGACAGAAATAATATTAAACTTAAATGTAGTCATGCTTCGTGCTCTGAGAAACATGTTTCACTCTGCTCTGGTGAGCCCAGTCTAGGAACCCTGTCATGACTTTAGTTCTGTTTTCTACATTTATGGGAATTTTGCTCTGTATTTCTTTTTGTTTTTTGTTTTTTCCCCACAAACAGAAAGGCTAACAACTTAGAGTTTAAATTGATAAAGTAGATTTTTTACTACTTTCTTGCTTTATATTGGGGCAGATACACCAACATTTTTCCTTTTAGTATCTTGAATTATGCTGTGATATTTATCATGTTTGACACCTGGTTTCTTATAGCAGGAGGGGTACATATATGTGTGTATGTGGACTTGTGTATGTGTGCATATATGAAGATGGGCACATACCACATCTCCACGTTGTCCTACTGGTCTCAGATGACTGAACCAGTCCACGCACAGTCTTTGATATCAAAGACACTTGTGCAGAGGACATGTGGCAAGAGCAGGAGCTTTGGCCCTAGGTTGAAGTTCAATTTTGCTACTGCTGTGGTACCAGACTAATGGGATAAGAGAGGGTTATGGAGAATGTAAGGGGGCATTGACACACCCAGAAATAACATTGTACTGGCACAATCCTGGGAGGGAATGACTCCTTAAATTTCCTGCACAGGTGTCTCACTTCCTGACTCATTTGGCTTTGTAACCCTGGACAAGTCACTCACTTCTATGAGTTTATGTTCACATCTGTTAAGAACTGGCTAGGTACTAAAAACTATCATATGGGCTTGACAAGGAGCTGAAATAAATGGATGTTTATAAAATTTTTGACAGTGCTTGGGGCTGTGACCACTATTAATTTTAATTGATCGATTGGTGTGCATCTTGACTAATCTTCTTGGTCCTTGAAAGGAAAAATAAAAGAAACTGAGGCATAGTTAGAAGTGACTTCATTTAGGAGACTTCATTAGGAGACTTTGTTTTGCTATAGAGTTATTTCTTCTTCAGGAAATTATTGTTTTCCTATAGAGTTATTTCTTCTTTAGGAAAATTTTTAAAAATTCAGTACAAATCACAATTTCTCACAGCTAAGATGTTGCACCAGGCAAAGGCAGGAATGAACCAGAGGGTGCACATTTGGGAGGATAGAGTTACAAGCAGGGCCAGGGTCTTGAGAGACTGAGTACTTCATTTTCAGAGCAGATGACCAAATGTCTCACTCAGAGAGCAGAGCAGCAGGAATTGGGCTGAATGTGCCAAG
The DNA here is from genome assembly GCF_011762505.2 of Arvicanthis niloticus. Lineage (NCBI taxonomy): Eukaryota > Metazoa > Chordata > Mammalia > Rodentia > Muridae > Arvicanthis > Arvicanthis niloticus. The sequence goes on along the minus strand of NC_047664.1, from coordinate 45,687,206 downwards.
GGCCTGTTCAGCTGGCACTTCAGGGTGGCTCTGCTACCAGTTCTGCCTGACAGTCACTGTGATCATTCACTTAGAACAGCTCACACCAGCTTACACAGGGCTCACTTGACCAGCCAAGTATTTTCCCCACATTTTAAGATATTGGATGGGAGGTTGATGATGGTGCTCAACACCCGGATGAAGGGGAAATCTGTTAGAACACTGGTGTGTAAAGTGAGAGGAGAGGCTCTAAGGAGCTCTTATCCCAATTGCTATTCTTGCATGTTATTCTGATGAAAGCAAAACAACATCAACAACAACAACAACAACAACAACAACAAGAACAACAACAAGAACAACAACAAGAACAACAAAAACCCTCCAGAACTTACGACCTTTTAAACCTTCAAGCTTTCACAGTTAACTATGTACTGAAGAATCGGTTCAATAGTCTCCCCCTCCCCCACACCACCACACCTCTTTTATTTCACACTTAGTGACTAAGAGACAGTGACAACGATGGAGTTATTTTCTTGAGCTCTAATTTCATTGCAATGTCCTTTGGCCATTAACATAGGAGTTTTTACATCTCAGTTTTTCAATGTATAAAATAAAGAATCTGGGTTTTGTAGGATGAGGCACTTTTGAGACAAGTAAGTGTGTGTGTGTGTGTGTGTGTGTGTGTGTGTGTGTGTGTGTGCTCACACACATTTAAGAGCTATCTCAAGCTTGGAGGTGATGGTAAATCTATGTTATTACTTTATGCACCACTATGTATTCCACACTAGGCTATTCATCATTCAAAGAGATCAGGACAACTTCCTATTCTCATAGCCGGTTTCCATGGATAGGCATTAACAAACAGTCACTGCTTCCTTCCTTCCTTCCTTCCTTCCTTCCTTCCTTCCTTCCTTCCTTCCTTCCTTTCTTTTTGCCAGTTCCGAGTTTTATTTTCTATAGTCCTAGAGACTTACTAATGTAACCTTCTGACTACTCTGAGCCAGCAGAGGGTGGGGACTTTCTTGATCTGGAGAAATGTAGAAGGTAGTTTGCTAAGGGAGTCCTCTTGGGATGGTTTGTGCAGAATGTAAAGAATGCACAATGGCAAATCAAGTGTGGAGCTTAGAAAGAGACATCTATGGAAATGCAGAGAAGGCTCCTCTGACCTGGAAAATAGCCCTGGAAGGCTACTGTAATGATGTGAATGTGCTAGGCCCATAGAGTGTCACTATTAGGAGGTATGACCTTGTTGGAGTAGGTGTGTCACTGTGGTTTGGGCTTTGAGAGACCTTCCTCCTAGCTTCTGGGAAGCCAGTCTTCTGTTCACCTTCAGAACAAGATGTAGAACTCTCAGCTCCTTCTCCAGCACCAGCAATCTGCCTGCATGCTGCCATGCTTCCCACCATGATAAAAATGGACTGAAGTTCTGAACCTGTAAACCAGCCCCAATTAAATGTTGTCCTTTATAAGAGTTGTCTTGATCATGGTGTCTGTTCATACCTGTCACTGGGATGTCAGAGATATGAAATAGTTTTCTGTTTTGCTTCAACCAGGTTCATGGAGTAAATATTTCTAACCCCTCTTTCAGATGAGGAAACCCAAGGGAGAGAGCTAAGGACTAACTAAGACCATGTACTGACCTTCACAACTAGGACTAAAGATCAATTTGAATCCCTTCCCCAGGCTGTATCTATTTACCATATAAGCAGAATGGGAGTTGAGGTCTGGTACTGTTAATGGTAAGCTGGACATCTCAAGTCTGTAACGTCTCCATCATGGGTTCCTGTATTTCCCACCATAAGTCCAATTTTTCTTTTCCTTTCTTAGATGAGATGAGTAGCCTGTACTGTTAGCAGCTGAGCACTGCTAAGTGGAAAGATCTATTGGAATTCCCACTCGCTGCAGTTATTTCTCTCTGCTAAAAAGCCCAATAGGGACACCTCACACTGGAAAAGGGCTAGAACACAGGGTGTGGCTTATGTTACTTGAGGAATCTGACTTACTGTTTCTACAAATCAATGTACTAGATTAAGTAGCAGATCTGGTCCATTTGATTTTCTACCATTGTTTTATCTGTGAATGAATTAGTGTTTAAAAGGATGTTTGTAGGGCTAGAAAATAAAGACACCTGCAGCTTCATAGCTCAATATTTATTTATATATACTGTTATTTTGGAAAGGGATTTGCTGTCATTTAGGTCTTTTGCTTCAGAATTTAACATCTCTGACCCTTGAGAAGGAGAACATTTGTTCAGAGAGCTGATGATACCAAGGCAGTTCCAGGCCCAATGAGTCAGATGTCTCTCAGGATTCAGGCTGAAATTAAGGATGTAGACTAGTTGCAATAAGGTGAAACCTTTGATAAATAAATATGACATCCTTAATCCAGTGCATTAAATTATAGAAACTTTAAGTCAGGCTCCCAAAGCAGCAGGGGTAATACTTGTGTTTTTCTATCCCAAAGATAATCTTGTTCAAGGTTTCTCATGAAGGGAGTTGCAACTGATAAACTTGAAACATAAACCACTAAGTACTCTGCCCACACCAGGAAATACAAATGACTGCTCTAAAGAAGCAGCAACCCATAATCCTATTTTAGACTTTTTAATACATATCTTTACCAATCAAACTAGGGATGGTCAAGTGAAAACCGATTTGCGGTTCTTCAGGAATCAACACAATGAAACATAAAATTTAGGCTGGGCATGCTGACACATGTCCACATTTCTGCAGAATCCTTAAAAATAAACCCCAGCTTCCCTAGCGATCTTGGAGGTCCCTTCTCTACTCTTGTTTTATTTTTCTTCTTTTCTCTTACAGAAGAAAAGATGCCAAAGACAATTGAGTCATTTTAACATTAGCTACACGTACGCCTCTTCTCTGATTCAAATATAATATCCAAACAAAGTGCCTACTCTCTGGTGTGTGTGTGTGTGTGTGTGTGTGTGAAGGATGAATATGCCTGCTCATTTGAAAGGGAAAGTAGGTGGTCATAAATGATAGTGTGGTGTTGTGGAAAGAATAAGAATGGCTTTGGAATCCTGCCTGGTCTGACATCTTGGCTGCTGTATCTACATATTGTGGGACCTTTGCCATGGCCCCTGACTGTTTCTGAGCTTTCAATTTCTGCATGTACAAAATGAGAAGGTAGAAGCTCCTTGTTAGGATTGTTGCTGAGTATGATGAATCATGTGACATGCATTATTTATCCCCATTTTCTGCATCCAAATACTGAATGGTGTAGAAACCATGAGGGCAAAAGGCAGAAATGCAGAGAAGTAAGTGGACATGGTAGGATTTTGTTCCTCAATGCCCCTATTACTAAGAAAGGACTTTACAGGTTGCCAGAGGAATGGGCACAGGGATATGCAGTTACTCTATAAGACCCTCATAAGTTCCTTTCCTTTGAGATGCTGGCTGCTCTATTAGCCTGATCACCAGGGTAACTCTGATGAGCTGAATTTTCTACTGATGGATAACATACTGCTATTTCTTTAAATTACTTATAGCAGAACCTTGATTGGGGTCAAAGCAGAATATAACTTATCCTAACAGACTTCACTTTCAAACACTTGGATATTTTTCCCTTCTGGAAATCATACAACCTCATGGTAGGACCATACACACCACCTTTCACATTTCTCCTTACAGCTTCTGAGTTTACTACTTGGAACAGTGCAGTATCTAACTTGGCAGTGATGTGTCCAAGAGAATTAAGTGCAACTTCTTTTTCATTATTTGGTTCAAGCAACACTGACTTATTGACCAGCATGTGCTCCAGGGAAGCAAACTCAAGTTTTCCTGAAAAAGACATTTTATTCTGACCTTGTTTGTAAATGACTCTCTGCTTTATATACCTGGTCTCAATTCTTCTTTAGAATAGAAGTTTGGCACCCAATCACTATTTGATGATTATGCCTGGATTAAAATTATTATTATTATTATTATTATTATTATTATTATTATTATTATTATTATTATTAGTGTGCCCATGTGTATGTATGTCTTTATATGTGAGTGTGCTCAAGGAGGTCAGAGACATGTCAGATTGCCTGGACCTGGAGCTATTGGCAGGTGTGAACTGTTTGGGATGGGTATTGGGAATGGAACTTAGGTCCTCTGCAAGAAAATCACATGGTTTTTTTATGGATGAGCCCTCTGTCCACTTCTATCTTTTCTGATATAGCCACTTAAATGTAGCATGAGCAAAGCTGTATTGATTCCTGCTTCTAGGTTGTATTCTGGATTTGCCATTTGTACACTAGAATATTGTCACAATGGAGTTTTAAATAAAGACCTTTCATTTCTGTTTTTATCTGTATTTTTTGGTCTTTTTGGTTGGCTCTTCAGCTTTTCCCACAGCAATCTCTTCTTACCAGAAAGTTACTCATTGGACAGGCTTTAGCAAACTCATTGTCAACTTTCTCTTCTCTAGAGGTTTATTCTCTACCACACATTCTCTTCTTCATAGCATCAGGACTCAACAGAGTCAGATAGGAATCTGCCATGTATATTTGCACAGTATCCTCATCTTCCCTTAGGATATTAAGTTTGCCAAGGGTTGTCTGTGTTTTAAAACTTAGGAACATTTGTAAGTACTGATGATATAGGCTAGATATAGCCATGGGAGTAGAGCTAGGCTGGAATTTTGTTTGTTTGTTTTCTTTTCCTATCAGTTCTTTGAGGGAAAAGACTGTCATCGGAACATTAAGCAATCCATCAACAGCAGTCAGTAAAAAATGTCCTATAGACACTGAGTTGGAGACTGAGCAAAGAATAAGCCACTGTGTTCCACACTGTCTCAGAATCTCACCATATTTAAACAACATTGGTGCCATTGACCCCATTTTATCATCATACCTAACCAATAGAATTCAAATATTTTCTAACTTGTCCTCTTCTGATAATTTTTCTTCATTATCTTCTTATAGCTCCCTGTGATTTTGTAACAATTCTGGCACAAACCATAAGAAATGTTCTACCTTTTCTCTAGGGCAGGATACTTAGATGCACCACTGAGAGCCTCGTACAGAAAGAATCTGCCTCTTAACCTGATTCTTGGTGACATGAATAGAGCATGATTTGCCACTGGGCTTTGTTTAGTTGGGGCACTTCTAATTACTGCTTCTGTTTTACTAGAGATTATAGGTCTGTTTAAATTGCTTATCTAATCTTGATTTAACTTTGGTAAATTGTAATGTATGGAGAAAATTACCCATTTCTTTCAGATTTTCCAATTTGGTAGAGTATAAGTTTTTAAGTATGTTTTTATGATTCTCTGGATTTCCTCCATATCTGTTATGTTCCCTCTTTTCATCTCTAAGTTTATTAATTTGGATCTTTTTTCTCTGCCTTGTAATTAATTTGGCTAAGGGTTTGCCAATCTTACTGATTTTCTAAAATAACCAATTCTTTATCATTGATTTTTATATTTTTGTTTTTGTTTGTTTCTATTTTATTAATTTCTGCCCATAATTTGATTATTTCTTGCCATTTACTCCTTTTGAATAATTTCTTCTTTTTGATATAGAGATGGTCATCTCATTAGATGCAGAAAAGACCTTTGACAAAATCCAATACTCTACAAGGGACATACCTCAACATAATAAAGGTGATGGGTTACAGCAAGCCTATAGCCTTTATCAACTTTAATGGAGAGAAAAACCAAAGTATTTCCACCAAAATAAGAAACAAGCAAGGTCACTTATTTAATATGGTACTTGAAGTCTTAGCTGGAGTAATAAGACAACCGATGGAGATCAAGGGGATACAAATTTGGTTTTTCCTTGCATTAGCTGGTGGTTAAGGTTGAATCATCCTTCCTGCCACTAGGCAGCAGCAGCAGTTACCAACTCCCATACAACCAGAGAGGAACTGTACTGTGTGGCTAAAGCAGTTCAGTAATGCAGTAGATCTAGTGTATCTTTCACTTGTGTTTTTTGTTTGTTTGTTTGGGTTTTATTGTTGTTGTTATTTGTTTGTTGACATATAATTTCTTTGTATAGCCTTGGATGTTCTGGAACTAGCAATGTAGATGAGGCTGGCTTCAAACTCACTTAGCTTCACCCAGCTCTGCCTCCCAAGTGTAGGATTAAAGGCATGCATGACCACTGCCAAGCATGTGAATACAAATTGGAAAGGAAGAAATCAAAGTATATTTCTTTGCAGATAATATGATAGTATACATAAGTGACTCTAAGCATCCCACTGGGAAACTCCTAAAGCGAATAAGCCCTTTCAGTGAAGTACCTGGATACAAAACTGGCTCACAAAAATCAGTAGCCTTCCTACATACACATGACAAATAGACAGGAAGAAATCAAGGAAACAAAGCCTTTCATAATAGCCTCAAAAAAAAAGTGTCTTTAGGTAACTAACCAAGCAAGTAAAAGATATGTATACAAAAACTTTAAGACATTAGAGAAAGAAGTTGAAAAGGATATCAGAGGATGGGAAGATCTTCCATGCTTCTGATCAGCAGGATTACTTTAGTAAAAATGCCCATTCTACCAAAAGCAACCTACAGATTCAATGTAACCGCCATCAAAATCTCCACAAAATTCCTTATAGATCTTGAAAGGACAATCTTTAGCTTCATATAGAAATATAAAACAAACAAAAACAGAAAACAAAAAAAATAGATGATAATTAAAACACTCCTGAGTGATAAAGGAATTGCTGGAGATATCACCACCCCTGACTTCAGGTTCTACTCCAGAGCTATAGCAATAAAACCAGCTTGGTACTGACACAAAAACTGATGTGTCAGCCAATAGAATAGAATTGAAGATCCAGAAATAAGTCTACATGTCTATGGACACCTACTATTTTTTTTATAAAGAAGGCAAAAATACATGCTGAAGAAAAGATAGCATCTTTATCACATGGTAATTGTCAAACTGGATGGATGCTTGTAGAAGAATTCAGGTAGATCCATACTACCACTCTTCATAAAATAGATTAAAGACTTCAATATAAAATGAGATGCATTGAACCCGATAGAAGAAAATGTTAAAAAATAGCTTTGAATTTATTGGCACAAGAGAAGATTTTCTAAATAGAACACCACTAAGATCAACAATTAATAAATGAGACTTTGTAAAACTGAGAAGTTATTGCATGGCAAAGAACACTGTCACTTGGACAAAGTGTCAGCCTACAGAATGGGAAAAATTTTTTACCAGCTACATAGCCAATAGAAGGTTAATGTCACAGAAACACACACACACACACACACACACACACACACACACACTTGGAGTGGACATCAAGAAAACAAATAACCCAACTTAAAACTGAGGTACATATCTAAACAGAGAATTCTCAAGGGAGAAATGCAAATGGCTGAGATGCACATAAAGAAATGTTCCACATCTTTAGTCACCAGAAAAATACAAATCAAAACTTCTTTGAAATCCCATTTTACACCATTCATAATGGCTAAAATCAAGAAAACAAGTGACCACTCATGCCAGTGAGAATGTGTAGTAAGGGGAACATTTATTTATTGCTGGTGGGAGTGCAAACTTACATAGCCACTATGAAAATCAGTGTGGCAGCTCATCAGAAAGATGGAAATTGATCTACCTCAAGATCCAGCTGTATCACTTCTGGGTGTATACCCAAAGGCTGTTTAATCCTACACTTGCACTTGCACAACCCTATTCATAATAGCCAGAAATGAACTATCTGTCTATCTGTCTGCCTATCCATCCATCTATCTATCTATCTATCTATCTATCTATCTATCTATCTATCTATCTATCATCTATCTGTGTCAATGGATGAATAGATGAAGAAAATGTGGTATGTTTACACAATGGAGTAAATCACAGGTAAATAGATAGAACTAGAAACGTATTATCTTGAGTGATGTAACTCTGGCCCAGAAAGACAAATATGATATGTTTTCACTTATGTGTGGATGGTAGCTGTTAAGTCATTGATAAAAAGTAAGCCACAGTCTGAAAAATCATAGAGGTTAGGTAGAGAGTAAGGGACTAGTGTGTATCTTGGGATGTGTTTCCCTAAGACTGGGAAGTAGAAGAGATAGTTAAGGATAGATGAGGGAGGACTGGAATGTGAGAAGCAAATGGGGAGGTAGGGGTAAGGGAGGGAATATGGGGATGGAAAGTTAAGATCATCTGAGCAGTAGTACGAAAACCTAAAACAGTAGAAGCTTCTTATAATAATACATATATGGAGATCTAAATGTCCAAATAATGAGGAAGACAGAGACGAAGTGGGGCATCTCTCATCACCAAATGAAGTTTTCAGTACTAGGAATGGGTTCCATCTTTTATTTATTTATTTATTTATTTATTTATTTATTTATTTATTTATTTATATTTCTTTACATCTCAAATGCTGCCTCCCTCTTGGTCTCCCTTCCCAGAGTTCCTCCCCACCTCTTCTCCCTTTCAGGATCTACCCCACCCCTATGATCCCCACCCTGGTGCATCAAGTCTCTGCAGGGTTAGGCATATCCTGTCTTACTGAGGCCAGACAAGGACCCCACTACTGTATATATGCCAGGGTCCTTGAACCAACCCAAGTATGCTCTTTGGTTGGTAGCTCAGCCTCTGGGAGCTCCTAGGAGCCCAGGTAAGTTGGCACTGTATTCCTGTGGGGTTGCCATCACCTTCAGGGCCCTCAATCTTTTCCCTAGTTCTTTCATAAGGAGTACCCAACCTCTGTCCAATGTTTGCCTGTGGCTATCTGCATCTAGCTCAGTCAGCTGCTAAGTAGAGCCTCTCAGAAGACAGCTATGCTAGGCTCCTGTCTGCAAGCACAACATAACACCACTGAGTGTGAGGGATTGGTGTTTGCCAATGGGATGGGTCTCAAGTTTGGTCAGTCACTGGTTAGCTGGCTATTCCTTCAGTCTCTGCTCCATCTTTGTCCCTGCACTTTTTTTAGACAGGACCAATTTCAGATCAAAAGTTTTGTAGGTGAATTAATGTCCCCATCCCTCCACTGTGGGCCCTGCAGAAATGAGTTACATCTAATTAAGTTCTTGGCAAAAAGGGGTCTCATGCACAGCCAACCTTTGCCAAGTCCATTGGAAGCTGTCCACATACTAATAGTTAGGCCCTGTTGCTAAAGACAATACCTACATAACTAATGAGCATGCAAAAATCAATTTGGTGTCTATCTACCTACAGCCTTCTTTCCTATGAACTAGATCCAGTGTACTGTCTTTTTTACTGTTTTCTTGCTGTGTAGAGAAACCTTTTATCCTTATAAAATAAAGCATTTAATTGAGGGCTTGCTTACAGTTTCAGAGGTTTAGTTCATTACTTTCATGATGGAGAGCATTGTAGCACGCCATCACAATGAGCAGCAGCTAAGAGCTACATCCTTATCTGCAAGGAGAGAGAGAGAGAGAGAGAGAGAGAGAGAGAGAGAGAGAGAGAGAGACTGAGCCTCATCTCAGCCTTTAAAACCTCAGCGTTCACTCCAAGTGTAGTGACTTGAATAGGTTTGGACCCCAAAGATTCATGTGTTTGAATGCTTGGTCCTCAGAAAATGGCACTATTAGGAGGTGTGGCCTTGTTGGAGTAGGTGTGACCTTGTTGGAGGGGGTGTGTCACTGTGGTGGTGGACTTCAGTAGATGACCAACAAAGGAACTCAACAGCATCTTTTGGAATTCTTTGTTTCCTTGTCCAGTGGTAAATCAGGGTTGATTTTTTTTGTTTGTTTGTTTGTTTTTTTTTTTTTAAATAAACCTTACATGTTCTTTACATAAATATTATGTCTTCTGGTTTTGGGTTTTATGGGCTTCTCGTGAATGTGAATGTATCCTTGGTTGTTTTTTCATATACTGATATTTTTATTTATCTTATAATATTTTATTTCTATCTCTTAAATATGTTTGTTTTCTAAGGACACACAGGTGTGTATGGGAGGGGAGGTGGGAAACGAGTAGTAGTAGGAGGAAAAACTGCTTAAAAAAGAAAAAAAGAAATTTTGAGACCCAGGAAGTCGCTCCTTGCCCAGAGCACTGGTTCCTTCCGGTCTGGGCCAGAGCACTTAGCAGATCTTGGGTGGCAGCTCTGCCCCCAATCTCTAAGAACCCAAAGGAAGTGGGAATCCCAGGTGCTCTAACTCAGGCAGTATATTAGGTAAGCAGACAGCAAGGCCTGCCCCAAACAGGCAGTAACTGGGACCCACAAAGACCCAGGAAGTCACTCCCAGCCCAGAGCACTGGTTCCTTCTGGTCTGGCCCAGAGCACTGAGCAGATCTTGGGTGGCAGCTCTGCCCCCAATCTCTAAAAACCCAGAGGAAGCAGGGATCCCAGAGCTCTAACCTGGGCAGCATCCTGTCTTCACTTGAGCACTGAGCAGATTTTAGGCCCCAGCGCTTACCCCAGTAGTTACACCCACCCTACAAAGTTCTGATACAACCAAGATAATAGGAAAGACAGGCTCCAGTCAGGGACAGGGTAGGTAGCACTAAGGAGATACAGATGGCAAAAGGCAAGCACAAGAACATAAGCATCAGTAACCCAGGGTACTTGGCATCATTAGAACCTAGTTCTCCCACACTAGAAAGTCCTGAATTCCCCATATGACTAGGAAAGCAAGATTCAGATTTAAAATCACTTCTAATGATGATGATAGAGGACTTTAAGAAGGACATAAACAACACTCTCAAAGAATTTGAGGAGAACACAGGTAAACAGGTAGAAGCCCTTAAAGAGGAAGCACAAAAATCCCTTAAAGAACTACAAGAGAACACAACCAAACAGGTGAAGGAATTGAGCAAAACCATCCAGGACATAAAAATGGAAGTAGAAACAATCAAGAAATCACAAAGGGAGACTAAGCTGGAGATAGAAAATTTAGGGAGGAAATCAGGAGTCATAGACACAAGCATCACCAACAGAATACAAGAGATAGAAGAGAGAGAATCTCAGGTACAGAAGATACCATAGAAAATATCAACACAACTGTCAAAGAAAATGCAAAATGCAAAAAGTTCTTAACACAAAATATCCAGGAAATCCAGGACACAATGAGGAGACCAAATCTAAGGATAATAGGTATAGATGAGAGTGAAGATTCCTAACTTAAAGGGCCAATAAATATCTTCAACAAAACTATAGAAGAAAACTTCCTTAATCTAAAGAAAGAGATGTCCATAAACATACAGATGCTGGACAGATGTCATACAGACCCTAAGAGAACACAAATGCCAGCCCAGGCTACTATACCTAGCAAAACTCTCAATTACCATAGATGGAGAAATCAAGATATTCCATGACAAAACCAAATTTACACAATATCTTTCCATAAACCCAGCATTACAAAGGATAATAGCAGGAAAGCTGCAATACAAGGAGGGAAATTATACCCTAGAAAGAGCAAGAAAGTAAGTAACCCTCTTCCAACAAATCCAAAAGAAGATAGCCACACAAAGATAACTTCACCTCTAATAACAAAAATAACAGGAGACAACAATCACTGTTCCTTAATATCTCTTCACATCAATGGACTCAGTTCCCCAATTAAAAGACATAGGCTAATGGACTGGATACATAAATGGGACCCAGCATTTTGCTGCATACAGGAAACTCACCTCAGTGCAAAGACAGACTCTACCTTAGAGTAAAAGGCTGGAAAACAATTTTTCAAGCAAATGATCCTAAGAAACAAGCTGGAGTAGCCATTCTAAAATCTCCAGCCCGAGAACACAAAGGGGGGCACTCATGGCTCCACCTGTATAGGTAGTTGAGGGTGGCCTTGCCAGGCATCAGTGGAAGTGGACAGCCTTGGTACCTGAAAGTTTGGATTTCCTAGTGTTGGGGGAATTGCTAGAGCAGGGAGGTGGGAATGAGAGGATGGTGGGAGCACACCCTCATAGTAGTTGGAGTGGGGGAATGGGGTAAGGGGTTAGGCATCAATGGAAGTGGAGGGCCCTAGGTCCCCGAAAGTTTGGATTCCCTGATGTTGAGAAATTTGAATGCAGGAAGGCAAAAATGGGAGGATGGTGGGAGCACACCCTCATAGAAACTCCCAGAATTATATGGATTAGACATGACAGAGGCAGGCTGCCAGAAGACTAGATTTCAGAATTCAAACAAACAATTATCTTGATACTAAATTTTTTTTTTTGAGAATTGTATTTTGCAGAATACATAGCCTTGGTGTATCTATTCATCAGGCAAGCTGAGCAGACCTGCTCGAACCTCTGATGTCCTGGGATTCCAGCTGGATGTAGTGAAGACACACTGTCAGAGGCTTATCAATTTACTCTTCCCCCAACCCCTCTTCTAATATCTCAATACCCATAATCAGCTTGAAGAAGTTAATGAAGAGTTGGCACCCCTATTCCCTGGGCTTGGGGACTGAGGTGGTTAATATTGGGCTGTCTTTCTAGGGAAAATATTTTGGTGGAACAGAGAGGATTAGCTAGGATTTATTGCATAGCCATAACCTACTGGTAGAAATGTGTATAATTGTTATTAAGATGAAGTTATAATATCTTAAATGGTACAAAATTTTCTTTGATTTCAAATTTAAGGTTTTCATTGGTATGAGCTTCTTATTAATATAAAAGTGAGATGAATATTGTTACTATCATAGGCATTGTGCCTGTATAACAGATTTAGGAATGCAAGGCTTAGTTAGACCCAGTCCTTCTTTAACTTTTTAAATTGATTTGAGATGGTTAGCCTGTGAGTTAAGGGCCTATAGTAAATTCATGGCTTTGAGTTTATTGTTAGGGTGTTTTCTGTATTTTCTTTAGAAATAGCTGAGAGGAGTTAACAGACAACAGTCTAGATTGCCTTACATAAATAGTTGGTTTTCAAAACATCAGAAATCCACAGAATTGATGTTACAAACATTTCTGTATTAATGTTCATTTTGATTAGAGACCTGTCTGCTCCTGACAGCTTCCTGTCTTGGAATCTAAGAAGAAATTGAGCATCTTTGGGCTTATTCCAATTGTGATGAGTCAGCCACTAGACAAGAATTGCCTCCTTCCATCTACAGACAAATCACTATCCAGAAAAGGACACACTTGCAGAATAGTCGACTGATTATATCTGCCAAGACAGAGTAATCAGCCCTTAATAATTCTGCATCACTAGGTCTATCAGATGATCCTGGGCCAGAAGACTGAAGATTTGGTGCTCCAACGTTCTGTAGTATAGGGACTGACTGTCCAGGTGTTCAGCAATCTCTATAAATTGGCTATGTTTTAGAAGCCATGCTTTGTGCTTCCCATAATTTCAGTTAACTCAGTCATTCTGGATTTCTGATGGGGTTGAAAACTTATAGTCTCTTATAGCAAGCCAATCCTTGCTATTTACTTTGAGAGAAAAGATTTGAGAGGATGGTTTTCAGCTGAAATTCATTCTAAAGCCAAGAAAAAAAAAAAGCCAGGGTCACAACTAAGTCTTTTATTTAGGAGAGATGACAGAGGTTCTGCTTGGTCAACAAAATGATGGAATGGGTATTAGGACCATTTTGCATATTACTGACATAAATTGGTATAGTTATGTTCTAACTGTATTTTGAGAGAAAAGTTTTATTTTAACAGGAAGGGTGATATGTAGGAGGAGCTAAGGTGGGAGGAGTAAGAAGAGGAAGAGGAGAAGTAGTGGAGGAGCCAGGTGATGAGAGAGAAAGAGAGAGGGGGGCCAGACATGGAGGCAGATGTTCACATGTCTCCTCTAGTCAAAGATAGTTGATATATCTAGGTTGGGTATTAGGTTATACTTCTGATTGATATTGAGCATTACCAAATTTATAAAGCCATTGGTTAACATTTAAAAAAATTGTATAAAAGCAAAAAGGAGAAGCGGGTATGAGATAGGGGTTTTCTAAGGAGGGGAAATGGGGAAAGGGGATGGCATCTGAAATGTAAATAAAATATCCAATAAAAAAGAAAAAAAAATCAAAAAACAACAAAAAAATAAATTTTGACCTTTAGTTTCTATAAATTAATCATAATTTGCCTTAGACCCCATGTTATATTCTGATCAGGAGTTCAGGTGTACTCAGCCATTGTTAGGTCTCTGTTTATTCTTCCCTAGAAATTCAGAATACTATAGGTGTCATCTCTGGAGGCCACAGTATTGAGAACCTGGTGTATGCTGTGATTATCTCTAGTGGGGCACATGTCTTTTGGCCCCATGGGGACATTATTGATTCACTGTTCTACCTAGGCATAGGAGTCAACCTAGTTGTACCTATGCTTGGAACTAGACATCAGCATCTCTCAAAGACCTGTAGCCTCACTTAGGTTGGGAAATTATCATTGCTTTTCAGATCTCTGGGCTCCTGTCTTCTGCCATATTTACTGAGTGTCAACTATTAAACCCTATGCTCCTTTTTGTTTATAAGAAAATCTCCCCAAGCTGCTGCTTTCAGGATGGGAAATGACAGGGACTCAGGACAACATATAATAAACATGTGAATTTCATGAAAGTTTAGAAGGATTTGTTACTACAGTGAAAGTAAAGGAGGGAAGGAGAATGGTCAACATGGCCCTCATATTCTGCTGGAAAGTGGTATAACTATCCATGGAAGGTTCTGGAAGAAGAGACTTCCAGTTGGTAAGAAGTGGCTATACAGAGAAAATGAATCTTAATGCTGGCCATGATGTGAGGAGAGTCAAGGCTGCTCTAAGGGTGCCAGTCAAGGTCTACTTTGATTTCTCATGAGTGGAAACCACAGGGAGATTCTGCATTGAAGCTGCAATTTTACAGATGAGTGAATTGTAAAGATCAGTTGTAGGCTGAGGCAGGGAGATGACTCCAGAGGCGTTTTGAATGTTTCCTTTTCAGTTTGGGGATCAAGCTCACTTTCATAATTTAAACACTATTCTACCCCCTTTCAAAACTACACCCCCTGCTTCAGGGAACTGAGAAATCTGTGATCCCTGCATTAGTTACTTTTCTCATTGTTATGACAAATACCCAGCAAAAGCATCATATGGAGGAAGGGCTTAGTTTTGCCCACAGTCTAAGAGCACAGTCCTTCATGGTGGAGAGGTTATGGTGATAGAAGTTGGAGACATTGTGTCTACAGTCAGAAAGTGGAGAGTAGTGAATACCAGTGCTCAGCTCCCTTTTAATTCACTCCAGGATGCCAGCCAGCCAAAGGGATGCCACTGCCCACAGTTATGGTGTATAGCCTCAATTCAGTTAACCTAACCTAGATCACAGGTGTGCGCAGAGGCTTTATTCTTAGGTGGTTCTAGAGCCTGTCAAGTTGACAGTCACTGGTAAGCATCATAGTTCCTAACTGCACGAAGTAAGAACTTACTCTCAGGTCAGACAGTAGCTCCGTATCTTTGAATTGGGTCTGACCCCTGAGATGGGGTGGGGTGGGGCATAGCTAAACTTGAAGGAAGAAGAAAGCATGTGAAGACACCATGTTACTTTCTAAGTATTTCCTGCAACAATATACTAATCATCTCATAGATTTTCTGTCTCAAAGAAGTGAATGATCATGGGTACTGAAGATAGCTGCAATGCAAGGCAGAAAGATGCCGGCAGAACAAAGAGCTTGGGATATATGTGAATGTGTGCACTTATGTGGGAGGGTATTAGAGTGGAAGACCAGCAGAGACAGAGTTGAAGTACTTCAGAGAGTGTTCTCTGGTAAATGTAGAATGACCAGTTAAATTAGCCTTTTAGCAAACAATGGATCACTTTCCCAGATACCTGTCTCTGGAATTTTGTAGGGAATAGAAAACAACTGTTTAATGTTTTATTTGAATTTTCGCATTTTGTCTTGTAACCCTAAGCTTAGATGATGTTTGGCTGACAATCATGATGGAAGATGACCTATCCCTAAAAACGTGTGTGTCTTCTAGATAAAGAAATGGTAGCGGTGAAGCCCAGAATTGACTGTGGGAATTGAATTTGTAATAGCTCTGCCTGTTTTGTGATCAGAGAAAAAGAAAATTCACAGGCCTCATACATAACCAGAGCCAAAGGCTTGCTCTTTCCTTACTGTCCTTTTATGCAGAGGGCCAAGTGACCAAGGTCATAATTAATCATACTATGATTTATTTGTCTGTACAATGCATATTCAATTTAATTTGATAGTCAGGATGTAGATATTTCATGGAAAAATTCATCTTGGTGTTTTCTCTTGGGTCTTCACATGGTGTATAATAAATTAAATATTCTCATAAACTTTGTTGACATAAAGGGGAAGTTTCTGACTCAAAAAGGCAAACTAAGAAAATGAAGGTGAACAGTGTCGTTCCCTGTGTTCTCAAAGGAGGGGGCCTCCTGGGGCTGTTTATTGCTAATGAGTGAACAGAGCCATATTTCAGGCTGGTCATTGTTGTCCATCTACCTCTAAGCACATCCTTAACCTATACATTTCTGATGTTCTTTGCTGGAGCATTTATCCTTTTAAAACTTGACCTTCAGCGCATGCGTGATGACATCTCATTAATGTGTTCCTGCTTCACAGACTTTTCTCTGCTCCAGTGGAAACTGCTTTCATGGGTTTGCTTTGTGCTTGTGAACATGCTTGCTTGCAAAGGAAGTCCCTGAAGTGTCTGTCTCCTTCAATTATCCATAATACAAGGAAACTGGACTTTGTACATCTTCCATGAACTCAAATTTGCCTCCCTCTCAAAATTATTAAATGAGGTCTAGGTGTGAACCTTGGGGTCTTCAGGAGCAGCATTAAGAAGTGGGAAGGGCCCAGTATTTGCATTTTACTGATTCAGATTTCTAAGACTTACCTTTCTGCTAGTCTTAGCTCAGGTGAAGATGTTAACCCTAATCTTGACTTAATCGTGAAAAGACTGATGCTAAATGATCCTGTGCTATCACTGACACCAGTGCCAGTGCTGATACAAACACAAAGAATGACTGTATTTGCAATGCCAAACAGCAGTGGCTCTTCTCCTACTGTGTGGAGGTCAGAGTTCTTCAGGGAAGCAGAACCAAGATGGTGTGAAGGGAAAAAGAATTATTACTCTGGAGACTGGGTAAGTTCTTCATGGTAGGTGCTAGGTAGGTGGCTGGAACTGGAGAAAATGGCTAATTGTGCAGTTAACAGCTAAAGACTATCATATTGGAGATCCAGGGAACAGCTCATGCTGCAGTTCAAGCCCAAAGGCAGCAAAATCCCCATTGATTTGAGAAATCTTGACATCAGTATTTTGTGCTACTTGGGCTTTCAACTGATTAGATATAGATTAGATCTTCTAAAGTAGATGAAGCCATTTGACTGATATTAGAGATATTTTCTGTGGTTAGTTTCATTTCATTAATGTCTCCTGATTTAAATGTTAGTTCCTTCTGATCATGTCTTAAATAATGTGTGACCATATATATGGCAGTGGGAATCTAACTACATAAAGTTAATGGCCACATAAAATTAGCCATCCATGTATGCTATTTTTATAGTCATGCTAAAATAATGTATTAATATTGTGGTATGTTTGACTAATTTTAGAAACCTAACCAGCAGAGACGCCTACATATATAATATCTGTATTATTTGTATGTCTACACTGTATATGTTCTATGTGGAATGCACACACACACACACACACACACACACACACACACACAAATATTGATAGAGAAAGGTAGAAACTCATTGCAAGAAGAATCGTCTCCTCAGTGCTATTCAGTTTAGCTAGCCTAGCCTAAAATCTAGGGACAGCCATTAGGCAAGACATGATGCTCCTTGTGGATACCACAAGTATATTACTAAAGCTGTTTCTGGGAAATCTGAGCTCAGCTCTGGAAACCTTTCAATCAACAAAGTCAGTATTAGTTTTCATAATTTCTTTTCCATAGAAAGCAGCTGACTGTAGAGGGAAATTATATTTACAGAAGGTCTAGATTGATGTTTGATTAACTGTTGGGAACTGATGGAGTAGCCATGCTGAGTACATGAACCTGAACATTATAAATATTTAAAGCAACAAACACAACACCTGACATTTGTGTGTGTGTGTATTCATTATTTCCAGCAAGAACAGTGAGATTAAATGAGTGTCAATTAACTGAACCTTAATGTATCTCCACATATAGGATAGTAAGATATGTGAGATAATTTATCTCATAAATTAATATGACTAGGCAGAATAATATCCTATCAACTTATATTCCCACCAATTAGAACATACCACCATGCTAAGAGCTTTAAATTCATTTTATATTTAATTTTCTTACACATCTAATATAAATATTACTTGTACTTTTCAGTACAAAAGCCTAAGATATAGGAAGTTCCAACTGTTTGTTAAAGATTATATAGGTAGCAAGCAAAAAAACCAAGCTACTCACCTGGCTCGGTCTAGTAGCCTGAGCCAAGATGGGAAGAACTATATGGCAGGAGGGACACATATGGAATGCCCAGAAGAGTCAGAGATAGGGTTGTCCATATGGAACGTAACAATAAACCCACCTTTTTAATGAGGGAAGACAGATAGAATTGAGAATGAGGTGCTGAGAAGGAACAGAGAATGCTTCCAGGAAGAGGGTTAAGACTCAGTGTGGTGGTTAGAATATGCTTGGCCCAGGGAATGGCACTGTTAGGAGGTGTGGCCTTGTAGGAGTAGGTGTGGCCTTGTAGGAGGAAGTGCATCACTGGTCACTGTGGGAGATCCTCCTCCTATCTGCACCTGAGGCAGTCTTCTCCTGTTTGCCTTCTGAACAAGATACAGAACTCTCAGCTCCTCCAGTACCATGACTGCTTGGACACTGCTATGGTTCCCACCATGATAATAGACTGAACATCAGAACCTGTAAGTCAGCCTCGATTAAATGTTGCCTTTTATAAGAATTGCCTTGGTCATGGAGTGTTTTCATAGTATCGGAAACCCTAATGGAAAGATATACAGAGGGATGCATGGGCTCTGGGGAAAATGTACCTCACTGCAAGGGTTGCCAGGATGTAAGGGAATGGCAGAATCATTCAAGCACTGCATACTTGTGTGTAGAGTAGTTTTATCAGGGAAGCTGAACTTGGTATCTGGGTTCATAATGGAATCACAGAAAATTGGCAAGTAAAATTAGAAGCTGGAGAGGAGAAATTGGTTGCCAGATCATCTGGCTAAACAGTTCTGAGATTGGTTGGGGAGATGTGGAAGAAGCAGGGACAGTTCTGCAAAGGTGATTCTTTATAGAAATGGAGGCACCTCTCTCTCTCTCTCTCTCTCTCTCTCTCTCTCTCTCTCTCTCTCTCTCTCTCTCTCTGTGTGTGTGTGGGGGTTGTAGGAATGTGAGCTTTCACATGTTTGTGTAACTTTTAGGACACATTTTCATTGTATTTGAAGTCCCCACATTGTAAGAAAAATGGAGGATTTGAGTATCTGAAGGCTGCTTGTCCAATTTGGCTAAGGCAGTTTTTTGGGTGCAAGATTTATAAAATTGCCTTGAAAGTATTTTCCAGGACACATTGAGTGACTTCACTCAGCTCAGCTTAAATGGTCTATTTTGGTTTTGAGTTCATAAAGCCCCCTCTCTCCCTCTCATTTCCCTGTTCAGGTCCACGTCCAGATAAAACAGCTAACTCAAATATAGTGTAAAAATGCAAGCCCCCTTTAGCCCAGCCTTTCATGCTGCGCCCCAAAGTGTGCCTGGGTGTTGAAAGTGAGAAGAGGTGGGGCTGGGGACAGTGTGTTTTTCCAGGGCCATTTATGGGAGCAGGCACTCTCTGGAGCTTTTAGCGGGAACCCTTGCCTCGTGGCCCAGTGGAAGTCATTCAGGAAGATGCCCGTGCTCAGTGGTCGGTGGAGAGCTGGAAAAACCGCCAAAGTCAGCAGCTGGAGCAATAGAGTAAATCAAGTTAAGAGGGAACAAGACAAGATTTTGGAAAGGGAGAGGAGGTGTGGGTCAAACTATTAACCAGACCTGCAGGATTAAGATGATGAGATATAAATTGACTGGTATTCCCTGGGCTTAGGAAAGTCAGTCTGTCTGGGGTTTATATCTAGTCTTCTCGCCATGAATGGTCTCAAGTGCCTCCTTCTCTGCCTGCCTGCCCAGTGGGACTCAGGTATATGGTGTTTAGAGTATCATGAAGTACAAACCAGAAAGTTCTGGATTTTGCGTCTATCAGTGCACTATCCTCAATTAGTGCCCATAATGCAGTGCTCCTCATACTGCCTGTGCAGAAAGACCACCTGAGCATCCCCGTCCTCTCCTAGTTGGTATCTCTAAATCATTTCTCTTCACTTTTTGGTAGACAGTAGTAGAGCAGGGCCTTGCACATGTGTAAGCCTGGCACTCAGACGATGGAAATTTAGGACACTGAAAATAGACTTGTAGTTCTAGGTAAGCACAGTGGTTAGTTAGGTCTCAAGTAGTTTCCTTATATGGGTAAAGTAATTGAGCGTCAGAGTTCTTACCCGGCTTGCCTGTAGTTGTCCATTTAGAGGGCGACAAGCACAGGCATGTATATGAGCAACTAACTCCATTTCACAGGTAGAGAAACTGAGGCTCACAAAATAATCCAAGGATGCTGAGAAAATGCCAGAACCAACTTTTAAACTGAAGCCTCTCTGGCTCACAGTGTTGCTGTGCTCTACTTGCTTGACATGTGTGTGTGCCTGCAGTACTCTTAACCATGGAGTCATCCATCTAGCTCCAAGAATGATTTTTTTAAAAAAGCTATATTAGAGCGCACTCCTTCTTAGACAGTCCTGATGGCTCTTTACTACGGTTAGAAAAGAGACAAACTTCCCACACTGATGGATAAGACCTTTCTTAATCTGCCCTCCCAAACCTCTAGTAGCTCCTCTTTGTCATCAATCACATGAGGGATACTTAATGCTTTTCTTATGCTCCAGTGCTATTCTTGCTTTGGAGACTTGACCTCAACCACTTGCCTGGCAGTCTCTTCCCTGCAGTGTCATAGGCTAGCACATCTATACCCAACTTATGTAGACTCCTGAAAGTATTTATTGGCATCCTACTCAAAGAGGCTACCTCATCCCTTGAATCCCTCTATTTCAATTATCAAAATCAAGTACCTCCCTCTGCCACAACTAATGAACTCTTAATTTCCTTCACATCATAATGTAACTTTAAGAGGCTAAGACTGAACCCATGACTACTGCTGTCTGAACATTTGCCAGACAATAAGATAGATAGCTATGACCCCTGCTTTGTTAACTAGATTTCCATTCTTGTGACAAAATATCCTCCCAAATCAACCGAGAGTAAGAAAGATTGACGTTGGGTTAAGATTGTGGAGGTGTCAGTCATGGTCACTAGCTTTGCTGTTTCTGGTCTGTGGTGAAGCTGGAAACCCATCACATGGCAGAAGAATGCCAAAAAGGAGAGGGAGAGAAAGAGAGAGACAGTGTGTGTTAATCAATAGAAAATACAGAAAGAAAGAAGGAGAAGGAAAGGAGGAGAGAGACTGGAGAGTGATAGAAGGAGAGATAGTGGTAGTGACAAGGAGGACAAAGTAACCCCTTCAAGTGTAATCTTTCAGTGACTTACGTCTTCTAGTGAAGATACAGCCCTACAGTATCCAGCAGCTCCGAGCACTTCAGTTGGCTTTGGATCTATCAGTGATTAGGCCATGGGTGAGTTAATGCCTGCATTATCCAGTTCCGTATGAACACTGCTGCACTGGGGGAAACTTCATGCAGCACAGGGATTGGGGGGCACATTTGAGATCCAAACCATAATACTTGTCTTTACAGCATCGATTGTCTGGTTGAAGACATTTAAAATTTTAAGCATTTTTAAAAATTAAATAATTTTTCATTATTTTTTCTGTAATATACTTCGATCAATTTTTCCTCCCAAACTCCTCCCAGATCCACCACATCTCACTTCACCCAAGTTCATATTCGTTGTCAAAAGCAGAAAGAAAAAAAATTAAACCAAATTAAAACCACAAACAGCACATAACTAAAAGCACCCCCAAAACAAAAGCACCCCCCAAACAAGACAACAACCAAACAACGGCAACAACAACAATAACAACAACAAACCAAGATCAACTTTAGAGTGTTTTGTGTTGGCCCATTTCTCCTGCATGGGGTCTACCCTGTAGTGGGGTTAATATACCCAGTGACACTCTACTGGAGAAAATTGATTTTTCCATTTTCCATCTGGCATCAATTGTAAACAGCTTCTTTGTAAGGGGTGGGAGTTTGCATCCACATAACCTTCTTAGTTCTGAGATTCTCTCTTTGAATCTGTGTGCAGAATGTGTATGCTGTCACAGTCCCTGTGAGTCCAGATGTGTATTAGTCCTGGTGGGCTTGGAAGACACTGCTTCCTTGGAATCCTCCACTACCTCTGGCTCTAGCAATATTCTGCATAGATCCCTGAGCTTTGAGAGGAGAGGTTTTATGAACCATTTAGGACTGGTGCTCTAAAGTCTCACTCTCTTCAGATTCTACTCTTGTGGGTCTCTGCGTTAGTTCACATCTACTGCATAAAGAACCTTTGATGAGGACTGAGCAAGGCATTGATCTGTGAGCAGGGAAAATGTCATTCGGGGCCATTCTATTACTTTATTCTTTTAGCAGAAAAATAATATTTAGATTTCCCCTAGGCCCATGCTTATCTAGTCTCAGATTCTTGGTCACACAAGCAGTGCTAGCTATGGGTTCCATTTCATAGTTTGGGCCTTAACTCAAATCAGATATTGGTTATGTCCACAAGTTTTGTGCCATTGTTTTGAATAGCACCATATTCTTCATTACTCACATGATTTCCCAGCCTTCTGATGGCTACATTGTTTCAGCAGTGGGTCTCTTTCCTTGGCCAAGTGTTCTCTGTGTATTTGATGACAGATAGCTTTGAGAAGATACTAAATAAACTTTTTGATTGGCTAGTCACTCTATGTGAATACTAAAATGTAACAGATTTCTCTCCTTCACAAAACCAAGACATAAACCTTGCAATTATCTGTGTTTCTGAGTTGAAAAGTCTGTTTTCTTTTCGGTGGAGTCTTAAATAACATAACCAATGTCTATCATTTATTATTATTTTAAAACTCTTTGAAGTAAGGTAAGGTAATTTTTAAAACAATGTAAATTCATAAAAGACAGGCTAGTATAGAGTAAAGATAAGCTTATGTTACTCTACCCACCTCACATAAAGGCTCTTAGTATGATGGTATTTATATCATCTGTATCTTTGATGTAGAATATGAAATCCACCTGTCTCTTGATCCTTTAAGAATTTTTCCTCAATGTTTATATCAGTGAACATGTATAATGTGATGTGTCTGTAGAACAGAAAGAATTGATGAAGAAATATTGAGAAAGATGAGGACTCTGAGCGGGTGGGTTGGTGGGATCTCTGTGACCCATAGTGCACATTGGAAAAGCACTAGAGGATTTAAAGAATGACGGCTGTCTTAGTTATGTTTTCTATTGCTGTGAAGAGACACCATGACCAAGGCAACTCTTATAAAGAACAATATTTAATTGGGGATGGCTTACACTTTCAGAAGTTCAGTTCATTATCATTATGGCAGAAGGCATAGCAGCATGCAGCCAGAAATGGTGCTGGAGGATCTGAGAGTCCTTTCTTTCTTTCTTTCTTTCTTTCTTTCTTTCTTTCTTTCTTTCTTTCTTTCTTTCTTTCTTCGTTCCTTCCTTCCTTCCTTCCTTTTTTCCTTTCTTTCTTCCTCCCTTCCTTCCTTCCTCCTTTCTCTCTCTCTCTCCCTCCCTCCTTCCCTCCTTCTCTTTCTTTCTTTCTTTCTTTCTTTCTTTCTTTCTTTCTTTCTTTCTTTCTTTCTTTTTTTTTCCTTTTGAGACAGTTTCTTTGTGTAGCCCTGGCTGTCCTGGAACTCACTCTGTAGACCAGGCTGACCTCGAACTCAGAAATGTGCCTGCCTCTACCTCCCAAGTGCTGGGATTAAAGGCGTGCACCACCACTGCCCAGTGAGTTCTGCATCTTGATCTGACTGCAGCCAGAAAAGATTGTCTCCCAGGCAAGTAGGAGGAGGGTCTCCAAGCCCAACCCTACTATAACAGACTTTCTCCCACAAGTCTAATAGTGCCACACCCTGGGCCAAGTATATTCAAACCACCACAATGACACAAGTTTCATTTGGGGTATCTCACTTCCACATGTTCGGCATAAATTCAAGAGGACAGTCAGAATGTCCTTGTATAGTCTGAGTCATATAGGAATTGGAAAGAGACTGGAGAGGTGGCAGCAGTGACAGGTAGATATCTTTCTGCTAGAGCAGGAACTGCAATACAGAAGAAAAGGAGGCATCTCCTTTTAGTGTCACATGCAAGACTTTCATGCAGTAACCCTCTGTACATCCTGATGAGAACCACATCTAATTAAAGACACACCCCAAAACATCAGAAAAATTTTCCAACATAGTAGACAAGGATAGACTCCCAGTAAGGCATACTGACATGATTAACTGCTTCCATAAGAAGAGATGATGGCTATTTGATTACTTTATTTCAAGGAGAGGGAGGTGGAGAGGTGTCAGTAAATCTCTCTCCTTCCCAATAAGCATGTTTAACTTCAATTATGGCTGCCTTTGGAGAACTGTGCAAGTCTTTTACTATGTTTCAAAGTATTTTACTTAGACACTTTGGAAAAACATACATTTCTATTCATGGCAATGGTTATGTACCCTGATTTATATACCCTGCTTCAACTGTAAATCATTCAAAACTCAAAAATTAAATTTTATGAAATAACACTTTGATGGCTGTATGCCTGGGCAAAGGACAGGGGGAATAAAATTTCTTGCTGCCAATTATCATTGGATTTCTTTTCATTATGTCTTTTTATTTTTAATTGAGCAAATTATTCTGGTTCATATGTAAGTACAGAGAGGGAGGTACACAATTGTTCTGTTTAAAAAAAACATTCAACACTTGACTTAAAAATGTTATACTTTTCACCATTGTTCAATTTTGTTTATCTTTAGAATTATATAGCCACGCATACTAAAGTTTAATATACACCACCGTATCTTAGGCATAGATGGATGTCTGGGAAGTGAGAGTGGGGGGTCTTGACCACTTAATTGCCTGGTGTGCAGACATGGATTATTCCATTATTCCTACAGAAGCAGGAATGGGTTCTTACACAGATGTGTTCACTTTTTTTCTGATGTTGCTTAATTTTCTTTTCACAGATGTTTTTCTCCTCACTCTTACAGGAGGGTGGGATTAGTTAGGTTCCTCATCTGGGAATGAAAAGAAATCAGTGCTACTGAAGGGCTCCTCTTCTGTAGGGCCTGTGCCAGGTGGTCCACATGCATGCCTATTTAATCTTTCTATAATTCTGAGAATTGGTTCTTTAACTGTCCCAGTTTTATAGATGACAAAACATGGCCAGCGAGGTCCACAGACAAATGAATGTGCCTCCACTAATTCATTTGTTGAAATCACATTTCTCTCAAGCAATAGGAGGTATGGCCTTTTAAAGTTTATTAGATCACAAGACAGATTCTTGCTGAATGGGAGTTATGTCCTTATAATAGAGACTCCAGAGGGCTCCTTTGTTTTTCTGCCTTGTATGAACACACCAGGAAAATGTCATTTATGAAAAACAAGCTGTTCCCAGATTCACAATCTTGTAGATGGCAACACTTTGCATCTTGATCCTCAGTTTATGAGTAATGCATTTTTGTTATTCATAAGATATCACCTAAGTTAACTTGTTATAGCAACATGATGGGCCTAATACCCACAGTGTGGGCACATACTATGTACCACACACTCATACATATTTAAACTATAAAATCAATATTTGACATAAAAATCTCATGTGGTATCACTCTGTACAAAAGTTCTTCTGTAGGGCCTATGACTTCCTTAGCCATGGGTTTTGACTATGCTTACAGTTTGGAGCAGACCTCAAGTTCATTCAAGAGAGCATTTGGTTATCCCGTAAACATTCTTGCCACTATTGTACCAGTAGGCACATCTTATGTGGAGGGTTTGTAGTATAACACACAAAGTTCAGTGATGGGTAGGACCACTGATGTCTTTCCTCCTTTAGCAACCCCCATAACACACTCATTCTGGTACTATGAAAACTGGACATTAGGGAGGACCTTTTCTAGTCACCTCAATATCGATTTCTTCATGCCTTGTAACAAAAGTGTATAGTGTCCTTAGCAATATAGTCTTACCATCTAGTATGGGGTATAACACAAAAACAATGACAATACACAGTACTATTTTGGGTACTTTTGGGGCTTCCCTGACCAATAGTTTGTAGGGAGGTAACCAGTACTTGGCTTTGAGATTTATTTAGCAAGCCATGTCTTCTGGAAGCAGGATTGCTCATGTGTGCAGGGTACCTATGCTCAAATTCCTTAAAAATATTTTGTAATTTGGCTTACAGACTAGTGGAGGTTTGTAAGGCTTTATCACGTGATTTAGTTTTGGTTCACCCATCCTATAGTCCTTCTTCTCTTTTACAAGTCCATATGAACATTGGTATCAACATTGCTTTATACACATTATGACTTTTAGAAAGGATCTATAAAGAAAAAAAAGACTCACCAGAGTTTCAGGGAAGATGGTTCAGTGGGTAATAATGCCTGTTGAACAAATAAGCAACAGGACTTGAGTTCATATCCCCAATACTCACATATAAGCTGGGTATGGCTGTACATGCTTGTAACTCCTGTACTCTGTGGGCAGAGACAGAGATATCACTGGAGTTGGCATACTATCACCATAGTCAGAAAACAAAAGCAAATTCTAGGTCCAGTCAGAGATGTCATCTCAGGGAGACTAATGTAGAAGATGACAGAACAGTACATGTGTTATTCTCCTCTGGCCTCCGTGCCTACAAGCTCAGATATGTGTGCATGCACCATGCATATATACATCACAAACACTAACACCACCACCAATAACAAAAGGAAATTATTAACAGGAA
This sequence comes from Arvicanthis niloticus, assembly GCF_011762505.2. Taxonomy (NCBI): domain Eukaryota; kingdom Metazoa; phylum Chordata; class Mammalia; order Rodentia; family Muridae; genus Arvicanthis; species Arvicanthis niloticus. Next base: position 45,660,387 of record NC_047664.1, on the reverse strand, counting down.
GAATAACTTACAATTAATGAAAAAATTTAGGCCAGCAGAAAATAAGAGTAAGAAGGTAGAAGGTACTAGAAATAGGGATGACAGAAAGAAATTTATCATGATATTTTGTGGTTTGTAAGAAAGTTGCTAATGTGATCTTTATGTTTTGGCAGGTTGATGATGCCACTTTTTTTCTAATTGGCTACTTCTTAATATGGCAGTTCCTTTGATAAAAATGTGTTCCCACATACATGTCTTACTGCCTCTCCCTTCTGTGGCTGGGAACTCCTTGAGGGCAGGGTCCATAGTATACTTATGCTTGTATCCAATGCCTTGGAAATTAAAATTAAAAAAAAAAAGTTAATGACTAGTGGAACAAATAGATGATTTTGGCAAAGCATTTAGTATCAGTGCCATTTTACAGCTGAGTAAGAAGGCGCCATGCCAGAAGTGATGCTGTCAGACCCTCACTCCAGTACTTTGTTCTCGGGCTTTTCTCTCTTCATCCCTGGTCAGCCTGTGCGGCGGCTTCAGCAAATGTTGATAAATGAGGTTACTCAGACAAAGCGGAACAGCTCTTTGCACATGTCACATTTGGCTGCAGTGTGTACCATGAGACACACAGCACTTTGATACACTCATTTCCTTTTGCGGGGCTCTTTTCTTACAGCTAACATGTTGATGTCTTTCAGCCTTTGTTCTTCCTTCCACAATCACAAGAGTGCTTAATGGCATTCCTGTAATGACCATAACACCAACCAACAAATACTAAACGTTGAATATCACCGAGGATATAAATCATGTGGCATTTATGCAGAGAGTCATCCAGAACACACATCGCTAACTTCTGCAAACAATTATGGCTCTGGTGTAGCTATCATCTTCTAGGACAGCTTTTGCAGCCCATTTTGTCTTAAATGACTAAAAACACTCTTACTCACTAAGTACCTTAGCACAATAGTCCATGGCAGTTCAAATATTGAAAATACTCTCCATCTTTATATTTAATTTCATTTAAAAAAAATCTGAGCCCTGTGCTGAGGAATCAAAAGCTATTTTCCACTAGCAAAAAACTGTATTAGTTTTTTGAACCAACTTTGAACCTTTGTCTCATGCAATCCAGGAAAGGAATATATCCATCCTTTTTGCATTTTTAATGCAAAGAATGTATTTATTTTATGAGGACAATTAAATGGGTTTTCTATGCAACAAGCTCACTAGAACACAAACCATGTATGTTACATAAAACAGACATACTTCCACGCCAAGGGAATCTCTGGTCTTTTCGCTTCCCTTCTCACCTTTCTGCACTTCGATGATGACCGAGTGATGCTTTTGCCTCTAGCTGGAAAATTCATAAATCTGAGGGAAGGAAGAGGTTGACTTCTTGGCTGTTCTCTCTCTCTTTCTCTTTCTCTCAGAGACTCATGGCTCATTTTTCAAAGGGCTCCTCTCTGAGAACTTGCCTGTAACACCTCAAAATCCTTGCAAGCATTCTGTAAGCTTTTTCTCTCTCACCCCCCACCTTGCCCCCACCTTGAACCTCGTTTGGTTTTTTGAAGGTTGAGGCAGCTTCTGGAGGGGAAGGGATTTTCAAGGTTAATGGGAAACTTCCAGGAGATGCAAACATTTGCCAGAATGTACATTGAGTGGGAAGGGACTTTGCCACAAAAGGGTGTTTAAACTGAGATGAACAGGAGAAGCAACCGGATATGTGCTTTGAGAGGGTCTGATTTAGGTCAGGTCTAGAGCTGTGTGGCTTTATGACAACCCATGGAATACTGACTATGGAATTTTATCTGTGGGTTTCAAACCTTTCCCTGAAATGTTCAGAACCCCAAGATTTATGATAAACAAACTTATTTTCACTGTGATTCCAGTTTCCCAGGAAGAGCAAGAGAATTCCCTGAGGTCAGATCCAGCACAGAAACACTCTGGTTTTCTCCTTTCTCTTACTTTGCAGACCTCCTCACTTTTTTCAGGTCCAAGGACCACCTGTTCTCATGCTTATGGCCTTCTGATCTCTCTCCCTTATTGTCTGTCAGCCGTGTTGAATTTTGCGGATCTACAGTGGAGCAGACAGTAATGGAGGTTTGCTGCCAGTTTGGCTTACTTTTCGCTCAGCTTTGTCATTTTGAATCAGTTACTCGATCTTCAGTTTTACTGCCTATAGAGGAAGAATAACATTTCTGAATTTGGTAAGTTACCATGTACATGAACAAACAAGAACCCATAAAATGCTCACATGTAGTAGGCGCTCTATGAGGGTCACTTTTAGCTTCACATGACACTGAAAGAAGACTTTGAATCCCAAGACTGTGTTTAGGTGCATGCCACTCTGACAAGTCTGCATTTGAGGACTGTATTAGCTTCTATCTCTCTGTAACAAGTTACAGAAGCATATGTTGCTTTATAGTTTCTGTGGCTCAGATGCAAGCATAGATTAGTAGTGTCCTCATGTTTTATTATGAGTCAGCCAAGGCTGAAGTCTTATCTGAAAGCTCACTGAAGGAAGGCTTCAAGTCTTAATTAATGCGACTGTTGGCAGAATCCAATAATTTGCAAGTTATTCTAGACTGGTTATCTGTTTTCTGTTGTCTTTTGTCTGGAAGCCAGATTTTGTTCATTGCTCTGAAAGCTTTTCCATGGGTGATTTGTTTCATTCAAACTAGCAAAGAGAGTTTATCAGCAAGATGAAAGTCAGATTCTTATGTGCTCCACTCATGGAAGTGACAGCCCACCATATTTTGGTATTATGTTAGTTAGGAGGATGCATTCCAGAAGTCAAGGTAGCACAGAGGAAGGTAGAAATCCCTGCTGGGAGGAAAATCTCACATCAACTCTTCTCAGAGGACATACACAGGAGCAACTAGAGCTGACATTCAGAACAAGGGCAATGGCAATCTAAGCAACAGGCATGTAGCTCTGCCATCTACTTGAGGGAAAGATGCAGGAGGAGTTAATATAGAGGAAAGATACTGGTGCTTCCATAGTTGTTGGCATTTAGCAGGCAATTGAATGTGGCAGGGATCTCTGAGATGGCCAGGTGTTACTCTTGATTCACGTTTAAGCTCCAGAGTATAACACAAAAATGTTGTGGCTCAAATTGACAGTAGTATGAGGACACAGGAAGTAAAGCATCCGAGAGTGTATGTATGTGTGTGGGGGTTATCTTTGTAGTTCCTTAGGTATCTTTTGGTTTTGGGTTAGAATATACTGACATATGGTTTTTATTTCCTCATATACCTTCTTTTAAGTTAGTTAATATGAGAACACACACACACACACACACACACACATACACACACACACAACAGTACTTAAGTAAGACATGGTACTAGAAAATTTTAAGGTTTATATACTGTGCAAATGTTGGGAATCTATAGTACAAGCATGCGTTCTTCTTCTCTCTGAAGAGCCCAGTGGCAAAAAAAGCACCATGCCTGTGGCTTGGAAACCTCCCCTGTAAGGTTTAAGTTCTTCCTACAACTGAGATCACTGGCTGAGCTAAACACATATTTTGCCCTCTGATGTTTTTGTGATAAGAGGAAAAAAAAAAGACATTGTTAATAATTTTCCCAGGACAATAGCTCTGAAGTGTCTCTGTCCAGGGAAAGCCAGAACCTGTGTGCACCCCAATATGGCAGTAATTCTCCACTGTTCTCGGATGAAGAGTTACTAAGCATCTTCTCTATAGCACTCCCACACCTGTCATACAGTTTACATGCCCCAATATGTTAAAGTGATCTGTTTGGTAACGGAAATTTATTCAGCCAGAAAGCAGAATGAAATACGGTCATTTACAGCAAAATGGATGGGAGTAAATGACGTTATGCTAAATGAGGCAAGGCAGATGCAGAGAGACAAACACCACATGTCCTTTATCATGTGGGTAATATGAATATGGAACCTGAACATGGAAGAAAGATCGTCAGAGAGTAAAAAGAGTAGTGGGGTAGTATCTACCCGACCAATACATCGAATTAATATGTCAGTAAATTAAAAATAATGAGGACATAGTGTTAGCATCTGAGGAAAATACAGGGTTAGTTGTATTTCAGAGAAAAAGTTTGGAAATACATTTTGTGGGAATGCATGAGACACATGGAAGATTCATGGAATGAGACAAATCTAAGAATCTGCTTGCTTTTATTATAAATACATGAAGTCCTTCATCCTCTATATGTCTATTAGATGGTACATGAAGCACAATGCAACTTTACTGAATTATAAAATCTTTATGAAATAAAACACTTTGATATAAACTTGAATTTCCTTGGGAGGAAGATATGTCTCTATGTGGCGGGGATTGATTTTTGCCTCTTGTTCTGTGTTCCTGTCAGAGCCTGGCTGTACCATGGTCTGTCTCAGGCACTGCTGAGAATAGTGTTCTGATGAAGGTGTGCTGAGCCTTTTTTGGCTTTTTGGTCTTCATAGGATCTTGTGGTAGGTTTTTGTATTGCCTCCCCAGGGAGAGAGAAAGGAAACTTGCAGTGGCTGGTATACCTGTGGCATTTGCCAAGAGAGTGGAGGCTCTCTAAGCTCCAGGCCTGTGCTTCTTTCACAGGCACATGTAGCTCCAATTGATATTAAGGGTCAGGCAAGGTCCTTTATGAGCCCTGGGATGTGAAGCTTATTTCTTGCCAGGGGAGTTGTTATGGTTGGTATCACAGGGTTTACAGTCCCCAGGAACCATGTCCTGGGGCTTTTGAGTTTAAATGGAGGCAATTCATAGGCTCCAGAAGACCTGTAATATTTGTAAGAATCGCAGAGCTAGCTCTCAGGTGCCTCAAATCAAGCCTTGGTTTTTCAGCTGTTGTAGGATTCAGGCTGTCAACATGAGCTCTCATTTCTAGGAGAGACCAGAGAGCTAAATAAAATCCTAGCATTTAGCTAAAGATACAGCTCTCTAGACTGCTTGGAAACAATGAAAACTGACCTTTCTTCTTAATATTCTCCTACCTCTTAAACTGAGACAACACATTCCAGAGAAACGTGGAACTTGAGAAACTCCAGTAGATAATACAGTTTTGGAGAACAAATAAAATATCAAATGTTTAGCAGGAACCAGACTGGAATTGTCTAACCAACTCTTAACCTTATGTTTATGATGCTTTAGATTTGTATGTACGGTTTTTTGTGTGTATATCTGTACATATGTATGCTGATGTACACTTATGTATATGAATGTGTGAGTGCCATATGTTCAAAGTGAAAATATGTGCGTATTGCTATGTGTTTGTATACACACATGTGTGATTTATGTGTGGATTTATTCATGTATCTATGGATGCTTACCTTTATAAGTGGATATACGAATGTGAGTGTTTTTATGCATTTATATGAGGTATGAATTTGTATATATGCATGAATATGTATATGCTTATGTGTATGTGAATGTATATGTGTGTGTCTCTCTGTGTGAATGTGTATGTGTGTGCTCATGAGTTTATACATGTGTGTATTTATTTCCACTTTCACTGGCGCCATTGGAGAAGCCTCTTTGGAGACGCTGAGTGGGACTGAAAAGACAGAAGGATTATCAAGTGTGAAGGCCTTAAGTTAGAGACAAATGTGATATACAAAAGCAATATAGCGAAGAACATGGTTGCAGAACCCACTGTTTCCTGTGTGGTAGTGGGAAATAAATGAGAGGATGAGGCAGGCTTAGACATCCCAGGACCTTGTAGAAACGGTATGTATGGTCTTGCATTTGACCTGTTGGACACTACTGGAGGTTTTACGTAGAGAAGTAATAAATCCTAATTTATAGTAAATAATTATAATTTTAGCTTTTGTAAGGAGATGGGAAAGGAAGTAGGAAGGGCAACTAGCCTGCTGAAAGCTTTAATAGGAACTTGGTATACTAAGAGATTGGACTTGCACTCTACTTTGGGGGCTGGCAATTATGCTGAAGAGGTATGTATGAGGGGTAAAAGAATAATAATAGATTATTCTTTTTTTATTTCATGGATTGAGATACCAACTCCCATTTTGGTTACAGTTTCAACTGATTGGATTCAGAAGAGAAGTCACCATAACTTAACTTTGGTCACCATTTTCAAGCACAAGATCCTGTGAGTGACCTCAAACTGACCTTGACTTGAGTAGTCAGGGTGCATACACATTTTACCTGGTTTTAGGGGAGGGCTGTACGCCTGTTAGAGGTATGTATGGCAGAGATGAGTCTTGAAGGAAGAATTAGAATAAATCAGGCAGGTAAGAAAAAGTTCTCAGTATTGCCCACCTCTCCCTCTGGCCATAACAAAAGCATGGCGATTCCCCAGCATATTTTCTCTTTTATCTTACAAAGTTTCCATCACGTTTCAATAGTATTACAGGCTGGCAAACAGCCTTTAGCTCTTGATGTTTGGGTGGTATTTAAGGTTTAAGCCACAACAAGGGCAATTCTATTGGATGTTAAAAGATGAAAAAAAAAGTAGAGATGAGAGGAGTTGATGAATTCCAAACGGAGGAAAGGACAAATGAACAGAAACAGAGACTGGAAGAAGTGCAGGCTCAAGACTAACGAGAGGCAACAAGTGGTTGTGGAACAGGTAGAGAAGTATGCGGACAAAATTATATGGAACTTGAGCATTGTGCTTGGGAAAGGGCATCCAAGACCATTTGTACAAGATGATTGATCAGTCAGATAAGCTTCGTTGTCATCTGTGGGCACAGCCAACACCTGCTTTCCTGCTACGTGGAGAGACTTGTGTTAACGTGAATTATTGGATGGACAGAACATGGAAGAATCCACAGCTTTAGTTTGTTTTCCTGTTGTGATTCTAGCACAAAAACAACCTCAGGGACTATGGTGGTTTTAATGAGAATAGCTCCCACAGGCTCATAGTTTGAATATTTGGTTTCCACTTGGTGGAACTCTATGTGAAGGATTGGGAGGTGTGGCCTTGTTGAAGGAGGTGTGGCACTAGAGTCTGACTTTGAGGTTTCAAAAGACTCCTGCCATTCTCTGTCTTTCTCTGCCTTGATCACAGTCTTTTCACGATTGTGATCAAGATCAGCTACTGTTCCAATGCCACACTTGTTGTCCTGCAGCCATGCTCCCTGTCATAATGGTCATGGACTCCATCCTTTGGAAATTGTCATCCCCAAATGTATTCTTTCTACTAAAGTTTCCTTGGTCATAGTATCTTGGCATAGCAATAGAAATGTAAATAAGATAGAGAGATAGGGATTAATTTGACTTTCTGCTCCAGAAGGGTATATTCCATCATGGGAATACATAGAAGCAGGCCGAGCAGAAATGGTGGGAGGAACAGGAAGCAGTCACATTGCATTCACATTCAGAAGCAGAAAGTGAACCAGAAGTATAGTCATGCCATAAAGACAAAAGGGCTGCTCCTAGTGATCCACGTTTTCCACTGAAGCTCCACCTCTGAAAGGTTCACAGCCTTCCCAAACAGCACCCCCAGCTGGGGACCTAGCATTCAAACATGTAAGCTTATGGGGCAAATTTCACATTCAAGCCACAACACCTACATATATACTACTCAAACATTAGTAAATACATTTTGGCTTTCCTTGGTTAATATTTGAAAGTGCTGTATTTCATACTGGTTTATTTCTTATATTCTCAGTTTTCTGATTTTGAAAGTTCTTCTCTTCTTCCTTCTTTCTCTCATTCCAGTTTTTGTTCTTTCCCACTTATTTGATAAACTTCTAACAATGTGTCTCCCTTCCATGCAGTTTCACCATTACCTTGGGTAATTTTATATTGACAAGACATTGACTTTGGTCTTTGGCATATCTGGGTTCATTTTGGCTTCGGTTTTGAACTACTACTTAATCTTATCTAATGATTATTTTTTTCTGAATATTATGTGGGCAATCAGAGTTCATTTTGCCTTTCTAGAAAACTGAAGTATTGGAGATATTTAATAACTGCCAATCATATTGTTCAGTAACCAAGGGATATTTTCAGATCAACATGTTTTGGATTGTATAAATAAGAAATATGTTATCTTTGGAATTAATTTTGTCCAGAGTATTTAATAATACCAGGCTAGGATATTTAAATGATAGCTCAACTTAAAAAAATAATGAATTAAGAGGAATTGAGAATATTGCCTAGTATATAGTCAAAATAGTCAAAATTTTATTGCTCAATTAGTTGTGGTCTCATGAAAACTGTCATATAGGTAATGTTGTGGTATGGATGATGGTGTCTCCTAATTATTCAATGTACTAAGAGATTGGGTCCTTGGAGAGTGGTTAGGTCACAAGGCTTTTTCCTTATGAATGAGAAGAGTATCTCCACTAGCAGGTTCATAGGAGCTTTTTTACAATACTGCCTTGTGAAAAGGCAGGAAAAATGTACTACGTAGAAAGCACAGGAGAAGTGTTTACCATGCACTGAATCTGCTCCTCCGTGTTACTGAACTTCTATGAGCCATAACTTCCTGTTATTTATCAATTACATACTTAAGAGAATTTTATTGTTAACAGTCTGAGGAGGCTAAGCCAGGTAGAGTTCCTTTTCTTCTTCTTTCTTCTTCTTCTTCTTCTTCTTCTTCTTCTTCTTCTTCTTCTTCTTCTTCTTCTCCTTCTCCTTCTCCTTCTCCTTCTCCTTCTCCTTCTCCTTCTCCTTCTCCTTCTCCTCCTCCTCCTCCTCCTCCTCCTCCTCCTCCTCCTCCTCCTCCTCCTCCTCCTCCTCCTCCTCCTCCTCCTCCTCTTCTTCTTCTTCTTCTTCTTCTTCTTCTTCTTCTTCTTCTTCTTCTTCTTCTTCTTCTTCTTCTCTTCTTCTTCTTCTTCGCAATTGAAGATTGAACCCAATGATCTATGCATTCCAGCCAAGTATTCCATCATTGAGCTGAATACCCGGCTCTTTTAAAGATAATTTCTCCTCCAAAATGTATATTCTAGAAGTTAGTCTTATTGGATCTTTGAGTTAGCAGTCAAGGAAAGAAAGCTATATGTCTTGGTTTTGAATGGCTTGAATGATGTTTCAGAAATATTTTCTGGTCTCCTCTTGTGGGTGGAGTAAATATATCAGCCCCTTTGATGTTGATCTTGTCCACATGGCGTAATTTGGCCAAAAGAATGTAAGATAATGGACTGTGAGCAGAGGCTTAATTATACTCATGTGGATTGTGGGTCTTGGTTCCAGTGACAGCTGTAAGAAAACTATGTCCCTAAAAATTAAAGACAAACTGGGTGAATCTAAATCTTACAAGTGGCTTGAAGCCAAGCCCAGCTGATAAGTTTATCCAACTATGATAATGCATATTGGGTGCTAGCCTCTTCATCGCTCATTTGTTATGAAGTGCTGAGAAGGTAGTTGATTAGTGGACTGCACATATCTTTCTTATTTAGTGGTCAAGACTGTGCAGTGTACTCGGTTAACACTGCTTTACATATGCACCTCGTCTGAACTTTGTAGACAAACTCTTACTTTGTTTCATATTGATTTGTGTGCATTGGGCTCTTCAGCTTTGTAGATGGAAGATAGCAGAAAGTTGAAAACATTACCTTTTAGATGAAGGAAGCAAGAGAGGAATCAGTTTAGTTAAATTTCTAGGCATCGTAATCCACCCTCCTGAATACTTTTTATTAAGTGACTTTTAATAATTTAATGAATCAGAGGCTTCATGAGTTTGTGATGCATGTCAGTGCTGAAAGAATTGATGGTAGGCAGGAGGGATAGGTAAAGGCCTGTAAGAGCGGTGGTAAGGGGAGTTGGATGTGATAGGTTGGTCAGGCATTTGCCACGGCTGGAAATAAAGACTCTTCTCATTTGCACAATCATGGGACTTGTTCAAAGAGTTTCTGTGGGAAACAAGGGATGAAATTAAGCCATGGAAATTTTTGGCCAAGTCATGAAAACACATTTTCCAAAAAAGCTGTTAATTTGATGGTGGAATGAGTCACAGCCCATGGGAAGGGCTGAAAGTCACATCAACAGAATTACTCAAAACTTAACTGGACAATAAAAAATGTATGGTTAAGGCAAACAGCCCTACATGGTCAGGCCAAGCAGACACCGTGTCCCTGTATGAACTTTTCCTTTGCATTTCCAGGCCAATTCTACATGGAAAAATACCTGGTACCTCAGGTCCTGAGCAAAGTGGGGCCCAGTTATTTCAGACTTGGAGAATTCTCAGTTTCACTTGTCTTCAGGGTCAAATTGTTGAATAGTGACCAGAATTTTACTGCCACTGTGATGGCATGCCTTGTACCTACCAGTTGATCTTTGGAAAATAAAGTTACTTATTAAGGTAAACTCAGAATTTCCCAGTTTGAGGAAAAAAGAATAAGGTACTCATTCATTAATAAAGGTATTCTGGTCAACTTGACTTAGTAGACATGGGCAAGGGGAAATTTAAGAACCAGAAACCTGATTTCATAGTGTTTGTTTTTAGATATACAATGGCCTTCCACTGCCTTACTCTGTTATTATTTTTTTTTTTAATGAACATGCAATAGGATCTTCACATCTTGATAAACTGTAGAATTTCTGGTAGACATCAGTATGACTTCACCTCTGAATACAACTAAAGCCCCTCAGGGAAGTCTTTCCCACATGTTTGGTTTAGGGCATGTGGAATACTTACAGTTCTAAGTCCTTTCTCACAGGACACTTTGTTTTGACCTGTATAGTATGTTCATGTGCAGAATGACTCCATTAACACCTATCTTCCTCAATAGCCTACAAGCCTTTCACTTAGTGGAAACATAAGTCAGGTAGATACTCTTGGTTTTCATTCATGACTTTCTAAGGTATCTGTTTATAATGCTTCTGTAATATAACTGATGTAATGTTCTCTTCAGTAGCTTTAGTAGTTCTCTGGATTAGTTTTGACGACTCCATGAGGCTCTGGAGACCTTTATGCGATAGGCTCTTGCTCTCCCCCTGGACTCTTCTCTTTTTCCTGTCCTGATGGACCTCAAGTCTCCAAGCACACTGAGGTCTTCAGTTCTTCCAGTGGAAGATACTGAGTATATTCTCTTTTCTTCTTGTTCTGCATCACTCAATATTCTGAGTTTCTATTAGTTTCCAATGGTTTCTATAGCAGGTTACTGCATGTGTGGAGGTCCAAACTACAGTTCTGGAGGTCAGAGGTTTGTAGTCAAGGAAGGGCTGTACAAGGCTATGCTCCCTCTGGAGGATCTCCCTTCCTCATGATACTGGAATTTGTTGGCTTTGACTACATCTCTCAGCTTCATTTTATCCCTATAGACTGTCACAGTAATCAAGATGAAGAGTGCTCAGGTTCCTCAATTGAGCTGCACCAACTAGACTTTTAACTACATGAAAAAGACTTTGAAATGAAAAGAACAATTGCCAGCGTTTCCATGAAAACCAGAGTACAAAGATGCTGTTTGCCTGGAGAGGTGTGTTTATTTAATTTTTAAAAAAAACTATCAAGAATAAGCCCCTTTAATGTCTTTTACCTGACTTATATCTCATGCTGATAATAGCTCTTTGAGAGAAGTAATGCTTATCACAATCTTGTGGCAGTAGAAACTGAGGCTGAGGTGCATTGCATCAAAATGACAGTTCAGCAGCAGATCTAAGATTGCTTTCATGTTTTTCTCTTGTATGTTTTTGAGATTTGGACATATTTAGTAGAGACTTGACTAATACACAACTTAATCAGTTTTTCCATTTCTTATATAAAGATGAGGACAGTTCATTGGCTCAGACTGAATGGTTCATATTAGTATAAGACTGATTAGTAAACCACAGCTTTTATTGTCAGGCATAGCAGCATATTTTCCCTGCAAGTTGGGAGGAGCTTAGGTGGGCGGAGTAAGGAGAGGAAGAGGAGGAGTAAGGAGAGGAAGAGGAAGAGGAGGAGCTAGGGAGGCAGAGATGTAGGAGCGGTGGATCACCATGCATGTATCGAGAGTAGTCCTGGGTAGCAACTTATATCTAGGTTAGTTAATTGGTTAACACTTGTAATTACATGGGCATCTTGTTATTTGGGTATTATCAAACATATAAAGCTTTTGGTTAATTTTTAAACATTAGAGTCTCATTTCTACTGGTACTGCATGGATGGCGGGATGGTCTGGGCTCAGCCCAGCCTTGTGGAGACAGTGTGGAAGATTGGCAGAGCCATCTCCCACACTGGCGTCTTGTGGGTGGCAGGGCCAGTGTCTCTGGTGGCCTGAGCTAAGTAGTGGCCAGAATACTACCCCACAGGCCTTGTCTGGTGATTAAAAACAAGCCAGTTTGGGTGCCGCTGTTTTTAAATATTACAGTAACAGTCAGGGGAATTAGTTTTTTTTTTATAGCTTTTTATATTACAAGGTAAAAATCTAGGAAATATGTTTATTCATGATCATGTCTCCTTTGATCGATAAATGTCTTAGATTTTCTTTGTATTTAGATTCTTGACAGCTTTGGAAGATTATTCATAAAATAGTTCATAGTATGGCCATTAATTAAGATTTATCTCCACATCCCACCTCCATGATCATACTGGATTTAGTGTTTGGAGGAAGAAGTATGTAGATGTGAGGTACCCATCTCTCCCATTGTGTCAAGAAACATACAAGGTTACAATGACTTATCATAGCCAATGGCAGCCTTCAGTGCTGGTTCCTACTAAGGTTCTCCTCCATAGGCTTATGGTTGGACTCTTGACATAGTGTTTTTCAGAAGAAAGCCAAACTGAAAGGTTTATACACTATAAGACCCATTCTCCTGGAGAGCAGATCTTGTTATTAAAATTCCTTTGTGAGCAAAATTCTAAATGGATACTTGATGTTTTTTAAACAACTTCTTTTATTTTTGAGATTATAATATGATTACATTGTTGTCTCCCTTCTCTTTTCTCTCTTTAATTAAGGAATTTTCAATATAAGAGCATCATATAAGGAGAATAAATGTAACAGCACAACTCACGATAAAACAGGGCCTTTTGTATGCAACCTGCATACATATATGCCTTTTGTTTTCAACCTGTGCATGTAGGAGGGTCACTCCTTCAGATTGTCACATGACTTCTTCATGAGGATGAAGAGTATTTTCTGAATACCCATGTTTCTCAATTGAGCTGCACCAACCAGACTTTTAACAACTTCATGAGAAAGACTATCCCATGAAAAGTACAATTGCCAGTGTTTCTATGGAAACCAGAGTACAAAAAGGCTGTTTGCCTGGAGAGGTCTGTTTATTTTATTTTATTTAGCTTTATAAAAACCTATCAAGAATAACCCTCTGAGATGTGACGTTCTGTTTTCATAAGCACATTCAAGGTGTCAGACAGAGCTCCATTTTATATTCCTTGAAAACAGAGTCTGCTGCTATGTTTTCTGGACTTTTCAAAATGTCACTTTCAACCAATTTTATGTACAAATGGGTTACAGTCCCAAGAAAATATTCAGAAAAAGAGGAAACGGTTTCAAAGGGTAGTATTAAGTATTATTACATTGAAAGTCGTTCAGGGCAGAAAGCCTTCCCACCTGCCTTCCAACTTGAACTTTCAAACACAAAGGCAGCAGAGTATCTGTGTGATATGAAAAAGCCTGTCTTTAGCAACTCGAGGTCTGAGGAAGTTGCCTGTTCAATTGGTCATTCATCTCAACTCCTCAGTAACCATGCTTGCTTTGGTAACAGGACCTTGTAGCCACTTTCAAAGGCATCAGTGGTCCTAGGCCCTCTCTTGTTTGTATTTTAATTTTCTCCCATTATGGTTGTATGATGCACATGCTTTCCTCAAGATCAGATCTTCACATATGGGTAGTATTTATTACAGGAGATTTATTGGGAAACATTGGATTGCAGGATATTCTGGGACTCAATCCCATCTTTAAAATAACATATTCATTTAGAGGACTGAAGGCTTGTTTCTCAGTTGGGTCATTTTAAGTATGCCCCAATCTCACACCAGTGAGGCTTTGATGCAACCATGTCTGTGTAGCAGGCTTTCAAGGTTGTGTTAAGACAAGAAGTAGGGATAATTCAAGGTGACGGGGCCAATTTTAAAACAGAAGCCCAGTGTTCCTTATGTTGATGACTAGACTTCATCGGAGGTACTCTGTGGCCTCCAGAGCTTCTTAGAGAGTTTTTCAACTTTTACTTCAGTCCTGAGAAAATGAGACTTTCCACCAACAGTTCAGATGGGATCTTTGCCCTGAGTAGACACCAGAGACTGGATTCATAGGGTTCCATGCAAATGAAGTGAGGAGTTTGTTGACTCTCCCATGCTTGGTTTCCTGTTTTTGCATTGCTTATGGTTTATAAAGACATACTGTGTGCACAGGTATTTTTAGTCCCTAAATGAAATTTCCCCAACATTTCATTCTTTTGCTTCAATAAAGGGAGATTCAGAAGTATCACCGACATCCTTAGGGGGAATTATCACCTACATGATTCTCTGTACTGCTGTGCAAATCCCTCTGCTGCCATGCTTTGAGTGGTGGCACTAGAAACAGGATGTTCAGATACTACCTGCCAGGGTTTGTGACTGACCTTACTTAGAAAAATATTTGCAGGTGTAACTGAGGGATTTTGAGTAGAGATCATCCTGAAGTAACCAAGTGAGGGTTCAATTAAAACATATTCTTATAAGAGACCAAGGAGGAGGAGTAGGAAGGGGAGAAGGAGTCATAGATCTGGAGGAAGAGATAAATTAAAAACTAGTGGCGGTAAAGACATATTATGTTAAGCTTTCATTTGCTCAGGGATATCTGGTGCATTAGTTACTTCTCTATTGAAGTGATTAAAAAAAAAAAGGACTAAAACCAGCTTAAGGAAAAAAGTTGATTTTGGCATATTATGCCCAGATATCCTTAACAATGGAGGATAGCACAGCAGCAGGATCAGAGATCTGAGAGATCATATCTGCTCCACACAAGAAACAGAGCAAGCAAAAGTGGGGGGCGGGGGCAAAGGTGTAAGCCTTCCCAAACTCCCAGCAGTGGGACACTCTTTCTTAAAGATGCCATAACATCCCCCAAATAGTGCCACCAACTTGAAACCAAGTGTTCAAATCCATGCAGCTATGGTAATATTTCTCATTCACCACACCTGGAATCACAGGAGACCAGGCAATCCTGTTAATGTGTTCATTGCAGACTTGAGGCTCCAGAATGAAAGGAAATAAAGTCCTCGAGTGTTTCAACCACCAATCAGTGATTGTTTCATGCTGATGCAAGAGTTGATGACCTGGGAATGTGGAGGAGGGAGGTGGTCTTTTCAGCTTTAGAAAGCAACATTAACTACTTGCAGATGTCTCTATACCTTTATGTTTTCCTGGGAGTGGGGGTGGGGTTCTTAACCTCAGTATGGTTTGCAATGGAGATGGAGAGATTTTGGTGCTGGGGGCTTGTCTGTGCATTATAGAATGTTTCACCACACCCTGGCTTCTACCAGAAATGACAATAGTAGACAACAATGACTAGCCAGCAAATTAAGTAGCTTGTGCAGTGTGGTGGTTTGGATATGTTTGGTCTGGGGAGTAACACTATTAGAAGTTAAGGTGTTGTTAGAATAGGTGTGGCCTTGTTGGAGGAAGTTTGTCACTGTGAATATGGGCTTCAAAACCCTCATCATAGCTGCCAGGCAGCCAGTCTTCTCCTAGTGGCCTTCAGATAAAGATGTAGAACTCTCAGCTCCTTCTGCACCATTCTTGACTGGACTCTGCCATGCTCTCACCTTGATGATAATGGACTGAACCTCTGAAGCTATAAGCCAGCCCCAATTAAATGTTGTTCTTATAAGAGTTGCCTTGGCCATGATGTCTCCTCACAGCAATGTTAGCAGACAGGTTCTGATATTCCTTTGATGGAGGTCAGCATTTTCCAGTATGTGCAGGAACTCAGAAGCTGCTGATGAAAGTCTTTTACAGGAAGGGTCTTCATGGCTACAAACTTTTAGAAAACCTTACCTTGTAGAGTTCCCCCTTAGAAATTTACTAAGTACCATAGTGTAGATTGACAGTCAAGGGAGGAGCTTGTTCACACATTATTTCTAAATGTACAAGACCATGGAACCTAACATGAGAACTCTGTAACATCAGGAAATGTATCTTAAAAACAAATTGAAATCTGTACGCTAATCTTGTCCTAATCTAAGGCAGCATTTGTGTACTGACCTACAAAGCTGCTAAATTAACGTTTAAAAATTGCAGTTTCACATACACATACAATTTGTCTTCAGTTTTCTCCTATTTTTAGAATTGGCTAGAAGAGTCTAACATTTGTTTAAGTGGGAAAAATGTCATTTAGTGAATGTGAACCCTGTTCATTTCCTTCCAAACCCCCAAAAGATACTTTTAATTATATGCCAACACTGGTCTTTATAATGTGAGAAACATTCTTGCCTTAGAAGTAGAGATGAAGAGAGAATTGCTTGAATCATGTAGGTAGTTTTGATATCTTGATACAGGGGCAGGTCTAGGTTTTACACCATTAGAATTTTCATTCATTCTGTGGAGAATATAGGAAAAAAAACCCCAAATATCAAAATAAAACAAAAACAAACAAAACTAAAAACTAAAACCTTAGGCCAAGCTCACCAAAGTAAATAAAGGCTCATTCCTTTGAGCCATGAAGCTCCACATATAAGCAGCTGAAGTTCCTCCAAGAAGTCATGACTTCCCATTTTCTATGGGGTAAGGTGGGGGTCTCTATGAAGTGAGAGAAGATTGGGAGGAGTGCAATAGGAGAACTGAATATATCAGCCAAAGAAAATATTAAATCTAAAATTGCCTGACACAAAACATCTAGGAAATCTAGGACATGATGAGAAGGCCTAAGTAAGAAGATGCTCTAACATATAACAAGGACACATGCTCCACTATGTTCATAGCAGCCTTATTTATAATAGCCAGAAGCTGGAAAGAACCTGGATGTCCTTCAAATGAGGAATGGATACAGAAAACGTGTACATTTATACAATGGAATACTGCTCAGCTATTAAAAACAATGAATTCATGAAATTCCTAGGCAAATGGATGGAACTAAAAAATATCCTGAGTGAGGTAACCCAATCACAAAAAAACATACATGGTATGCACTCGCTGATAAGTGGATATTAGCCCAAAAGCTCGTAATACCCCAAATACAACTCGAAGACCACTTGAAGCTCAAGAAGAAGGAAGACCAAAGTGTGGGTGCTTCAGTCCTTCTTAGAAGGAGTAACAAAATACTCATGGGAGTGAACATGGAGACAAACTGTGGGACAGAAACTGAAGGAGGGGCCGTCCAGAGACTGTTTCACCTGGGTATCCATTTTATGTGCAGTCACCAAAGGAAATGTATGCTGACAAGAGCCTGATATAGCTGTCCCCTTAGAGGTCTGACAAAGCCTGAAATATACAGAGGCAGATGCTCACAGCTAACCATTGAGCTGATCATGGGGTTCCCAATGGAGAAGTTAGAAGACTGAAGGAGCTGAAGGGGTTTGTAGCCCCATGGGGAGAGCAACAATACCAACCAACCAGAGCTCCCAGGGTCTAAACCACCAGCCTGGGAGCAAATAGGGAGGGACTTATGGCTCCAACTGTATATGTAGGGGAGGATGGCCGGCTTGTCGGGCATAGGTCCTTGGTCCCATGAAGGCTGGATGCCCCAGTGTGGGGGAATTCTAGGGTGGGGATGTGGGAGTGGGTAGGGGTGCATCTTCATAGAAGCAGGAGAAGGGGGGATGGAATAAGGAGTTTCTGGGGGGGGGGAGTGGGGAAAGAGAATAACATCTGAAATGTAAATAAAATATCCAATAAAAACCCAATAATATTCAATTAAAAAAAAAAAAGAATAATAGGAGTACAAGAAGGTAAAGAGTCCCAGCTCCAAAAAGCAGAAAATATTTTCAACAAGTCAGAAAATTTCCCTAAACGAATGAAAGAAAAACTTCTAAACATACAACAAGTTTATAGAACACCAATTAGATTGGAGGAGAAAAGAAAATGTTCCAGCTACATAATAATCAAAACACTAAATCTACAGAACAAAGAATATTAAAAGCTGCAAGGAATTAAGGCCAAGAAACATATGAAGGCAGACCTATCAGAATTGCACCAGACTTCTCAAAAGAGACTCTAAAAGCTAGAAGGGCCTCGAGAGACATCTTGCAGCTTCTAAGAAACCACAGATGCCAATATAGGTGCCATACCCAGCAAAACTCTCAGTCACCATAGATGGAGACAACAAGGTATTCTAAGTCAAAATGAAATTTAAACAATATATATCCACAAAATCAGTCCTATAGAAAATACTAGAAAGAAAATTCCAATCCAAAAAGGTTAACTACACCCATAAAAACTGAGGAAATAAATAATTCCACACCAGCAAAAACAAAATAGGAGAAACACATACACACACAACCACCACCACCAGCACCACCACCAACAATAAAAAACCCCACCAACAACATCAAAATAACAGGAGTAAACAATTATTAGTCACTCATAGCTCTTAACATCAATGAACTGAATTCTCTAATAAAAGAGGCTAGCAGAATGGATGGGAAACAGGATCCATTATTCTGCTGCATACAAGAAACACAACTTAAAATTAAAGATAGATATTACCTCAGAGTAAAGGGTTGGAAAAAGTTTTCTAAGAAAACAGACACAAGAAGCAAGCTGGAGTAGCCATTCTCATATCTAATACAATAGACTTTAAACCAAAATTAATCAACGAGAGAGAGAGAGAGAGAGAGAGAGAGAGAGAGAGAGAGAGAATACTTCATACTCATCAAAGGAAAAAAATCCACCAAGATGACATCTCAATTCTGATCATTTATGCCCCAAATTCAAGGACACCCACATTAGTAAAAGAATTATTACTAAAGCTTAAGTTACACATCGAAGCTTACACATTAATATTGGGAGACTTCAACACCCCACTCTCAACAAAAGTCAGGTCATTGAGACAGAAACTAAACAGAGAAATAATGAAACTAACAAAGGTTTGAATCAAATAGACCTAAAAGATATCTACAGAACATTTCACCCCAAAACAAGACAATATGCTTTCTTCCCAGTACCTCATGGAAATTTCTCCAAAACTGTCCATATAATCGGTCACAAAACAAGCCTCAACAGATACAAGAAGATTGAAATAATCCCATGTATTCTAGCCAATCACCATGGACTAAGGCTGTTCTTCAATAACAACAAAAACAACAGAAAGCCTACATATACATGGAAACTGAACAACTCTCTATTCAATGATAGCATGGCCATGGAAGAAATAAAGGAATTAAAGACTTTATGGAATTCAGTGAAAATGAAGACACAGCATACCCAAACTTATGAGAGACAATTAAAGCAATATTAAGAGGAAAATGCATAGCACTGAGTGCCTTCATAAAGAAATTGGAGAAATCCCATACTAGCAACTTAACAGCACACTTGAAAACTCTAGAACATAAAAAAGTAAATATATCCAGGAGAAGTAGACGGCAAGACATAGTCAAATGCAGGGCTGAAGTCAGCCAATTAGAAACAAAGAGAACAATACAAAGAATCAACAAAACAAAAGCTGGTTCTTTGAGTAAATCAACAAGATAGAGAAACCATAAACCAAATTAACTAAAAAGCAGAGTCAGTATCCAAATTAACAAAATCAGAAATAAAAAGTGAGACATAACAACAGAAACTAAAGACATTAAAAGAATCATCAGATCTTACTACAAAATCCTATTCTCAACAAAACTGAAAAATTTGGATGAAATGGATAATTTTCAAGACAGATACCAGGTACCAACATTAAATTAGGATCAGATAAACTATCTAAACAGTCCCATAACCTTTAAGGAAATAGAAGCAGTCACTAAAAGTTGCCCAATGAAAAAAAGCCCAGGGTCAGATGGTTTTAATGCAGGATTCTATCAGACCTTCAAAGTAGACCTAATATCAATACTTCTTAAACTATTCCACAAAATAGAAAAAGAAGGAATACTACCTAATTGGTTTTATGAAGCCACAGTTACACTGATACCAAAACCACACAATGACCCAACAGAGAAAGAGAACATTAGACCAATTTCACTTATAATTATTATGCATAAATACTCAATAAAATTCTTGCAAACCAAATTCAAGAACATATCAAAACCACCATTAATCACTATCAAATAGGCTTCATCCCAGGGATGCAGGGATGGTTCAATATACAAAACTCCATGAACATAATACACCATATAAATAAACTCAAGGAAAAAGTCACATAATCATCTCATTAGCCAATGAAAAATCCTTTGCCAAAATACAATACCTCTTTATGTTAAAGTCTTAGAGAGATCAAGAATTAATGGCACATACCTAAACATAACAAAAGCAATACATAGCAAACAAACAGCCAATATCAAATTAAATAGAAACTAGAAGCAATTCCACTAACAACAGGGACATTACAAGACTGTCCACTTCTTCCCTATCTATTCAATATAGTACTTGAAGTTCTAGCTTGAGCAATTAGACAACAAAAGGAGATCAAGGGGATACAAATTAGAAAGTAAGAAGTCAAGATATCACTATTTGCAGATGATATGATAGTATACTTAAGTGACGGCCAAAACTGTACCAGACTCCAGCTGATAAACAACTTCAGCAAAGTGGTGGGATATAAAATTAACTCAAACAAATTAGTAGCTTTCCTTTATACAAATGATAAACAGGATGAGAAAGAAATTAGAGAAACAGCACTCTCCACAATAGCCACAAATAATATAAAATACCTTGGTGTGAATCTAACCAAGCAAGTGAAAGATCTGTATGACAAGAACTTCAAGTCTCTGAAGAAAGAAATGAAGAAGATCTCAGAAGATGGAAAGATCTCCCATGATCATAGAGTGGTAGGATTAACATAGTCAAAATGGCCATCTTACAAAAAAAAAAAATCTACAGATTCAATGCAATCCCTGTCAAATTTCCAACACAATTCTTTGCAGACAGGAGAAGAGCAATTCTCAATTCCATATGGAAAACCAAAAACCTTTAGAGATCAAAGATTATTATGAACAATAAAAGACCTTCTGGAGGAATCACCATCTCTGTACTCAAGCTATACTACATAGAAATAGCAATAAAGAAAAATAGTAGTGGTACCATTGTTCATAGGTTCATACACTGAATCTAATAAAAGAGAAAGTGGAAAAGGGCCTCAGACTCAATGTCACAGGAGGAAATTTCCTGAACAGAACACCAATGGCTCAGGCGCTGAGGGAAAAAATGGATAAATGGGACTTCATGAAACTGAAAAGCTTCTGTAAGGCAAAAGGCACTGTTAATAAGACAAATTGGCAACCTACAGATTGGGAAAAATATCTTAACTAACTCTACATCCAACAGAGGGATAATATTCCAAACACATAAAGAACTCAAGAAGTTAACCTCCAAAGAACTAAATAACCCAATTGAATAATGGTTTATAGAGATAAACAAAGAAATCTCAGCAGAGGAATCTTCAATGGCTGAGAAGCACCTAAAGAAATGTTCAACATCCTTAGTCATCAGGGATGTGAAAATCAAAATGACCCTGAGATTCCACCTTACCCCAACCAGAATGGCTAGCATCAAAAACTCAAGGAACAGTACATGCTGGTGAGGATGTGGAGAAAGAGGAACACTCATTCATTGCTGGTGGGGTTGTAGCAGATGTGCAGCTTGGTCTCATGTGGGTTCCCTAACAATAAGAGAGTCTCTGACTCTGTTGCCTGACATTAAATCCCCTTCCCATAACTGGACTGTCTGGTTGGGCCTCAGTGGGAGAGGATGTGCTTAGTCATGCCTCAAATGTTCTAGGGTAGGATGGTACCCAAGAGTGGCTTCCCCTTCTTTGAAGAAAAGATGAGGAGGCTGAAATTGGGACATAAGGTGAATAAATAAATAAATTAATGAAAATGATATTCTGCTGTACTTGTAGATAGGAACCTTGTATAACTGTCTTCTGAGTGGCTTTACCCAGCAGCTGATGAAAACAGTTGCAGAGACCCACAGGCAAACATTAGGCAGAGTTTGGAAAATTCCATGGAAGAGGGAAATGAAGGATTGAAGGAGCCAGTGATGTCAAGGACACCACAAGAAAACCTACAGTATCATCTAACCTGAGCCCATAGTGGCTCACTAAAACTGAACCAACCAGAGAACAAGCATGGGAAGGACCTAGGGTTCCTACACATATATAACTGATGTGAAACTTGGTCTTCATGTGGGACCCGTAACATCAGCAGCAGGGACTGTCTCTGATTCTTTTGTCTGCCTTTGAATCCCTTTACCCTAACTGGGCTGCCCTGTCTTGTCTCAATTGGAGAAGATGTGCCTAGTACTAGTGCAAGTTGATAAGCCACGGCTCGTAGATATTCATGGTAGGCTTACTCTTCTGTGAGGAGAAAGGGAGGTGAAATGAGGAAGGGGATATGAGAGGGAGGGACTGGGAGGATAGAAGAGAGGGGAAACTGGGATCCTGATATCAAGTAAATTAATTAATTAATTAAAGAAAAAGAAGGAAAAGGGATCACCAATTATAGTTTTCCACAACAGATGAAGTAGTAATGAAAGAGTAGGAACTGTTCCACTGACTAATAAAATACCACAATTGGTTAAAATAGTAAATCAGTCAGAGATCAAGACAGTCACCATGTTTACCATGTCTCTGTTGAGACTTACTGAGAAGCCATGATGATTGTGTGACTTCATTTGATCTCCTACGTCAAAACAATAGGCTGTTCACCTTTAAGTATATGCAATGAAAAGAAGCTATTTCACTATTCCCTGGGAAAAAAGGAAAAGGATTTGTTGGTTGCCAAGGAAGAGAAGTGAAATGTATCAAATCAAGCACTCCTTAAACCCTAGGCTTCCTGGATTGGAAGAACATCATCAAACTTTGGGCTACCCCTTTTGAATTCTAGGACACAGACAGACTTTCCCACATCAAACCATCACAAAAGTTTAATAACTCAAAGACACCAAATCATGTGTCTTGCAGGGTGGCACCGGAACAAGTTGGGTCTTTCTAAGCTAGTTGCCTGAAGAACTGGGGTGACACAATGCAGTAGTTTTTGGCTGGGCAGTCAGACATTTGGATTTGAGTGTCCAGGGCAATGATAGCACATTCTTCTCCATGTAACCTGTCTTTATGAAATTGTTCACATTGCCTTAAAAGGGTTAATCTGGCCCCTCATCACAACCAGTGCAATTAAAGTGTCATTCAGACTCTCAGCTCTGGGTTTTAGAGGGCCTCAAATAAGACCCGAGGGCCCTTTAGGGAATGAGATAACATTGTTATTGGTGTGAAAGGGGAGTGAGTGAGCAGAAGTTCAGGGTCTAACCCAGGGAAGATAAATTGTCTTGTGCTGAGCAGAGGCCTGGCTATCTCCCAGGGATGTGGACTTTATATACAGAATCTGACTTGAGATTCATTAAACCATTCCCATCTTAGCCACCAGTGCCCACAAGGGCAGATCTGTGCAATCTCATGCTGCAGGAAGTCAATTGGAAATTGCAGGCCCGTGAAATGGACCGGTCTGACAGGAACACACAAACAACCAGGTCGTAGGCTTTGCCCCATGTCCCCCTGAAGTGTTTATTTAGGAGTGGAGGTACATTAAGTGCTCTTCGATGGTCTTCTGATAACATCCCCACCTTTGGAGGGCCCACCAGAGATGGCTGGCTGCCCTCAAATGTGGTGGCTGACATTTTAGGATACACTTAGCAATGGGATTGTCCAATACAGTGCGGAGGACAGAAACCACACACTGTAGTTACTTCTGATAGCCCACACTCAGGATGGCATGCCTGTTACAGGGCTTCCCATGAATATGGAATGTCTCTTTCTCCTATGAGAATATTGTAAAATATATCTCAAGAGATTTGAAACTAGAGGGACCTACATTTGGCACAGGTTTCTGAATGTGTCAGAGAAAATCCCACAATGAGATATATGGGTGGTATTACTAGTATAAACTTTGAGCTGGGAACCTAGCAACACAGAACTGAAGACTTGCCTAGCATGCATGAGAACATCACTCCAATCTCAAGTACTACAAAAGGAATAGTATAAATTAGCAAAGTATCTTATATAAAAAAAATTCCAAAGAAAACAAAAATTAAAAAAACAAAAACAAATAGTGGAAATTTGGAGAATCCTGGAGGCAAAGTAGTTTACCTTAGTAAACATCCCCCCCCCCTTAGGAACCGAGTCTCCAAAATTTAGAAAAGTAATTTTAGCTTTAAAGACTACAGTCTACCCCTAAGTCTTACTTGTTAGCTCCTTCCTCCATGAGACCAATGCTTTCTCTACACTAACCTTGCCTTTGGGCCTTTGCTCACCACCCACAGTTGCCCACATGGCTAAAATGACTTCTCTTTTTTCTTCATTCATTCACTCTTTTTATTAATAATAACCAAGAAGAACCTGCCCTGGTGCTGTGGATGCAGCAATAAGCAACTCTGGGAAATCTCTGCCGTGGACTTTCTAACTTAGGGTGGGAGGGGACAGGTCAGGTGAAAATACATTGCTGAGGGCCTTCCCTTTTGAGTGTCATTTACCATGTAAGGAATTGAGATGAGGTGGTAGGAACCTGTCATGGTGAAGAGATTTAAACTGGGTGATGAAGGAAGGCCTCTCTGAGGAGCTGGCAGTGATCAGAATGATTAGTGGAACCCTTGACTTGGAGGTAAATGTTCCATTTGGAGAGGTGGCAGGTACCTTGGCAAGAGAAGCTGAGAGACAGCAGAATCCAGAGATCATGAAAGGAAAACTATAAGGGGTGCATATATGAAATAAGGTCAAAGACCTAGGAAGAGCTGCACTCAAGGCCCTAAAGGTCATGGTAAAGGTACAATGTCCAAGATGCAAAGGATAGGCTTGAGTGTTTAAGTGGGGCTGAACTGATCAGATATGAATATATCACTTGATTGAAATCTCATGAGTTCAAACGTAGCTGGAACTATGAAACATTTGCTGGTAGAAGGAACCAGTCTTGGGGTTCTGGCCTCGTGGTACTAACACAATCTAGTCAGAGCACATGTTCTCTTCTTTTTCACTTATGGGGAGCCCCAGGATAGTAGGAGTCATGACTGAGTTGGTCCTGCCTCCCATGGTGCTTTGCGCGCAGTGCCTTGTCAGTAAATGTCTACTTCACTGGTCTTAATTATGAGCTCCCGGAGGTTGGTAACATTTGCCCAGTTTACTTTGTAAAGTGCCAGACAGCCCTTAATAAAAGCCCTTTGATGATGAGTTGGGCTCTAGGAGCCCTGGTTTGAATGGATCATTCCACAGGTGGCTCCCACCAAGACAGAAAAGCTAATCAAGGTTAATCTGACCAAAAGAATTTATTCAAATGACTTCTCCTTGGTCAAGTAGTTTCCTGCAATGGCTTTCACATATTGCTCCAAGTTGCCAGTGTTCAGGCAATGAAACCAAGATGAAAAATCTACACTCCATCTTACTTGTCCAGAAATAACGCACTTTTTTTTTTTTTGCACGTCTGCTTCCGCAACTTTGGAATTAAGCATATTACATTCCTGGGAGTGTGATTTCAGCTTCTTTACGTTTATGACACAAATGGAGCCGTCCGTTCTCCCTCTGGTCTATAAAGGTGAGACTCATTAGAAGGAGGAAATTTCCTTTATCATTAATAGGCCTCACTCACATGATAAAAACCGTCTCTACTCCTGCCTCCTTCGAAAACTCCGATTCTCATTTTAAGCGGTTCCCACATAGACTATTTATCTTCCGTAGTTTCTCAACTCTCAATGGCACCATTATATCCTTTATTTGGAATCATAAAACATTGAGAATAAAAAAGAAGCAAATTAATCCTCCCAAGGGGGAAAAGGAAGACAGACCCTGCCAGTTTTTAAACTGTAGGGTTGGACTGGCCTCGAGACAGTTTTCTTTTTCAACAGCTTAGCCGGTGGGGGGAAAATGAATGGTTCTGACAGAGAGCCCTGAAATGAAATGCAGAGCTATGCAAACGTGTTAAAAACTCACATCTCCAAATAAAACCTGTTGAAAGCCCAAGAAATAAACAACGCAGGCCGGAATGAGAGCCTCTGGAAGCTCCGAAATGGGTCACTCTGCTTTTATTATTCACCACGAAAAGATAGCTTCCGCCATGATGTGAAAACCACAGTTTCCTTTATCTGTGGATCACGCCAGACTGAAAACATTCAGAGGACAGTGGCTGGGAGAGCTGAGTGTTGCTGTGAAGTGGCAAGTCCAGGATCCTGTCTCGGATGCTGGCTAGCTCCGTGCAGTTGCATAAGTCACTTAACCTCTGGGTGACTTCTGCCCCATCATCAGCCTGGAATTAAGGAGTTGGCCTTTCCTCTTGGGCTGTGATCTGGGCTTCCTGGCTGCCAGTTAGAGAGTACGCTTTTGCCCATTGCAATTTGCTCTAAGGAGTCTCAAGGTTGTTGTGAAAACAAACGATAAAAGTCAGTTAACAAGCTGGCTGCCATCAGATCAGCCAATGAGGAAGCAAGGCCAGAGAATGCCTCAAAGTGAATCACCAGGTTTGAGGTTCTGGAAACAGACTGTACAGCTAGCAAAGCTTTTAGTTTTTAAAGTATAATTGATTGTTATTACTGTTTAACATGTAAGGTACAGTTCATGGATAGTGGGTGGATATTGAGTTCTCATAAAGTAAAATGAGAATTATCAGTTTGAAACCGTTTACACGTGGAATATTACAGTCGGAAGGCTCTTGGCAATGATCTGGTCTAGCACATTTGTTTTTCAGGAAAGACACTTGTAGATGCTGAAGTTTGAGTAACTCATCTCTGCTCCTGGATGCATACACAGTTCAAAAGTTTTGCCAGCTTTGAAACTGGACTTGAACCATGGTTGAATTAATTTAAGGGATTGGACATAGATCATCCAAGAAGGCTGAGAATACTGGAAGCTTTGCCTAGTGTCAATTTGATGGCAGGAGAGATAAAGTGTCATGGTGATGATATCTTTTATTGAAAAATGTGTTATAAATGTCAAGAGAAGTGTCATTTACAAAAATGGTGGCTAGAATTGATGAGTGCAATATTTAAATAAAAAAACTTGCAAATGTTTGTTTCAGTCTTTTCCTTCCTTCTTTCCTTTTCTTCTTTCCTTTATCCTTCCTCCCTTCTTCTTTCTTTTCTTTGCCAGTTGTTTAACTGAAGAGCCATTCTGAGAGAAAGCCATGCAAGTCTAGGCTCTAGTCATCGTCCATTGAGAGAAAAAAAAAAAAAAAAAAAAACAAGAAAGCAGAGGGGAATGTAAGGGAGACAGGAAAGATTTACTCTGACTTGCTAATTTTCAGAAGGAAATTAGTAAAATTGATTCCAGCAAAAACTCTAAGTGGACAAATAGAAGAAAAACAGATCAAGAGTTGTGAATATGCTGGGCAGCGAGCAAGTTCTTAGAGAAATCTTTCCCTGAGGGAGAAATAAATATTTAGGAGAAATCACTAACTGTAGGGGTCGTTAAAGTAAGGATCACTCATAGGATGGAAGCAAATGCTCCCGACAGCCAAGTATTAATCCAAAGTCCTAGACTCGGTGGCAGTAACATGATTAGTTATTGTGGGTTCTGGAAGAAAGTATGGCCCCTGGCTATAAAGCCATGGAAATATGTATTTTTAAGTACTATAAAAGCCATGGGCAACGACTTTTCTTTTCATCCTGGGGGCTAGAAATAATACACCTGCAAGGACAGATGAATGGCAGAATGTTGGCCTTCAATGGGGCATTAAACATTCTGTGCCACATTTATGGGGCTTTCCTGTCATTAATTCTAGGTAAAACAAACTCTAAAAGTGTTTTGTTGTGCTTTTAGACCATGTTTATTTTTCGCCAACTTGTTTTTCTTCCCCCAGCCCTCCCAGTTAGGTTCTCAATATCTATTATGTTTTCTTGTGTCCATCACACTCACGGTAAATTTACTAACTGGCTACGTCTGGTGCACTGCTTTTCTTTCTTCTTCTTTGTCCCTACCTCGGCACTCTGTCTTTTGGGCTGGCTGCACGTGTTTGGATCCATGGCAGGGTCGGATGTGGTTGATCCGGCTGGCGGGAGTTTCTGTGGTTTGCTTGTGGCGCCCCAGCATTGGCCTGGTCTTCATTGGCCTGTCCAGAAACTACAAAGATTGGAGTGACCTGAATCCCTCTGTTACTAGGGTTTCCAGTTTACAATTGATCATGATGGCGAGGACTTGTATTTCTTTGTAGTTTGATTTGTAGACTTCCTTTCTAACTTTGTCTGCCTCCATTAAAAAAAAAAAAAAAAAAAAGGACCTCTCTGACAGGACAACCCATATGCTTTCTTTTTTTGAATTTGGTCAAATGTTCAATGAAGGGACAAAGGATGGTATTTGGGGAGAAATAAGATGCAAGCCTTAAAACACCTGGCTGGTGGGTCTCCCTTCTACCATCCATATAGTGCTATGTGAGGTTGAAAGAGCTTTGGATTTCTCTGACAGTCAGTCTTTGGTGACAGTCCCTGCTTTGCCGCCTGAGATCTGTAATGTATCTTCTGGGTTATTCATTTTGGGGAGACAGGGAAAAAACATCTGTTCATCCCAGGCCAGTGCTCTGCAGCAGATGCATTGAGAAGCTTCACCTGCAGCCAGCCTTCTACCTCCTTACACTATAGCTCCTCCAATGACCATGAGCAGCTAGGAGACAGGAGGGTGTAGTAGTGGGTATTTCACATGAGAACCCATGTCTCTCTTTCCATTAGGGGGTGTTAAGCCTATGAGAAAATTTAGTATTCAATGAACAAAGAGCCCACTATCTTCATACAGAAAGTGTCTCCCAGATCTTGTTTTGCAGTTTTGATGTGGGCTCCCCATGACCAACCCTCAGTTTCTGGATCCTCCAATTCAATGTTCAGTGTCTCCTAATGCTTCCTGTAAAACTTCATCCACCTTAAAGCTCTTTGTCACAGATGATTATTCATGGATTCAGAAAGTATAGAAGCTAAGGCTCAAGCCCAAGTCTGTCATACACTGTTGCTGAGCACCCCCAACCTGAGACACTCCTCTGCCTCAGTTGCAACAGGAGAGGGAGAGGGGGAGATAGCGGAAGAGAAATTGGGGGCAAAAAGTAGGAGGGCATGGGGGATGGAGTCCAAGTATCTCTTACCAACTTCCTTCTACTATCCTCATTCTTAAAGGTTCCAGCACTTCCCACTATTTTGAAGTCTAATATTCAGAGGTTTTGAACTTGATAATTAGCTAAGTGCGCCCTCATTGGCCTTGAGTATAGATTCCAAATTAGATACTGTGATGGGACCTCAAGAAGTTTCCTCCCAAATGTCCTCACCCCCATGCCTCACTCTGAAACTGACAGTTAAATATCTTCATCAAGATTTTGCTTCTGAACATGTGGTCATTCGACAGTGGAGTGTATTTGTGAATAGGTTGTAAATATTTTCTGTTTGGCAAATGCTTCTTCAATCTCTTCCGGACCTCATACTTGCTCCTAACCCTGTTTCCATTCTGTTCTTTCTGAAGCCTTGCTGGTCCTTCCAGGTAGGCAAAGTCATGTCTCAGATTTGTCCAAGGGGGCTTTAAGATGCCACTGGCCACTGTGTACACCTACAGCTGTCAAGTGAAGAAAAAAGCCTGTGATTTTAGGAACAGATTTGAGCACAAACTCAGGGTCCATGCCTTATTTATGGACTGCTTGACTTTAGACTAGCTCTTCCTGTTTCTACATACCTGCTTTTCTTACCTGGTGGAGCAACTAGGCTAGTGGTGGTGTCAAGAGGAAAGGACTGATCTCTGCTTCATGCATGTGCATGCTCAGTATTTGCTCACTTGGTTTCTCTGCTGTTTTTGGTATGATTGGCTCTGCCACATTTGGTGATGCACACTGTACTAGAACCTGATAGGATCAACTTAAAGGATGATTTATTCTGGTTCACTGTTTTAGTCCATCATAATGAGGGAGGTTTGGTGGAGTTCATTATGGTGGGCACATGGGGCTGGTTTGACATATATTGTTAGATCAGCAGAGAGCTCAGACTAGAGTCAAAATCGGCTCTCACTTTTTGTGACAAATGCACTTCTGCCAGCAAGGGCACATGTCCTACAGGTTCACAACCTTCCGAACAACACCACCAGCTGAAAACCAGACACAGATAGATAAACCTATGTTAAGCATTTTACTATTCACATATTTAAATCTGCATCATTTTCAACAGCCAGCAAACACTTTGCAGAAAAAGCATGGTGTAATGGCTGGCCTGAGGATGCTTACACAGAACTGTATGAGGCTAAGGCTGGGCTGAGTGAGGTGACTGGCACTATGGTCTGGTTTTCTCATCTCTCAAATGGAGATAATCATAGTTTCTGTTCCCACAGGGATGCTAGGGGTTTCCATAAGGACCTGGCATTGCTAAGCCCTCATTAGGGGTGGCTATTATTAGTAGGTGTTTGGGAACTGCTCATTGAGAGGCCAATGAATAGATTTTAGTGTGTGATAGTTTCAGGAGGCCTGGCTCATATGAAGGTGTTTATTTGGTTCAGGATGGCTGCTTCTTGATCTATCTATAATTAGTTTATAGGATGTTGAGAGGAAATATTTTCTGTGATGCTTAGTGTTCTGAAATCCTGCAGGGGAACACTCCCAATGCTTCACACACCAAAGTGGAAATTGTTTTGTGGGTTTTAGTAATATAGTTGAATTCTATGGTGAGTAGTTGTAAGAAAGTGCAGATTTTCCTGTAAGCTGTGACCATAAGTAGCTGGTCTGGTCTGGGGAATGTCTGGAGAACTTCTCCTCAACTCTTACTTTTCCCATGCTAAAGGAATCCAGGTTGCTGCTGGTCTTGTGTGACAGAGATTCAAGGAGATGATAAATCCCACCTACCCCAAGCCTCCCCACCTCAATCTCCCATCTCAAGTCAGCTTCCAGAACAATCCTGAGCCCACAACCTTGTCTAGTACAGGACTATAAATTAATTCTTAGATAATGAAGGCTTTTCTATCTTGTGTCATTTTGTGCATATTGTTTCTTGTTATAACTTTAAAATGGTTTGAAGAACATCATGGTTTTCTGTGAAGAGTTTGTCGATACCTGTGACCCTGCATTGCCTCTGACTTCAGTGAGATTCTAGTCACCTCCCCCACCCCAAATGTTTAGGCATTCTGCTTCTTTCCCCTAGTAGGTAGGGTACAGTCAGTATTCCTTAAGACTTCATTTTGACTGCCTCTGCTAACTGGTTTGTGCCATGTGTCCTAGTATTTCATCCCACAGCAATGGCATCAGTGATAACTTCAACCCTGCTCCTGTTGCAACTGAGGCAGAGGAGTGTCTCAGGGTGGAGGTGTCAACAGTGTATGACAGACTTGGGCTTGAGCCTTAGCTTCAATACTTTCTGAATTCATGAATAATCATCGGTGACAAAGAGCTTTAAGGTGGATGAAGTTTTACAGGAAGCATTAGGAGACACTGAACATTGAATTGGAGGATATTTGAAAACTCCCTTTGCCCCTTCTTTTCTCCCTTCCTCCCCAGCCCAACAGTTACTCATTCAAGGCCACTGCAGCCTATCATGTGCACCGTCCAGTTCCCTGGATACTCTCCCTCTGTAGTGTCCTTCTCCTTTATTGTATGATACCTTTAATCAAACCATTGCTTACCTGCTTATGTCTTTAGCTAAAACGGAAGCTCTACCAGATCAGGGCTTCCTCTAGTCACCCAGAATTGAGGGCTTACCTTGTAAAATAAGCAAGAAATGTTTGTGAAAAGAATGAAATAATGAGCACACTATTTTGTGCCACATGCTGGGTGGAGTCAGGGGAATTCATGTATAGTAAAAGATGGTAACGTGTCTACCTAACCAGGCCTTTCTACATGGCAAACAAAAACACCACTCCTCAGGTTTGCTCTAAAAGATCCATTCTGATTGGCTAGAAAGTCAAGCATGATGGATGTTAATCCTTGATGATTGTGTGTATGTTGATTAGTGTTTATTCACTAACTCAGTCTCTCTGTTAAACAGTGGTTACTACTTCAAACAGTTACTGACCACTGTGCAAGTTGCTGATGCCACAGTTGTGTACAAAGGGCTTATCATGTACTAGAGAAGAATGCTAGTCTCTCTTTGCCAGTACCTCCCAGGAAGTACATACACACCATTGTGGTCTCCATAATGACTGTGAAGGTCATTGTTGTGTATGAAAATGTTCCAGAATGTTATCTGGCCTAGCTAACTAAGGCCACACAGCTAGGTGGTGGCAGAGGTGGGACCCCCTATGTAATGTTGATTTAGATTCTTTCACTCAGTGACAATGACCTAAGAATGTACTGTTTTAAAGCACAGCATCTTTGGGAAACATGAGGTTATTAAATACACAATTTGCTTGCTAAGGTGCTTCATAGAGGCACAGAACCGCGATGCAACACTTAAGGAGGTGTCGATGCAAAGGGCAATGTGCAGACCAGCTGCAGTTGGACATGTCCCTCCATTATGTCACCTGGAGACAGTCGTAATGGAAAGAGGAGACCCATGAATGGGGGCTGTTGGGTAGAGTGTTTCCCAGGCAGGAAAAATTCTCTCACATAAATTCATTCTTTCTTTCAAAGGGAAAGAAGTCAAATACAACTTTTTGAGGATTATATAACTGAAGATTCTTACCTTTCTTTAGCTGCTCATTGGTGCTGATATTGAATGATGCTATTTCCTTTGACTGCACACCAAGGACTTTTTGGGAGAAGATAATTTGCATGTAGACTACCTTTACCATGACAAGTGGAAGCTGGTCAAATATAAGTAGCCAGCATTAAGAAGATTCAGCTTGCTTTCTTTCTTTCTTTCTTTTTTCTTTTCTTTTTTTTTTTTTTTTTTTTTTAAGTCAGGATAGTGTCTCCTGGAAACCTGAGCATTGATTAACTGTAAGAAGTTTGGATTTCTGGTTCCCCCTTGGCCTGGCTATCAGTTCCTGTGCCTCAGCCCATTTGTTCTTCTGTAGCAGTGCACTCTGAATGGGTGGCTTAAACACAACAGAAAATTGTTGTTTGGCTGAGTAGTCATGCTGTCGATCTGTATTTTATATATTTATGTTTACGCCTACAGATTTGTGCAGCTCCCAGTTTTGGTCAGAGAAGCTTCATTTTGCAGTGGGTGGTGGTGAAGGAGGTCTCTTCTAACTCATCAAAGTGTGAGTATGAATGAGGGATCACCTATATCAACCTTCCACTTCCTTTCCAGGAGAGGGCTAGAAAGCCCACAATCAGGGCATGGGCAGATTTGTTTGGCAAGAGTCCAGTTTCTGGTTTTGAAATAGTGACTTTTCATTTCATCCTTACGTGGTTTCCTGAGACCCTATTTCCAAGGGCAGTGGTTCCATTTATGAGGGCTCAGACATCTTCCCAAATGCCCCACTTCCTGAGATCTTTACCTTGGGACTTAGATTTGAACATTATATTTTGGGGAACACAGAAATTTAGATAGTACTTATTTATTTTTCCTAAGTATTTTATATGTTTGTTCCTATTTCTAAAGTAATTAAGCTGAGATGGACCTGACCAGAGGGTGGGAGTGGAGAGAGCAGTGTGGGATCTGAGAAGGAGGAGGACTCAGGTGGATCTTTGCAGTGCTGTTCCTGCATGTGTTCTTCACTTCATGTTTCATTTGAACCAAAGATTTCCCTTTGCAGGGAGGCACAGGGATCCAGGAAGTACAGCGCCTCTAAGGTTCCTCACTGGGTCCTGGCTGCCCACTCTATATTGGGCTAAGGTTTGACTACTTTGTGTGCCTCCAGTCTTTTGGAATCATGCAGGCCTGCTCACATGCAACCTTGAGAAGCAGGACTTGGTTTCAGACCAGGAATGTTGGTAATGATGGTGTGGGCTGGACCTGGAGATGCAGAGTTTTCCAGAGAGTGTGACTTTTGGGGTGGATTGGGAGGAAATTTAGCAAGTCATTAAAGAAAATGGTGGGTAAGAGTTCGTGATCTGTGGCTAGTATTGGCTTCTTTGTGTGAATAGTATCTCACCTGTAGCTTCCTCTCTAGTGGCTCCAAGCCAGAACTTCAACAGGCTGTTTCAAGCTTCTAGTCCCCTTACTTCTTAAACTGTTAGGACCATGACACATCAAGTTGGCAGAGACAGAGTACATCCAAAATAGAGACCTGGAGCCAAAAGAAAGTTATCTCTTGAGGTTTCTCTCTTTGATAGTTTGGAAAGTTCTGGTTTAAATTCCGTGCAAAACAAGCCCATGGATAGAACTGTGGGCTTCCACTGTGTGGCTCCAGACAAATTATTCCTCTAAGTGACTTTTTTTTTTTCCTGTAAAATGGGGGCAATTGTACTTGCTTCAGAAAAAAATGACTATAAGTTGTACATGGTAGAAATATCTGCATGTTACAGCAGAGAACTGTGACAAAGGACACACTACTTTTTGATGTATTATTCAATTCTCTGGGGGCTCTATTTCAATTAAAGTGCTTATAAAGTTGATGATGACTGATTAGAAATTGAAATGAGTCAGGACCATAAAAGTTTTGGGTCTGGGGTGCAATGATTTTCTACCTGTGAGTGTATATGAATATTGATGCATATATGATATGTTCTGCTATTGCTTAGGTATGATATATATATACATACACACACACACACACACATATATATATATATAACATATATGCATATCTAGCCATGCCAAAGGGATAAGAAACCTTTTCTATTATGGTCCTGGTTCATTTCAATGTCTAATCAGTCATTTGTTTCAGGAATGAGGATAGTGTACCTACCTCGTGTTAGGCATGGTGTTAGCTGTTGAAGATAAACCAAGACACCTTCCTCAGTTGAATTCACTAATAGAGCTGGATACATCCTCATCACTGAACGTCACTTAGCCTGTATCAGCTTTGTACCTGGCATCATTCTAGACGTTACCCAAGGTATAAAAACAATGAAGGTACTCTTTTCTCTCAAGAAACGTTCTTCTGTGGGGAAAAGGGGTAGTTTGTAGCAGCAAAGTGGTTAGTGGCTTAAGGAGAGATGATTTGTGCTTTCCCCATGGCACCAATTTGTGTGACTTAAGGGCCCCGACCAGGGGTCTTTCCCTAGAGAAGTGGTGGTTCTCAGGGTGATTTGTCAGCTGCAGCATCAGATGTAAGAAAGTCTAGCAAGTGAGAGTCAATCAATCTAGTTCTATGTGGCTTAAATCAATTAAAAGCCAAAGTCAAGTATAGAAGGCGGTGCAGTCTCCGTACTTCTTGTCTGATTGCATTTTCTGTTCTATGAAGTGAACATGGCTGCCCTTGCCATGGAAATGAGGTTCCTGAAGTTCTCAGGGCATTTATGTTCCTTGTCTCAGGTAGTCAGAGTTTTCCTTTGCAGAACTGAAAACTGAGGCAGGGGGCTGGAGGCAGCAGCACTTTAGGGGCTTCTAGGGGGAAGCCTGGATTCTTACAGTCTCACTTAGAGAAAATGATCCTCCCAGTCGGGCCATATTGTTGTTTTCCCACTTCTATCCTCAGGAGCAATTGTGGATCTCTTTTGAGTTATCTCTCTGCGGGGGCCAATAACCTTTCCTCTGGTGGCTGTTTCCATTTCGGTCACCCCGATCTCAGCTGCCTTCTCGGCTGTAGCTCAATAGATCATTTCTCTCCCTGTCTCATCTATTTAGATAGAGTCTTTCTATCCCACTGAGTCTATTTTTAATTTTCCAAGAGACCCATGTGTTAGAATTTTAATACTGGAGCCTGCTTCCCGGTTGGGTCTTGTCTCAGCCAGCCAGTGATATCATGTTTCTTTTAAACACATGGCTGGTGGGTTCATTCTCTTCCCCATTTGGATGCTGTTTATGGCTTCTGTGAGGGAAAGGTTAATTTCCCTTCTTGG
This sequence comes from Arvicanthis niloticus, assembly GCF_011762505.2. NCBI lineage: Eukaryota > Metazoa > Chordata > Mammalia > Rodentia > Muridae > Arvicanthis > Arvicanthis niloticus. The sequence goes on along the minus strand of NC_047664.1, from coordinate 45,624,650 downwards.
TGTCTGAATTTCTTCTTTTAAGACATAAATAGCTGCTTGGTTTTAGTTGGAATCAGATGTCTTTGTGTTGACCTGAACTCTTAGTGTCTGAACAGTGCTCGACAGAGCTTGGCTAACAATGTGGGAGATGCACTCTGTGGGGATGGCCGTGCTTGCTTTGGCTTGCAGGCCCTATTGTGTCTCCATCAGGAAAAAGCTCTCATGTCTGTTCTCTTCTCCCTGTTCCTGTTACCTTCTGTCCTACTCCGGCTTCTGTGCCTTCGTGCTAGGCTCAGGACTATGCCTGTGTCTTGTTTCTGTCTCACCCATTTCTACTACATTCTAGACAGATTGCTCAATGCATCATAGAAGCTGCCCACCATTTTATTTCCTAAGACCTCTTGGGCATATACATTTTTGTCTTTTATTATTAAATCTCTATCTCCACCTTTGTCCTGATGTTTTAGATGCCAAAGAAAGAAACTATCTCAGAACTCTTGTTTCTTCCAGATATGTCTTCCAGAGACATAGCTTGGATGCTATCAGACAGGCTCCCAAATGATCCACGACTGCCACTTCCTACACAAACCAAGTCAGATCCCCTTACATAAAGTCTCTGCTGAAACTTGAGCTTTTTATAAGATTTTTATATTTCAAAGTCACACGTAATAACTGAGAACCTCAAGTCTTCTGAAAAGTGCTGTAATTACTGTGAGCTTCTTTATTACTAATTAATTACTACAAAAATTAACCACTAATTTTTACTAGTGTGCAACAATAATGGGTTTCATCATGAGACTTTCGTGTGCATTTGTGTGTGTGTGATATGATATGATACTTTTGTTCTTTCCCTATTACCTTCTATCTCTGCTCCTTTGCTGATCTTTTCCTCTCTCTCAATGGTCTCTCTTCCATCTCCTAACACACACATAGTCTAGATTGTACATATGGAAGAAAACCTATGTTATTTCACCCCATTTTGTTCCTTAATCTCCTTCCTCTTAGCTATCTTTCCTGTCTTCCTGTCTTTCCTCCTCATCTACTGCTTTGTCATTCACATATGTGTAAAAATTCCACAAATAACAGAAAATAAGTAAAACCTGTCCTTAAGCCTGGCTTATTCCAGGTAATATGAGGATCACTTGTTCTAGCTGTGTTCCTGTGTCAAATGTCATTTTTCTTTATGGCTGAATAGAATACCATAATGTGTATATGTCACACTTTCTTTATTTATTCATCTGCTGATAGATATCTAATCTGGCTTCATGTCTTGGCTAATGGGAGTACTGTAGCAGTAGACACAGATATGGAAGCACCTCTGTGGTGTGCTGAGTTAACTGCCATTGGGTGCACAGCCAGGAATGAATGATTTGGATGAGTCATAAGATAGCTACAGTTTCTGTATCTGTATATTTTACATTTGTGTGTGTGTGTGTGTGTGTGTGTATGTGTGCGTGCCAGGTTACAGCTGATTGTGAGTAGCTGTGTGGGTGCTGGCAACCAAATGCACATTCTCTGGAAGACTAACCAGTTCTTTTAACTGCTGAGCCATCTCTTCAGCGCTCTGTGTCTCTGTGTCTGTCTCTCTCTGTCTGTGTGTCTCTGTGAGTGAACATTTGTATAGCTCTCTGTGTGTATACCAAGTGTATATGTGGTCTCTAGAGGCCAGAACAAAGCCTCAGATACCCTGGATCTGGAGTTACAGGCACTGTCAACCTTTCTGTACAAGTGTTAGGAACTGGACTCAGTTTCTCTGGAAGAGTAGCAATCTTTTTTAACTACTGAGCCACCTCTTTCGCTCCTATTCAGGTTTTTGTTTTTTAACTAGCAAATACTTAAATTTTACATTTGTTCTTAAACCTCTTGCCACCCATAGTCTCATGTTTATAAAAGCAGTCATCACAGAACGGGATACCCTGTCACGTAGCCCCTGCCCTTGCATGCTATCTGACCTTATTCCTGTCAATGCTTCCTTACCCACCTTCTGGCCCTTCACAACCTTTTTCTATTTTACTTGCTACTTCTGTGATGGTTTCCTCAACATCTCCTTGTGGTGTTTTTCATTATTTAAAAACATTTTATCTCTTTCTTGCCAATGTAAAATAAAACACATCCTTCCTTAACCCCATCTCATTTAGACCAACACCCCAACCTCCTTAAGCAAGGAAATGAAATCAGAAACTATTTAGCTTGAGGAACTGGAATATGTTTCATATGATTTGACCTTGTGACATTGGAGATGGGGCTGGAACTTGATCCTCAATGGATGTTGGCTAATGTGGATGGAATAAATTATTATTTTATTAATGTAATCTTTGCTAAAAGTTTGGTAGTCATGTGGAAATGTGGGTTAGAATTATTGCTTACAAATAAGTTAAGATCTAGTTGGAGAGAGGGTTATCAGTGCTTGAAGAGGTGGTTGTAATGGGTAGATGGTACTGAATGGGTAGAATCTGAGTACACATCCTGAACTGGATCATGTAATGAAAAACAAAGCATCATTCCTTCCTGAACTTTTCCATTACTGTTCTAGTTGACTTCCACACCATCCTCTTTCTCACTTTGGCCAACTGGCCTTTAAAATTTTATCACAATTGGGCTAGAGAGATGGCTCAGTGGTTAAGCACTGTCTTCTCTTCCAAAGGTCCTGAGTTCAACTCCCAACAACCACACAGTGCCTCACGACTATCTGTAGTGGGGTCTGATGCCTTTTTCTGGTGTGTCTAAAGACAGCTACAGTGTACTCATATACATAAAATAAATAATAGTTATATATACCTGTATACCTATACACAAAAATACATATATACATACACACATATATGTATAACATATATATATGTATATATATGTACATATATGTACATATATATATATATATATATATAATACTTTATATGTTTCTCTGCTCTAAACTCTCTGTCTGGATTCCAGTCTCCATTAAAGTTCAAGTCAAGTACCACAATCTACATGCCCACTGACCTCTGGCATTGTCACCATCTACTGTTTAACTGGATTGATTGAGTAAAATTACACAGACATCTGGCTGGTTCCCAAGCTTACCAACTTGACATCTGCCTTTATGTCTTTGTACTTTATGCCATTCATATTTGACCAACTATGTCCTTACCTGCCATTTTGGCTGCTCTTTCATATCTTACTGGTCTCTGCTCAGATGTCACCTTACTAAGGGATCTTCTCATGATCAAGTGGATGCAAAACACAGTTTCTATTTTTTCTTATCTTATTTTTCTAAAGCTCATCATCATCTAGAGAACAGATTTTTTTATTTATATAATTCCTGCATCTTCTAATTGGAATATAGACTTGATCAATAAAGGGCTTTAATTTGACTTATCTTCTTAAAATAATCTGTTCCCCAGTCTTCTCTGTACATTTAATTTAATAGACGTTTAAGCACATCCTATGTGCTAATAGAGGTTTACTAACATTTTTGAGAGGCTGTGTGTTGAGTAAATCATACAATCACTCTGAGTGTTTCAATGACATTCAAAGCAAACTGAGCTCACAGAGTTGTCCCTGGCTCACATTCTGTGGCTTAAGGCTGGAGTGGAGTTTAGAAATAGTGTGTCTGGTTCCACTCCAAAATAGCAACAAATAAACAGACAAAGAGAGCAAACTCAGCCTCGATAGAGTGAACGAGTCCCACACAGCAGGGCACGGAGTGAGCAAGCATTCTACCCATTTTATATGATGCCAAATAGTATTTTTTTTCAGCATCCAGAGGTTGGAAAGGAGAGCCAAGTAATGTATACTTAGACTATAGCTTTATAGAGGAGGAAACCAAAGCCCAAGGAGGAAGACCCTTTCCCTGGGTGAGAATAATTCTTGAAAGCTGCTTCATGGGCTGGCTGTAGATGTTTCCACTCCACCACACTGTTTGTCCTATCAACTTCTTTGTTTATTCCTTCTTCAAAATGTCCTTTTCTTTAGGACAGCCAGAATGCCATTAGGGAGCCAGATAATGTGTGCCATGTAAGGCAGTTTTATAGTACTGTGCTGCTATGATCATCTTTGGTGGTGGGGAGTGGTGAGAGAGGCAGGGACAGAGCCAGGAAGACTTGCCTGCAGGATGCTCTGTGCTCTAATGGGATTCCTGCTGGTCTTTCTCTCTCTGGGGCTTTCTCACCTGAGGGCCACATCTCGGTCATCCAGCAGTCAGGAAAATGAAAACAGAAATCTTAGAGCCTAGAGCAGAAGAGAAGACAGGACCCCTCCCAGAGAGGCCCAGACAAGGCAACAAAGGGAAGGAAGGAAGGCAGAGAGGAGCAGCGGGGACTCACCAACTGAAGAGATGAAGGAATTTTTTCTTTTTTGGTGGGAAAGCAGGAACAAGAGTGATCTAAGCAGGTGCCTTTTGGCTAAGATTAAAACGATAATAAGAGAAGGTGGTGTAAAAGAACCTACTATGTGACAGGCTTAATTCACTTATAAGATGTCTGTCCTTAAAACTTCTAGAGGAAGGGCTTATGAAAGCTATGGTTGTCTGACAAAAAATAGGAAGTATCATTAGATAGACCTGAAATAGTGATATCAATAGCTAGCAATCATTAATGGGTCCCAGGCAGTGGAATAATGCCACATATACACTCTCCAGTTTCACTCCTCAATTTGGCAAGAAAGGTGCTGTTTGGTATTGCAGACGGGGAAATGGAAGGGAAGATAAGTTAGTGGCTTCCCTCAAGTCACAGAGCTATTGAAAGTTGCAAGAGGAGTCCATTCTACAACCAGACTTCAGCCCCAAATCAGTTAAAATGTTTTTATACCATTATAAAAAAGCAAGTTGTGGAGGAAAGAGTTTATTTGGTTTACAGTTCCACATCACTGTTCATCATCCAAGGAAGTCGGGACAGGAACTCATTCAGGGCAGGATCCTGGAGGCAGGAGCTGATGCAGAGGCCATGGAGGAGTGCTGCTTACTGGCTTACTCCTTATGGCTTACTCAGCCTATTTTCTTATAGAACCCAAGACTGCCAGTGCAGGTGTGGCACCACTATAATGGGTTGAGGCAACTTATCAACCACGAACTAAGAAAATACACTACAGTCTTGCCCACAGCCTGATCCTATGGAGGCTCCCTCAATTAAGGCTCCCTCCTCTAAGATGACTCCAGCTTGTGTCAAGTTTACATAAAACTGTCCAGCACAGTCCCCAAGCCATGTTACTAATTCCATTGCTGTATTTCTGACACAAACTTAACAAGAACAACACAACTCCTATCCATTAAGGGGGACATTCTCCTGAAATTGTCAGCTGGTAATACGTGGTTAGGAGGAGCTTAAAATGAAGCCAGATCATTTGTTTTGGTAGTGTATGCTTCGAATTTCAGTCCCAGAGAAGCTGAGGTAGGAGGAGCCCAAGTAGAAGTCCAGCCTAGGCTACAAAGATATTTTATCTCAAAGTACAAAGCACTAATAATGTAGCATAGGGCTAGGATGCTTGTCTAGCATGTACAAGGTCAGAGTGTACTACCCAAAATTAACTTGTAAGATCCACCTGCCCAAGGACCAGGTAACCTGGGAGTTGTAGTTCTTGGAATACAACAAAAGCCTCATGGGAAAGTATAGTGGCCTAAGGGTTTGCCTTTATAAACGAACATTTGCAACTCCTGTCTGGGGCCACTAAGCTCAAAGTTTCAAAAAGTGGTCTTGACCAAAGCCCATCTATTGGCCAGTATTTAATATTTAATGAAGATTGCTTCAGATATAGTCCAAAAGGGTGGAATTGGTTTTCTCCAGAGAATCTGAGGAGTAGCAAAGGCCCTGAATGTCATCCTTCTAACAGAAAACAAACAAACAAACACAAAACAAAAAAAAAATCTTGATTCAAAAGTGTATGCATGCTACATTTTTCCTGGGACTTTAACCTTTATCAATACAGACCCACTTTATCCTTCCCAGAAATAATCCAGTTAAACTAACCCTAACTAGTCTCCACATAACCACAGCACATATTTGTATTTGTATTCTATTCTTCCTGTCAAAACAGGACCCCTGTCCTTTTTACCTCCCAGGAGAAATGTCTTCAAGATTAACTTATCCCAATTTGTAGCACTGCCATGCCAGTCTTATAGACCACAGTAAAGACAGAATGTTGGAGTGTGTGCAGTGACAGATGAATGCATGTGGTGACTGCCATCAGGGGGCATTGAGTGAGCTCTTAGCCCATGACAGGCTACAACCCATAATGGGTAGGATTTTCCTACATCAATTAATAATAAAAATATTCCCTCATCACAATCCTCACATGACAATGTGATCTAAGTAATTCCTCAATAAGACTCCCTTTTTAGGACTAGAGAGATAGCTCAGTGCTTAAAAGCACTGGCTGCTCTTCCAGAGGACGAGAGTTCAATTCCCAGCACCTACATGGCCTCTCACAACTGTCTATAATTTTAGTTCCAGGCAATCCAATACCATCAAACAGACAAATGCAAACAAAACACTAATGCAGATAAAATAAAAGAAAGTAAAATAAAACAAAATAAGACTCTCTTCTCCCCTTATTCCAGGTTGTGTCAAGTTGATGGTTGAAACTAAGCAGCTCCAGCAGTGTGTCCTCCTGGCATACATGTCTAAGGAGGATTAGGCTTCTAGGGAGGAGGAGTAGATAATAGAAGTATTGACAAGTGACAGAAAGGACACCTATTCCCCCTCCAGCTCTGCAATCTTTGGTAGATCATGGAAGAAATGTGGTTCTCAATGGAAGTAAATCTTGTTAAATCAAAAAGATATAGGGGCCATCCTTCGAAGAAGCCCAGTTACAGAGAATTTTCCTGACAAGAGACTGCCGTAGTGCCAGGCTTTACATTCTCCCTTTAGCAAAGAGCCCACCTGGACTGCAACTCCAATTCTGCAGGAAAGAAGAGTGAGCTAATTCTCCAGATCTCCTAAGCTTCTTAGTTTCTCAGGTTGTACTCACCACTGGGTGGATGAATGAAGAAGGAATGAAAGGACGCCCATGAGCCAGCTCAGAGTGCATGGATCAAAAGGTTCCAAACTGTCTCTCCAAATTAAGGCTGAGTCTGTAAACACATTTTTCTACCTGACTTTCAAGGCCCTTCCTAGTTTAGCTCATTCCAGCCTATCCTATCTTGTTTCCTCTTACTTCTAGTTTCAGGTTTTCTACCTGACAGTTTAGGCTTCTAGTCGCCCATCCAAATAGCATGCACATTCTTACCTCTTCTTGGTCAAGCTCTGGCATTTCCTCCTAATATAATGACCTGTTGTCATCTGTCTTCTACAGCTGGCTCTGCCCTCTCCTTCAAGGCCATGGTAAGCCAAACTCATGTGACGACTTTTCCTGATGTGAAAACTTGCCAATTGCAGATTGTCAATTGCATTTGTGAAATGAACCTAATGGTGCACAGGAAAGTAAGTCTCATCTTAGATTATTTTAATGAGAAGATTACCCTTGCTTTTCCAGGTAAATTCTGGGGTTCTTCATGAGTGTGTGTATTTTCTGCAGTGCATGTGATCCTTTCCTGGCAGCTCCCTTCCTTCTGAGTCCGACTGTCTGTAACAGTGGGTGGGTTGTCTGAGTAGCTGCTGTTAGCTCTTGTCTTATGACTACTTGAATCCTGCCCACTTCCCCTCCTGGGCTAATACCACCACAGAGAGATGGTCCTACCTTTCATCTGTTCTGGTCTGATTTGTCTTTGTCAGTGTGAGGTCTGGACAAGGAGTCCTTTCTTATCACTCTGTACCTCCTCTAGAGCATGACAACCATTTGAATCATTACTAGCTACACTTATGCAGCAACTTCAAAATTCATCTCTCTGTGTGAGTAATTCCTTGTAAGTTAGAATTATTTATGTAACTATATATTCAATATTTCTATGAGATAATCCCTTCCTATTCAGCATGCTTCAATTCAATCTTTCTCTGTACCTAGTCTCCGTCTCCACTCTTTCACTTGATCTCTCCCTACTTCCTTATCTATCTAAATCTATGCATATACTTGTGGGTATTGGCATATGTATATATATGTACATATTCATGTATGTAATATATTAATAATGTTTTAGTCCTGAGTGTGCTGAAGACTATTGGATTCCTTATGACCCATAAAATAAAACTATAATTCTTTGATATGAGGCTGAATAATCTTGGTTTGATTTCTATCATCTCCCCAGCTTCACTTTTCTGTTTTTACAACTTAAAATTCAAGAACAATAAAATTATGTATTTTTCACATGTGACATTCAAACTCATGCTTCTGTGTTCTTCTTCTTCATGATGTTCTTTCCACCCAAGTGATGTCTCCTTCCTCTCTAAGGAAACTTATATCCAGAGCCAGTGCTATTAGTTATTTTTCATGTCATTCAAGAGCAAGCTCAAGGAGGAGAGATTTATTTCAGCTCGGATTTTCATAGTATGGAACGCATGGCAGAACTCACGACAGCAGGAACGTGTGGTAGATGCTCAGTTACTTGTTGGTATATCAGATGCATGGAGAGCTAAACCAGATGTGGGCTCAAAGCCTTTCCTATATCTACTTGCTTCCATCAATCAGATTCTATCTCTTTAAGGCTTCATAGCCTCCCAGAATATGCCACCAGATGGGACTGAGCACTCACTATGTGACTCTACAGAAGACACTTCCCATTCGAGGTCTAATACCTTTCTTACTCTCCTGAATTTCTCACTGCCATGCTAGTGGATGCTTTGTGCACTGGGCTGTACCAGTTCTAAGACTCATCATGTCGTACTGTTTATGTTCACATCGAACTGTAATAGAATGCAAGTACTTTGTGTCTCTAAGCACACTGTCAGGACAAATGAGTCAATGAGTGAGTGTGGGCAGCCTCTCAGCCTCCCCAGGATTTAAGAGTCAGGGTTAAAGTTCACCTCCTCCTGTCCTTTGGCTCATCTGTAACCACACTGTAAGTCCAAGTCATTGTCTTTATATCTAGACAACTGTGATCAAAACCAAAACCCACACATCTCTGCTCCCACACTACGTTTTCTACTCTTGTGCACAAGACTCCTGGCACACAACACACACACACACACACACACACACACACACACACACACACACACACTTTATTCACAAAGTCCTAAGCCCCATATTCAGGTGTGAACTGAAAGCAAGAGGGTGATTTTACCATTCCCTAGAATATGACTTGTGTCTCTACTACCCAGCATACATTCTGTTTATTCTTTATTCCCAGGGTATCTACCATTGGGGACCTCCCTCTGTTTCTTTGCATTGGTCAAAACAGTGGGTTAATTTAATAGCAATGTCTCCCTCTTTTAAATAATAAGAAACCTAACTCTCAGGGATGCTAAGTAACTTATTGGAGAATACATATACATATATATATGTATATATATATATGTATATATAATATACATATATATGTATATGTATATTATATATATATATATATATATATATATATATATATATATATAATATACTCTGCAGTTTCCAGTTGGCAATTGTACGATGGGATCCATTTTTTTCCCCTTAGGTGTAAGTCTTATTTTTCCACCCAATCCTACTTATTCATGGAAATAAAATCATGAGCCTGATGTTGACATATATAGTGTTTCCATATACCCTTAAATGTATTTCATAACCACAGGTTGAAGGCGATATAACCTCCAAAACTGAATGCAAAATTCAAGAGGAGTGAATTACATGCAAAATTAAAGAGGGTTCAAAGCAATTGTGGCATATAAAGGAAAAGCTGGGCCAGCAGTTACTCATCATTTCCCACAGTCCTGGGTTTTTATAGACTTTCTCAGGTGGTTCAAGCCAGTGATTGATCAACTTGATTATCCCTTCTGAATGTCTGAGATTTATGAGGTGTCAGCCAGTCTTTCAGCCATGGTTTAATTGTGTTAACTGCAAGTGCAATTAATTGTGTCACCTTTGGGGAAGAATTTCACAGCTACATTTTGGGGGGGAAGGGTGATAAGTCTCTTATTAAAGTACTATGTTGAAAAAAATCTCAAGAGAGACCCCACATTCTATAATTTTTTCTGAGGCCTGACCATATTCCTCTTTTTAAGTTTTTGCTTGTTCACCCTGGCAGGCAGTAGCTGCTTGTTGCTGTTTAATTTGGGGTATAATAGCAGTGGACAACCTATTTACTTCCCCAAACATAGAGGTACCTGTTCTCCTGGCTTGATTTGCTTCGGTTTATAGGTCTTCATCTCTCACAGGATGCTGGTCCCTGGGCTCCTAGTAAAGGTTTCAAATGCCCTTTCTTGCTCCCAATCTTCCACTGACTGCACTGTGGGTTCTGCAGATAACAAATTACGTTTACCTGTTTCTACAACAATGTCTGTCGGTGCTATGATTTCTTAAGAAAGGATTAAAAAGAATCGTTTAGGTAGAATTCTTATACTAGAACTTATGGCTAAAGAAATGATAGTTGGGAATCCTCCCAGGAGATGTGTGTGAGTGTTTTGGGATCCAGGGGGTGTTGGTGCTGAGGTTGAGCCAAAAAGGCTGAAGTTTTCTTACTTAGGCTAAAGAATCTCTGCAATGTGTGAGTGGGATTCCACGCCAGAAACGCTGGGAGAACTTAACATATCAAACACAAATAACAGTGACACGCAAGGCTCGCTTGTGAGGCAGCCTTGTGCAGCGCTGGGCATCCTCCACGCCTGCGGTTTTCCGAAAGCTCCTAAGTATACACTCTGGATTAAGCTTGCTGTTTCCCTCTCCAAGGCTTTGCCCTTCAGTCCGAAACCCACTCAGGCTCAGGTCCCATCGGTGGAACCCAAGGCCAGTCAGTCCCCAGCTCCAGAGTCATTTAAGATTTTCTGTGGCTCAATTAAGCATGTGCAGCGCCCCACAGCCGCAGAGGGCTGTTTATTCAGTGAAAGTGCTCTGTAATTTATTTAAAATAATCCATCTTTCACAAATAAAGGGGCCATTGATGGCTTCCCCCTGCTCCCTGAGGCAGGCCTCCACGCAAGGACCCCTCTTGACAGTGGGCTTTGCTGGTCACAGCTTAAATGGCTGACAAAAGTGATTCAGACTTATTAATTATTTTTTTTCCTTTTTCTTAACTTTCTCATGCAAAACTTTGGGATTTTACTAAACTGCCTTGTTTTCTTTATACTAGTAACCACTGCGAAGATCCTTTTCTCTGTCTTTTAAAAAATTCATTTTTAAAATTAAGGGAGAGAGGAAAAAAAGCACAGTTTAGTCGTTAAAATGATTAATGCCAGCCAATTTGATAATCGCCGGGTAGAGGTGCCAGCCATTCTGGGGTTTAGGGCAGCCTGAGACCCAGCTTCTTTATAGCCCTGGGCTAATGAGGAGCCGCATTAGGACTTTTTTTTTTTTTTTTTTTTTTTTTTTGTGTATATGAATTGATTAACTGAAAATAAGATTGTGTCCGAGGGAGGGTGACACTCGTTGACAAAGGGCTCTTTCTTCTCCCAGCTTCCAGTACCGAGTTGCCACTTGAACCTGAAGACATGCCTTTCTTTCACCCAGAACTCCAGAAAAGCATTGGATGAACCTAGAGAGGGCTACCACAGAAGTCTGATCAGCTTTAACGACCTGCCAGAAAAACAAGAATGTGAGTGTTGAGAGCAGCATTCAGGGTTCTGGTATGGATAGCTCTGAGTGTGTGTGTGTAGGGGAGGGCCTGGAGCTGTGCTGGCTGAAGGGGAAGGCTCTTGTTTCCTTCTGTTGTTCTGTCTCTTCCATCCTTTGCCAGACGAACCCCAGCTATGCATCTTCTTTGTATAGCTTTTATGGGTGTGTTTGTGTCACTGGTCACTGACCATATGCTTGCACGTTAAAATGTTTGCCTTAGGTTTGGAGAATTTCATACTTTATACGATGGAGTATTATTGGATCTACCATACTTCCCTTTTAACTTCCACCCATACCATCGTGGCACACCATTTTCCCAAGGTCACGTCTATTTTTTTTCTGAAACCCATTACATCTAGTTAGTGCTGCCCATTTGTGCATGGGGTGGGGCCGTCCACGGGAGCATTGAGAAACTTACCAGTGGTCACAGCCTCGCCGGGAGCTTCTCAGTAAGGGGCGGGGCCTGGAGAGTGTCTATCCCATTCAAGATGAGATTTTGGCTGGTTTGATCTCGTAGAGACTGTGTGCAGGCAAGCACAGCTGTTGTGAGTTCATGATTTCAGCAGCCAGGCCATGTCCAGAAGGCAGCATCTCACCAATGAGGCTCAGAGAATGTTGCAAAAGAGGAGAAAGAAGGGATGCAGGGCTCAGAGGATAGAAAGAGAATCTGTGCTCTGCGTAGGGCTGAACACTCAGGCTCATTCTCCACCTTGACTAATGATACTCCATCCCACTGACTGCTTCCCAGTGCAAAAGAAGCTCCTCTGACCAAGTGTGAAAGCAGCCCACATTTATGGATATAAGCATAAAAATTTAGAAGGTGGATTAACCTCATGACATCTAGCAAAATAATAGCAGAGTTGTCGTCCCCCCTCTCCCCCCCTGTTTAAGGGCTCATGACCTCCCAAGCTATTTTTGATCAGGATTATACTATTAGGGGTAAAATTCTCCCCTGTGGAGTAGGTTTTACATCCAAACAGAAGCCTTATCCCATAGTCCCTATTGTGTCCCTGGGTATGTCTTGCCAGGCAAGTCCATATTTTGTAGTTAGTATTCAGGCTCCAGCACTGGGTAAGACTGCTGTGTTTTCTACCCCGTGAACCTGCATATACCTTCTGGTGATATGAAAACTAGCCACCAGAGAGAAAGCTTCCTGCTCAGTTTGAGATTGATTTCTATATGTTCAATAGCCAAAGTGTGTGGTGTCCTCAGAAAGGGGGTCTTGGTATGTAGTTATAGTGAGCAACTGGGGAAATGACCATAGTCTGGGCTATGGTTTTGGGGCCTCCATGAACAATAGCTCCTAGGGAGACACCACATGCCTTGCACTATGACTATTTAATAACCTGACTTGTGGGAGAGTCATTGTTCACCCATGCAGGGTAATTCTGTTCCATGACTACAGTAGTCTCTGAACTGCTGTCAAACTTCCCCAAGTAGTCCTAGTGAGAAGGTCACCCAAAGGCCCTGTCTTCTCATGAAAAAGCCCTTCAGACGGATTTGTAAATTGTATACACAGGAACTCATGAAAGGTGAAATCTGGCTTATTCTTGAGATGCCCCCAAGGAATTTGCTATAGTTTTGGTTTTTGTTTTCCTTTTTCTTTTTTTAATTAGTAGATTCCTCCCTTTTTTGGTGTAGTCTTGGGTTTTTGAGTTTATGACCCTGTGTACTGCTGGGCAAGCACTATACCACTGAGCAAATCCTCTAGCTCTTTCTTTTCTACAATTTTTGAGACATGGTTTTGATGAGTAGCCCAGGTTGGACTTGAAATGACTCTGTAGCCCCAAATCTGATTTCAGAGTTTCCTCTGAGATTCAAGCCAAATTAAGCATGAGTTCCTGTGTAAACAAATAAAAGTTAGCTGTCACATACTTCGAAGATGCAGTGACTCAGAGTGACCAGACCCATTGCAAAAAGGAGAAATAGAGATGTGGAAAACAGGATTGGATGACACTAAGATAGACTCTCAGCAGGGAAACCATTAATCCTAAAGTTCCACGAACAGCACTAGGCTCACACTGTGATCAAATGTAGGGTTGAAAGGGTATGAGCAGCTCTTTTGGCCGTGCTGGTTAAGGACATCAACACTGATCCCTTGAGATCCTTCGAGTCCTTATACCTGAAGATTTCCTCAGCAGGCACTCCACAGTTCTGGACATTTCTAGTGTCCTTGGGGTCTTCACCAGGCTTCACTGTCACAGCTCTACCATCAACCTGTCAGAAGTCTTTCCATAAAGACTTACTCTGTAAGTGCCTGCTTCTCAGGCTTACCTTAGAAGCCTTTATGACTCTATGACTCTTGATTTCCAAGGTCTGCAAAGGCAGCATCATGTTCATGAGTGCTATTTGCCCTGAAATGGTCCCTGAGTACCTTGACAGCTAAACACAGGATGGAATCTTTGGGAAGCAACTCCCTAAGTGGGTCTATGCATCATGTCATGCTTTTTCTCCCCACACATGAAAGTCTTTGGAACGAGTTAACACTTAAATCATAGTGCTTTGGTCATTCTGGTCTGGCTGATTCATGAGTTGTTCTTGAGTCATCTTTGCTTTTGGTCTTGTACAAAATACGTAGCTTCTTTTTTTCCCCAGTGGTGCTAATCTCTTTATTAACTATACCCTTCTTGGAATCATCCTTAAACTTTCTTCATTTCTTTTTTTTTATTGATTATTTTATTTATTTACATTTCAAATGTTTTTCCCCTTCCTGGTCTTCCTTCTCCACATCCCATCCCATCTCATTCTCCCTCCTCTTTGCCTCTAACAGGATACTCCTCCCACCACCTACCCACCCTAGTCTCACCCCTTTAGCATTCCCCTATGCTGGAGATAACTTTCTTCATTTCTGATTGTACTGCATATTGTCCAAATTTTCTACCCTGCCACTCTCTGTTCCTGAGTGTAACAGTAAGTTTGTCTCAAAGGAACCAATAATGTTTCTGCCTGAATGCTATTGCTGAAATTTTCTCTGTCAAATCAACCAGCATATACCTTTATATTCAGCCTCCTGCAAGGTCTCAGGGTGCAGACAGAACACATTCAGATTCTTTGCCCTGGTGTGACAAGGATGTCCTTTAGTTTCTGATTCCCTAAGGCCATACCCACCCAAAAGCTCAGGATTACAATGGCAACTTTTCAAATGTCTCTTGTGTGCTCATCTTGGTATCAATTACTAAAATCACAGTTAAGCTTAATCAGAATTTTAGCCTTTCTATAACTTACACACTCCTGCATCCAGTTTCAAAGGCCTTATTCACTTTGTTTTAGGCGTACTCACTCTGCTTATTTTCTGTTGGTCAACTTTTTGTATCATAATAAATAGATGAAATAATCAAATTTTTTAAAAAGAAAGATTTATTTAGCTTTCAGACCATGGTTTCATGACTCTACTGCCTTTGAAAGGGTTAAGGTACAAATATTGCCTTCAATGACAGGTTACCAATCATATCTCTTCTTTGTACTGAATTTCTTTTTTAAAAATTTCACAACACTAACAGAGGAAAGTCCAGCAACAGCATCTTCAGGCTGGCCACCATGCCTGTAATGTATGTACCTCTAGGACGTTCTTATTCAAACCACAGGACATTCTTAGTCAAATCAAAGCTCCTATGATTCTGAGTCTCCTACTAAAATTTTGTTTGCACACATTCATTTTTGCCTTTCTTTGATCTGATAGACCTTTGGCAAAAGCGTTTTGGAAGACATTATAACAATTCTGGCTCTCAGGTTAACACGAAGTTAAAAGTTTTAGCCATCCTCTTTAGAGATGGTTTTCTTATCATGGTGAATGGGAAGTGATTAAACTACTCACTAGGGATTATAAAAAGAACTGAGGTAATTGGTTGAAAAAATTTCAACATAGTATATGACATATGTGAAACATTGAGTAAATCAATAGGTATTTTTCTGCAGTTATCCTCAGCTCATGTTGGGTTTTCCTCACAAACCTATTGTAAGTTGTAGATATCACAAGTTAAAAAAATACATTTAATCATAGATTATCCCAGCCTACTTTGGATAGTCTCATCACCTTATATCAATTTATAGACTGGCACTTATTACTAAGCATATTTTATGAAGCATTAAATTTCTCATGAATGTATTGAATACTTTTTTTTTTGCAATTAAAACAATGGTTGCATGGACACTTACCATTTAGAGCTGAGGCACACTGGGCCTGAAGAATGTCTAAAATGTTTAAGAAAAATTAAATGCTAGATAATGGAGTGGCTACAGTGACAGAATCATCAATTTGTCTTCCTGTTGACATTCCAGAATAGCTGATAGAATGCCTGAGGCATCAATACTTGTTGCTTGTTGATCGGTACTGCAATATGTAGGAATAGATCAAGTTTTGACTATATACTATGTTTTCCATAGTATAAATATTATAGTATGAAATATTTAACCAAGGTGAGAACCTTGGTTAAAGTCTTCAAGTGTGTGTATGTGTCTCCACCGCTCTCTCCCAAATTCCATACATATAGTAAAGTGTGAACATATAATAGCAGTGCTCTAGATGGCCCTTAGGACAGCAAAACCTTTCCCGAACTTCCATAGAACTTTGCAAGATTCAGTTGCTTCATTTGAATATCTGGGCACTTGGAACAAAGAGGATTTTGCTCCATTGGTTGAGTCAGTGCCATTGTTTCCCGTGCCAAACATATAACCTTTACATCATTCAAGATGTCCCTGGCATGTTGTAGGTACCCTGGAGGACTGTCTTAGACTCTTAAATGTGATGCCAGTTTACCTTTCACATCCTTGTACCTGCAGGAATAAGTAGTTCAAGGACCAGTCTTGAGGCTACACTTACATCACTCAGGCTTTCTTGTTATGTTTATATTAGATAGGAGCTTATGTATACAGACACAGTCATATCCTGGAGTGCTCTTGGGCTCTTAGCTACTAGAGGAAAGGCTTTACCCAAACCCCTGTAGGATTTACATCCACAAACAGCATTACCAAGTCTTATTTGCCTATTTGAATCTGGCATTTTTGGGGGAAGGGAGCTCTTGATGAGTTCTTGCATGCTTTGCCATACACTTCCACAATAAGGTCTTTTCATCAACACCATCCTTATAATGACAAGTACTTCTTATTTTTCAATTATTCCATACACCTCTGCCTGAAGGCATTGGCTCCAGCACCATTGGTCTTTGCTGTCTGGCTGTTGATCTTCACATTATGAATTATGTTACCTCTTGCTATACACATTCTTGAATTTGTGGGGTCACCAGCACCCTCTGTGTAGGCTGTGGAAATATTTGTAGGTAGGTCAAAGTGCCAAGGAAATGACGTTACTGGAAACTTCATTCATGATTTTTAAAGCAAATCTTCCCCTGGTCCAGCCATGGATGACTATATTGCCTAACATCTAGACTGACAATTCTGAGAGATTCTGAGCCAAAGGATCAGCTGTACCCATAATTTTGGATACACAGTTATCTGATACATGCTGCTTTAAGCTGTTACAGCAATGAAGCTATTGTCACATGTTCATTTCCATATCTGTAAATGTGGGACTAAAAACAGTAATATACTCTCTGTTGAGTGTGACAAAATCAAGACACATGTAACATGCCTAAGACATAGCAAATATTCTGTTGAGATAATCTACTATTGCCCTTTGCTGCTGAGCCATGGGAGTGGTAGTTCATATTTCTAACATCCGATCCAATTGGTTCTAAAATATCAGACCTTGAATGTTCCTCAGTCATGTGTTAAAGGCCAAGTTCCTAGGGTACTACTGAGAGATGCTAGAATCTTTAGGAGGTGGGGCTTAGTGGGGCTCCTTAGGCCTCAAGTACTCTGCCCTTGGGTGAGACTTTGGGCAGATATGTTCTGGATCTTTTTGATTTCTAGTCTTGATGTGAGTGGCTTTGCTCATCATTCGTTTCTGCCACGATGGATGGCCTCACCCCAGACACAAAGCAATAAAAGCAACTTATCAGGGCTCTGAAAATTAGAGCTCAAATAAACTCTTCTGTATACAATATTTTTACCTCTGCTTTCACGTCTTGGTTCTTTCTTATAATGAGAGGAAGCTGGCCAATACAATGGGAAACTGTAATTTGTTTACAATTGTTGACTTCAGAACTAAATGTTAAGAGCTCTAAACATTTGTTTATTCAGTGAACGTGCATATTCTTATGCATCAACTTGTGGGACTTTATTCCTTTCTACCTTGTGAGTTCTGAGGTCCCAACACATGCATTCCCCAGTAGCTCGCAGGCCAACAAGTCTAGCCAAAATGGTGAGCTCCAGGTCTAGTGAGAGACCATGCTTCAAAAAAAAAAAAAATCATGTGGAGAACAGTGGAGTGGAGGAAAACAGTATCACCTTATGGCATCTACATGCACAGACAAGGGTCCAGATTCATATGAAAGGCTGGAAATCTACAGTGACTTGAAAGTACTTTATGGTTTCTTCTACTGCTTTAAGTGGGTTGTGAAGTCTTGAAATGTACTTGCCTTCCTACTGTGCCATTTACTTGTCTGTGACAAAGGGACAAAGATGCTGCCTGCCTTCCTGTATTAGAATTGTGGAGGGAGTAAAGACTATAGGTAGCCTTTCCCTGGTTTTCGCAGGGCTTATTATGAATAGAGGCTTCCTTCCTTCCTCACACAGTTCTCTTTGAGGTTCTTTTCCTCATCTATTCCCCACCCCCAACGAATAGGGGTAATACTTGTAAGAATACTTGTAAGAATCATGAATTTTGCCAATTAATTAGTTTCATGTAGTGTTGCTGGGTGGTTTAATTCCCTTTTGTAGCACGCTTGGGATCATATGAAATACGAGACAAGCATTCTTACTGTAAAGTTATATTGAGAAATTTAATGAACAGAAAATTCCATGCACCATCTGTATCAAAATAAATTATGTGACTTGTGCTAGACACAGAATAACTGGCCACCTTCTCGTGCAGTAATTGTTGTTTCTGCTTCTCAGACTCTCCGCTGCTCATTCCTAGCTTTCTGCTATCAGTGAATGTGTCTTATTGAGAGCTCTTGGCTCTTTCCTTGGTCCACACTTGTGGCTTAAACTCATAGAACCAGAGCAGTTACCTGAATTCAAATGCCAATTCTAGAACAGGGGATGACCAGATTCTATAACAATACCTCAGTTTCCCCTTCCATAAAATAGTTGAGAATATACAAGGTAATTTATGCCGTTTCTGTAACTGAGCAAATATCAGTGGCTTGATGAAATTATCTTTTCTTTCTCCATTTCTAGCCTCATGATGGAGGCCATGGAAGGCCATGGTGGTTAGCATAAAGAAGCTATACCCAGAGATGGGAACATGCCCCCCTGCCTAACTTCCATGAGTTAAGATCTAGGCACCAATTCTTGTTGGAAGTCACTGGAGATTGGTGATATGAAATGTGGTCTTCTTGTATGTCAGGAAAATGTGTAAGTGACTGAGTTTTTCATCATTGTCTCTGCTACAGTGGAGACAGCAGCAATAGTAGTAATGATTAGTGATGCATTATGCACAATAAGACCTCAACAAGGGACAACTACTCTTATCAAAGTTCCCTTGTCAGCCTGATAGTCTCATGGTCCTTGCTTGTATGACTGGATGTAGGGAATCTCAGAAGAAACAGAAACCACTGTTTTTGAAACTCATGATCTTAGAGCTACTGTCAATCTCTTGAAGAGGCAGCTAAGATTTGCAAAAGTTGCTAACTTTTGGTAATTAGCGATTCTTGCATTTATTTATTTATTTTTGGCTGTTTAGTTGTCTTAAGGCAACTAGTAATTTCTGAGTATCTTCTGGTGATTTCTTGGGAGTATGAATACAATGGGGACCCTAGTTAGCTTTATGAGAAAAATAGCCTTCAACTGAAACCTCTGATTTCTCTTTCTGAAAAAATTATTTTTCATCTCACGTGTTCTCTGTTTTGTAGTTAGTGTGCTGAGGTTTGAGACTACCAGAGTCACCATTCATTCATTCATTCATTCATCCATTCATCCATTCATCCATTCAAAAAATATTCATAGGCTGCTATCCCTCATGCAGTTCCCCTTTATTTATCAGTGAACAAAAGATACAAAGTTATCTTTCCTCAAGGGTTGATATCTGGGTGGTGTCAAGGTGAGTGGGGATTAGCAGGAAATGGAGATGCAATCTAACTACACCCCATCAGACTCCATGAGTGTCATGAAACAACAAAACTGACACCACGAACAAGAGCAAGATCTGCTTAGTGTGGGAGAGAGGAAGAGGACTGTAGTGTTGACTCCTTGGCTGGTTTCTCTTTTATGTTCACAAACTAAGTAGAAAGCACAGAGACAGATAGTATTCCTTTTCTCTTTCTTCAAATCACCATGGTTTCTATTGTGAACATTTCATGCCAGGGAGGGTACATGTTTTATAATTAATGTACTCATATTAAAACATTGAGTTTTCTTTTTTTGAGACATGCCTTGCTATGTCATCTAGGTCTGGCTCAAACTTACCATCCTTCTACCTCAGGTCTAAATGCTACACTTACTGGTGAGTAACACTTTACCCAGTGACACACTGGAGACACTCCAGTTATCCAGTGTGCACATTACCCAGTGACAAACTGGAGACACTGATTGTAATTAAGTCCTACAGTTTAAGTTAGATATCACACCCTTACAGTTCTGTGGGTGAGCAGAAGCCTTAACACAGGTCACTAATTGATACTTCTTACACTAACTTGGCATCTTCTCTACTCTCCCTTTTAATTGCTTCTTTAAGTTGGTTCATCTTTGCCTGCTGTCTGACAAACATGCTGAGCAATGCCAAGCCATTCTGATGACTGGTCCTGTCAGTCTGGTGTTTGAGAGTGTTAGGCATCTCATGAGGAGTCTGTTAAGTAAGATAACTTTTTTCTGCCCTTGGGTGACAGCTAGCGCTGAGGTAAGTTTTTCCTGGCTACTAAAGGTCTTATTATACTTGCCTAGGCTCTTGTCCTTCGACTGCCCTCCCTCAGCCCATCCAGCTTAGTTCCATTCTTTGTGATCACTTATCCAAATAAAGTATTTGTTAGAAAGTCTAGGCCTCAGGTTCTGCTTTGGAGGGGGGCATTTGCTAAGTCAGCTCTGTTTCTTAACTGTCATGTGTGAATTGCAGTTATACTTTACTCATAGTACTAAACAGTAAATGCAGGTGAGTTTGGAACCCTATGAGGCTCACAGCGAGTCGCATTAAATATTCATTATCTTGATGAGGAGCCAAGGCACTGGCATGTTGCTTATGGAGCACATCTGTGTTCACCGTTTCACTTGAGTTTAACATTAAGACTGTCACATAGGCAGTAGTCATTATTCCTATTTCATAGATGACAAAACTAACCATTAGTTTGGAGAAGTGACTAGGTCAAGGTCATGTGACTGAAAAGCAGCACTTCTAGGCCTTGCCCAGGCTAAAAGAGGCTGATGTTGGAGACACTGATGGAGCAGGCACAGAGAGGCTGAGAGTTCTCTCCAGGCCACACAGCTCTTCGGTGACTTCAGGGGCTGAGATGTAGATATGCACGTTTACATGCTATACTGGGTGAGGACTGGGTATGATGAAGACATTGCACTGTCCCCACATTTTACTTGAAACACAGATGGCAGGTACTCACACTGGCCTCGTTCCTCCCACCTCACTTTCCACCATAGTTACTAGTCCCTGCCAAAATTATTCCTGTAGTTACTATCCAATTCTAGTGGAAGGAAAGTGGCTACCCACTGCCAAAGCAGTTTCTGGTGTCTCATTCTGGAGAACATCTGCATGTAAACCAGGCTATCACAGTTCTAATAATCCCAGCTGTGTTTATTTCTCTGTCCCACATGTGGGGCCTGAGAAGCTCCCTGCATTCACAGCTCAGGAGGGTGGAACAACTTTTATTTCTCTGCATAGGTTTTGGATCAATCTCCCTCATCCTAGGATGCTGCTGTGTGACTCAGTGGTGACCTGGCCTGACAGATCTCTGAAAGTTCCAAACTCTGAAGTTTCCATACTCATTTAGGCACTGGGCTTTTTGTGGCTAATTTTTGGTGAACACAAATTGTCTCAGATTCTGCCAAGACTTGTGTAACAGAGACACCATAAGTCTGCTCATGTCCTCAGTGTCCTTAGCACCAACCCTTCTTCCAAAACCTCGTGGATTTTGAGTCCTATATTTTAGCATAAGATGTCTCTTTGTGTGGTCAGAAGAAAGGCTGGAACTTTGTCTTTTTAAAATCATTTTATTTTTTTGTTTTGCTTTGAAACGTAAAAATAAGATAGTAGTCAGTCATATGTCCTTTAGAAACCTTTATTTGTTGTTTTCTGGCAATAACTGATATCAATGTAGGGCTTGCCTAGTTAGACTCTGGTAAACCACATATAAATTATCACTTAGCCTTCTCTATGATTCTAGAAAGTATTTAGTGCCATCCTATAATATCATCACTACTCACCACCCCTTGCACCACCACCACCATCACCACTATCACCATCATCAACACCATTATCATCAGCAATATCATGATCATCCCTGATCTTCAATACTGATGTAGAGATAAACCAACACATAGAAAGGTAGACTAACCTGCCAGTGTCACTGTAGGACAGTGATGGGTTTGAGCTTTGACATGGCCTGGCTCCACAACCTATGCCTGAGTATAAATAAACAATTGCCTAAAAAATATCAGAAGAACCAGGAATCATTCCAGCCAACCTACTCAATGCTCATGCTCACTCAAGTAGCACAGAGAAGTGATCTGACCCTCCTAAAATGACAGTGGCTTAGCGGCTGCTCAATTCTAACCCAAAATTGTCTCTTGTGCAGTCACCATGCTTCTGGAATTTGGGAGAAGGCTTAATGCTGATTGAAGTAGCCATTGGATGGTATCCTGTTTGAGGTAGGTAAGTAGCCTGCCTAGAAATGCATTAGAGAACTGATGGAGCAGTTGGGGAATTCGTGTGTGGGAGGAAGGAGGATGCTGATTTTAGAAATTGTGTTGCATTATGCTCGGCCAAGCTCCAACTACTTTTACTCATTATTATTATTTTTATGGGAAAAGGAACCTGCAACAGTTTAGTCTTTGTTATTTGCCTTCAGGCATTGGTTTGTCAGATTGAGATCCAATGCCAAGTCAGCATAGTGGGTGTTCAGGGGTAGTGTGTGAGTGTGTGTGTGTGTGTGTGTGTGTGTGTGTGTGTGTCCTTCTCTGTGTGTGTCCACAGCATTTTCATGAAAGGCCCCATCCTAGGACCTATGTGTTGCTCCTCCCTCCAGCCCACCCCCCAACTAATGTGTCAAGAATTATAAATTAATCACCTGGCTGGTTTGCACTGAACTTACTAGTGTTTATGAAAGGGAATTCATTGGATATGCCTGTTAATGGAACACGTGTAATAATACTAAAGCCTGTGATTAAAAAGAAATTTAAGGCCCATGAGTTTTTAATAGAAAAACATGTCATTTGAGTGTTTATTTGCTGGTATAAAATGGGTGATTTTTTTCAAGGGAGGAGCTTACCTATTTTAGTTTCAGGAGGACCAAGCTACTCGTGCAGAAAGCTGGCGATGCATGTGCAGCAGCCCGGTTGTGTTTGTAGAGGACCATCTGGAGAAAGTGGGAGCCATTTGTAGCCTTATACAGCAACAGAAAATGCACTGCAGTGCATTTCTGTTCATGACTGTAGTTTATTTATCCACTTAAAACTTATTTTTTTTATCTTATCATTTATCAAGGCAGAGAACTAGGCTGGGATTCAAAGGTGAATACATTTGGCCCTTGAAGACGCATGGTCCTTGGATGGCACACAGTTTGTTGAA